>NC_136667.1:4500192-5143076 GCF_903797595.1 Erithacus rubecula | reverse complement strand
GAAGGATGGGAGCCTGTGGAATAAGAGTGGTGTGATGTGGGATCCTGCGGTGGGAGGGAGGGGAAAAGGGGCAGGAAAAGGGAAAGAGGAAAGGAAAGGAGAAAAAGAGGGAGGAGAAGGGGAAGGAAACAGGCGAAAGGAAATGGGGAAAGGGGAAGGGGAGGAGGAAGAGGAAGGAGCATGGAAAAGGGAAAAGGGGAAAAGGGAAAGAGGAAAGGAAAGGAGAAAAAGAGGGAGGAGAAGGGGAAGGGAACAGGGGAAAGGAAATTGGGAAGGGGAGGAGGAAGAGGAAGGAGCATGGAAAAGGGAAAAGGGGAAAAGCTAAAGGGAAAGGAGTAGAGGAACACAAATGGGGAAAGGGAAAGTGAAAGTGAAAGGGGAAAGGGAAAAGGAAAAAGTGGGAAAAGGGGAAAATAGGGGAAAGGGGAAAGGAGGGGAAAGGGGAAGGGGAAAGGCTAAAGGGGCAAGGGAAAAAGGGAAGCAGACCCTGCCCTGCAGTGTCCATGCCTCAGTGTCCCACTCCCACATGTCAGCACATCCGCGTCCCTGCGAATCGGACAGAGGAAATCGGGCAGACGCAGCCAAATTCCAGAAAATTATTTTTTCATTTTCTCCTTTATTAGTTTTTTATTAGCGGGAAAAACAAGCCAGAGCTGCCTGTGCCCCAGCACAGCCTTCCCCAGTCGCAGTGGCTCCGTTTGGGCTCCCAGCACTGCCCTGGATGGATGGGAAGAGCCTGGATTTGGGAGCTGCTCTGGTGCGTGGGCAGGGGGTGTCCTGGAGGGCAGATCCGTAGGAAATCCCCCCAGGATCCAAGTGCTGTGGGAGCAGTAGAGGGGTGAATAAATCCACCTGGGATGGGAAGATCCTGGCCAAGGAATGAGCTCACCACGGGCTCAGATGTGGGGGATAACGAGAACTCTCTGGCCTTGATGGGATCCGGGGAAGGCACAGCCCGGTGAGAACCGTCAGAAAAAGGCTTTGACCTTCCTGGACCTTTGGAAAAATTGAAGCTGCACCTCCGGCCTGGATTGCAGGGGGGAGGGAAGAGCAGGAGCAGATGTCCCTGCGGTGGGGGACACGTGCAGCAGCCAGGAAGGATGAGCTGGATCAGGAGGTGGGATGCATGGAATGGCCACCCACGGCTGCTCCAGCTTGGATCTGAGCCCTGCAGCATACCAGGAATCTGATGCCCTTCCCAGCATCTCTCCCTCAGCAGGAGCTGTGCCACATCCCAGTGCAGCTGCAGGTTCCCCGTGCTGGAGGTGGGAAGGGCTGCCAAGACCCATCGCCCTCCTGCAAAACTTCTCCGGGATCTGGAATCAATTATTGTGCAGGCCCCAGGAATTAGCACATTGCAAAGGCACAGTGACTTCAGGAACCTGGAATGGGATCAGCTTTTGCTCAAATTGTCACCTGCTGCCCCTGCCCGTGCCCTGGGTGTGAGAAGGGCTGGGACAGGGATCCCTGGGAGGGCAGGAACACCCTCTCCAGCAATCCACATCTCCAGCCCCTGGCCAAGGAGAGGTGTCAGGGCTCACTCCCCACGTCACAGGGAATTTTCTCATTCCTGGGTGAAGCTCTCCAGAGCTCTGCCCAAGGTGAGAAGTGACCCCGGGGCTGCCACGTGTGTCCTCCAGCACAGGATGGAGGATCCTGACACCTCCCACCCGAGGCATCTCCCAGTTATCAGCAATGCCTCTCCCCTCCCCTGGCCAGCAGGAAACATCCCGCAGGGATTAGCAGAGTAACCCGAGGAGATACCGGTGGGGATGCTCCAGGGCTCAGGAATTTGTTTGGAAAAGCAGATCCTGCCTCCAGAGGCTGCTTGTGACAAGCTGCCTGTGCCAGCTCCCAACACTTCCCTCCAGGAATCACCAACCATCCCATACTCCTACTTAAATCAGCCAGGAAAAAAGCTCTTCTGAGTGGGATAAGCAGAGCAGAGGAGTGCAGGCAGTGGGGGCCCTGGGTGGGACACACCTCACAAAGCCCCCAGAGCTCAGGCTCTTTCTGGGATCAGGGTGGGTGTTCACCCCCTGCTGTCATGGGTATAAACAACAGCCACAGCAACTGCCTAAAATTTTGGGAATAGGATCCCAAAAGCTCAGAAAGCACCCCAGAGGGGTGTCCAGGGATCATGAGGAGACCCCAGTGGGCTCCTCCCTGCAGTGCCCAGGGCAGCTCCTGGAGCTGGGCATCCCAAGGCCCTCTCCTCCTCCTCCTCCTCCTCCTCCTCTCCTGCCCTGGCTGCTGGCTCCAGCTGGAGCAATTCTGCTTTTTTTCCTCTGGCCCGTGCTAAGTGAGCTGGAGCGAGTCACCCCGGGATTTGCATTAACAGCAGTCGCTACAACAAGATCCCGGCCAAACACAATACTGGAAACTCGGCTTTCCCCATCCTTAGTGCTTCCAGATGGAGCCCCTCTCTCCCACCAAAGGGTGGGCCAGCCCTCCTTTCTGCTCCTTCCTTCAGCCCCAGGTCCAGAGGGGGTGAGGAGGGACAGATCTGCCCTTTGTCCCAGCTCTGTGCCCGGTGCTGCAGCAGGGAAGGGCTCGGCAGTTTTCCCTGTTTCCAAAGCAGCGGATTTATTTCCGCTTACATCAGAGAAAGACAAAAAAGAAATATCATCATAAAAGAGAAAGAGACCAGGATATTCTGCAAGTCTCTTGGGATCTGTATAGGGGAAGACATCCTTGGAATAACATCAGCAGCCCCAGCACTGCCTTTGGAGGCGGCCAGGAATGGCCTCTCCGGGCACTAAAAGCACTCTAGCAGAGTGCTAAAAATATTCATTATCCAGGTGGGAATCGTCAGCACGGCACAGGCCCCAGGTATTAAGTAGGTAGCAGGACCTGGCACCAGCTCCTTGGCTTACACCTCCTCACACACATTTGGCTTTGTCATTAAAGCCTCCAGGCAGAGATGTTCCCGAGGAACGGCCAGGAGCAGAGGGGCTGGCCCCCTGTGCCAGGAGACCCCCATCCATGGAGCTGACAGCTCCTGCACTGGAGCTGGAGCAGCTGGGGCTCTGCCAGGTGCTTCTGATAACAAAATCCACTGCTTGGTGGGGTTGTGGGGTGTTGGGGAGCAGCTGGGTGCCCCACACCCACCAGTGCTGCTGTGTCCCCTTCCATGGATTGGAATTGCTCCATCCACGTCCTCATCCTGTGGGAAGCTCATTAAACCATCAGGCTAATTTTTGGCCAGACCTTGCACGAGCCCAGTGCTGCTTAGGGCAGGGATTCCTGCTCTTCCCAGCCATTCCAATAGGAAATGGGTTCCACTGCTTCCTCCAGGTGGTTTTGTTCTTCCTCTCTTTTGCTGGGACTAAACCTCCTGCAGAGCTGCCATTGAATCCTCCCGGAATCACAGCAGCTCCCATCAGGATCACCAGCTCCAAGAGTGCACAAAGAACCTTCACACAGATATAAACCCCCAAATTTAAGTCACAGCTTCTTGTTTTTCACCCACACTTTTGCAGCTGCTGCTTCCAAACCTTGCTTTGCAGTCTTGAGGAAAGGGAGGGAAAGCATCCCAGCAGCATGGGGAGTGAACAGGGAGCACAGGGAATCAGGGAATCACAGACTGCTCTGGGTTGGAAAGGGCTGGACAGACCAGGATGTCCTTCCACCCTTTCCATGGGCAGACACCTTCCACTGTCCCAGGTGCTCCAAACCCTGCCAGCCTGGCCTTGGGCACTGCCAGGGATCCAGGGGCAGCCACAGCTGCTCTGGGTACCTGTGCCAGGGCCTCCCCACCTTCACAGGGAAGAATTCCTTCCCAATATCCCACCCATCCCTACCCTCTGGCAGCAGGAGCCATTCCCTGTGTCCTATCCCTCCATCCCTTGTCCCAAGTCCCTCTGCAGCTCTCCTGGAGCCCCTTTAGGAACTGGAAGGAGCCCTAAGGTCTCTCTGGAGCCTTCTCCAGATGAACACTCCCAGCTGTCCCAGTCACACTGTGCAGGGGGCACCTGGAATTGCAGGATCAGGATGCTCCTGATGCAATCCCCATCACCCCCAGCACTGCTGGCCCCCAGCCCACTCCCCTGCTCCTGGAGCTGTGTCCCTGCCCCAGCACTGCTGGACAGATGCTCCTGCTCACGTCCTGTTCAGCCCAGGCTGCTTCCAGGTTTCCCAGCCCCCTGGACCCTCTGCAAACTGGAGGCAGCTGCAGCTGGAGGGGGATGAGAGAGGGGGGTCAGAGTGGTTCCCCAGAGCTGGATGTGGGACAGCACAAGGAGCTCAGCCTTGTTTATCCTGCTGTGGTTTCCCTACAGGGAACATACGTGTGTTCCTACAGGGACACACAGACCATTCCGGATTTCTCCCTGCCACGACCTCTGTGCATGTGAGGCCTCCAGTCCCTTCCATGTGAGAAGGACAGATGGGAGAGCTGCTAAATCACAGTGGTTTGGGTTGGAAAAGACCTTAAAACTCATCCAGTGCCACCCCTGCCATGGGCAGGGACACCTTCCACTATTCCAGGTTGATCCAAACCCCATCCAACCTGGCCTGGAACAATTCCAGGGGTTGAGGGGCAGCCACAGCTGCTCTGGGCAACCTGTGCCCAGAATTTCCTCCTAATAGCCAAAGTAAATCTCCTGTCTTTTAATTTAAATCTCTTTCCACTTTTCCTGTCAGTATCTCTCCATGTAAAAAGCCACTCACCACCTTTTCCTTAAGCTCCCTTCAGACACTGAGAGGAAAGGCAGGAACTCTGCTCAAATCCTTCCTCCAGCAAACCCAGGAATGTTTTCTCTGGCAGCTGTTTCCAGTGTCACATTTGAGGCTGGCAGCACCACGGAGGGGACCCCAGAGCTGTGTCCCCAGGCAGGGCTGGCCCTGCAGCATTCCAGGCTCTGCTTTTATACCTGTCAGATTTGCTCTGTGCATTAAAGTAAAGCCCCTTGTAAAACCTGGCAGCCCTGAGGAGAGATAAGGGGGGTCTCAGGGAGCCTTTGGCTCAGGAATGGGATATGGAAGGAGCTGCTGTGATGGAGAGCCAAGTGTGGGGGCAGCTGGAGCAGGGGGAGGCTGAGGAGCCACTGCAGAGCATTTGCCAGCCCAGATCCATCCCTGGAGCTTGGAAATCAGCGTGGTGGGATCTAGGCCAGCACAGGGAGCACAGAGCTCCTGTCTCCCCATCACAAGCTCATGGGTGGGGCTGTGGCCATGGAGGATCCTGGAGCTCCAGAGCATCAGAGACTCCCTGGAGTGGTACAGCAGCTGCTGACTGCTGGATCCCAGAATGTTTGAGTGGAAATTGGGATGAGGGGGATCCATTCCAGGAGGTGCTGGGGTGCTGCAGGTGATGGCTTGAGGAAACAGCCCCAATGCTCTGCTGTGACAAACATCTGTGACCAGGATTCACTGATCAGGATGAACTTTTTCATGGAAAGGGTGGTCAGGCCTTGACAGGGGCTGCCCAGAGAGGTTTGGAGTCCCCATCCATGGAGGTGTCCCAGGAACAACTGGATGTCACACTCGGTGCTCTGGTCTGGGATTTGTCACAGGTTGGGCTCAGTCTTGGAGGGCTTTTCCAGCCTCAGTGGTTGCAGGATTCTGTGTTTTTTAGGGATGCTCTGCATCTTTCTGACTCATTGAGCAGGCAGGGGGAGCTGGACTGGGCACCCAGTGTGACACAGCCCAGGAATGGGGGAGGGAGAAGGTGGGAGCACAGGGCAGTGTGGAGAGGAGGCAGAAATGCCCCCATGGATAAGGGGGATATAATCCCTCATTTCACACACATGGAGACACCAAAAGCCAAATTGTGGAGGATAATTGCTCCAAAAAAACAAAGGGGTGCTTCATATTCCTTGGCTCCCTGACAGAATTAGCACAGCAAGTGTTCCCTGGCTTTCCTTTCATTCTCCTCCAAAAACATCACTTTCCTGGGGGTGGATTTGGGGATGGGAGTGGGAAAGCTGTGAGCATTGCTGGGTCTTGGCAGGGTGGGATGGGCAGCTGCCCACAGGAGCAGGGATTTGTCCACACCCCTTCCTGCTGCTTCCCCAATCCCACAGCTCCTTGGACTCCCCCAGACCCATATCCTGGGGGGCAGCCATCACCCCTATCCCATTGATCCCATCCCATCCCATCCCACCCCATTATCCCATCCCACCCCATTATCCCATCCCATCCCATTATCCCATCCCACCCCTGGGGCTGTGTTCCTGGCAGAGGTGGCACAGATTGTGCAGCACATGCCTCATCAGGGGCTGGGGAGGCCAAACCAGCTGGGAGAGGTTTTTTCCCAAGCTGGGAGAGCTCTCTGAAGCTGCTCGCCCCCGGAGCCAGGTGGCCTTTGAACAGGAGCAGCTCCAGGCAGAGGAGTGCCCAAAGCCAGGAAAGGCCATTCCTGACTGAATTTTGGGATGGAACTCAGCTGCTGGCCTCAAAGCCAGTGTTTATTAACCTGCAGGAGGGTGAGTTAAGAGCTTTGGTGGAAGAACAAAGGGCACAAAGGAGGAGTGGGATGGGGGAGCTGGGGGTGCTGGGCCAGCCTTGGGGTGACAGATCTGGTGCCACCAGAGTGGACTCAGCCCCTGGACACCAGGGTGCCAGGGAGCTCTGTTTAACTTAATAAAAACACACCATGTGAAACACTTTATCTGCTTTTGAGGTCTCAGTGCCACCCTCCCCATGTCCTTGCCACCCACAAGCCCCACAAGCATCTGCCCCACTGCTCCTCCAGCTCCCTTCTCCCCAGGTCCCTGTGGGTATCAGGGGACACAGTTGGGGTTCCCCAGTGTCCCCACCACCAGCTGAGCCCCTCCCAGCCCTGCAGCTCTCCAGGCCTTCCCATCCAGAGGGTTCTTCAGGGCTGGAATGAAAAAGCTGAAGTGTAAAAGAACACTGAAGGCAGCAGTGGAAGAACCGGATTTTCTTTTATTTGATTTTTTTTTTTCTTTTCTGAAGGATGCTGTATTGAGCTGAACATGACAAATATGCCAGGAATGTTTGCCCTCAGGGCCTGGGAGAGCAGGGAAAGGCAATACTGGCACCTTATCAATGCAGCAGCCACGGTGTTTGTATAAAAACAAGTGCCAGGGGCAGGTCCTGGGGCAGCAGCTGCCCGTGCCTGGAGCAGGATGCCAGCAGGAAGCTGCTGTGACAAGGGGGAATGTCACCCTGGCACGATGGGGACCTGCCCTCAGCCTGCACACGGGGCAGAAGAAGCAGCTCTGGCTCTGCACCAAGGAACAGGACAAGAGGAAACAGCCTCATGATGCCCCAGGAGAGGTTTAGCTTGGATATTAGGGAATATTTCTTCATGGAAAGGGCTGTCCAGTGGAGTCCCCACCCCTGGAGGGGTTTGAAAGCCATGTGGATGTGGTACCTGGGGACATTGTAAGTCGTGGCAGTGCTGGGGGACAATGATGATCTCAGAGGGCTTTTCCAACCTCAGCAATTCTGTGATTCCCTGACAGAGCTGGAGAGCCCCAGCTCCAAGGAAGCCATGTGCAGCGGGCTGGGGCCAGGGCTAATTAACAGGCCTCGTTAAAAATATATTGTGTTTGCTTTAAACAAGGTTCCCCCAAGCCAGAGGAAGCTGGTGAGGGACTGAGGAGAGATAGCGAGGCAGCGAGAGGCGGCAGGGAGGGGGAGGCTATGCCTGGGTGCATTTATTCCTTCCCTTCCTTCAATTTCTAACCCAAACCAAAGTGTCTCTGTGGCTGGAGGCGCCCTCTCGTCTCATAAAGTCCCACATAGGAAATTGTAAAGTACAGGAAAACAACTCAAACCCCCCTGACCCCTTAACAAACTCCAGCCACAGCCAAAGTTGCAGGGTAAACAAAGCCAAGCCGCAGTCACCAAATTCTCCTGGGTGCTGGGGCTGTGCTTCTGGTCCCAGCAGAGCCTGGATGGCCCTATTGGAGCTTTGATGGCCCCACCTAAGGCTGGATGCCCCAAAGCCCTCACCCCAGCCCCCAGAGCTGCCCCTCAGCCTGAGGATGCTGATTTTTTCAAAGCCAGATTCTTCCTCTACCCCCCAGCGGAGATGATGATGCTCTGAGCCAGCAGTTATCATCCCTATCCCGTTCAGAGCAGCACTGATGTCCCTCGGAGCTTTGGGGTTTGTCCCCAAGTCTGTCTGACACCCACAGAGAGGCACCAGCCCTGCTGCAGTGCCATTAGCATCGGTGCCACCGAGGGAATGCTCCGTTTCCCTGGACACCGGTAATTCAGCCAGAACCTGCACAATTTTCTGTGCATAATAGTCCCAAATGTGCTCTCTGGCAGGCTCGGGAATCAGCAGCCCAGCAGAGGCAGCCTGGATTAATCAGGCTGGCCACGACTCGGAACAAACCTGCTGATGAAGCCTTGGCAGCAGCAGCGTGTGTGAGGGCTGTCCCTCCCCTCCTGCCCCCACCCTGCCCGAGGGAATGGGAATTTTAACAGAGTGATTGACCACATTCTTCCAGAGCCCTCTGCCACCAGCTCTGTGCCTCCTGCTCCATGTCCCTGTGTCACCCACGTCCCCACGACAGAAGGACAGGAGCTGGGCAGGCAGGTGGTGTGGAGGCAGAGGGGGCCAAGGGGCTGGGGAGCTCCTGCTGATTGGGATTCCAATTCTGGACACTGCCTGGGACACTCTGCTGGTTAATCCAGCCACACACCCCAGCAGGAGATGCCTGTGCTCCTGCCTGCAGCACAGGGCAGGAAAGCCTTGTGGGATGCTCTCAGCAAGCCCACAGGTTCATTGTGATCCCAAATTCTGGTGTTTCTCTGTCTCCTTTCAGCCTCCTGCTCTCTCTGCCTCCCACACACTCTGGCTGAGATTGCACAGGGTGCAGGTTGGGAGCTCTTCCGGGGTATCCCAACCCACTGACCCCAGGACATCCCCTTCTCTGTTCCCCCAGCAGGCATCACCTCCTCTCCCTCTGAAAGGACAGCATGAGCCGTTTTTGGCAGATATTTGTCTGTTGGATGCTGCACTCAGGACTGGCACTGGCAGCAATCTGCAGCCAGGATATCTTCTGCATTCCTGGGGATTCCTGGGGATCCTTGGGGTGAGCAACCAGGTCACAGGGACCATGCTGAGCTAGAGAGATTTTGGCACTGTGCTGTACCCCCTGTGATGGTGGGGGGTGGGCAAGAGGACCAGCCCTGCAGAGTGGGAGGCCAAACACCTCCCCCCTCCTAAAGACACAGCAGGATGTTTACATGACGGATTCTGGCTGGTGAAGAACACACAAAGCCTCGAAAAAATAAAATGAATAACCAAAAAAAAAAAAAAAAAAAAAAAAAAAAAAAAATTCCCCTGTTGTTCCCTTCAGCAGATGGAAAATAAACACAGCTGCTCTTCTGCCCTGAGCAGGGCTGCACACCCCAGCCCTGCTGGTCCCCATGCCCAGGAAGCCAAACACCCATGGGATTGATCCCACAGGAATCCTGAGCACCCAGAAGAGTGACAACATGGCTCTGATGCTGTGTGAGGGGTGTGGGAGCTGGGGTGGCACTGCCAGAGAGAAGAGAGCCGTGACAAAAGGGATTCCCCACCCCAATGAGCCATCCCAAGGTGGTGCCCATCCTGCCGGTCCAACCTCTGCTCTGTCTGTGCAGGATGGGCTGGATGAGCTGATGCCCTGCAAGGAGAACCCGCAGAGGGGTGTGGGTGAGGCAGGGGAGTGTCCCCAGCCCAGCTGGAGCAGCAGAGGAGCGGGGACACCGCGGGTGTGCGGGGACAGGACAGGCTGCGAGGCCAGGGCTGCCCCGTCCACGTGGAGCACGGGGTGAAGTGGAGGTGAAACATCAGGAAACACTTTCTGGCTCTGGATGGGATCTGGGAGGCAGAGCCAGCTGCCAGCTGGGAGCCCCCTCTGCGGGGACAGGAGGGGGCTGGGGGGGACCCCCAGGGAGAGCTGTGTGTCTGTCACACTGCCACGGCTGGGATGTCCTGCATTCCTTCGTTCCTCCTGAATTTTCGTGCCAGCAGCAGCTTCTGGCAGCAGGGCCCCCACCTCATCTGACCTGAAACTGGAGAAAAAGGGAACATTTCACATATTTACTATGGAACCACAACAGCTCCCACAGAGGCAGCTGCTCCCTGCAAAGTAACACTCCAGGTTCTGGATTAATAATACAAGAATCTATAAATCCCACAGACAAGCAGAAGTACCAAATACCCCCAATCCAAAACCTCCCAGTCTCCAGGTCCAGTGAGGCTGGGCTATGCTCCAGGGTGGGGGATGATCCAGGTAGTTTGCAGGAATGCTGTCAGGGATGCCCGGGGCTGCAAAGATGTTTCCAAGGATACAGGGATGCTGCCAGGGGTGCTGGGGACTGCAGGGATGTTGTCAGGGACTCCCAGGGCTGCCAGAAGCTCCCTGGACTGCTCAGGGCTGGAAGAGTGCTTGAGGCTGGCAGGGATATTGGGATTCGCAGGGGACTCAGGACCGCAGGGCTGCTCCAGGCTGTGGGGAGGCTCCTGTTGGGGAATGCTCCGAGTTGTGGGACGATCCGGGATGTGGATGCTCGGGGCTGGGGGTGACCATGGGCAGGCAGCCGGGCTGGATGGCAGCGCTCCTCCCGGGCCGCTCGCATGGAGCTCGGCTGTCCTCTAGCGCACGGCCGGCTCCATGACACGGAGCCGTGGGGCTGGGAAGGGCAGGGAAGGGCTGGGAAAGGCAGGGAAAAGCAGGCGGGGCAGGCAGGGAGCACCACCGAGCCCCACCTCCAACTCGTTTCCAGCCTCCGCATTTTTAGGCGCTTCTCTATTAATTCAGCATCCCTTTGTACCCCACTTTTTTCCCTCGTCCTTGTCCCCCTTGGCCTTCCACTCCTTTTTGGCCAAAGCTTTATATTAAGTCCCCACTTAATTTTATTGTTTCAAGTTATTCCTTATGCTTCTGCATCTTTTCAGTCTGCCGTTTTTCATCAACCCTCAGTCTCCTTTTCCCAATACATTGTTATCAACCTCCTACCTCTCTTTGACCTCCCTCCCCTTAAGCTCCGGGTGACCTCGCCATCGAATTGACCCCTGCCCTGTCCCCAGGCACAGGGGAAGCTCCCTGGCTTCTGCCAGCGCTGCACGGAGGGACATCTGTCCTTACGCCATGGGGGTGGGTGGTAGCCCCTGTTCCCTCTACGAGCTGGCTGCTTTTGGGGTCATTTGGGGACCCCGGGTGGCACTGTCCCCGCTGTCCCGGCTGTTCCCTCGCTGTCCCCTCCCTGTCCTCTCCCTGTTCGCGGTCTGTCCCCGCTGTCCCCTCCCTGTCCTCTCCCTGTCCGCGGTCTGTCCCCGCTGTTCCCTCGCTGTCCCCTCCCTGTCCTCTCCCTGTCCTCTCCCTGTCCTCTCCCTGTCCCCTCTCTGTCCCCGCTGTCCCCGCTGTCCCCGCGCTGCAGTGACCGCAGTGGCCGCGCGAGGGCAGCAGAGAGCCGGGCGCAGCGCCGAGAGGGACCGGGACCGGGACCGGGACCGAGCGGGACCAGGATAGTGGACAGGGACCAGAAACACCGGCAGCGACACTGTCCGCCACACCAGGCTGTTCCCACCTCAGTCCAAGCTGGCCTCGGACACTTGCAGGGATCCAGGAGCAGCCACAGCTTCTCTGGGCACCCTGTGCCAGGTCTCGCAGGATGCTCTGATGCAGCCAGGTGTTGGCTCCTCTCTCTCTCCTCTCAGGCAGCTCCAGGACCTGGCATTGCTCACAAAGGCTTCTTTATGTTCAACCACCAAATAACAGAGGATTGAGGAGCCACCTGTGGCTGTGGGTGCTACCTTTCCCCCTGCTCTGAGTCCTGGCTCAGCCCTGGCTGAGGAGCAGGTTTGAGGATCATCACTCCTTTGCCAGCAGGATGAGGCTCCCAGCAGTTGCTGGTGCAGACCCGGGTCTATCAGCCTGGCCTCGGGCTCTGTGCCCAATCAGATATCCACACATGAACCCCCCTCAGCAGCTCCCTCTCCCACCCCCACCGTCTTCAAAGCCAGGGACCTGGCAGTGGTTCTGAAAGCCGGGCAGAGCCTCCATGCCATGGCTTGGCATGGAACTCAAAGGCTCAATTAGCAACATCTGCTCTTGTGGGCTGTAAAAGCCTCTCGCTGCTCCCCTCCCTGGCTCCGAGCGCTCACAGCTGGGAGCAGCATGGGGCTGCAGCCAGCCCGGCCAGGGGAGCTGTGCCCCTGGCTCACAGCTGTCATAGCTTGCTGTGCCACCTCTGCCACCGTGCCACCTCTGCCACCACTCTCCAGACCCCTTCAATCTGCCTGATGGCAGATGAGGGTGAAGGACAAGGAGTGAGCTCTTCTGTCTGGTGACCAGGGAATGGCTGGAGCTGTGTCAGGGAGGGTTTGGTTGGATATTAGGAAAAGGTTCTTCCCCTAGAGGCTGGTCAGGCACTGAACAGAGGGAAAGGTCGGGAGAACCAGGCTGGGAGTGCTCAGCCTGGAGAAAAGGAGGCTCAGGAGGGACCTTCTCCACAACTCCCTGACAGGAGGGGAGAGCCAGGGGGGTTCAGGCTCTGCTCCCAGGGAACAGGGACAGGAGGAGAGGAAACAGCCTCAGGCTGTCCCAGGAGAGATTCAGGTTGGATATCAGGAGGAATTTCTTCATGGAAAGGGTGGTCAGGCATTGGAAGGGGCTGCCCAGAGACTCCTCATCCCTGAAGTGTCTAAGGAAGGACTGGAGGTGACACTCAGTGCTCTGGGCTTGTTGACCAGATGGAGACTGGTCAAAGGTTGGACTTGATGACCTTGGAAGTCCTTTCCAACCTCAGTGATCCCATGATTCTATGAAAAGCAGCCCCTGCCCTGGAGGCAGGCTGAGAGCCCCCGCCAGCACCCATTGTTCGGGAGCTGAAGCAATCAGCCCTTTCCCGAGGAGCCTGGCGGGCCGGGCCGGGCTGTCCCGGGAGGGCTGTATAGCAGCAGGGCTGGACAGCGCTGTCATCATTCCACAGCTGCCTCCAAACGCGGCCCAGCGGCGCCACACGAGGCCACCGAGGTCAGGAGGGCGTGGAGCCAGCCGGGGGTGGGATTTGTGAATGGGAGTGATGATGGGGTGAGACTACAGCCTGGAAAGGGGGTCCCTGAGCCCCCACTTGGAGGCAGCTGTCCCCTCACAGCCTGGTGCCAGGAGGGGACAAGGGACAGCACTGGCAGGGCTCTACAGATGTCTGACACCAGGCACCAAGCGCTTCGCCGTCTTTCCCAGCCTCATCCCAAAAATGTCCAGTATGTCCACTCCTTGCCCACATTTTGGCCATTAGATCGGATTATCCTTGATTTACTCTCTGTCTGGGGAGCTCTCAGAGACTCTCCCTCTGAAGCAACCTCAGCTGCACTCTGGCTGCAGCAAAACATCCCACCCTGGGGACATCCCTTGGGAGATTCCCCAAAACCCCAGTGCCCACACAGCTGGGGCTGCTCCTTAACTCCTGTCTGGGAGCTGGAGGGACAGCAGGGCTGGCCACGACTGTCACCCCATGACAAACAAGGGGTGTTATCCCATAAAAACACATATTTGAAGCCCTTTGTCAGACCAAGCCTTGGCTGACACAGGGGGTGGTGAGAAAGCACCTTGTGCTGATGGTGACTTCCTCCCTGGTTATCCCCTCCAAGGCTCTGCCTCACAGGTAATCACGGAATCTCCAGATTCCCCAGGGAATCCTCCTGGAGCCAGAGGCTCTCAGAGCTGCCTCTCCCATCTGAGAACCAGGACTTCAGCACCAGCCTGTCCATATCTGCTTGGAGTAAGAAAAACATCCATAAACCACATTTCCCTTGGAATATAGACAGCAAAACGTTCATACAACGCTGCCCATAGTACAGCAGCAGCAGCAGTAGAGGGAGAGAAGCCAGAGGAGGGCTGAGCAAAGCTGTTCTCTCCTGAAGGGTCATGTGTGAGCCGCTGGTTTTGCAGGGAGTGGGAGGAGCAGCTAATGTTTTGCCAGGCAGAGGAAACTCCTGGGTGGAAATAGCGCTGTGCCCTGGAAACGGAGCCAACAGCAAACAGGGCTGGTGCAGCCTCGTCTCAGCAGGTGATGCTGAGCAGGGCACAGGCTCTGTGGTGGATGAACTGGAATGGGAATGATGAGCTCCTGTCACAGCCCTGTGGGAACACAGGGGAGGGGAGCAGAGGTCAGGGATGGGCAGGGGGCTCCTGCCTGGTGGCTCTCTGGGACACCCTCTCCATGCCCTCCCTCCTGGTTTCATTCAGCTCCAGGGACACAAAAGGACCAGGAGCTGTGGGGCAGGAAGGAAGCTGAGTCCTTAGGCTGTGGAGAAAGCTGAAAAAGGATGGGAATGAGTGGGGCTTTGTGGCAACAGACAAGAAAGGACAGCAGGGCTCAGTGTCCCATAAATAACGGGATGCACAAGGTTTGGGGGGGCTCTGTTACTGGCTCAGCTCTTCCTAGACCTGGACAGGATAAGACAGGACAGTGCTGATTTTCCTGCAGCACTCCCCCTGAGACATGGAGCAATGGGACAGCAGGGAATGGCTTTGAACTCAAGAAAAGGGAAGTTTAGATGGGATATAGGGAAGAAATTCTTCCCTGTGATGGTGGGAAGGTCGCCCAGAGTTACTGTGGCTGCCCCTGGATCTCTAGAAGTGTCCAAGGCCAGGTTGGAAGGGGCTTGGAACACCCTGGGATAGTGGAAGGTGTCCCTGCCCATGGCAGAGGGATGGACAAGGTGATGTTTAAAAGTCCCTTCCAACCTAAACCACACAGTGATTCCTCAAATGGTCTGATTGATCTGATCCTGCATGCACAGAGCAGGCACAGACAGTCCTGGGAAAGAAAACCACCACAGGAACTGCAGACCTGCAGGAACAGCACTCCCAACTATTCCAGCATCTCCTCCCAGGGGGCTGTGGACATGCTGGAGAAGCAGGAAGGGATGGGGTGGAAGATCCAGAGGGAAGCAGCCCCTGAGGGAGTCACAGGTGTCTGTGCCACGGCTCAGAAGAGCTGAGCTTCCAGCCTGGGTTGCAGATCCTTATATCACTCCTGCTGACGTCCAACATTTGTTCGTTCCGGCTGTAAAACCTCTCCTGGCTCTGCACCAGGTGTTTCCCTCCCTCAGTGCCTCAGCCAGGCCTGAGCTGTTGGAGCGTGAGCAGCTCACTCACCGTGGCCTCTGGGACTGATGGCACCAGCTGAGGTGACAGCCCCTCCACGAGAGCCCCTTTCCCATGGCTTCCTCACAGGTTAGGGCACAAAGAGGAGAAGGAAAAAGCCTCTGGTGTCTTTCCCTGTGGCTACAGGATCCCACTCTCCTGAGGGAGTTTGAGTAACCAGCTCCAGCACCTCATGGCCTCTGAGGAACTGGTTCATTTTGGGACAGAGCTGGAGGAAAACCCCAGGAATAGGAACACCTGAACCAATTCCCATAGCTGGGGCAGTGCCCGAGGCTGAGGATATCTTTGTGGATGGAGAAGGAGCTCTCAGAGACCATGGAATCCAACCATCACCCCAGCACCACCAATGCCACCATTAATCCATATTCCCAAGTGCCACATCCACATGATATTGACCATTTCTAGGGACAGTGATTTCACTGCTTCCCTTGATGTGTTTCAATACCTGACCACCTTTTCAGTGAAGAAAATTTCCCTAATATCCCACCTAAACCTCCACTGGTGCAACTTGTGGCTATTTCCCCTTGTCCTGCCTGTTGTTCCCTGGAGCAGAGCCCGACCCTCCTGGCTGTCCCCTCCTGTCAGGGAGTTGTGCAGAGCCAGAGATGCCCTGAGCCTCCTTTTCTCCAGGCTGAGCCCCTTTCCCAGCTCCCTCCGCTGCTCTTTATTTTCCATTCCCAGGGAGCTGATGGTCTCTCAGGATTTAGCCATGCCAAGAACCCCTGAACAGGGATTTAGGGACATGAATAAGGGATGTCCCTGGAAGCTGCTTTTGTTGTTTGGCGATATCCCTCTCCCAGTCCCTCAGAAAAGGAATCACTGGGGGCTCTCTGTGGGTGTGTGGTTGTGAGGGGACACCCTCTCTGTGAGGGGACAGCACCGTGTGTGTGGCTGCTGCTGGATCCCCCACGGCCCCTCTCCACCTGTTGACACTGGGGATGGGAACAGTCCATAAGGGTGAGGATGGAGGAGAGGATCCAAGTGAGGATGAGTGTGAAGATGACGGCAAAGGTGAGGCGGGGATGAGGGTGAGGGTGAGGATGACAGTGGGGGTGAAGTGGCGGAAGGGCTGAGGAAGAGCGTGAGGCTGAGGGTGCGGATGAGGTGAAGTGAGGATTCGAGTGAGGATGAGTGTGAAGATGACGGCAAAGGTGAGGTGAGGATGAGGGTGAGGATGACAGTGGGGGTGAAGTGGTGGAAAAGCTGAGGAAGAGGGTGAGCCTGAGGGTGAGCCTGAGGGTGAGCCTGAGGGTGAGCCTGAGGGTGCGGATGAGGTGACGGTCGGGGTGGGGGTGAGGCTGAGCGCGGAGCTGCCGCGGGGGCAGCGGCGGTGTGCGGGGCGGGGGTGTCCCAGCCCGCGGTGTCCCGGCCCGGCGCTGTCCCGGCCCGGCGCTGTCCCGGCGCTGTCCCGGCGCTGTCCCGGCCCGGCCCGGCCCGCGGAGCGGAGCCGAGCGGAGCTGTCCTTCAGCACCTCGGCAGCGCGGGCCGGGCCGCGGCCGTGCCGGTGCCGGCGGAGCGGAGGCAGCGCGCAGGCGCAGCGCTCGCGGCTCCTCAAGGTGTTGGCGGCGCGGCCGAAGATGGCGACAGACTGAGGGCGATGGGGCCGGGCGGCGGCGGCGGCGGGCGCGGCGCGGCCCCGGCACCGCGCCGGGGCAAGCGGAAAGCCGAGTGAGGGCGGCCGGGGCATGCCCGGGGCCGGGGAGCGGGGCCGGGGGCGGGCGGCGGCGGCGGGGCGCGGGCGGGGGCGGCGCGGGCATGGCGGCGGCGGCGGCGCGGGGCAGGTGACAGCGGCGGCAGCGCGGCGCTGCCCGCCCGCCGCCCGCGCGCCCCCGGCATGATCCGCGGCGCCTGGATGTCCCCCCGCGGGGGCGCCGCCGGCGGGGCCGTGTGCTGCGCGCCGCGCCGCAGCGACAAGCCGGTGGCCGACCCCGAGCGGGCGCAGAAATGGCGCCTGTCGCTCGCCTCGCTCCTCTTCTTCACCGTGCTCCTCTCCGACCATCTGTGGCTCTGCGCCGGGGCCAAGCTGCGGGCGCGGGAGCGGCCGCGGGGCCGCGGGCCGCGGGCGCTGCTGGCGGCCGAGCCGGCGGGCGGTGGCGGCGGCGGTGGCGGCGGCAGCTGCGAGGCCCTGCTGGGCAACCTGAGCCGCGGCCCCGGCGGGCCCTGCCCCGCCGCCCGCGGGGACCTGGACTCGGCGTGCGCCCGGCTGCTCGCCCCGCAGCGCCCGCGGGCCCCGGAGCGCCGCTGCGCTCGCCCCCCGCCGCCGCCGCTGCCGCCGCCGCCGCCGCGCCCTTCTTCGCCTCGCCCTCCTCCAAAAGGACCTTCCTGCAGGCTTACTTCAGGAACTTCAACCTCTCCTTTTGTGATACTTACACGATCTGGGACCTGCTGCGGGAGATGGCCGGCCCCGACGGCCTGGACTGCAGCCTGGACAACCTGATGGTGGACCTGGTGGTGGCGGCGGCCGGGGCGCTGGGAGGGGAGGCCTGTAGCAGCTGCGTCCAGGCGTACCAGCGGCTGGACCAACACGCTCAGGAAAAATACGAGGAGTTCGACCTCTTGCTGGAGAAGTACTTGCAGTCGGAAGAGTACTCGGTCAGATCCTGCCTGACGGACTGCAAGGTACGAGGGGGCGTCCCGGGTGAGCTGGGCCACAGAGAGCTTGGTGGTGTGAGGGTACCGTGGTGCCCCTGCTCTCACACCTGCCTGTCTCTCTGCTTTTCAGACCTCTCCTGGCAGTGATGGTGGGACAGGTCTGCGGCCCTTGGGAAGGCTGGGACAGGGTGGTGGGACAGAGAAGGCAAAGCAGGACTTGGCCTGAATGAGCACTCGCACATCCCTTCACACTTGTGCACACCCAGGCAGCTCCTGACATCCCATTCCCAACACCCTGCTCCCAACACCTCAGTCTGAGCACCCAGCTCATGACACCCCACTCCCAGCACCCCAGTTCTGACACTGCATCCCCAACACCCCGCTCCTGACACCCCAATCCCAACATGTCACCTCAATCCACTCCTGACACCCCAATCCCCACCAGCCTCACCCAGACCACTTTCCATCTGCACCCCTGAGGTGGGACCTCTCACCTTTGTCTCAGACCTGCTGCTGCTCCTGGGACAGCCCAGGGTTCTGCCTGGCTGTCATTAGACCAGTGGTGACCTGAGATGAACCATGGTGCCAGGGTCCCTTCCCTGTATGCAGCAGCAGTTTTCCAGCTCTTACACCCTTTCTGCCCAGGGAGCTGGTCCAGGTGTGCTGGATGTGCCTCCCATCTTGGTGTTCCCCCAAATATCACTGACTGTCCTCAGCCCTGGGGCACAGTCCCTGTTCTGAAAGCTGATGGGTTGGTTGTGTCTCCCAGCATCAGTGGGATCAAGGCTCAGGATGGAGCCATCTCCTCTCCCAGATGAGAGTTGCACCCCATTGCACCCCAGTGTGGTTCTGCTGGATGCTCTGTTCTTACAAACCAGTGGTGCCTCCAGTTTCCACCTGCTCCAGGCTGCCTGGCTCACCTGTGCACCCTCCAGACATCACCTCTGGGAAGTGCAATGGTCTCCAGAATTAAACCTGTTTCCCTTTCTTGGAGCTGTGTCTTGGGGTGTGTGACAGCATTGTCTCCACAGGGATGGTGGCAGAGCTTCTACCCTGGGTTAGCTGCTCCTCTTCTGGGACAGGAATTTTGAGGAACACTTGGAGTTGCAGGGCAGCTCTTGCAGTGATGTCCATGCCCTGGGAAAATGCAGGGGCAGCACCAAAAGCAGCACTGAGACACTGAGGTGTTGTCTTTCACCAGGTGAGGTCCTGGCCACTACTCCAAGGGTCACTTTTGTGAGGAGCTGGGTTTGAGCAGGACCTTGTGCTTGTGTTCTGGGCCAGGGCCAAGGCAGGTAATTACAGTCTGCTTCCCAAATTCTCCCTGTGGTTTCCAAGGGATGTAGTATTCTGCCTGCTCTGAGTAGTTTGGTCCTGCTGCTCCACTCCCACAGGGAGTTTGGTGCTGTCCATTGTGCTGCTCCTGCTTCCAGGGGCCCAGCAGGATCAGGATCTCCCTTGCCATGTCTGGTGGAGCATAAACGTTCCAGCTTCAGGTTTAGCTTCCATCTCTGTTTGGAGACCCAGAGAAAGAAGTGAAAGAAGTGAGAAAATAATCATTATGTTGAGGCTTCAAAGTATATAAAAAGAGAGCTGTGCTTTGATGAGTCTCCATTAAGCATCCCTGGGTTTAACATCCTTGCTGGGAGAGCAGGAAACGTGCTGGGGAGATGCAGAGCTGGAGGTAGTGGCAGGACTCATCCCTCTGAACTGGTTCTGTCTTGTGTCAGTGCATCCTTAGAGCATCTGTGAGCTCCAGCCTTGCATTCCACAGGCAGCACTTGGGAAGCAACAGGAGACAGGAGCAGCAGGGACAACCTGTGCACACTCCCCTGGGCCACCCACTGGGAAATTCCCATGGGACTGCCCCAGTCTATATGCTCCCACCAGAGCCCTCACAGCTCCCATCCTTTTGGTTGCTTCTGAAAATCAGCCTGCTTTGTTTAAGGCCATTCACTCCATCTTTATGTGTCTTACTCCAGCTTTTCACATCTATGAGACTCAGCTTTTCCCTCTCAGTGGCTGTTCCCCATCTGTGAATTGAAGCTAATGCCAGACCCTTCCAGCACTGTGGTGATGAGCGAGTTTTGGCCTGATTTCGAGTCCTCTGGACTTGAGCAGGGACTGCAGTTACTCATTGCCTTGGAAAAATGTGGCTGGCGGGATTTTTGAAGCAGGTTGAGTTTGTAAATCCCATCCAGGTGCTGGATAATACCTGTTTGTGAGGGATGGCAGAGCTATTGCTTGATGGTGATAACATCTGAGAGCAAACAACAGGAAAACAGGAGAGGAGTGGAAGAAAACAGAGTGGAATGTGCAGCTCGGCCAGTGTGAGAGCTCCTGCAGAGCCCTCACAGCAGGATTCTGGCTGCAGGAGCTCTGGAGCTGGAGAAACAGGATTGAAATGATATTTCTGGGACACGGGACTGTGGGAACAGGGCTGTGCATGGAGCATTAGTGCTGCTTCCCATTCACATCCCTGCCATGCTGTAACAGCAGCTGGAAAATTGAAGATGAGGAAGCACAGCAGCTCCAGCTCACCTGCACAGCCTCCCTCTGCAGAGCCAGGGTTCCCTCTGGAATTTGGTGCCAAAGAAGTGTGGCTCAGTAGACAGCTCACAGGGAGCTCTGTGGCAGCCAAACCACTCCAGTGATTTTGGCTCTTAATTTCACCTGATTTCAAACAACAGCAACACCAAATCCCAACTGGAGCTGCCAGTTCCTTCCTATGGCAGCAGGTTTCACCCCCCAGCTAAAAATTTGGAAGCTTGTGAGTGTTGTGGTTTGGTTTAGGAGGACATATAAGTCCCTGTTAATAAATCATCTTGAAAGCTGCCCTCAGGTTTGGGGAGAAAAGGCAGGTGCTGTCAGGAGAGGAAACAGCATCCTGGACATCCCAATCATTCTGTGCCTGGAGATTGGGGAAGACTGGACTAAAATCTCCCTGGGAGACAGGAATCCCATGAAATGGTGAGGTGTGTGTGTAATTCAGCTGCTGAGATTACTCAGTGCTGTAATACTCTCCCTTTTAATTTTCTGCTTGGGGATCATTCCTGGGCAGATCCCACTTTCTGTACATGTTCTTATACCCCTGCAGTACTGTCAACTTCCAAATCACTCCCTGGAAATGTTTTATCTGTTACTCTTACAACTAACCCCAGAAATCCCTGTGGTTGAGAGACAGTAAACCATGAGAATGCACTTCTGGGATTTGTTGTTTGCCTTTCCCATTTGGTGGGATTTTGGGGGCTCCCACAGGGATGCTCATGGACAGGGGCACCAGCATCCTGTGGACAGGAGGAAGAGGGAAGTGGGTCCACAAGGTCCATCCACCTTCTCAAATACATTTCACTTCATGCTATGAGGATGTGCCTGCCAGCTGCTGGGTGATGCTGCTAGGCAGGGGTGATGTGGATAAAAGGTGGAAAACACTGATTTTTTTTTTCTGAACATAAGAGGGAAAAGTCATTAACTGAGTCAGGAGCAGCTGCTGGCCGCCTCCATCTCACCTGTTGCTGTGTGACTTGTACCCTTTGTCACTGCAAGACACCATGAACTTGGTGCTCTGAGCAGTTGTGGGGACACTTTGGAGCATCTTCCAAAGGGGCTTGAGGAGATCACAGCCTGGGGATGTGGATATTGGACTCGAATATCCATCAGGAAATGTGGGGTGACAGCAGCACTCAAACTGTGAGCCCAGGCTTTGCAGGACTTTGTGCAGGAGGAAATCACTGTCCCTCCAAAGCAATGCCCTGAGGGGTGCTTAGGGCTCGTTTGTGTCTTTTCCCTTCTTTCCAGACAGGAAAAGAGCAATGTTGCTCCAGCTCAGACACCAGATGAGAGCTTTGCTCGTGCCAAGGCTGAGCTCTGCGTGCTGGCTCCCACCCCAACAGCTCCCAAATGTGCCCCCTCCCACCAGTCCTGGGGCAAATCAAGATCTATGGGACAAAGCCTGTGGAATTAAGGAGTCATTAGGCTGCAAGAAACAAAGCTGTGCTGAGAGAAGGGCTGACAGGCAGGAGGGGGCTGGCAGCAGAGCTGGGCAGGCTGGGCTGGACAGGACCTGTAGCATCTCAGATGTGATTAGATTATCAGGATTCTCTGCGTGGCTGTGGGATCTGGTTCTGCACCTCTGGTTTCCCTGGCACCCCTGGCAGGGCAGGATTTCACTCCCAAGGTTTTGATGGTGTTTCTGTGTGGCAGGTGTGCAGTGATGTGAGAAATGGAGGCTCTTCCTGCTCTGGCATCACCCCTGGCACAGCCCACATGGAGCAGGGAGCAAATCCCCAGTGCCCAGGCTCAGCACCCTCTGGGGTCCTGTTTTCTGGCTCTTGTTTAGCCAGGAATAGCATCAGCAATCAGCATCTTCCAGAGCATCCCTTCCTGTGCAACATCCTCTGGAAACCCAAGCCTGCTGGCACCAGCAGTTTTGGGAACACCAATGTCTTGGGGTTACCCCAGTGCCAGGGGCACCTCTTGGGGGAACCAAAGCAGCATTTTACATTCACAAAAGTAGTTAAAGTTGAGGGGGTTTGGGCAAGGCTTATCAAAAATGCTGCTGAACCTGGTGCACTCCTGCTCTGAGCCTGGATGGCTCCTTGCACAGAGGGAAGGTCACTTGAGAACCACAGCAGAAGTGGTTTCACCAAAACCTTGTGCTTTTTCTAAGGGAGTTATTTTAGCAGTGAGGCTTCCAGAGGATCTGTGCATGGGTGACTGCAAAGTTGCACCCTGGACCTGATCTTCTGTGGAGCTTTTGGTGCACAAGTGTCACATTTGTGCACCACACACCTGTGCCAGCTTCAGAGCTTCTCCTCCAGAACCAGCCTGGCCAGTGAGGTATTTCATGAGGTGAAGAAAAAGTTCCAGAATAATTCCAG
The DNA here is from genome assembly GCF_903797595.1 of Erithacus rubecula. Classification (NCBI taxonomy): domain Eukaryota; kingdom Metazoa; phylum Chordata; class Aves; order Passeriformes; family Muscicapidae; genus Erithacus; species Erithacus rubecula. Next base: position 5,120,515 of record NC_136667.1, on the reverse strand, counting down.
CAGATCTGTGCAGTCATTTGGCAGCTTGAGCAGGAGCACAGGCATGAGCTTAGCCAAGTGTGTGGCTCCATGTTCCCTCCACCCATTCTATGGGAGACAAGGGAATTTTTTGCAGCCCCACAAAGATGTGATTCAGTTGTATAAAGAATTTGGACCATTAGTGGCTTTGGTCTGCAGGTGCTGTGGCTGCAGCCTCTAGGACAGCCCAATTCCAGTGTATCTGGTACCTTGAAAACTGAGATCAAGGCTTGGAAAACAGGAGAAACAAAAACTGAACTGATGGAAGGAGTTTGTCCCGTGGAATTAAAGATGTAGAGGTGTCAGGAATGCTCCAGTGGTACCTGGCACTTGGGAGGGCTGCAGGCCAGGCAGGAGTGGGGATGCTCAGATGGTGCTTGGACAGTCCTGAGTTTTGCTTGGGGTTGAGACATCTCAAGCTGCCTGGGAGTGTGTGATGGACTGGAGGCCAAAACTACACAGGTGCTGTGGGGTGAAGCAGCCTGAGGTGGGGTCAGGGTGTGAATGGGAGGGATTTTTGGGGGGATTGGGTGGTGTTTGGCCACCCCTTTTGCACTAGTTGCCTGTCAGTCCTTGTTGTCTGGCTGTCCTCACCTCTGTCTGTCAGTGGTGCTGTGGGGACAACCACAGGTTTCCCAAGGCAGCAGCAGCAGGTCTCCATGGAGCAACAGGTAGATCAGCAAATGGTGCAGGGACAACGAGGGAGGGTGACATCTGTCTCCATCAAACTGTCACCAGTAACTCCAAGTTCCACAGGCTCTGTGTGCTCCTGGCTCTGCCTGCTGCCATCAGTGCCAGATGCAAGCCCAGGTTCTCCATGTGTGCCCATCCCTGGGAGCATGGCAGGCACAGGGGCTTCACCAGCAGGGTGGGACAAGCTCCTCAGAGATGTCACCTCAGCAGCTGGAGATGAAAAGTATCCAGCTGCTCTGTGTGGTGCAGGAAGGCTCTGGGAGTCAGGAGCTCAGCAGCACGTGTGGTGGTATCAGCAAAATGTGCGATCTGGGTAAGCAACACAACCCCCAGTCCCCTTGCTGTGCACATCCATTGTCACAGCCTGCCTGTGGTCCTCCAGATCAGGGCTGTCTTGCCACACTGCTTTTCCTACCAGGCAGAGATCCATGCTCCCCATGGACAGAGGGATCTGCTGGTGCCATGCTGACTCCAGCCCTGTGTGCATCCCAGGGAGAGGAGGCAGCACCTCCCACACCAGCACTGGGAGGTGGGAGAGGATGCACAGCTGGACCTGCCCTCACAATGGGCTTCATCTGCTCCCTGCCTGAGGCCAGGATTCTTTCCCATCAGGAAAGGAGCTGTTCATGCCCAGCAGGGATCACACATGGCCTGGCCTGACCCCGGTGCTGGGCAGTGCCAAGGATCACACACACAGAGGAGGGTTTGTCAAAACATCCCACAGCCCCAGGCCTGTCCCTAGGGATGCTCCACAGGCTTTTCCTGTGCTGCAGGCTCCAGAGCTGCCCTCCCTGCAGGGTGGGAGGGGCAGGCAGCAGGGGCAGGATGTGCTTGGCTGCCGGGGGCTATTCCCACTGTCACCGGGATTAGGTGACATTAGGATGCGACTCATGCCTGGCTCCACGCAGGAGCTCAGCTCTGCTGTCCTTTGAAGGGCAATGACTCAGGGACAGCAAATCTGTGAATGAGACAGGGAGGCTGCCTGGGCAAGAAGTAGCCATCTGTCCACGCTGCTCCAGCCCCATTCCCGTGGGCAGAGCTGGCAGCTACCAGCCCAGAATGGCTCAGCTCTCCTTCTTCAGCCTCACTCCTCTTCCCAGCTCCTGCCTTTTCCCTGGGGCCTCTGTCCCAGCTGTGTGACACCCTGGGGTGTCACAGGAAGAGCAGTGCTGGCAGCATTGGCTCCCCCAGATGCCACCAGTGTGGCCACTCTGTTAAAAAAGCAGCATGAAATAGCCTCACCTGGCAAGGATTTGGTTTTCCAGAGCACTGCCTGTGCCAGCATCCTGGTGTTCCTGGTCCTGGCTGGAGAAGGAAATGCCACCTGCCCTGCTCATCCTCTTGGGAGTAACAGATACTCATGTTTGGCATCTTGGCTGGAATCTTATCCCTGCACAGCAGCTCTGCAGCGCTGCTGGTGGGGGGAGGCTGGGGATGGACAGGAGAGTAAAGGTAGAGCTGGAGAGGGACCTGGAAGTGGCTGGGATGGGTGTTTTCCTGCTGAGGGGTGTGCCAGCACCTGGATTTACCCACATCAGGGAGCCTGGAGCACCCTGTGCCTGCAGGCACCAGTCCCAAGCATTCCCCACTGCTGGTGGTTACAGAGGGAGAGGAGGCAAGTGTATTTTCTTGGAATTTTCTGAACAGCCACAGTTTGGGAAGCTCTGGCAGGACAGGAGCTGTATTTCTGCCTTTAGTGTAATGAATTCTACCTGCTTCAGACCCAGGCATCTCTCTGACCTGCTCTTGATCTTCAGTGTTATATTCCTTGGAGCTGGTTGTCTTCAGTGTCATTTTCCATGGAGCTGGATGTGGAGAGGAGGAATCCACAGAGGTTTCTGCCTGTGTGTGCAGGGAGCAGTGTTTTTCTGCCATGCTGTCGTCATTCCTTGCTCTCCCATTCAAATGAGACTGTCAGGAAGCACCAGGAGCTCTGGGGTGGCAGCATGGCTGGAGCATGGTCCTGGGACTGCTCTCCAGACACCCTTTGCTCATGGGAATGCAGGGAAGCATTTTCACTCTGCAGAGCATAAGGAGGGACAGGAACAGCCCCAGCCCCAGCCTGCCCTGGGCTTGCAGGAATGGGGGCTTCCCTGCAGTAGAGAATCCCTTGGGATTTGCTGCCTGAGGAGTGGTGCCAGCCAGGAGCTGCCTGCTGCTCACCATGGAGACTCAGAGTTATCCTGGGGCTTTCCTCCCCTGGAAGGGAGAGGGAGATTTCTGCAAGTGATGTTCAACCAGAGGTTGCAGCTCTCAGGTCTGACATGAGCCATGGCCTGTTGTGTGTCTCCAGCAGTAGGAGCTGCCAGGAGTGCTGATAAGCATCTCAAAAACATCTTTGCTTGTATTTAAGGGACCTGTGGGCACAAGCTGAGGTGGCTGCAAGGCCCAGCATGAGCATGGAAAACTGCACTTCCCTGTGACCATGGAAGGTGCCCAGGAGCCAGGATGCTCCTGTCTCCCTGCTGTTTGCTCCTTGAGGGAGCAGGGATGGGCCAGATCCTGCTTGCCCACCTCCATGGAGTGCACAAGGATGACATGAAGGACCAGGTTCCTCCTGCTGCCTTATACCTGTCCCATTCCCACTCAGGCCAAGGGGGACCTCACAGGATACTGTGCAAGGGACTCCTGGCACAGTACAGGATTGGGCCCTTCCATAGTCACAGGGAATTGCACAGTTTTCTCCTCACACCATCCTGAGAACAATTTTCCAACCTCACCACTTCCTTGGGAGGGGGATGAGCAGAGAAACTTCTCCCTCACCCCCATCACTGGTGGGTAATTTATGGCTCGTGGCACTGAAGTGTCTCGCCTTTATTTTTTTATAACCTATCTAATGTAACAGGATGTTCTCATTAGCTGTATAAATGTTTAATCCATTTTTGAATCCTGCTAAGCCCCTGGCTGCAGCAGGATCTAATGGGAGTGAATTCCTCAAGCCATCCTAATGGATTGCAAGGACCTCACTTTCCCTCTGTCCCCAACTTCATGGTGTTCAGCTTTAGTTTTGCAGAGCTCTTTAATTACTTTTTAAGTCATTGGGCTTGTAGGATGGTCTGGTATTGGACCCACTGGGGGCTGGCAGGTGAGGCACTGTACAGGATGGAGCTGCTGGAGTGAGTCCTGAGGAGGCCAGGGAGCTGCTCCAAGGGCTGGAGCCCCTCTGGGGCCAGGATGGGAAAACTGGGGGTGTTCACCTGGAGAAGAGGAGGCTCCAGGGAAACCTTAGAGCCTCTTCTAGTTCCTAAAGGGGCTCCAGGAGAGCTGTAGAGGGACTTGGGACAAGGCCTGGAGGGATAGAACACAGGGAATGGCTTCCCACTGCCAGAGAATAGATGGGATATTGGGAAGAATTTTCCTCAGAGTGTGGTGGGGTCCTGAAACTGGAGGCCTGATCTCCCCTCTTCCACCTTGATGTCACAAGGACAGAGCCCTCCAGATGCCAGTGAGAGCTGCTGTAGCCCTGGCCACCAGCTGTTTGTCCCTGTCTCCTAGTGTCCACCCCCTTCCCACACAAACCTCCACACTCCATCTGGCCTTGCCTTCCTAACAAGCTACTCCTCTCTTCTCTAAAGCCCCTTTTTGAAAGGGGAGCACACAGCAGCAGCCTGGATTAACTGCAGCCTGGGAATGCTGGTCCCTCTGGCCTGACTGTGCTCCCAGGCTGGGATTTTGGGACAGGGACTGGCTGTGCCTGGGGTCTGGCAGCAGTGGCCACAGGCAGCCCACCATGGCTGGGCCACCCTGTCCCAGACACTGCCGGGGGACACAGCCAGGGTGTGAGGAGGGGGCACTGAACAGGGGAGTGACATGTCAGTGAGCAGAGCACTGTGACCCTGTGCTCACCCCCCTTGGAGAGAGGATGCAGCTACCCCGAGGTGGAGTTTGATAATGAAATGGAAATATTCTGTGGGAATTGGGATTTTTTGTAGCAGTGATCTGGGATCAGGAGCCTCCTGCAAGGGGCTGGGGGCTGTGGGAGTGGTGAGGAAGGGCTGGGTGGCAAACAGGGGGTAACCTCCAGTCAGATCCCAGCCTGCACTGGGAAAAGTGGGAGCTGTGGTGGGGGGAAAGGGCTGCAGACACTGCTGGGCAGAGACATGGAGCAACCTGTGACATGCTTGGAGACAGGCACTGGCTGTGGGAAGCAGGAGGGCCTGGCAGTGCTCACTGCCTTCCTGTTCATCCAGCTGTGCCATTAATTACTGTGATTAATCAATAGGCACAGGCACATGGCCATGTTGGGGTGCCATGTGCTCTGTCCCCTCAGCACAGGAGCTGCCAGAGGTGTCCAAAGTGAGTTCACAAGCTCTGCTCTTCCAGGGAATGTCCCTGCTTTGGTACAACCATGAGCACAAGCTCTTCCTCCTGGGCTTGTTCCAAGGGCAGTGTGGTATCTGCTGGGATGAGACCAGGCTTTTCCCTGGGCTGTCACACAGCAGCCCTCAGTGCCTTGAGCACATGAGCAAAGCCAGGAGGCTCTGACTGTGGTGTGTGTCCCCTGAGAGCATTCCCAGGGCTGGCAGCTGCCACTGCCACCCCCCAGCCATCACCTGGGGGTGCTGGGTGTGTGTGTCATTGCAGGGTCAGTTTAGGGTGCTGGTTCTCCCATCCTTTCCCACTTCAGTCCTTCCCAAGGCATCTGTTGAGCTGCCTGATATCATGACATAGGGACAGTTCCCTGAGCCCTAAGTGTGTCAAGGGTGTGGGAGTCACACTTTAAAGGTATTTTCTCTTAGTTTGGACCAATGAGCACCTAGAGTGTTGTGTGTCTCACACTGGGTTTGAATCGCTTGGAGGGGAAAATTTGGGGCTTTTTCCTCTAAAAGAAGGAGTGTTCAGACAGTCTCTTTAGTCCAAGAACTGGGAATTAAAGCTAAAATGCTTCATGAGGTGATTGAGTGGTGAGTGAGTAGCTCTTCCAGGTAATTTGGGAATGACTTAATCACTCAGGTCAAAGGAATATGGTCTGGTCCTGTGGGATGTAGGTGGGAAGCCACAGTTTGGGAGCACAGGGGACATTCCACTGCCCAGGACCTTCCCTGAGGATGAACCTGGTCAGTGCCAGACCTGGACCCCCATGTGCCCAGAAGGACCCACAACAGGCAGGATGCAAACTAATGTCATGGATGGGATGGCTGGGGGAGAACTTCTGGGAAAACCAACCCTGGAGAGGGGTGGGCTGCAGGAGAGCCTGGAATGGGCACGTGCCAGCCAGCCCAGCAGCTCCATGTGGAGCTCCAGTAGTGCTGGAATCCACTGGGATTCCCAGCAGTGCTGTTCCTGCAGCTTGTGTGCATCCATCCCCATTCCCCATCCCCACCATGTCCCAGGCATTCCTGCTGGCAGCCCCATCCCTCTGTGCCCTCTGGAGCTGGGTACAATGGGCACAGGCTCCCCTGGTTGGGAAACGGAGGAGCTGCGGCTCCAGGGCTGTCATCACCAGGAAAAAGGCAACTTTATATTAAAAATGAAGGAAAAACAATACAAATCTTATAATCCTGTCCAGTTGTTGAGGTTTAGGGTTGGGTTGGTGTTTTTCTCCCCCCTCTCCTAACCCAGAGCATGTGAATGTGTCAAGGCAGGGATAACAGCTCCAGAACTATCAAAGAAACCAAAAATCAGCTGTTGCAGAGATGATGTTGGAACAGCCCACAGCAAGGATAATTTTTTAAAAAGTCTAAAAAAAGCTGGTTTAAAGCTCCACATTGTTACTGTCTGATTTAATTGAATACAGTGGTAATTGGACATTGCAGATGTGTTTGTGACTCCTCCTGACTGGCCCTGGACCTCAGTATTCCCTTAATCCTCTGCCATCCAAGGGGGCTTTTCTCTCCCCCCCAGCCTGTCCTGCTTCCCTCACTGCATCCTGATGTGCCAGAGCTTGGAGAGCTGCCCGAGCAGCTCATTAACAGTGCTCATTTCCCTGTGTCCAAGATTAATGAGGCACAGCCACTCCAGATGCTCCTCTCAGGCCAGGATGGAAATGTGAGTCCCAGGAGCTGCTCTGAGAGAGGAGGGGGCTGCTCCAGGCTGGGGGTCTGGCAGGGACAGGCAGGGATTTTTCCTCCTATCCCTGCAGGGAGCTGGGTGCACCCAGTGAGGAGAGGGAAAGGAGGAGAGTCATGATGGCAGAGCCCAACTTCCAGAGTGATCCTCACCTCTGGTCCAAGCACACTCCTAGGTTTCCTTCTGGGGTTATTTTGTAGGGAAAAGCTCCTTATCTCCCTCTCTGCCTTACAGACTGCATCTCCCCCTTCCAGAGAAGTGGATTTTGGGCTGGGGATGCTGCCCCAACCTCTGCCTCTAATTAAGAAGAAGGGTTTGCTATATTTTTGCCATTAGCAGGATTTTCCTTGGGGAAACTTCCCGAGCATTGATTCCTGTTCAAATGGGAAAACACCACTTTGTTGTGTTGATTACAGCTGGCATTCCCAGTGGGCATCCAAACTATCCCAAGCACTGCATCCTCTGCAGTGGTGGTGTATCCTGAGAATGCTGCTCCATTCCTGCTCCTGGCTTCTCCCAAAATGTATCTGGGATGATTCCACAGGCAGGGACAATGTTTCCAACATACTGGACTGTCCTTGAAGTGGCCACATTTGTGCAGAAATCCTAAGGACACAGAAAGGCTTTGGAAAAGCTGTTTGGTGGGGAGTGCTGTCCTGACAGGAGACAGAGGAATAGTGCAGGCAGGGAAGAGCTCCCATTTGGCACAGAATTCCCTGTGAAAGCACCATCCCTCTGACTGCTGCTTCCAGATCCCACTGGAAGTGTGAGCAGACAGGGAGCTGAATTCACTATTGGAAATCCAATTCATTTTGGGGTTTTTTTAATGTCTTTTATCATGAGGTTTTTCATCCCACCTGCAGAATTCCAATGTGGACAGATAGCCTGTCTTCCTCCTTCCATATAAATTGGATGTCTGAAGTTGGCTCCTTTCCTAGGCAGCCAAATTCCATGTGCTTTCTCAGAGTCACACAGCCAGTCCTCCAGAGCTAAAAATGCAGGAAGAGGGCACCAAACTGAGCTATTTTGGAGTTGAGGTCACTTATATTTACTTGGCCAGGCTGGAGATCTGCCAAAGCCAAACCAGAATGGCAGGAACACTGATTGCAAACCAACCCCTTCCTGAAGAATCCAGAGAGGGCAAGGATGGAAACCAGGGAGCTTTCCTAGCTGATCTAAGCAGGGAATAAATTTCTTCCTGTCATAAATTCTCACATATCCATTTTAACAGCAGAACAAAGGAAGGGTGGGGGGTAAGTTTGGAGATACCAAAAGCTTGAGCATCTCAGGGAATTTGCTCCTTGTCTGTGACATGGATCTCTGTGGGTGAGTGACAGGAGAACACTGGGATCTCCTGGAGATCCTGATCCCAGTGGAGTGAGAGAGCCCTGTTGGACAGGTCTTGGATATCTCTGTTTTTGAGTACACACAGGAGTTTCCATCCTGCAGAGCTGCAGGAATTCCTGCTGCAGCACCTGGAGGATCTGCCTCAAGGGAATGGCAAGGTCTGGCTGGGGTCTGTGCTTCCCTCAGGGAAGGCAGGTGCTCTGGAAAGGAAAGGAAGAATGGAAGGCAGCCAGGGAATCCTGGTTCAGGTTCTGGATGAGTGCTCCAGCCCTGCCCTCCCCTGTGGTATCACCAGCTCCTTGCAGTCTCTCCTTCCATAATTTCATTAAATTCATGGAATGTCACTGTATGTGACCCCAACCCTCTGCCAGACTTCCCTGATGGGAATCATCACAAACATTTTAGAGGGAACATGTGTGCATCCATGCAGAGCCAGCTCTGTTTCCACATGAAAGCAGAATGAATGCAAATTCCTACAAATTCCTGTAGATTTCCCAAATTCCTGCAGCATTCCTACAAAGCTCTGGGAAATCTGTTCTGGCAGATTTCCTCCCAAATCTGGAGCTGGGACATCTCAGGTGACACCCACAATGTACTCAGTGTACTCTCCATGCCAGGCTGCATGTGAGCCCAGGTGGGAGCTGGGATGTGACTGGGATCTGGGAAGCAGCGTGGGAGAGACTCAGAGCTGGGAATAAGATTGGCAGGAAATGGGAGTGAGTAAATCAGCTGAGCTTGCCTGAGTTGTGACTAAAGGGGGAGCGTGAGACATCTGCAAATATTAGAGATGTGTAAACACAGAGCAGGGAGAGGGAATGGTAGAGGGAATGATTGAAGGGAGTGAACTTTTGGATGGAAAAATATAGGTCAAGTATGAAAGAAAACTTGTAGGCAGTGAAATAAGTGCTGTAAAACAACCTCCTTGGGAAACATGAGGAAGTCCCACTGCTGGAGATGTTTATCCTAAGGCAGATGAGGGCTGGAATAGAGGCTGAGCTGGAGGAATGGATTCAGAGTGTCCATCCCACATGGGGCTGGGCACACCAGTGATATCCATCCAGCTCCTTGGATGTTCATAATTCCACTTCAAACTGCAGGCTGGTTGTGGTTTAGTTAATCCATCTGGATTTTAATCCTGAAAACTTCATGGCTTTGGGGGGAACTCACCCACCTGACTTCAGCCAGTTCAAATTCAAGCAGGTCATCCACACCAAAATCTGTCCAAAATCCTGGATGGTCATCAGGAGAAGGAGAAGCTTGTCCAGCCCCTTGCTGCCAGATGCTCTGAGGATCGGGGTGTTCTCAGGAAACCCTCTCCTGTTCTTCTAAAGGCAGCCCAAATAATTAAGTTAATTAATAAGGCCTCTCTCTGTTTTGCTCTAGATTACACTGGAGTGTGTCTGGAGTGTATGGAAACAACAGCATCATGTCCAGGCAGGGATTTGTTGAGTCCTCAGGCTGGAATAAGGAAGTCTGGATAAATCCTGGGCAGTCAGTGGGTGCTTTGGAGCCCATTTTACACTCCCTGGTGCTGTGTCCCATCAGTGCCAGGTGTCACTGTCCCCTGAGCTCTGTCACCATCCTTTACATCCTGTTGAGGTTCCATAGCAGCAGTGACAGGTCCTGCTTTCCCAAAGGAGAAAAACACATGGTGCTTGCAGAGGGCCAGAGATGCAAATCCAGACATCAACACTTGTGTCCTCACACTCTGGAGCCATTCCACTGTGTCCCAGTAATTACTATCCAACAGGACAAGGAGAACAACACCTGCATTCCCACATCCCAGGGGAAAGCCCTGGCCTCAGTACTGGGGACTGCTCCAAAACATTTACTCCATAAATCGTGTCCTAGTGCCCATTGAACTTTTTGGGATAAAAGTTGCACCAAAGCTAACACAATTCTGTGAAAATTCTGGGTTTCATGATTTGGCATTTTCCAGGAAAAAAAAAAAAAAAACTATAATAACTTGCCAAGAATTTCCCAACCAACTTTAATCCTAAGACACCACCGTGGTCCAAACAAAGGAAACATGGGGAAACAAAGAAGTGATGGGTTTAAAGCCTCCAGAAAATGAAAATGCAGCTGGAAGGAGGAGCACAGGGTTTCTCTAAGCATGCTGAGGAGGAAAACTCATTCCCTTTGAATCACAGGGAGCCCTTTCTAGCTGATTTCAAAGGAAATTGGATGTGGTCATGGAATGACCATGGTGCTGTCACTTGTACCCACATGAGTTCATGGGTGAGCTGAAAGTGCCACAGGTTCCTTGCAGCCTGAGGAATGATGCACACCAGGAAAAATGGGAGCTCTCCTTCCCTCTGCTGCAGCCAGTGGAGACAAACAACTTCCCCTATGGCTGATGCTGAGGAGATAAGGGAAATTTGGAATATGGTTGTAACTGAGGCCATATGCCCAGCTGTGGGCACATGGAGGCTGGAAGGGAGGAGGGAATCCCAGGACTGGACAGGCTGGAGAGACAGGGAATGTGGCACAGCCTGCAATCACAGCTGAGCCCCCAGGGTGCTCTTCCTTCTGGAAAAGTTGCCAAGCACAGCTTGAAGTATCAGAAAGGTGAACAGAGCATTTGGAGACATCTGTATCACTGCTACATCCCAGTGCCAGAACATCCATGGAAAATGAACAAGCTTCCCCTTGAGCCAAAAGAAATGGCACAGCAGAAGTTCCAGATGTCAGGGAATTGGCAATCTCTCCCAGGACCTGCTGGGGAAGGTGAAGAAAGTGTTATTTAGTGGCAGAGAGGGACAGGCTTCTGTCCAGCAGCTTTTCCAGCAGGAAATTTCCAGTTACGATCAGCCCATGATGTGTTTTGCTGTGCCATGTCCAGAGCTGATGGAGGCCAAGGTACTTTAGAGGAGGTGAGAGTCCGTCCCCTTCCCAGGAGAGCAGTGGGATGTGTTGGGGATGAGGAGGATGCTCTGGGACAGGTGATAAGCAGCATTTGAATTTTTGTGTGACTGAGCTCTTGGGTCACTGATGTTGGCAGAATCTGTCACGGTGCCTGTCTGTAGGGGACATTATTCCATGTGGTAGTTAGCTTTATTTTTGTGGTGGCTTTAGCTGGATAGACGAGTTCCACCATTGTTACGCTCCAGCGGGTTGTTTGAATCCATCAGCTGTTCAACAAATGACTCCAACACACATTTCCCACAAGAGCTGGGAGCTCTCCCATCCCCTTTCACACTGCCATGCTCCAGCTCTCCCAGTGCTTGGGAGTGACTGTCCCTCCCATGCTCTCCCCCAGGCTGTCTACAAGGCGTGGCTGTGCTCCGAGTACTTCAACGTGACCCAGCAGCAGTGCCGGCAGCGGATCCCATGCAAGCAATACTGCCTGGAGGTGCAGACCAGGTGCCCCTTTGTGTTACCGGACAATGACGAGCTGATCTATGGAGGTTTGCCTGGCTTCATCTGTACGGGTAAGGAGGGCCGGGCTCACACCGGGCACGGGGGGATGGTGAGCCCTGGGGAGTTTCCAAGCCATTTCCTGGGTTTGGAAGGCTGGTCAGGGCGGAGTGGGTGTGGAAATGTTGCCTGATGCTGAAACGTGGCCATCCCAAGGGTGTGGGATAAAGGGTTAGTGGAGATACAGCAGCATCTCAGCCCAGGAGGTAAAAGTTCTGCCTCTGACTGAAAGCATGGAAAGGGCTGCAGGTGATGGATTAAAGCAGAGTGGAGATAATGAACTGCTGTGAGCAGGACTGGGGAGCCCTGAGCTCACCTTGCTGGTGTGCACTGGGGCCAGTCCCTGGAGGTGTCTGGGTGTCCTGGTTCTCAGGTGTGCCCATCCCACAGCCGGTGGGCACCAGGGCTCATCCTCACTGTCCCACTGACCCCTCCTCCTGCCTCCTTCCTTCCCACAGGGCTGCTGGAGAACCAGCTGCCCGACGAGGAGGCCAAGTGCTGCGAGGTGCAATGGGACTCCTGCGAGCACCCCCCAGACAGCAACGAGGACACATCCCCCAAATCCACGGCCTCAGAGTCGCTCCATTTCCACCGCCACGACCCCCACCTCCATCACCACAGGCAGAACCACTACCACCTCTACCACCACCACCACCACCAGTACCACCAGCCCCGCTCCCCGTCCTTGCTGCCGGTCTCTGCGGGGTCTCGCCTCAGCAGCAGCAGGATCAGACTGTGCGTGCTGGTCCTGATGCTCCTCCACACCATGGTGTCCTTCTCGAGCGTGCACGGCGGCGGCGCCGGGGGGCTCGGCCTGGAGACCCCGCCCGCCCTGGAGGAGAGCGTGGCACGGGACGAGTGACACAGAGGGCAGAGCCGACCTCCAAGGAGAACGCCAGATCTTTTTCCATAAGGGGGGCACATGCTATTCCTCCAATGGGAGGCACGGGATTGGGGGTGGCTCACACGCACCCCCGCACATCCCCCAAGAGCTGCTCGCGCGGGGCATCCCCGTGGTGAAGAGTCTCTAACGCGCACAGGGCTGCGGGACCCGGCGCCAGAAGGGTTCGGGCAGGGGCAGCATTCCCGGCCCCGCAGGAACGGCACGGGGGCGGGGGGACCGAGGGGAGGGGTCCCTGGGATGGAAGGGTGTCCCCATGGGACTGCCGAGTGTCCCCCGGCCGCTGCCGCGAGTGCCTTGGGCGCCCGCGCCTCCCCCGCCCGCGCCCTGCCGAGGTTTGACGGTCGGCCCAGCCCAGCCCAGCCCAGCCCAGCCCAGCCCAGCCCAGCCCAGCCCTCGTTCCCTTTCTCCTGGCTCTGAATCCCGAGGGAGCAGGCGGAGGGGCAGCAGCTCCCGGCACAGCCTGGCCCACTCCTGTCCCCGGGAAAAGCCACCGGCTCGGGGCAGAGCCACCCGGCGGGGCGCGGTGTCCCCAGCGCGGCGCTGCCTCGCTGCTGGCGCTTGGGGACAGGAGTGGCACGCTGTGACACTGCACTGTGCTACCACTCGGGGTTGGTCTCACTGCATCCCAACCTGCTCCTCCAGCCTGGCCTTTCCTTCTCCTCTATGTGAGGAGGAGGAGAGGGAGAAGGCACGGAGCAGAGGGATGTCCCCAGCATTCCCACATCCCACTTTGCCAAGTGTCCTGATGATTTGGTGTAAACTTTTTCGTTGTCCTCCCTGGCTGGTGGGACTGGTCTCAGTGAGGAGTTGGGGAGATGTGACTCCAGCAGCACACAGGCTGTGAGGGAGAGGGTTCCCATGTGGCAGCAGTTGGATGCAGGGAATCCCAAAGGCATCCTTCCATGCTTCCCAGCTACAAATCATTGACTGGATGGCAGGAGGACTGGGCAAACAGGCTGGAGAAATCTGGCTTGAAGGGAGAGTCTCCCACACAAAGAGGCACTAATAAAGCCCAGCTAGGGAGGAGCATTTTTGTGAATAGTTTCAATCCATGGATGCCCCCAGATCCGGAAATTTCTGGGAGCCCAGCTGGACTTGGCCGGGCAAGGTGCTGGCTGGTGCAGCCTCATTTGGCTCACTTGGGGTGGTTTTTTAACCTGAGCTCAGCATTTCCAGGGATTCAGCCCCAAACAAACATCAGATCCCTAGGATCTGATCCCCAGGTCATTTCCTAGGAAACTCCCAATTCTCCACACCCACCCACCAGAACTGTTCCCAGCATGGACACTGCGAGGTGGTGCCTCCAGGCTGGGCATCAGGGGCTGTAATTTGTCCTGGGTGTGGGCAGGGAAGAAGGAGAGGGTGTTTTAGCACAAGGTCATGAGTTGGGTGTGAACCCACTCCCTGCTCCCAGAGGGACTGGGATGGTCCCTCTGTTTCCAGGCTGGCTCTTGACAGGAACCTACAACAGAGCCCTGCATGGGTCACTGCAGGAGACGGGGATGGAGCAGGAGGAATGTCCTGCTGCATCCCAGATTGATCCCAGATCCCTGTGAGGGTGCAAGAAGTCCCAGAGTTGACAATCTGTAGGAGTTTTGTGGTTTCTGGTCTGTTGAGGTGAAGCAAAACCAAGCAGAGCCCCATGAGCAGAGCCCATGAGCAAAGCTACTTCCTGCCCGGCTGGAAGAAGGAAGTACCGGGCATCTCGTGGGAAGCACAGGTTTCCTGACATTTCCAGCCCATTTCCAGACCAAAGAGGCTCTGAGAAGCAGCTGAATGTTTGATTCCTGCTTTGACTTGAATCTCAGAGCTTTGGGGTGATGTTTACACACCACCAGTTGCCTGTTCCCAAAGTCCTGCAGAGACAAGGCTGTGATCCCATTGTCCTGTGGTTTTCAGGGTGGGAGAGGTGGTGTTCATGGAAGATGGAGAGTGTTTCCTGAGCAAATTCCCTTGCTGTTGCCACCCAAAAAGTAGGATGTCTTTCATTTGACTATTCCTCATGATATCCATATAATTTCAGCCTAGTTTACACCAATCAGAGCAGTTGGGCATGGAGCAGTTCTGCAGAGCAGGATCCAATCCCTTGGTTTTCTGTGAGCAGTGGCTTGTGGAGCTGCTCTGACCAGGAGCAAAAGCTCCCAGGCAGGCCAGGGGAGGGAGCACAGCCCCATCCCTGCCTCCAGACAGCTGGATCCTGAAGGAAATTAGATTTCTCCTGTACTGCCAAGAGTTAAGCTAATTCCAGGCGCCTCTCTCAGAGATAGACTGTGTCCAATCTTGGAGCGACTCATCGGCAGAGAGAAGAGTGGCCCAACGTCAGCAAGTGGCTCTGAGTCACTGGCCCTGTTCACTGTGCCATGTGTGACATGAGCAGTGCTGGTGGACATGGGTTGGCCCAGCCTCAGTCCCTGCTCCACATCCAGCTCCAGCACCATCCTGAGGGACGTGTGTCCTTCTCCCTGCCCCGAAACCCTTGTGTTCTGCTGGTGATGGAGCATCAGGCCAGGCTTGGGGGTGATGATGGGTGCTGTGGGATTCCCAAGGAAGCTGTGGAAGCGTCCAAGGCCAGGTTGTACAGGGATTGCAGCAAGCTGGTCCAGTAGGAGGTGTCCCTGCCCATGGCAAAGGGTAAAACAAGAATGAGCTTTAAGATTCCTCCAACCTAAACCATTCCATAATTTCCACAGAACAGCAGGAGTGAGATCCGCAAACCCAAGTCTTCTTCAGGGGGTGCTGGCAGGGATTTGCTGTGAGAAACAGTTTCACCTTCCCTAACACCAGCTGGAAGCTTCTCTTGAGAGATCAGGAGTGCGTGTTACAGTGAATCGGGAAGTGGAGCCAGTTCAGAACTGGCCTGGTTTGGGTGGCTTCTGGGGAGGTTTGAGCCCCATCCACTGGGAGTGAGGAGGCCCCCAGGGCAGGAGATCCATGCATTTTCCAGGCCATGGCTCCCAGGGGGTGTTCCCAGGGGGATGAGGTGGCAGAAGGAGCACAGGGGATGAAGATCTGCTCTGGGAGTGTGGGACAGGCTTTACCTGCTGCAAGTGGAAGAAAGTGCTGAGTCTTCCCAGAGCGAGGCTTTGGAAGGAGATCTTTCCTTTAGCAAGTCTGGGCTGCTGTCAATAAGTTCTGTGGTTTTAGGGCACCATATGCTGCATTCAACACTTTGCCAATCTCCTTAAACAGATCCAGACAAGGCTGTTCCCAGAGCAGGAGCAGCTGGAAGCGGTGTATGGAGCAGTCCATCATCAGGAGCCCATCGGATAAAATTCCTGCCTTTGGTCTGACATTACAACCTCCTAATCCTCCATCCCCAAGTGCTCTGGCTTTGCTCTCTGAGAGAACAGCCCTAGAAGCAGACGGTGACATTGTCTCAACACCACTGGCATTATTTTATTACAAAGTGGAAGGAATGTGCCTGGAAAAGGAAGGAGTGTGCTTGGATTAAGAAGGAATGTGTCTGGATAAGGAGGGGAAGGGTTTCCTTACCTGTGTGCCCAGGGATGCTTCACCTCAAGCCTTGTGTCCACCAGAGCAGGGCCCTTTGCAATCCCAAATGCTTTCCATATTGCCAAAGCCACCTTGGAAAACACAAGCTCTAAATGATTTGTCCTACCAGGAATTAAACCCAAGGGGCTTTGTCCTTTTCATACAATGATCTTATCTCTTCTCCTTAAAGAAGATGCCCCATGTTGGGATTAATATGTAAAGCTCAACTTTTCCTTCAGTAGACAAACTTCTCTTTGCTCAGAGAAAATTTCCAGTGGGGAGCAGTGATTCCTCCCTGCTCAGGGGGTTTCTCATCCTCAGGGAAGTGAGGGATGATGGTGTCTCCACAAGCTCCAGGTGTGGGCAAGAGAGAAGGAGCAAAGGGAGCCGGGTCCAGCGTTATTCCCGGGTTTTGCACTTTCATGTAGCTGCCAGTTGTACAAATTAATTAAAAATAACTGAAGAAAAATCCCAAAGAAAGGCCCCGCTTCCTCTGGGGAACATTAATCATTAGCTGAGTCTTTTTCTTATGAAAATACAGATCCATGGTAGCCCCAGGCAGAAGATTCCCAGGGAGAGCCCTCACCATTCGTGCTCGGAGTTAGGGAAATCGCTTTGAAAGCATCTGACAACTAAAGCAGAACATGTTGAGTAACTTGGCAACACTGGGAAAACATCTGGAACTGGTTTTTCTTCAACACATTTTGCTTTGCTTCAAGAGGAGATGTCAGGGCAGTTCATTCACTGCCACTCAGGGCCGCGGGCGGGGCCGGGAGATGCTCGGCTGCCGCCTGGAGGAAGGGAATAAAGGGAAAATCCCCAATAGCTGCTGCTCCTGGGCAGGATCCTGCAAGGTCAGGCCATGGAGTGTCCCTGTGCTGAGTCTGCAGGTGCCTCCTGGTCTCTGGTGGCACCAAATGTGTGTGGTTTGGGATGGGTTGTTGAGTTTTCCTGGAAATGCTGTGGTTGCCCGATCCCTGGGAGTGTCCAAGGCCAAGTTGGACAGGGCTTGGAGCACCCTGGGCTAGTGGAAAGTGTCCCTGCCCAGGGCAGGGGGTGGAACTGGATAGTCTTGAAGGCCCCTCCCAACCCAAACCACTCTGGCATTCCATGATTTCCACAGAGCCAAAGCGAGTGAGGTCCCATTGCCCAGGTTACCCTCATTTTGTGTTTAATCCTAATCCCATTCCTGCTGCTATCTGGGAAAGGAGTGCTCGTAGGGCTTGGTGGAGACAAAGTAAGGACAGAAACATTCCTGATTCTGCCAGAAAATGTGTGTGTACTAGTGTACTAGTTTGAAAGCAAACCAGCAGGAGATTCCAGTCAGAACTACAATTTAATAGGAAAATTCAAGGCAGTAGGACAGAAACACTGGCTTGGACTGGGAGACTGAGAATACAACCTGCCACCCTGGTGGTCAGGGTGGTGGCAGCAGTGCCATTAAACAGGGGCTGCAGTCCTGTTGGAGTGAGGGATGTGGTTCTGTTGAAGCAGTGATGCTGTAGAAAGATCTGGTTATTCTCTGGGTGTCCAGTGGTGGTTTTGGAGCTCTGAGAGCCTGGTGGTGCTCCTGTGGTGTTCCAATCCTGATTATATCCAGGTAGGAATGTTCAGTTCCTCCCCTCAGGGCAGGGGAGCTCACAATGAGATGATATAATTTTCTGAGTCATTCCATAAGACCCTTCCTGAGCACATGTCCCTTGCTCCTCCTCTTCCTCTGGGCATCTCCCACACTGGTGCTGGATGTCGTGGTGGTTGTGGAAGCAGCACTTGTACCTTTTTTAGTGCCAAACTCATTCTTGGTACATTCTTTCTTGGCCTTCTTCCATTTGTCCATCTCAATCTTCTGGGCTTTAGCTAGTGCCTCATAATATGAATCCTCTGACCAGCTATGAGGATCAAACATGTCCTTTGGGTAATTTGTACCAAATTCATCGATGGAACAAAACTGGATCAGCTTTTCGTAGATGCTGGGGTTGCGAAATGCCTTTTTCTTCTGGATGATGTTGTTCATATCCATGCCCTCTTTCATTTTCCTCTCATACAACTTCTCAATTTTATCCTGCAGTTGGTTAGAACATCTGCCAGGAGGCTCAGGAGGGATTTTGATCTCATCTGGAGACATCTTCTGCATTCTCTCTGAAAAAGAGGCAACCAGTTCCCGAGGATCTCTTTCCTCCACTTCTCGGAATTCCTTTAGGTCACCAGCCTCAGGTTTTTCGGTGTGTGAATCTCCATCTGACTGCCTGCTGTTCCCACCATCCTCCTCTTTGTAGCCTTCCTCATGCCCATCCAGGCAGGTGAAGTCATCCTGTCCATACCCAGGTGGCACCAGGCCCCCTTTCTGTCCCGTGGCTGCTCCAGGGGACACTCTGTCCTCGCTCTCCGAGTCCTGGGCGTAAGCTGCCAGCAGGGAGAGAACACTGCTGTGCTGCACCCCTGCCATCTTCACCTGCAGCACCCACTTCCAGCACCAAAAACGGCCTAGTCTGAAGGTCAAACAGCAGGAGGTTCCAGTCAGAGCTGCAATATAACAGGAAAATTCAAGGCAGTAGGACAGAAACACTGGGAGAGTCAGGGAGAATACAACCTGCTGGTGGTCAGGGCGGTGGCAGCAGTGCCAGACGGGGGCTGCAGTCACCTTGGAGTGAGGGATGGGTTCTGTCGAAGCAGTGATGCTGTAGAAAGATCTGCTTCTTCTCTGGAGGTCCAGTGGTGGTTTGGAGCTCTTGTCCTCTGGGAATCCGGTGGTGCTCCCGTGGTGTTCCAAGCCTGATTATATCCAGGTAGGAATGTTCGGTTCCTCCCCTGGGTGGAGCATCTCCCAATGGGGTGCTGAGCCATTGTGGGGACCCTGATGGCCCATTAGTGCAGATGGCTCCCCACGGAGTGGCTGCTGCTTCCCTGGAGGAGTGATCAGGGCTGAGTCGTGGGGAAGATAAAGAACCTGCCCCACCTTCTTTTGTTTACATCTTACATTGTAACCCAGGACAAGCAGGGAATTCTGTGTATCAGCTTTTTGTGCATCTCTGCGGTTTTCCATCCCTGGGGGTTAAATCTCCCTTAAACTAGGCTGGGAAAGTTGGAAGGGCCATGTCTGGTGTTCGGGTTGGATATTAAAGATCTCCTTCAGCCCAAAGTTAGCTCCTGGGCATCCCAGCTGGAGGTACCACCATCACACAACCCCAAAATCATCCCCTCTCCCACAGAGGAACCTCCTGATCACAGCAGCCCTGGAGCTGCCCAGCTCCCCCTCCATGAGTCCATTTAATTCCAGGAATGGAAGGATTTTAGCAGCTCCTTTTGGGTGTTCTTGGTCCAGCTGGCTCTTTGGGTGACCTCCCAGCCCTGAATGTCTCTGTGAGGAAGGAGGAAGGGAGCAGAGGGAATGCTGTGCTGGGGGATGGACAATTTTTAATTGGGGATCATAAAAAAAATAAGGAATATTTAATTTTTAAAGTTGTTGGGGTTTTATCAAAGCTCTCAGCCCCTTTCAAAGGCCTGGGCAGGAGATGGGTGAGTTCCTCAGCCCAGTCCCTCCACCCTTTCCTTCTCCACATCTCCAGGACTTGTGTTCCAGGCAGGCCAGGAGTGGTTTCCAGCTTTTTTAGCACTTCAGGATGATCTTTTTTCAGCCCAGAAAGTTGACAACTCGGCTTGTTGTAAACCGAAACTCAACAAAAAAAAACCCCAAGAATTAAGTTTGGCTTATGAAATTTGGGGTTGGTTTTACCATTTTTAAATGTATTTGGGAACTGGACATGCCTGAGTTGCAAAACAAAAAGACAAAAAGAGCCAGACAGTGATTTTTTTTTTTTAATTTTGAAACTTGTCAAAACAAGCCAGATTGATCATTATGACCAATTTTTTTTTTTTTTTTTATTTTTTTTTTTTCCAAATTGAGAAATTCATCCAGAACAGTCCTTTCCCACAAAACCTTTCATTTTCCAAAAAGAAAACGTGGCAAAAAAAAAAAAAAAGATAAAATAAAAATACCAAACACACTTTTGGAACGGGCAGCAGTGGATTGGGAGAGAATAGCAATTTGTAAGGAATTCCAACCAGCTCTCCTTAAAATAGCATGCAGCCAGTTTCTGCAGGGCAGGAGTTCCGTGGTGGGAACAGGCTGGAGTGAATCCTGTAACACCTTGGGAATGCAGGGACACCTTCCCCGCGGGAATCAGAGATGCTGATGCCTGGGAGGGATTCCTGGGGACCTCTGAGGGAGGTTTGGGTTGGTTTTTCCCTCCAAACCAAACCGAATGCAGCTCCTCTGAGCCTCCTGTTTGGACACAGCCTCAGGATGCCTTCAAACGGGAAACGTCTGAGCTTGGGGGTGGAAACTGGGAGCGAATTCCACGTGCTGGTCCTTGCTGTGTTCAGAGGAGAGCCCAGCCCGTGCTGTCCGAGCGGGGGCTCCCTGCCTTGGCTTTGGGGCTTTGGGGACCTCAGGGGGACCCGACCCTGCCGTGCCCAGGCTGCTGCTGCTGCCCGAACCCTTCTCAAGTGCTTGTGCCGTGTGGGTGGTGACAGAGCTCGGCCCGACCCCGACCAGGTCCCTGAACAGTGCGTGGTGGTGAAACACAAACCAACATTGCTGAAGTCAAAGTATCCTTTCTAATCCCCCGGCCCGGTTTCTCTTTCTTTCCAGCTTTTCCTCCTCCGCCTCCCGGACCCTCCCTCTGTTCCCACCCCCCTTCTGTTTCTCTTTCTCCCTTCTGTCATAAGAAAGTGACTGTGTCCTCGAGGGGACAGTTTTCTTATGCCATTTTATACACTGTGCTTCATGTTTAGAACTTTTTTGCACTAGTTCCTATTACATTTATTTTCCAAACTGGTTTGACAAAAAACAAAACAAAAAAAACCCAACAAAAACACAATCCCATGCTATAATTCAGTTGTATTAAAATATTATCCTACTACTCTCTGTGTTCAATAGTCTCTGTACCTGTAATGCTTTCAGTTCTGTTGTATTTTGGGGCCGAGGTTTTCTCTGCTCCTTGTTTAACCCAGTAAAGAAATAAAATGTTAAGAATTGATGATAACTCCTCCCTGTCTCTGCTGTGTCATTGGGGCCACCAGGGTCCCACAGGGACGGGCTCCCCCCAGAACCTGCTCTAAACCCCAACCACTGTCCCATGGGGGTTGTTTTCCTGCCAAATCCAATCCCAACTGGAGGCCAGAGAGGCGGGATGGAGGGACAATAACCCTGCCTTAACTGAATTTGATTTCGTAACCTTTCTTTATATTCTTTTGTTTCTTGCTTTCACATTTCTTGCCACGGGGCTCACCTCAGAACAATAGGGGCGAAGGCTGTCACCAAGAGATTCATCAGACAATAATGACTCAACCAGGGTATCCAAATTTTGCCCAGCTGAAGTCCACACCCACACATAATCTGGAATTAATTCCTCTGGACAACAGAGCTCGGCATGGAACAGAGCGAGGACACCGCGCTCCAAATTGAGCGCTGCGTGCCAGGCTGGGAAAGGCCACGGGACAAAGCTCTGCAGTTACACTCTGCCATCCCATCCCGAGCTGGAAACCCTCTGTTTGGAAAGAAAACCAGGAAAAGGGGAAGAAATGGGATGGGGATGGTAATAAATGTTTTAAAAAACCAGATTGGTGCAGGAGGCAAATGGGGGAGGCACCAGCTGTGCTGGAGAGACAAGGCACAGAGTGAGGGGTGCAGGAGGGGGAATTTAGGGGGCTGGTGGGTCACAGGGAGAGGGGCTGGGGGTGACAGTGAGGGGCTGCACATCCCCAGTGTGGGCAGCAGGAACGGGGGATTCTAGGACCAAAAACTCTGGAACCCCAAAATCAGAAGGACCTGGAGCTGCTGGAGTGAGTCCCAAGGAGGACATGGAGCTGCTCTGAGGGCTGGAGCCCCTCTGGGGCCAGGCTGGGAGAGCTGAGGGTGCTCATCTGGAGAAGAAAAGGCTCCAGGGAGAGCTCAGAGCCCCTTCCAGAGCCTAAAGGGCTCCAAGAGAGCTGGAGAGGGACTGGGGGCAAGGGATGGAGGGACAGGACACAGGGAATGGCTCTCACTGCCAGAGGGCAGGGTTAGGTGGGAAATTGGGAAAGAATTCCTGGCTCTGAGAGTGAGGAGACCCTGGCAAGATTGCCCAGACATGATGGAAGAGGTGTTTGACCCCTCAGACAGCAAAGTACCCACTGGAGCCTGTCCCCAGCAAGCCTCAGGTGTCCCAGGGTGTCCTGCAACTGCAGCAGGCCAGCTGATGGCCAGTTCCAGGTGATTCCTCCTGGTGTGCCCTAAACTGCCCCAGTTTGAGAGCTCTGGGCTCCAGCTGGGCTTTAGGAACTGCATTAAAAGGTCCTGAAAGTCTCAAGGCTGGTGAACAGTGCTGGGATGCAGCGTCACCCTTTTCAGGAGAGTGTTTAGGATTTTTTTTTTTTCCTTTGACATTGCTTCTGGTAGGATGTGTCCTGGCAATCCTGGAGCCACCTCTCATTCCCACCAACCTCCTGGCTGCCTGTGGAGCTGTGGTGCCACTCCTGAGCTCTCGGGGAAGGGTTTTGGTGGCCACGTGGTGCCCAAACTGCTGCAGCAGCTGCAAATCCACCCAGGAACGTGCTGATTCCCCAGGATTTGATTAGCAGGGATTTGAGTTAAGTGGATGTGAATTTTCATGGCTATAGGGCTGTGCACATCAAAGCTGGGAGGCAGTGTGGGGCCAGGGAGAAGTTTCTCAGCTGTAAATTGGCCTCGTGACTCCATAAAAACTGTGATGGGCAGCATGGAAAGAATTCTGCTGGAAAGAGCCTGGAAAATGCTGCACCCCCAAGAAAACAGCACAAAGGGCTTTTTGCAGCCCCAAATCAAAGTCCAGGCCTGGGAATGTTCTGAGGTGTGAGATTGGACTCTCCAGATGCTGAAATCCTGGGTGGGGTCTGGGTTTTGAACCTCAGCCCTTCTGCACGTGGATTAGGAATTCCTCTTTTATGTCTTTATTTATAGTTTAATAGATGGCACACCAGCTCCTGCTTTCTGGGTTATCAGAAAGGAAAGGGATCATTTTCAAGTGGGTATTTCTGAACAATTTCAGAGCTCCTGCAGCTTCTCCATCCTCCCTGAGCATAGGAGAACTTGGGATTCATGGAAATCAAGAAACAGGGTTCAAAAAACATGCTTGTTTTTCACACCAGCACTTGTCTGTGAGGGATTAAAGACTCTGAAGAGAGGATTCCTCCTCTCAGAAATGCAGTTTCAGGGTGTTTTCCACCCACCTGGAAACTCCAGGATGATTTTAGGCCTTTCCAAGTCTGGATATTCTGGACACATTCCAGCTGGAGCTCCTGATGTTGATGAGTTCAGCATTTATTTTTCTGGGATCAATCAGATTTTTTTTGGGTGTGTTTATGGCTTTTGTGACTTGACAATGTGATGCCACCTCAGCCAACGGATGAAAATCCTGGAGTGAGGAGTTGATGTTATTAATGATCATCATTTTCAAGATTTTTTGCCCGAAGGACTCCTTTGTTCTCTTCTTTTTGTCTCAAAATCTGTGTTAAGTAACAGCTTACAATTAATTTTTCATTCCAGCCCCCTTTGCCCCAGCAGAGCCTGGAGGGGCTGGGGAAGGTGGGTTTGTGTGGATTTCCATGGATGCTGTGAGCCAGATGGGTTTTACTGGGTGATTTCTTTCTCCCTTGTTCTGCTTTTTCTGGTTTCTTCTTTGGATCATGGCCTTGCATCTGCTTTGGTACCTGAGGAAGATCAAGGTTTCACTGATGTGTTTTCCCCACTGAAAAAATCTGTCTTTATTAATTCAACTTTAATTGCAGTGAAGAGAAGCCCTTGATGGGAAAGAGCTGGGGAGGGTTTGGTTTGGTGCCTCCACCTCCCTCTGGTTTCCTGCTCACCCTTCTCGCTCAAACTCTCACCTTTCCAAGGATTCTACTCTCTGGGACCAGGAACAGGACCCAAAGAATGGCTGGAGCTGTCAGGGCAGGCTCAGCTTGGATTTTAGGGGAAGGTTCTTCCCTCAGAGGGTGCTGGGCACTGAAAGGGCTCCCCAGGGAATGGGCACAGCCCCAAGGCTTCCAGAGCTCCAGGAGTGTTTGGAGACCCTCCCAGGAACAGGGTGGGATTGTTGGGGTGCCTGTGCAGGGCCAGGGCTTGATCTGGATGATCCTGTGGGTCCCTTCCAGCTCAGGAAATCCTGGGATTCTGTGACTCTTCTTCCAGTGTCAGCATCTTCCTACCACCCTCTTCCCTCCCTCAGCTGTGTTGCTTGACTTTTTCTCCAAAACTTGTTAAGTTTGGGGTTTTTTTTGATAGAATTACTTGGATTGGGGTCTCTGGGTCATTCCTACCCCACTCTTGTTCCTTGCAGAATGGGTTCTGCCTCCCCCAAACCCTTTTCCCACAGCTTGGAGCCCAGCCCAGGTGAACAGCCAGCCCCAGGTAAAACCCAACACAGGCTTGCAGCAAAGCCTCGCTGCCAGGAGATCCCCTGACATGTTTGCACTCATAAACTTGTCAACATTTGGCTTTTTTTTGTCCCTCTTGGGGGAAATTACTGCTGTTCCTCAGCTCGTGTCAGCTCCCGAGCCGTGTTGGGAACGGTGCTAAAGCCCCTGCTGGGGGTGAGGCTCCGGTGGGAGCTGTCACTACCTCGGGGTCAGGAAGCCAATGGGAACCTCTGTTCCACAAACTGTGAGTTTTTCATAAAAGCCTTTCTAATTTGTACCAAAGAGACTCCAGCACACCCTTGGGACTGGTAAAAATAATAATAGTTTGAGTGGTGGAAGACTGCGAATTTGAAACAGAAGGTTGTGAGATCCACGAGAATTACCCGAAACATCAACGATGGACATCAATTAATGTAATTTAGATATACAATGAGATAGCAGAGATTCCCACAAGGAACTGTCAGCTCTTACCTCTTCAGATCTCAGTGAGACAAAGCAGATGTTTCCATCCCATTGATCCAGGGGAATCAGCCCTTCCATCCACAGCGCGTTGCCTCCAATCGCACGGGAATGATTCCTCACCAAAATTACAGGGTTTGCTATTTTCCAATCGTTTTTTTATTCATTCTGAGATGAAATGCACATGTTCCCATCAGCAGGTTTAGCTTAGGAATGCTGCATTCCCAAAGCCAGGAGTCTCCTCATAGAGGTGAAGGCAAATGGTGCTCAGAGCTGGAGGTGCTCCCTCTGGAAAGGTCCCTCTGTAACACCCAATTTAATCTTCACTATTCCATCCCCAACAAATGGCTCCTGCCCCTTCCCAAATCCCCTCAGCCAGGCTCACATGGAGTGCTTTATCCTGCCTTGATCTCACACGGGCTCTGCAGAGGAAATTGCTGCTTTAGGGCTGTGTTCTGGAGGATATTCTGTCTGAGCCTTATGATCTCTCTCCTCACTTAAATCCTCAAGTGCTGGCACGCTGGGAAGAACAAACACGTGGGGTTTTCCTTGCCTGGTTATTGCTGTCATCTCACATTAACAATCCCAAGGCTGGAAATCGCTGAAATCCCGGGTCACCTGGAAACTAAGCCCCGGATGTGGGGTCCTGTAGCTGGATCAGGGCCTGGGCTTGCAGTTTCCAATCACTGTGAGCAGAAAAAGACACTTCCATATGTTCTCCTTATGACTGTTCCTGCTTTGATATGAATTCCTAGGATTTACCCTTTTTAAAGCCAGGGCTTCAGTTCTTAATGCTGGGCTCGCCCTGCCTTATACAAAATACTTGAAAGTTTGAGTTTAGGCCAGAACCGAGTTTTGGAAAAGGGCCTGGAGTGATGGGAAAGAGGGGAATGGCTTCAACCTGACAGAGGGCAGAGTTAGATCAAATTTTGGGAAGAAATTCTTCCCTGGCACAGGATGTCCAGAGAAGCTGTGGCTGCCTCAACCAAGTGTCCAAGGCCAGGTTGGATGGGGCTTGGAGCAGCCTAGACTCGTGGAAGGTGTCCCTGCCCATGGCAGGGGGTGGGATGGGGTGAGTTCTAAGGTCCCTTCCCACCCAAACCATCCTGGGATTCTAAACTGGGGCTGGAACTGTGGCCCTGCTCCACCTGCAAAGGATTTTGGGCACTTTATATTTGTCTCTCTTTATGCAGAAATTGCATCTTTAGGCTCAAACCATTATCTGCAGAACTTACATGCCTAAGGAGAGAGAAGCAAAATCCAGAGAGGCTGAAATGGGCACATGGGCCACAATCCTGGGGCAGGGCATTTCCAGGAGCTCTCCTGTCAGAATTCCCTCTGCCTGGAGAAGACACAAGTGGTGACAGTGAGGTTCCAGTTTCCTATGCACACAATCTGGTGTTAATCCCATTTACTTCTGGCAGTGGGAAGTCATTCCCTGTGTCCTTGTTCCTCTCCATCTCTCCTGGAGCCCCTTTAGGCACTGGAAGGAGCTCTCAGGGTGTGGCAAAGCTGCTGCAAACCCTTGTGCTGTGACAGCAGTCATGGTTTAGGTGGGGAGGGGTCTGCTTGGTGGGATCCCACCTGGACAGGGTGTGGATTTGTGGGCTGGCACCTTTTCCCCAAGGAGCCCCAAATCCAGAGCTGTGCTCCTGAAAAAGCACAGAATAAAGTTGAGATCATTGAGTCCAACCTAGGACTCAACAAGACCATGGCACCAGGAAGGCTGGAGAAATTGGAGTGAAAAAAACCCCAAGGGGCAGGGAGAGGAACCCCCTCCCTGTGGCCAGGCTCAGCATTAGGGTGCAGCTCCCTCCTTCCCCTTCTCCTCCTTTCCCCTGCCTTTTGGTGAGTGATCCAAGGGGCAGAGCAGGCTCTGGGCTCTCTGGCAGAGCATCTTTCATGTATCACGTCTGCTCCTCCAGGCACAGATCGTATCCTCTTTCCCTGGCACCAGCACAGCCCAGAAGTGGCACCCCCAGGACAATGCCTTGGCCAGCTCCAGCCCTGACCCGGGATGTGGGAGCCAAGGGGTCGGCATGAGGGGGCCAGGAGGCACTGGGGAGGTTGAATAAAGTGGTGTGGAATATCATTGTTCCAGCCAGGATGAGTAAGAGCACAGCTGAGCCTGGTCACCGACGGCACTTCCACCATTCCGGGGGAGGCAGGGGCTCGGCGACGGCTGCACAGTTGAAAATCAAGACAATGAGTCTATAAAAGTTTAAGAACTGAATAGATCCCGAGCATTTGGTTCTCATTATCACCAAATAACATATAAATAAACATACAACAGAACCAAGAGCAGCATCTTCCTCACCCCCTCTGCAAGAAGCTGTGTTTAGGCTGAGCTTGGCCTCCTTGGTCAAACCTCCTCCCTAATGCTCTGGGATGGAACCACGGGGCTGCCAGGCCTCATCTTCCTCCAAAACAGAGCAAAGCCTGGTCCATGCAGGAAAATGAGGTGTCAGTGTGCTGCTGGTCCTTCAAAGTCAGCAGTGCAGGGGGAAATGTGAAAATAAGCCCAGCAAGAGTCAACACAGTTGGGCTTTTTTCTTGTTGTAAAAAGTTCATCCCACCTTACACTGTCACAGGTTGCTCCAAGCTCCATCCATCCTGGCCTTGGACACTTCCAGGGATGGGGCAGCCACAGCTTCTCTGAGCAACTCAGTGCTCATTGTGAGAATTCATGGAGTGAGATAAGAGGGGGAGATGAATGATCAGACACTGCGATGTCCTGGGAGAGAAAATCTTGGAAGGGTCCCTGGCAGAGTTAGGAAAAAAGCCATGGATGTAATTCCTTAGTACATCTTGCTCTTCTAAGATGAACAAATTGCTCAATCCCTGCCCCTATGGAAGCAGCTGGACACAAATAATTACCTTTCCTGCATGGGCAGAGCTCACAGTTACTGAAAAAACAGCCTTAAGCAAAGCAGATTGTATTGAACATCTTAGACCTCACTGAGGAAGAGGAATTGAGATTGCAGTGCTGGATGGAGGCTCCATAAAATCAAGATTCTCCTTCCTAAGGGCTTGTAAACACCCATGGATGTGCTGTTGGAGTGCCAAGATTTCAGGTTTTAGGAGACTTTATTGTACTCATGTTGTTGAGAACATCACTGAGAGAGCAAGGGATGGCTTTCCTCAAAAGAAAAGTCAGGAATTCCAAAGCTTTTAGGTCACACATGTTAAACTCGACTCTGCAGCCGCTGCAGGAATTGCAGCTGCTGCCAAAATGTAAATGGGAAATGGGCTCAAAGCTGCTTTACATGGCTCTAAGGGTCCCTGATCTGTGGAATTCACATGGAGAGGGGCACTCAGACCTGCCACAGAGTGCTCTGTTCCCACTCCAAAGGGAAGGGAGATCTGCTGAGCTGCAGCAGCTTCCTCCCACCTGTGGTTAAACCCTGCTGGGATGGGAAGGCAGTGCTGGAAAAAGCCCAGAGAGTTTGGGAATCAAGAGAAAAAGTCATTCCAGGCATGTCCTCTGTGTGTTCTCCTCCTCTGCAGCCTCTGCCCACCCTCCCCAGGACCCTCTCAGCTGCTCTTTATTTTCCAGAGCATCAGGGATCCCTGTCCCTTTGCATCTTCCCCACCCTCTGGCTTCTGCTTCTCCTGGACCAGGACCTTGGAGCACAGGTGGGATACAAAAAACAACTTAAACCTGTGAGGTTCTTCATTCATGTAACAAAGTATTTCAGGGATGGCAGAGGAAGGGGAGGGAATGCTCAGAACAAGAGGAATTAAATAAAATCATGGACAAACTGCAACCATCGGCTGTGGGGCTTGACTGGTCTGGGTGTGAGGATCCCACTTATTAATTATGTTCTAATTCCATCATCACATGGGATTATTTTTTTATTAGTGGGATGCTGCTCAGTTCTAGAAGGCAGAAATCCCTCAATCTGATGATTTGGCCTAAATCCCTGATGGGATCTAGGCAGGAATGGAGAGCTCACACCTTCCCCCTGACCCAGCCCTAGGCTGACCTGACCTCTAAAATTCACCTTCAAAGTAACCTAAATGACTGTGGAAAATGGGATGAGGCTGCTGCAAGTGTGGGTAGGTGCATGTAGGATTGGGGTTGGGATTTTCATCTTGAAAAACAGGATTTTGGTAGTGCAGGAGTTGGTCTTGATGATCCTTCCAACTTAGGATATTCTGTGATTCTATGAGAACCAGTAACAACACTAAGCACTCAAATAATTATAAATGTTCCTAAAATAATTGCAGAGTTTTGAACAGAGGGTTCATTTGTGTTTATTTGCTTTTTGCTCCTCAATTGTTGGGGTTGGCAGCGCTTGATGCTTCCAGTTTTGCTCTTCCCAAATATTAGGGAAACATTTCTTTCTTAAATGAAAACAGAGACTCTCATGGAATTTCATGTCTATGACACAGGACTTATAGGAAAAAAATTCTACTGCAGGAAAACAAGGCCAGGAAGGGCTGGAAAAGGTTGTCCCCCCTCCCCAAAGGCAGGACAAGGCCACCAGGGGATCCTTTATGGCTGTGATCTGTGGGATGAAGACCCCACAAATTCTCAGACTATGTGTTCCAGGACTTGTTGGGGTTTCTCTGGGAAGGGACAGCCCCGTGGGAAACTCAGCCTGCCCCCAAGGTCTGGGAGCACAGACCTGGCTCGGGACCACCCAGCTCTGGGAGCCCACCCAGGATTGCTCAGCAGGATCATCCAGGGAGGGACCCTTGGTGCTGGCCCTTCCTGGAGATCTGGGATGGCTCTGGCATCTCCCAGCACTGCTGACCTGCTCTGCATCTTGTCATCCTCCAAACCCAGCTGCAATCTTCCTCTGCAGTGCCACCACCTCTGCTGCCATTATTTAATCCCTTTTTTCCCCTTTTAATTTTCCAAATCACATCCTATTCTTTTCAGGCCACCTCTCGAGTTTGTTCAGAACATTTCTAATTTCTCAATTCAAATTTCCTGGCAGCCTTTGAGCATCACAGCACCTTACTAATCTCATTATCCCTCTCATTATCAATTAAACCCCTGGATTGGGAATAGAACCAGCAAAGGCTTTGCCAGCTCCTTTCAGTGAGCTTTAAGGTCCTTCCAAACCAAACCAGGTGTGACTCGATTCCATGGTTCCCCCTCCTTGGTTCATCCTTTCCCAGGCTGTTTTCCAGCTTCCATCAGTTCCCAGCAGTGACAATCAACCTTTAAAAAGCCAGAGAAGGCAGCAACAGCCCCCCCAAAACACTGACACCCCCTGGGCAACCCGTGTCCCCCGGCAGAGCAGTGACAATGCTGCCCACGCCCGGGGATTGGTGGCATTTGGTGGCTGCTCCAGGAATCCTCAACGGGCCGTGGGGACACCGGGACCGGGAACATCCATACCGGGATTGGGACCGGGATGGGGATGTCGAGTGGGACTGGGATGAGAAGCAGGACTGGGGTCTCCTGCACCAAACTGGGCATGGTCCCATCCATCACCATGCCTACCTGTACTGAGACAGGGACAGGGATTGGGATCAGGAACATCCCTACTGGGATTGGGATGGGGATGTCGACCGGGACTGGGATGGGAAGCGGGACTGGGCCTTCCTGTACCGCACTGGGCACGGGCCCACACATCACTGCATCTGCCCTTAGTGGGATCGGGACCGGGATCGGGACCGGGACACGGATCGAGATCGGGCCCTTAACAAGGCGCTGCTCTAACACATTTTGACCCCGCCCATTAATTTGCATATCCCCGCCCCTCACCCTCCGCTGCCCAGGCCCCGCCCCTCCCCGCCAGGCCCCGCCCCAGGCGGACGCTGAGGCGGCGCTGCCCCGGCCGAGCCCCGCCCCTCCCCGCCCTGCCCCGCCCCCCGGGCTGGGCCCCGCCCCCTGGCGGGGCGCTGGCGGCCCGGCCGCGCAGCCCGCGGTGCCCGGCGCGCCCCGGGAGCAGCAGCGCTGGGGCCGCTCCGCGCCGCTCCGCCCGAGCGCACCATGGGCGCGGAGCGCAGGGCGGCGGCGCCGGCTCCCCGCGGCTGCGCCTGCGGCGGCGGCGGCGGCAGCTGGCGGCTCTTCCTCGGTTTCTTCGCGCTGTCGCTGGCGCTGCACGTCCTGACGCTGGGCTGTTACCTGGAGCTGCGCTCCGAGCTCCGCCGCGACCGCGGCCCGCAGCCCGCGGCCCCGCCGCGCCGGGACGGGACGGCGGCGGCGCCCGGAGCCCCGGGCGGGGGCCGCCCGCAGCGCGCGGCCGAGGGCGCGGAGCGGCGCCAGCAGGTGGGTCCGGCCGGGGGCGGGGGCACCGCGGGGGCTCCGCGCCGCTCGGGGCCATCCCCGCTCCATCCCCGCGCTCGGTGCCGCGCCCCGGAACGGCCCCTCCGGGAGTTTGCTGGGAAAAGGGGGGAGAGCCCCGAACTCGCGGTGCGGGGATGAAGTGCAGGGGGAACTCGTCTGGGCTGGGGGTGACGGGCTGCGGGGCCGCCTGCGTTCCACCTGCTGCTCGCCGTCTCCGTGTCGCGACAGACCCGCCGTGTGTCCCGACAGCACAGCCTTGGCGGAGAGCAGCGGCTCTGGCGCGGCCCTTGCGGGGTCCCCCCGGGAGCGGGGTGCTGCTGCCGGGGAGCCCCGCACGGCTCGGTCCCGGTCCCGGTCCCGCACGGCCTCCGCTCGCTCCCCTCCCTCCTCCTGCGCTGCCTGAAGTGATTCCACTTCTCCCCCAGCCCAGGTGCATCATCCTTTGGGTGATGCTCGCTGTGCCCCCCGCAGCAGCTCCTCAGCCCGTGCAGGACAGGTGGGCAGCAGGGTTGTCCCCGCCGGTGTCCCCAGCCCCTGGCGGGGGTCGCCTGTCCCGAGAGCTTCTGGGAGAGCCGGAGCGGAGCTGGGGCCTCCGCTCGCAAACTTAGCTCATTTTTTCCAGGCACGAAACCTCGCTGCGAGCAGGATAAGCTGGAGGAAGGAGTTTCCTCCCCTCCGAGCCTCCCGAGCGGATGGCCCGCTCCCCCGAGGTGCCGGGCGGCTTTGCCGCGGAGTCGCAGCGGGGTTTCGGGGGAGATGCCAAGCCCTGCCTCGGCACCCCGGCGGTCCTCAGTGCTGCTTATCAGTGTGTGTGGGGGAAGGACAAAAATAGTTTTGATAAAGCGGCGAGTTTGGAACTCTTCCTGCCACTTGGCAGCGGGAGCCGTTCCGCCGCGCCGGCCTCGGCTGCCCCCGGGAAAGCCGGGCTTGCGCTTCCTCCGCTGCCTGGATCCCGCTGCTTCCCGTCAGAAATGCAAGCCCAGCGTCGAGCCGGAGGGAAGCCGAGTCCTCCCGGGTCACGGCTCTGCGCTCTCCCCTCCAGCAGTGTCAACACAGAGCGGTTTGATGTCGTGCTGGGATTCCTGGGTTGCCCTGGAATAGCGCGCGGCTGGAGTGCCTGTCGTGTTATCCTGCTGGATCTGTTTAGTCTTTCGAGCTCTTCTTTCCAGCGAGCGTATAATGAAATACCAGGGCAAATACTTGAGGCATTCATAAATTACAGCGTTAGATAATTTGTCTCTGGATGCGGACGGAGCTCCGAGCGTCGCTCGTTGCAGCTGACGGACTCCAGATAAGGTAACGCTAATTATTTATTTCTTTATTCTACATCTGGCCTGTCAGGCTCGAGATGAAATATTCTTTGGGGCACACTGGAGCGGTTGGTTTGGAGAGAAGGGTTGCTGGTAGTAGGGACATGGGGAAGGAAGGCTGAGCGTCCCGAGCTGCTCCAATTGGGAACGGGACTATGACAACACGAAATTAATGGGGTTTGTAGTGGTGCTGCTCACTCGTTTGTCACTGATTTTCTGCCTTGAGTCGATGTGCAGCTAAAAACAAGCACTTTGGGTGTGCTGGGGTGCTGTGAGTGCATCCCTTCAGGGATTAAAGCAGCGAAATGAGGAGTTTGGAAACAGCTTTATTTAGAGTTGTTGTCCAGCTTTGGGGTGCGTGTGGGGTTCCTGGCAGCTCTTCCAAGCTGTGCTGCTGATAAACCCAAAGTGTGATCCCATATGTGTGATGCTTGCATAAATTAGGCTGGAATGACTAAATAATTAATTAAGGTGATGTGATCAATGACACTGCTC
Organism: Erithacus rubecula; assembly: GCF_903797595.1. NCBI lineage: Eukaryota > Metazoa > Chordata > Aves > Passeriformes > Muscicapidae > Erithacus > Erithacus rubecula. The sequence continues at coordinate 5,087,688 of NC_136667.1, read as the reverse complement.
TCCTGAGGACCATGGTCAGAGTCCGGGCTCATTTTGGGGGGACCAATGACCACAGTGCTGTGAGCCCTCAAATCTCCTTCAGCTGCTGAGGTGTCCTTAGTGAAGAGGCCGAGTGCTGTGTATGTTGTGATTGTACAAACCGATTAAAACCCAAAAGATACTCCCCTCCCTGACCCTTAGTTATTTATTTTTAAATTATTTTATCCCCCGGCTCCTTTCCTGACCTGAGGCAGGAGGAAGAGGAGTGCAGGGGGAAGGATGGGGAGGGATGGTCAGCACCGAGATTTTGGCTAAAACCTCACCTGGCTACATGCCAGAAATGACCTCATGACAGGAGTGAGATTTGGCAGCTCGATAACATCCCGCTTCCCTATCTCACAGGGTATCCAAATATGTAACTCATTTGGGATAGAAGGGCAGATTTTCATGGCAGAGGTTGAGGCATTGTAGTTCCACATCTTTGTCCCAGAACCCGCTGGGTGTTGCATCACCACGCTGGCTGTGAGATGAGTTTGTTAGAGCTGCTTTAATTCATTGACTCTTCAATGGCTCCGAGGTGTGAGGGAGGGTTTGGGGAGCCGTGGAGCCTTGGCTGGTGGTGTAAAATGCAAATAATCCCTCTGGATGGGTGTGCTGTGCAATGGGAAGGGGGCTCTGCTTGCTGCAATCCACATCAGGGCACTGTGCCCCTTTAGAGGATTTTGTGCCTAAATTAAATCGTATTTTGCTGTCAAAATATCATATTCATAATATTTGAGCTGTGCCTGTTGCTCCAACCAAATCTGTGTCATGCCACTTTTCTGCCAAAACTTGTTTTTTGACTGATGTTGGATGAAATGTGTGCCCTGAGAATGTCCCAAGATGGGGATAAAAGCTGCCAAAGCCTGGCAATGGGATCAAATGCCATCGGTTTTGTCAAACTAGTTGTGGAGATGCTTGCAGCTGGTGGGGGGAGGGAGGGGAGGTGCTGAGTCATCAAAAAAAAAATGTGCTGAGCAGCAGTTTGCTTCCTGGCATTTCACCTTCCCGGTGCCAAGGTGTCTGATCTCAGTCTTCACTTCTCACCTTTTCAACAAGGGATGTTCCCACTTTGGAGCAGTGCCCACACTGGCATTTCTGGCCTTGGCATTGCTTTGATAGAATCATGGAATAGTTTGGGCTGGACTGGACTTTAAAGCTCATTCAGTGCCATGGGTAGGGGCACATTCCACTATCCCAGGTCGCTCCAAGCTCTGTCCAGCCTGGCCTTGGACACTGCCAGGGATCCAGGGACACCCTGTGCCATGTCCTCACCACCCTCACAGGAAGGAATTTCTTCCTTTCTTTCCTTCACCAGTGTGAAATCACAGTTATTTTTCCCTTTTTGGCTCAGTTCTGGCTCTGGAGTGAGAGGCAGCTCTTGGTGTGATTGGCACAAAGGCTCTAAAGGTGTCAAAGCTGCTCCAGAGGCTTCTCCCCCCCTGAGCATACCTGTAGCTCATCCATGCATCTTCATCCCATCCCAGCTGAAACCTGCCCAGCGTGCTGAAAGCTTTGGGCAGAGCTGCTGCTGGAAATGCTTCAGCAGCCTCAGCACAGATCCTGTGGCCTCAGACCTTTACATCCCTGCTCAGGGCCTGTGTGTTGGGATTTCACAGCTCTGATCCCAGCCTGGGGAAAGTGCAGAGGGAAGATGGTGATTAGGGATGTTACCCCAGTGTGGGTTTTCCCTCAAATCCCACTTTGTGGTGCTGCTGTAGCTGGAAGAAGCTCTCAGAGGGAAATAAAGGGAGCCCACAGAGCTCTGTGGCAAATGTCAGGCTCTGGCTACCTTCATTCACAGCTCAAAATCTCATATTCCTGCTGCTGTGCCTAAGGATATTCCATACAAAACTGGGATGCTGCAGAGTGGCAGTGGCTGCAGGATGTGTTGCATCCTTTGGGAAATTAGATACAGGGCTGGAGGTGCATCCCTGCATGTCCTGTGGGGACAATTCCTGCTGTGAGGAGAAACCTTTGGCTGTGTGGGGACAGCCTGGCTGCTCCTTGGGAATTGTGGAATCACAGAAGGGTTTGGGGTGGCCATCAAGTCAAATCTCTCTGCCACAGGCAGGGACACTATGAATTCAACCAGGACCTTCCCAAAGTCCTTATTCCCAGATTTATGGTGCTGCAAGAGTACCTCCTCCACAGCTGAGCTGGGGTTTCATTTCTATTTTCTGCTTATTTCATAAAGGAGGAAAACTCTTTATGTGAGGACCAGGATGTTTTATCAGCATTTACTGAGTTCCTTGATGGAGAATATTGTTGCCAGAGTAAGTGTTTGACCCATGACCAAATTGCAGGGTTTTTCCACAATTTTTCTATGAGTTCCCTGGCAAAGCCTTCAACTTGAGTTTTTAACAACATTCAGTGGCATTCTGAAGTTATCTTCCCTTTAACCCCAGAGTAAATAGTGCTGTATCAGCCCCATATTATTTTAACCTTTTAACATTATTTTTCTTACCACATAATAACATAAATCTTCTCTGCTCTCCCATACACATGTAGTGTCTTGTAATGCTAATTAAACTGCACACCAGCCTAATTTTGCTCTCAGACTAATCTAATATATTTTTCTTGACTGTAAGCCAAACCCTGAGAGCTTCAGAGCATGCGGAGCTCTCATTCCAGTCTTATTATATGTTAATGGCTTTATATTTTAATATCTTTCAACACTTGGGGAGGGTGTTATTTTTAGAGGTGTCTGGCTGCAGAAGGTAGGGTCTGTGAGGAGTTTGGGGGATGTGAAGCACTGAGTGAACTCCGTGCAGTGAGTGGGAAGTGTGTCCCTGAAGAGGTGCAATCTGTCAGGACCCATTGTGCACAAGCTGGAATCACAGGGAGGTTGGATGTGATTTTTACCGTGGTTAAGTGGGGAGATTTGGCTGCAGTTTCACCGTGGTTAAGTGGGGAGATTTGGCTGCAGTTTCACCGTGGTTAAGTGGGGAGATTTGGCTGCAGTTTCACCGTGGTTAAGTGGGGAGATTTGGCTGCAGTTTCACCGTGGTTAAGTGGGAGATTTGGCTGCAGTTTCACCGTGGTTAAGTGCCTTTATGGGGCGGTTGCAGTGGTAAGTGCTCCCTCGTTAAACTCTGGGTTTGTGTGCTAATGGTGCTGATGCCAGTCGGGCCTGGATGCTACTACAGCAGGATAATCACTCCCAGATGGGTGTGGATGGAAACGAGCTCTTTCCCTAAGCCCAAATGAAACGCTGTTGTAAGTGCAAAGTCCTAATGATGCCGGACCCCATTGATGGGGTGCCAGCCCTGTAACACCTCCCAAATGGAATTGCCAGCATCCTCCTCCAGGGATGCAGCTGGGATGCACTCCTTGGGGATGGCTTTTGCAGAAAAATCCCAGAATCTGCACAGTTGGAAGGATCTCATCAGGATTTGGGTTCACTGTATGGAGCAGGGTTGAGCTGTGTTTGCAGCTGAGGTCTTTGTGTGACCTGAGGTGACATTGTGTGGTGAGGGTCTGTGTCCATGGGGAAGGTCAGGGTTCCATGGTGTGCAGATTTATGTCCATGGGAATGGTCTGTGGTCCATGGTGTGAGGGTGCCTGTTCATTTTGTGTGGGTCTATGTCTATGGGGATGGTCTGTGGTCCATCATATGTGGGTTTATGTCTATGGGGAGGGTCTGTGTTCCATGGTGTGAGGATCCATGTCCCTGGGGATGGTGTGTGTTCCATAGGGAGGTTCCATGTCCATGGGGATGGTCTGTGGTCCATGATGTGGGAGTCTATGTCCATCATGTGTGGGTTTATGTCCATTTTGTGTGGATCCATGTCCACGGGGATGGTCTGTGTTCCATAGGGAGGTTCCATGGTGATGGGGATGGTCTGTGGTCCATGGTGTGAGGATCCCTGTCCATGGGGAGGGTGTGTGTTCCATGGGAGGGTGTGTGTTGTGTTTTGTGGGGGTCCCTGTCCCTGGGGATGGTCTGTATTCCATGGGAGGGTGTGTGTTCCATGGGAGGTGTGTGTTGTGTTTTGTGGGGGTCCCTGGCCCTGGGGATGGTCTGTGTTCCATGGGGATGGTCTGTGTTCCATGGGAGGGTGTGTGTTGTGTTTTGTGGGGGTCCCTGTCCCTGGGGATGGTCTGTATTCCATGGGAGGGTGTGTGTTCCATGGGAGGTGTGTGTTCCCTGGCTGTGCCGTGGTGGGAGCTGCTGGCCCATGGCTCCATGGCAGTGGCAGTTGTGTCCCCATGCTGGGCAGGGGTTGTTTGTGCTGCCCAGGGCTGTGCTCACTGTGTGACAGCACAATGGCCATCATGGCTGGGAGCTGCTGGACACTCCCAGGAGGGAGGAGAACAGGATTGAGGAAGAGTTCCCTGCTGCCAGAGCTGCCCTTGGGAGCTCAGACCCTCCTGGGCAGTGCTGGTGCCCCAGGGGTTAAATCCCATCTTAAATCCCATCCCTGTGTGACAACAGGGTTAAATCCATGCCAGGCCAGCAGGGTGCTGTCCCTGAGAGCTGCCTTTGTCCTCTAATCCCTCTTTGCAATTCCTGTCACCTCTCAGCCTCTCCTGAGGCACAGACAGAGGGGGCAGACAGGGAAGGTGTTCCTGAGCTGGGCTGGAAGTCAGATCCACCTGGGAGCAGGTACAGGCTGTGTGTTGTAAATGATCTGCAGGTGGGAGGGTTGGGGAGATGCTGTGAGGGACAGATCCCATTGTGCTGCTCAATCCCAAAATCCCAGTGTGGTTTGGCTGGGAAAGAACCTCAAAGCTCATCCCATTCCATTCCCTGCCATAGCAGGGACTCCTTCCACTATCCCAAATTGCTCCAGCTTGGACACTTCCAGGGATGGGGCAGCTACAGCTTCCCAGGGCATCTCCCCAGTTGTCTTCTCCCTTTTCCATTTTTTGTTTTAACTGGATTATGCTGGCATTCCTTGCCAGGGAGTTGAGAAGATAGGAGTGCCCTGTCCAGAAAAAAAAAATAAATTTAAATACAAATCTTTGAATCTCATTCTGACTTGATAATAATATTTATATTTTCTAAAAATAACTAAATATTTGAATTCTTCCTTGTATTTTCTGATTCATGAGGCAGCAGCAGCTTTCCCTGGATTTCCTAGGGAAGAGTGGGGCCAGGGATGTGGGGCAGGCACTAATGGCCTAAACAGACTTTTGTGATCCTTCCAGCCTTCCCCACGTGCCAGGCTCAGTGAAATTAATCCAGGAAATCATTTCAGAGCAATTATTTCCTTCAACTTTGCAAACAAGTTGCTGAGTACTGATTCCCTTAACCAGCACTTTATTCTAATTTTCCCATGGGATAGGAAAATAGGATAAGGCATTTAAAGCTGGCAGCTGCAACTGTTGCCAACCCAAGAGGATGGAACAGTTCAGACTCAAAAATGAGGGGTTTATTTTAATTTTTTACTGCAGTTGCTGCTGTTCCTGGGGCTGCAGGAAGGCTCTGCCTGGAAAACTCGAATTCCCATGCTTTCCCATAAAACATAACCTATGGCAGAAAAATGGGATCAGGCAAGGAATTGCTGGATGTGCAGCTGATGGGGTGCATTTGGAGAGCAGGATGAAGAAAAGAGCTGGGTTTTCTGCTGCAGCTGTTTGTATATTTGAGTGATAATGAACTCAATGAGTAGTTGATGCCTTGGGGCTGTGGATGGGCTTGTTGGTGCTTGCTCTGTCTGTCTGGGCTGTTAACTCTTGCTGGCAAGGGGGGAGATCCCATCCAAAGGTGAGGGAAGCCCATCAGGAATTACCTCCACATGCCTCTAAGTAAATTCTGGCAGATTTCTAAGGTCAAAAGGAGTTTGGTTATTTTTTTTAGGGGGGCAGGAAGGCAAAGTTTAAAGCTGGTAATTGTCTATTTTAAAGGAATATTTAATCTGCTTTTGGGCAATATCTTTATTGCCAGCTTGAAGTTTTCTCCTGTTGTTGATAAGAGTTGTTTTGGCTCAAAGAATGGCTCCTGCAGAGATTCCTGGGCTGTGTAGGACTTGATGGTGAAGGGACAGAGGGTGATGGGTTTAAACTAAGAGTGTTAATTTAGATTGGGTATTAGGAAGGAGTTCTTCCTGCTGAGTCCCTGGCACAGATTCTGTGGCTGTTCCATCCCTGGAAGTGTCCAAGGCCAAGCTGGATGGGGCTTGGAGCAACTGGGATAGTGGAAGGTGTCCCTGACCATGGCAGGGGGTGGGATGGGATGGGCTTTAAGGTCCCTTCCCACCCAATCCATTCTGTTCCTCATTCTCTAGAAAGGAAATGTGTGCAGGAAAAGTTCTTGAACTGAAGGCTTCAGCTGAACTGAGCACTAATCCTGGCTCAGCTAAGCTTGGTCTCTGTGCTTAGTGAGATGCTGAAACCAAGAGAAAAACTCAGCCTTTTGCTGGCAGTGTGGGTTTTGCTTAGGAGCTGGGAGCCTCCATGCTCAGCACCTGCAGGAATGCTGACTGGTGTGATCCTGGATCCCTTGGATGGACTCCAGCACTCCAGAGCATCTCCCCCGTGTCCCCAGGGGCTGGTTCTTATTTTGGGCTCAGCACCAGCAGCAGAGGGGCAGGAGAATCTCTGTGCCACTTGCAGGGATGCTGGCAGCCAGCGCATTCCTAACAAAAGCAGGATTTAACTTCACACACAGGTGCTCAGCACATCCGAGTGGCTGCGGGGCTGGGACGATTCCAGATGTGCCGTGGGACAATTCCAGATGTGCCATGCCCTTGTCCTGGCTGGGATGGAGCTGCAGGAGGAGCTGTGGGATGCTGAGGTCTTCAAGTGTTAAATCCCAGGCTCTGCTCCTGCAGGCTCAGCTCCCATCCCAGCTCTGGCACACGTTTCCAGCCTGGATCTGCCAAGCAGGATGCAGCACAGAGCTGTCAACTCTTTCCTCCCTACCCTGCAGGGCAGCTTTTCTCCTGCTTTCTGCAGTAGCTGGGCTGTTTGGAAGTGATGTGGAATCTGGGGTTCTCTTTCATCCCCTCCATCCTCGCCCCATTCCAGACAGCAGCACCTCACACGAGGGCTGAGGGTCACACTGAGCTCAGAATAACTCAAGTTCTTCCCCTCTGGTACCTAAATATTAATGATAAAGGGGATTTTGGCTGGAAGATTAAAGAACTTGTTCCTAAAAGTGGCTGAGCCTGGTTTTGTGCAGGTGGGTTCAGGAGAAGATCCCCAGGGACCCCTGAACTTGTGTCCTCCCCACTTGCTGACTGTGAGCTTTTCTGTTGGGTCCTTCTGACTCAAAACTCTTTTTTTTCCTATCTCTGAAGATGCTGAAAACCCAATTTTTAAAGGATAATTCTGCTAATGAGGCTTCATGGGGTGTTTGGGGCAGCCACCCTTCAGCTGGATCCCTGTGAAGATCCCATATGGCTTCAAGCTGGGTCAGGCACTGAAGGAGTTAAAAATTCCTGCTGCTGGTGCACACGAGCAGCGCCAGGTATCTCCCAGGGGATCCAAGTTTGCTTTCTGAAATCTGGCAAATAGCAAAAAATTTTGATGTCTGTGAGCAGCAATCACACCCCGAGGCAATGAGGGCTGACAGGGAAGGGCTCCTGACATATTTACTGAACAATTTTCTTATCATGAAGTGCTCAAAAAGCCCAAACCTGGAGAACAATAGCAACAAAAGCCCCACTGCAGGGTTTGTCAGCAGATGCAGCTTGGAGATAACAAATGATTTTTGCTTTTTGTTTGACTGCTTGGTGTTCAGGGGTTAATTGGAGCGAGGCCAAGTGTGGTGAGATAGTGCCTGAATCAGGGTTTTAAAAACGCTGGGATTGGAAGGGTTTTAACTTTTAACTTCTGTGAGGCTCTTAAAGGCTGGTGAAGAGGTGGGTGAGAAACAACTGAAGGAAAAGATTTGGGTTGGGCAGTAAAAATTAAGCCCTTCTGAGACTCCCAAAAACCATCTCAGCCCTCACCCCAGCTGGGCTTCCCCTTGTGCTGAGGCTGGACTGGTCTGAAGTGTTATTAAGTGGTAATTAATGGGAATTAAACAAGAATAAGTGTTTCTGTGAGGGTGTTGAGTCACATGTTCATCCACCAGTCCCTCTGTCCTGGTTGTTGTGTGTGTTTGGGGAATGAAGCAAAACTGCATTTGTGAGAAACAGAGAGACTTTGACACAATAAATCAGGAATAAAGTTGTGGCGTTGGTCCTGATCCAGCTGCTCCCTTTGATTTCACTCTGATATAAAAAGGCACTGGCCTGAAACTGGTCCAGAGGGTGTCCAGGATGCTCTGTGAACTCTGGCATGAGGAATTCTGAGCAATAAAACGTTGGAAGTGTGGCCTTCGAGGGCTATTGTGGAAGGAAGGGCATAAGAAACATGACACTGGGATTGTGATTCCTGGCAGGAATGCTTTGCAATGGGGAAATTTCAGTTTGGTTTGTGTTGCTTACATGCCTTTCTTCTCCCTGAAGGGCAAATGACAGTGTCAGCATTAAATGTGAGGAGCTGACATCTTCCCATGAAATATCCCCAGAACAGAGCTGGAATTGTTGCTGCTCCACAAATCCGCCTTCCCTGGATTTTAACTTTTGGTCTTACCCCGAAAGGGACCTGGCTGAAATGTTCCTGCTGGTGAAGAGGTTGGTTGTAGAGGGGATTGTGCTCTGGGGAGAGCTCTGAGAGCAGGAGGATGAGCTGGATGTCCCCATGTCCCTTCTGGCCCCCGGGCTCTCGTGTCGGGACGTGTCAGCCTGACGGGCGCCTGAGATGGAACAAAACCCAGGGCAATTGCTTGGATGTTTGGGGTTTGTTGGGTTTTTTATTTTTGTTGTTTGTTTTTTAAGGCCACTTCTCTGGGTTTGAAGATGTTGAACTTCTGTAGGGAGAATTTATGGCAGTTTAGAGATGGAAGAGATTGGCCACGTTCTCTGTGATGCCCTGTTGGTCCCGTGTCCCCGGCAGCTTCTGTTGTGGTGGATTTTGGGTCAGCTGGTTCAGCTGGGCTTGGTGTGGCCTTCACCCCACAGGGTGAGTGATTTAGGGAGCTCTGCTGACTGGGAGCCAGCTGGAGCTGCAGGAGGATGAGGAGTCACTCCATTTATCTTTGCTTCCAGTGAATTGTGCTGCTGCTTTTGGAGATCAGGAGTTGCTCACTGGGCTGGGCTGAGTGGGGTTTTACACCCAGATCTGCCAGGATTGGTGTCCATGGGGAAGAGGAACCTGTCAGGCTGCTCAGGAGGTGCCAGTGAAGCATCTGCAGAAGATCAGCATGGTTGGGCTTTGTTGGCCAAGCGTGGAAAGGGTCGTCCAGCCCTGCACATCCCTGGAGGTGGCACTTGGGGACATGGTCAGTGGTGGCCTTGGCAGTGCTGGGAGAATGCTTGGGCTCCAATCTCAGGGGGCTTCTCCAACCTCAGTGATTCCATGACTTTTTCTCATTGCTCAGTGCTGACATGCTTAGATTGAAAGAACTTGGATTATTTCATACAGGATCCTTGTTTTCTTCTTTTCCTCTGAAATCTCCACAGCAGAAGCATTTGCACATAAATGAAGTAGAATTTTTGGCCAGCTCTTGTGCACACCTGTGCACTCCCATCACCCACCAGGAAATTCAGCTGCCCTGAAATGCTGCTCCTAAAATATTTGTCAAGAAATGGTTCAGAAAAGCTAAAAATTATTCTTTTGAGACTTTTCACATGGTCAGTTGTGAATTAAGGCTGCACAAAAAGAGGTTGTTCAAGCAAATGAACTGTTCTTAGAAGCTGTGGGGTCAAGATGGGACCATCCCCTTCCCATGGGCAGGAACACCTTCCACTATCCCAGATTGCTCCAGCCTGGCCTTGGACCTTTCCAGAGATGGGGCAACCACAGCTTTTCCCATAAAATGATGGAAAACACTTGGCTGGAGGAGCTCTGGTGAATATAGGATTATTTCATATATAGGATGATTTAATTTCTGTCTCAGTAGCTCTGTTTGCCATTGGGGGCTGGGGTCAGCTGGGGTGAGGGGGGAGGATGGAGGGGATGAGGCAGTGAGTCCCTGCTCCAGCAAGGCAGGATTTCCAGTAGGAGAATGCCCTTGGAAGAGTGTGTGTTTGTGCCCACAGCCATTAAGCTCCATAATCTTGGTGTCTGTATCGACTTACAAATGAAAGCTTGCAGTAATTTGGAGCAGCATTTGAATTGTGAGTGGTAGTGATGATGCTGAGCTTGTCTTTTAATGCTGAGTTTAGAGGCTTTGAGGTTTGGATTAAAAAAAACTTCAATGAAACCACAAAAAAGACATTGGAAGCATAGCTGAACAGGTGGAACAAATTTGTTAAATCTGTTATTGGGAAAACAGCAACTTGCTTTTAAGAAATAAATCAATCTGCAGCTCAGTGTTTCATAATGAGGAGTGGGATAGGAAAATCTAAAAATATCTCCAAATGAGAGCTAATGCTCCGAAGGAACAGATCCAAACTAGAATATAATATTGCCCATTGTGGTGACAATAAGGATTTTAAAGTTCATTGAGATCCTTGCTGGGATGCAGATGGGACTTGAAGAGCCAGCATATTTCCCTTGGCCGGGTCCAGTTTTTATTTGCATAATAACTTATTATATGTATTGCCAGTAGCTCGCAGAGCCCCTGGTCAGGATTGGGAAACCACGATGAGTTCATCCCCCTCTGCCTGCTGAGACAATATATTCCCCAAGAACTGGGAGGGAGGCGTCTCTAGCAACTAAAGCAAGTGATTATGTGCTTGAGAGGGCAGGAAAAAGCAGAGTTTTAACCCTGTGAACCTTTGTGTACCTCGGATCTTCTCACCAAAACCCATTTCAAGGGTCTTTGTCCTTTGGCTGCTTTTGTCCCTGTCCCTCCTCTTGTGGCTGAGCTTTAGCAGCTGATTGTAATGAAGTCAAGGAGCTTTTCCAGGTGGAAAACGTGTCCTGGGTTTTTAGGAGATGGGGCATCTGTGCTGTGGTCTGTTATTGTGGAATCATGGAATGGTTTGGGTCAAAAGGAGCCTTAATGATCATCTCCTTCCACCCCCTTTTCTGCTGCTTTCCTTCATTTCCCCTGCACTGTTCAGGCAGCAGAGCCAGCTCTGCTTCCATTTTTCTTGGAAAGCGATTCCACAGGCTCATCCCTCTCTCAGCAGGTTCTTCCAAGTGTTATTCCAGAGCTGCCCTTGCTGTGTCCCACCCAGCCAGGCTGGCCTGGGGCACTGCCATCACCTCTCCATGGCCCCTGGCTTTTGGGACTTGCTGAGGACTCCTTGCAGTGCTGCTGTGGAGTAGCTGCTCCCAGCTAAGCAGATCCACATGGATCTGCTGCTCGGAGGGCAGTGGGTCAGTGCATCCATGGGGTTTGTGCTGGGGGAGTGCAGCTGGTGCATGGCCATCACTCTCTGGGAGCCCTTGGCACTTAAACCCAGGGAAACAAACCCCAAAACCTCCCCAGCTTCACATTCTGGTTGTGGGAATCATGAAGGTGTTGTGGAGCTGTAAGAAAATGCCAGTTTTTCACAGCTGGGTGTTCCTGGGGTTGCTCAGGATTGTGTGGAATGGCACAGCTTTGTTCTAGGGGTAGAGAAGGTTTAACTGAAACTGCTTTAGGCTGGATTTTGGGAAAAGGTTCTTCTCCTGGTGGGTGTTTTGGCACTGCCCAGGCTCCCCAGGGAATGGGCACAGCCCTGAGGCTGCCAGAGCTCCAGGAGGGTTTGGACACCAGGGAGGCACAGGGTGGGATTGCTGGGGTGCCTGTGCAGGGCCAGGAGCAGGGCTGATGATCCATGGGGGTCCCTTCCAGCTCAGGATATTCCATGATGCTGATTTTGGTGATGGGCAGGTTGCAGTGGCAGTGCCACTGTCCTTTTCTGTGCCAGGCTGAGATGCCCTTGGGGTGCCAAAGGCTGGGCTGGTGCCTTTGCAGTGGTCAGTGCTGGCTCCAACCAAACCATAGGGGCTGCTGTTGGAGTCAACCTCAGGCTGTGATTTTCCTTTGGAACCATTTCTGAGTGTGGTGATCCCAGCTTTTCCATGCTGGGATTCCCTTAGTGTGTTATAACATCACTTTCTGCCCCAAACCTCAGCTCAGACTTCAAGGATTATTTCTCACCCCACAGCTGTCCCCATCCCCAGGCTGGTCACTCTGGATGGATCCCTGGCTTTGGAAACTCCTTTTGCTTTTTTGGGAATCCCTGCTCTCCATCTGCTGTGGGGGATCCCCACTCTGACCACAGCAGCCCCACTGGCCAGGAGCCACCCAGAGCAGCCACGGGGCAGGGATTGGCACCCATGGGTGCTGCTGGAGGTGCCAAAGATTTTGGGAGGTGCCAGGGACTCTCTCTGGCCACGCCAGCAGCGATTTTTCAAGGCTGAGGGGTTGGTGGAGCCTTTGTGTTCCTGCTTTGAAGCCCTGGCCTGAAAGTGTTGTAATGAGATTTTATGATGTATTCTGGCAAGGCCTGGTTATTTTGTGTGTGGATTTATTGTCTAATGAATTGAGTGATTTTGAAATGTTTTGTGCAACGCTTTTTTGGAAAGGACATTGTATTTTGTTTATGGGACGTGTGAGTTTTTATGAAACTTTATTTAGCTTTTAGCAAGAATAATCTTTATTCAACAAATAGTGCAAATAAATCTTTAATTGAACAAATATGTGCCAACTTTCAAACACAGTAACAAACAATGACATGAAACAAGGAAACTTTGGAACAATATACAACTTTAAACATAGTATTAAAAAAAAAACAAAACAACAAAACCAAAAAATCCCTCAACCCAAACCCCTTAACAAAGCAAATTTTGGGCTGTGTAGAGAAGCATGGATATGTGGGACCTGCCAAGCTGGAGGGAGCAGAGCAGGGAATGGGGTGCCCAGGGGTTGGGGTGCCCCCCATGCTGGGGTTTGGAGGGAGTGGGAGCTGCTGGATGTGCCTGGGCTGGGGGAACAGATGTGGAAACTCTCCTTGTGTGTCCCAGTGGGGCACCCCCAGCCCCAGGGGGGAATGGGGGGCACCCAGGGCTTGAGGATTTGCCTTGTCCAGCCCCACATTGTCTTGAGGCTCTTGCAGGGCACCCTTGGGGCTCTGTGTTGCTGCAATGTCCTGTGTCAGCTGCCTGGGAAATGGGATGAGCATCCCCTGCTCCTCTTTATTCCTGCCCAGCTTTGGCTGCTGCCACTTTGATTGGAAATGGAGATTGCCATCCCCTGCACTGCAAGCAACTAAAAATCCCTGAAAAACTCTCAAATGCAGCATGAAAGGGTTTGAAATGAGGGGAAGAAACCCTCAGAATTTGTTTCATTTCATTTTTTGGAGTGTTGGTCTTTAGGGAAGATGGGCAGAGTCACCTTTCTGTTTATTTCCTTATTAATCTGATCCTACTGGATTTCCTTCCTCGTTCCAAGTCTGGAATGTTCCTTTTATTTCCCTGGAAGTGCTTCAGAACAGGGCTTGGAGCAACCTGGTCTGGTGGAAAGTGTCTCTGCCCATGACAAGGGATAGAACTGGATGGACTTAAAGGTCCCTTCCAACCTAAACCATTCCAGGATTTTTGCAAATAATTATCCTAAAGTTTGGAAGGAGTTTAGTACTGAAGATGCTCATGCAGCCACTGCTTTTCCCTGGAATTTCTTATATTGATGACAGAATTAGTTGACCAAGCTCTGCATTTAACTGACTTCCCTTCATCTTCAAACCCCAGGAATATGAACCCTGGTATTTCTTCTTTCTCTGGGAAGAGTATTTTCAGCCCTTCATTGCCCTTTTCAGCCCCTGGAATTGGAACAAAAGAGCTTTTCTTCTAGAAGTGAGCCGTGGAATTGGGTGTTAATGGAAACTAATTAATGCTGAATGGAAAATTCCTTCTCGACTGTGTTTTGCCATTCTCTTTTATAGCTCCAACCTACCAGACCTCTTTTCCAGGAAGGATAAATGAGGCTTATGTTTCCAGCATGGGAGCTGGAGGCATCTCACCCCTCCATGCACCCTTGGCTTGATCTGACCCAACCTTCTCCATTCCTTTGAGTTGTCCTGGGAGTGCTCTGTGCACCCACCTCACCTTCACACCCCCTTTTTCCTTGGATTTGGCCTCATTTTCTGTTTCAGACAATCACAGGATCATTCAGGTTGGAGAAGCCCTCTGGAATAATTGAGTCCAACCCTTCCCAGCACTGCCAAGGCCACCAAAAGCTGTCACAAAAGTGCCACATCTATGTGGCTTTTAAACCCCTGCAGGGATGGAGACTGCAGGGCTGGACAACCCTTCCATAAGAAATTTTCATTAATATCCAACTAAACCTGCCCTGGCCCAGCCTGAGGCCATTCCCTCTGCTCCTGTCCCTGCTCCTGGAGCAGAGCCTGACTCCCCCAGCTCTCCCCTCCTTCAGGGAGTTGTGCAGAGCCAGAAAATTCCCCTGATCCCCATTTTTTATTCCAGGCTGAGCTCCCTCAGCTGCTCCTGGTGCTCCTTTCCCATCTCTGTTCCTTTCTCTGGACACAAGAAAAGCCCTGAACATCAGCAGGAGGTGGTTGGGTTGGGGAGTTTCACCCCATTCATAAATGGGGAGGTGTTGGTGCTGAGGAATCTCCATGGCCAGAGTGGCAGAGCCAACATTTCCCATTTGGATCTCCTGAGCCAGCATTTCCCATTTGGATCTCCTGAGCCAGCATTTCCCATTTGGATCTCCTGAGCACAGCCCTGAGCCACCACCTCCAGCCAGAGCTCTGCCTGGAGCCCTCTGAGCTCTTCTGGCCTTTCAAACAGAGCCAAGAGCCCAACTGTGGAGGGAAACACCTGCCTGTGCTTTGTTTTGAAATCCATATTAAATCAGGAGATCAAGGAGTGGCTGTCCATGCAGAGGGATGGAGGGAAGCCATTGATGTGCCAGATGTGTGGTTGGAACATCTGTGGTTGGAGGTGCTCTGCCCAGGATTTCTGTGCTGAGGAAAGCAGGGAGGTGGTGCCTGAAGGGGCTGGGAGTGGTGGTCTCCTCTCTGTGGTGAATCCATCTTTTTCCTGAGGCTCAAATCCATGGAACAGCCGGGGGTGGTGTTAAGGATAAACTCATTGGATTCATGATTGGTGTTTTTAGCTTCAATTCCCAGTTGGTGAGGGGGGATAATTCCCTGTAGGAGCAGGCTGAGCATTGGAGCTGTTTGTCCTTGCTGAGCTGGGCTCCAGCCACACCCAGCAGAAAGTGGGATGGGGCTGTGGTGCTGGGAGCTGTCAGGGTGGAGACATTCCCCATCCTCAGCTCTGGATGAGCCCAGAGGAAAGGGACATTCCTCAGGCTGAGGCTGCATCCCATGAGGATCAGGGGCACAATTACACATGGATTTGGGACTGGTGTCCCTCCAGAAGGCAGGAGGGATGGAGCACTGGCAGCATCTTGGTGCTTGGCCAGTTTGGTGATGGATCCCAGTTGAGGATGATGAGCTGTTCACATTCCCTGTGAGGAAAAGCTTTTCTTTGCTCTTCCATTCCTTTCCAGATCTCCCCATCCCTCCCTGACTGTGGCTGCTGCTCCCTGGGGTGGGAGGACATTCCCACACCCCTGGGGGATGTGCAGATGTCCGTGTGCCTCAGCTGCTGAGATGTTTTCCCTGGGATTCACCAGGATCCTGTGAAGCCTTGGCTGCTGGAATTCCTGTCAGCAGATCACCTGCTCCTGGTTGGAAGTGATAAGTCCTCTCTGTCTCAGTGTCAGCAGCCTGTCAGACCCACAGGTGTGTTGGCAAACCTTCCTCTCTCCCAGGCCCTTGGATCAACCAGATGTCCTCAAAATCCTGCATATCCTGAGGCTGACCTGCAGCTGGCAGGGAAAGCTTCACTCTCTGTCCAGAATCTCTCCCAGGTTTTGTAAAGACAGAATAATTTCAGATCTCTCCATCCCTCCTGCCTCTCCTTGGTCTGTGCTGGGCTCCAGCCTCCTTTGGGGTGGTCAAAATGGAATTTTGTGGGAGACCAGAAAGGTGCTGAGCTTCTCCTGCAGGGACTGCAAGGAATGTGTCTGACACTTGTTTTTCCCTGTGGATTTTAGGATGGGGGTCAGGGCAGCTGGGCTTACAGGATATCAATGAATCAACCAAAGAATAATTTATTTACACCAAACTTGGCATTGAAATGCTCATGGATGAGCAGGAATAATGCACAGGATTCATGGTACCTGTTTAAAATAGCTCTGTTGGAGCCCCAAACCAGACATGGAGGGTTTGGATTTCAGACCATCCTCTTGTTCCAGGATTTTCCTTTGGAAAGAATGCAATATTCCGTGCCAGCTGCTTGTGCTGCCCCAAAGATCCTCCTGGTTTTGGGATGCAGATTTTGATCTCAACCTGGGAGTCAGAGCACTCGAACAGCATCTTAATGAGCTTATGGTTGAGAGCTATTTATTATCTGTTAGAACAGACCTTTTATTCCACTGGCAGCCTAATTTGCATGGTTTGTTGTAATTAACACCATAAAATGTTTAAACAAAAGTACAGATAGAAATTAAATTTACAGGCATCGAATTCAATAGCACCAGAATAAACCTTTGATTTTTGGGTTTTTTCCTTTGGCAAGAAAGTGATTCACTCAAATTAAATTTATGAAAAGCTCTCAACTTGGAAGGAGGGATTTAATGAAAAAAAGGCATCCCAAACTGCTGGAGCAGCTTGGGGGAAAGCTGGGATTTCACTTGGACAAGGCTGCTGAAGGGAAACTCAACTGTTTTGGGTGGGAGAGGCATCCTGAAATCCCAAAATCCCAGCCACTGCTGGCAGCACGTGTGCGGGCAGGATGGTGCCTTTGCTGTCCATCTGTTCCATTTTTTTCATGCTCTGACAACTTTTTTGGAGGCACTGAGGGGTTGGGATGGAGGCAGGTTGATGGGAGTGTTCCCTGGAATTACCCAAGCATGGGTTGGACAAGGTTTTGGAGCAACCTGGGGTAGAGAAAGGTGGGGAAGGAATAGAACAAGAAGAGCTTTAAGGTCCCTTCCAATCCAACCCATTCCAGGATTATTCTGTCATAGTTTGGAAAATCAACCTGAGGCTGAATTGTGGATGAATTGTGCTGTCCCCCAGACATTCCTGAGGGGCTGGAGGGGTTTTCTAGGGATTCCTGTGGCAGTACATCCCCTCCTGCAGAGCACACAAGGTGGCTCTGGAAAAGTCTTTTATGGCACTAAAAGAGGCATCACCATGTCCACCCCCAAATGATGTCATCAAACCCAGGCCACTTCTGCTCTGATTTATGCAGCAAACATTATAAAAAAAATTACATTGTGAGCAGCAAATGGTCTCTGGGTGAGGTTTGGATTCCCTTCTATTGTCTGGAATTTTGGGTTCAGTGTTATGGCTGGGATTTGTGTAGTCAGAACTCATTTGTAGTGTCTGGGAGTGGTGCAGGAGCTGGGATTGAGCTGCTGGAGATTTTAGTGGGGGGAGCACATGTTCCCTGGGATTTCCAGCCTGTGGGATCCCAGAGCTGATCCAGCAGGAATTCTGGTAGTCAGGAAACAAACAGGGAGAGTTCAGCACGTCTGGGCTTTGGAGGGTCATCCACAGGTTCATGCTCTGCATCCCAATTTGTCCAAAATTTCCTCAGGGAGGTGTTGCTGTAGGGGATATTCCCCAACAAAATGGATTTTGAAGCTTGAAAAGGTCTGTCCCAAAGGTTTGTAGCATGAAAATTGGGGTGATGATGGAGCAGATTGAAAGCTGCAGGTCTTTGCCAGCTCCTGGGCAGTTTGATAAACTTCTGATGGCTTCTCCTCCTTGATTTCCTCCTGAAATCCCTCCTGGATCAGGGTGAAAACCACCACCAAGGACCTATGTCTGTAGGGGACATGGAAAAACTGAGATAAGTGAACTAAAAGCAACTTTTAAAAAGAAATAAAACTTGTGTGGACACCTTGAGGAGCAGTGCAGGAAATCAGTTTCTTGGCCAGGTCATGCACAAACTAAGATTAATTAATTAATTTCTGTTGCTGCAGCAGGGAGTTCTCCATGTTGGCTTATTCTCTCTTTTGAAGCATTTTTATTTTTACCTCTGGCTCCTATTGCTCTACTGGTTGCTTCTCACTCTCTCCCAACTAAACCTCTAAAAGTTCAAGGATCCATGAGGTTTTTTTCTTGTTTAGGTCTATTTTTATTCTCTATATGATTATTTGGATTGGTTTGCCAGGAGAAATCCAGCCTGAGCATTGCCTCTACAGTAAATAAGAATTAATTAATTTGTTTGACTTTGGGATAAACTGTGAAGAAGGAGCATCTTGCTGGTTTAGGGGGGATTTGTCATGCCCAAACTGGAGATTCTGAAGCAGGAATAAAGCTTTCCCCCCTCTTTTCTCAGTTGCTTTGTAGTGTAAAGGGCCAGGTAGGGCCCTCTGCTGGGGTTTGCAGTGTTAATCAGTGATTAACAAAGGAAAGTTGTGAAATTAGGGAAGACACAGCATTTAATGCCTGCAGTTTGATAATTGTGTGGTTTAGAGTTTTTTCACTTCAAATTAGGTGGTTTTGGAAACATGATAAGCTGCTGTTACATGTCAGAGGCACAGGACTTGAATTTGAAATTTTGAAATTTTTCCAGTGATGTTTTTTAAGTATTTTAAGTATTTACTGTCAGTTCCTCTTCTCTTTTTCTATGGAAATGACACCTTGGGAATGATGTTGTTGGAATTTGGGGAGGTTGGAGTGAGGATTTTTGGCTCAGGCAATAGAGACTGAATTTTTGGCTTGCTGTCCATGGCCAAGTGATGTGCCCTGTGACAAAGGTGACCCCAAAAGGGTCCTTTTCACCCCAAACCACGCTGTGAGTGTGGGATTGTGTGTCTCCACATCAGAGCCTGGGAGAGCAGCTCAGCCTGGGAGCATGTCTGGGCAGGGGCAGGAGGGAAATGGGGAGCAGAGCTGCTATTAAAGGGATTATTCCCAACATTATTCATCAGGCTTGAGTGATGGCCTCAGATCTGGATGTGTTTGTGTTGGGAGCTTGTGTGTGCTGCTGATGGGAAAGTGGAGCCTTGCTCTGGCTGGTTTTATCCTGGTTTTGTAGCAGTTTTGGGGAAGTGCTGGTGAAGAGGCTGCTGTTTATATTTATATTTCTATATTGTGTACATACATTGGGTTTTTGGGGTGGGGTGTCCATCCTTAGCCCATGGACACAGAGGCTGTGGCTGCCCCATCCCTGGAAGTGTCCAAGGATAAAGTTTGGAGCAATTTGGGCTAGTGGGAGGTGTCCCTGCCCATAGCAGTGAGTGGAACTGGATCAACTTTAATTTCCCTCCCAACCCAAACCAGTCTGGGATTCTGAGATTCTTCACAGCCCTCCTGGGGACATGAACTTGTGCTCTGAGCTTGGAGTGTTTGTAGCCCAGCTTGTGCCAGTACATTTTCCTTTTCCCTGGTCTGAGTTTTCCTGGTCTGGGTGTGATGGGAAGAGCTGGCTGCCCTGAGTGTTGGTGGAAAAACTCCAATGCCATGTGGGATGTGTCTCAAAAATCTTCTTGTCAGTGAAAAACTGCTGCTAAAAGATATGAGCTGGCTTTGGTGTCAAGAGGAGATGCTGGGGTGTGGATGGAGCTTTAGCTGAGGGTTCAGGAAAAGGAGCTGGAGGTGCTGAACAAGGAAGAAGGTGGAGGAGCAGCTTCCACTGCTGCCTGCTCACACATTCCCTGCTGGAATGTTCTGCTTGCTTTTTCACTTCACAGCATCACACAGAAACCCTGAGATTGGAAAAGCCCTCCAGGATCATCCAGTCCAACCTGGACCACACTGTCACCAGAGCACAGGGATGGGCACTCCAAACCCCTTCCAATGCCTGCCCACCCTTTCCATGCAGAAATTCCTCCTGCTGCCCACCCTGCTCAGCTTGAGACTGTTCTAGCAGTGAAGATCACTTTTGTTCTCCTCATTCCTCTCGTGGAGTGATGAGTTTGTTGTGGCTGTTGCTGCCTCTCCCTGGGTTTTGTGCCTAATGCCTGGCTGAGGAATTATCCTGATGGATGCACAGAACAGGCACAGCTCCTGGCTGGGGGGATGAGAGCAGCTAATCCACAGGAGCACAGCCCAGCCTTTTGTTGCTTGCCGTGGTGGGGAGTTGAGCAGAAGAGGATTTGTCAACACTCAGAGCCCCTGGCAGGCTGTGGGTGAGGCCAGAAAGCAGAGCCCGAGGGGAAGGTGTTGGGACTTGCTGCTGGAGCTGTGTCTGCACACACAGCTGGTGCAGAAATCCCTGCTCTCCCCTGGCAAGGCAGAGCTGACAGTTCTTTTGGCATCCCACAGGGAAGCAGGTTTGGGAGGTGCAGGCACACTCTGGTCACAGGGAGTTGTTTTTTAACAGTGAGGTGAATTTTTGGGGGGTTGCACTTCGTGCTTATGGGGTTTCATCCTTTTCAGATGTTCTTTCTCCTCTTTTTTTTTTTTTTTCTCTGACTCTAAAAGTTGAAAGAGGCTTTGGGTGGCTTCTCCTTTTGAAAGGTGACCTTGCTGCATAAAGTTGTCTGAGTGTGCTGTCTGTGTCCAGTGATATATGGGAGCATCTGGGAATGGGGGGAGACTGCTCATTAATTCCCTGAATTTCTCTAGGATCACACATGTACCTCAGAATCCTTTCCCAGAGCTGGTGAAATGTTCCCCCTTTAATCCCATCCCTGTGTTGGGAGCTGCCCTGAGTAGACACAGCAAAGAGAAGTGAGGAATGGGTTTTTTTGGGAGTCTGGCACTTCAAGTAGTGTCAAGTGTGTCTCACTTAGTCCAGTGTGTGCATCTGTTATTTGACTGTGGTCCAAAGCAACACCTTCCCCTCCTGCCTCCCTGGCCATGGTTTAATTAATTAAATTTAAAAATTCAGCCACAAGCTGTAGGTGAAGGTGCTGCTGGGGGAGTGGGAGCTGCTACCAAAACACCATCATTAAATGGTGCTGTCATTCCCAAATAATCCACTTTATGAGGCTGTTTTATTGGTAGTTTCTGTGCTTTGCTACTTCCAGAAGATCTTTCACCAGGGGCTGGTTCCTGCTCTGCTCACTTCCCACCTCCACCCTGCACCTCTCCAGGCTAATAATAAAAATCAAATTGTTTTCTCTGCTGGAGGAAAGGAGAGTCAGAACTGAGGCTGATGTGATCCAGACCAAGCATTTCCCTGTCCTTTGGGTGCTGCATGTCCAAGTTCTCTGGGAATTAAAACCACCAGATGATTTTCTGTCCCTTGGGCACCCCCAGCTCCCTGCAGCAGCATTCCCAGTATCTTCTCTCCACATGGGATCCTCAGTCATTTGGTTTCTCCTGTTCCAACATTACAAATTTCTGCTGCCCTGGATTTTATTTGTGGGTTTTTCAGGCTTAGCAGGTAATGGTTATAAATGGAAATTTGACTGCAGCACGTGGTTTCTGGCTGCAGTAAATTCACTCCCTGGGGGCTTGGGGACGGATCCCATGTGTTTTCTCCAGTGCAAATGGTTGTTTCAAACATCCATCTGCTTTATCTGCTGTTGTGTTTACAGTTCCCCTTTGTAGTTCCCAGCAGCATCTCCTCTCTCTCCTCTGCTTTTGTTTATTTAAGGTTATGGTAAAATACCCCTCTCGTTTGGAGCTGTTTTGTGGGAGCCTTTCCCAGCTTGGCTGATCCCAGGGGTCAGGATAATAAAATATCATGAACCTGATCACTCCAGGGGAATCCCACAGTGGTGGTTCCAGCTGGTCCCTGGTGTTGCTCCTCAGGAATGGGATTTTAGCCAGATCCTGCCCTTCACCTTCTGGTGCTCTGCAGGCAGCATGGCTGGTCATTATTGAAGAATAAAGGGTTTAATCCACTCAATTTGTAGCAAAAACTGACCAGTGGATTCGTCTTTGTTTGGATATTGAATCGTGTGATGTCCCTGGTTGTTTGTCTGTCCAGGATGATTTAGGAAACCAGTTTCAACTTTAGGAAAAAAAAAAAAACAAACCCAAAATAATACAACAAACAAACCCAAACCAAGCTGTCTGAAAAATCCTAGGAGGATATATTTGATACTTTTTCCTGGCAAAAGTTAAACATTTTCCATCCTTCTTCAGTTTCAAGCCTTCAGAAGGTTTGTGGGTCCTTGTCCAGCACGTGGTGATGCCTCTCCATGCCCAGGCAGGAGCCACAGGGAGCACCCTGAGGCTCCACAGCCTTTGGAGTTTCCCTCAGGTTTTGTGTCCCCATCATGGGCAAAAAATGACCCAGGATGACATTAGGAGAGGTTGCAAAATTCTCTCTGTAAACAGTATTTTATTTTTTTTTTCTTATGCTGAGCCCCAAGCAATGTCACTGCTTGTCTTGCAGAGAGAAGTAGGAAAATAGTCCCTGGCTGCAGGAGGGGGTTGTTTTCCTAATTTTGCTTCACCACAGCAGCATTTCCTGTTACTGGTGAATGTGTGGAGTGCCTGGATGGGACCCCCTGCTCATGTGTCACCCCAAGTTGTGTGCTGGAGTTTTGTGGGACACTGGAGAGTGACTTTGGAGTGGGACCTGGACTGGGAATGGTTTCCCACTGCCAGAGGGCAGGGTTAGGTGGGTATTGGGAAGGATTCCTGGCTGTGAGGATGGGGGGTCCTGGCACAGTTTCCCAGAGAAGCTGTGGCTGCCCCTGGATCCCTGGAAGTGCCCAAGACCAGGCTGGATGTTGAAACACCCTGGTCTGGTGTCCCTAGAACACAAGGAGCTTTAAGGTCCCTCCACCCCAAACCAATCTGGGATCCTATGGTTTTGAATTCCCCACCCTCTGCTGCTGGAACTGTTTCTTTTCCAGGGTGAAAAGCTGCTGGCCAGCTCCAAATAGTCCAAGCTAGTTGAGCCTCACTTTAGCCACTGGGTATGGACAGAACTGTCCATGAAATTCTTTTTCTGCCTCCTTTTTTTTTTTAACCTATCAATTTTTTCAACCCTCTGTTCTTTTTTTAACCTCCCACTGCCTGAGTTTTCCCATACAACAGAGGCACAAACAACATCCAGGAGCTGAAATACTAAATCCTCTACTACTCCCCTCACCAAAACAAACTCAGGCAGCACACAACCTTTTTCCTTCAGCCTCCCAAAGTCAGAACATGTCACAGGGGATGCTGAGCTCCCTCCCAAGAGCCTCCCCAGCCCAACAGGAGGCAGCTGTGCAGCAGCTGGCCTGGCTGGAAACATCTGGACGGGCTGCATGGTGGGAGCTGCTGCTGCTGTGCTGTTTGAAGGCTCTGCACTTCAAAGCCCAGCTCAGAAAGGCTTGGCTTGCACAAACTCACACCTCTGCCTCTGCTCTGTGGCTCCCACCTGTAGCTGCTGAGCTGGGGTGGTTCTAGCTTTGGGGTCTGGGTAGCTCCAGGAGCTCCCAAGGCAGAATTCAGCTTGTCAGCTGGCAGGGAATGATACTTGGGGAGTTGAGGTTCAGACAG
This sequence comes from Erithacus rubecula, assembly GCF_903797595.1. NCBI lineage: Eukaryota > Metazoa > Chordata > Aves > Passeriformes > Muscicapidae > Erithacus > Erithacus rubecula. The sequence goes on along the minus strand of NC_136667.1, from coordinate 5,064,358 downwards.
TAAAATCCCAATGCATAGCACAGCAAAGGGTCCTTAATAGATTTTAGAGGGACTGAAATTCTAACCAGTAAAATTCTAAGTTGAGAAGTATCCAATTACTGTAAGATTGTAGGTGAGAAAAGACCAGTCATCTAGTAAAGTTCAAGAGTGATAGAAATCATAAATGATAACAGGGGTTTTGTAGGGAGGGGTGGCATCACTCATGAAAGATTTCATTGTCTCAGGGCACAAAATCCCAAGGGGCTTTTTCAGGGACAGTTGTGTCCCCCACACCCACCCTCAGCCAGGGTCCCAGGGCTGCCCAGGCTGAAGTTTGTTTTTGGGGGGATGATGGAATTCCTGTGTGCAGCCTCAGGATCCACTCTGAGCTGTGCCAGCTGCTCACTGCCCAGCCTGGGGCTTGGGGATGTTTTTGGGATGGCAAATGGAGCTGTTCCACGTGGAGAATGTTGTTCTGGTTAGGAACAGTCTGGTGCTTGCAGCAGCAAGTGGAGCTGGGTTTGGCAGCCCCAAAGCTGGGCCTAGAGGAGGCTGGGGGTGTGCATGGTGCTGGGAGACAGCAGCTTGTGGAAAACTCACATTCCTGAGCTCCTCCCAGCTGCTTTTCCCTGAGTTCCTGCAGCACATCGTGGTGTTTCTGCTCCAGCTCATCCCTCCTAGCTCGGGGTTGTGCTGTTGAGGGCACAGGCAGTGATGGGGCAGAGCCATCCCATTTAATCCCATCACTCCAGGCACTCCATCAGGGATCCCTGAGCTGCCCACAGATCCCAGAGCACATTCCAAAGGTGAGGAGATGGCACAGCTGGGTCAGGCTGCCACAGCTTTGCTTCTGGAAGGATCCATCCCAGAAGTGCTGGGTGTTGTTTTCCCCTCATGCTGGTGATTTTGGTGGGTGCTCATTTCCAGAGGTATCCTCATTTCCAGAGGACACAAATCCTGCTGCTGAGCTCACACAGGTAGGGGAAGCCAGGCCAAGAGGGGACTAAAGAACAGCAGAATTTTAAGTTTTTTCGTGATGAGGTTTTTACCACCACAGGGTGCCTGGAGAAGAGGTGGATACCCCAACCCTAGAAATATCCTGGTTGGATGAAGCTTGGAACAACCTGGACTAGTGGAAGGTGTCCCTTCCCATGGCAGAGGGATGGGCCAAATGGTCTTGAAGGTCCCTTCCAGCCCAAACCATTCCACATTTCTCTAATCCAGATTTTGGGAAGCAGGATGTTTGTCTGGAGCTCCTCCAGTGCCACGTGCTGAGAAGCCCCTTGCTTCTCCCTGGATCCAGGGCTTGGGGGGACATTCCCTCTCCCCCATTCCCATGTTGTGTCCTGTTGGCTTCTGAGGAGTCCCTGCAGGATCTGGAATTTTGCAATTCCTGCATGAAGGAGCATCTCTGGCCCTGCACCCAGCCCTGCCTTGTGGGGACTTGTTCCTGTGGCTGTGCCCAGAATGGAGCCTTGCAGAGCTCTTAATCCTGTCTGCATGAGGTCATTGGCTCCTTGACATTAATTGCAGGGGATCTGATTAATTAGGCAACAGAGCATAATTTATTTGAGCAGATTGTTGTATAGAATTAACCAGGCAGTCAGTGTCTCCCACCACAATTCCAGGCATCCCTGCAGGTGTGGGAATTGCCATTAAAAACTTTGCCCTTGGAGTGGATGGCTGGGTAATAATTGGATTATTTCCCTGTTGCTGCAGTGGGATGTTTATCCATTTATTTCATGGATGCATTATTTTGTGGCTGTTATATTTTCAGCAGACTTGTTTTCATTTTAATTCTATTCAATTTGAACTACTTGATTCCCTCCTCCTGTTTCCTTCCCTTCCGTTTTTCTTCTTCCAATAAAATGTCATAAAAATTAATCCCCACCAAAGGCCAAATTGAACATTCAGATTGAGAAAAGAGGATTTTAAAGCCCTTGTGCTGAAAAGGGGAAAAAAATGTGCTCAGACAGGAAGTTGTGGGTTTGTTACAGAGCAAGGAAAAATGTTTTTAAAAATTTATCATAAAATTATGAAATCCCAGCAAGGTTTGGCCTGGAAGGGACCTCAAAACTCATCTCATTCCACCCCTTTTCCAGGGGCACCTTCCATTAAACCAGGATGCTCCAAGCCCTGTCCAGCCTGGCCTTGGACACTTCCTTAAACAGGTCAATTACCTAAACAGCAGAAAGATTTTAAAATTACAAAGATTTTTGAAAATTTCTCCTCCAAAATCGATAGGAGGGGTTGTTTAAGAGCAAGGGCAGAATGAAGAGCTGATGAGTTCCAGTGTCTGACAGATGTTCTCCTGTAACTTTCTCCCATATGGATCCATCTCCATGAGTGAATCCAAACCAATTCCCTTCTGCAGCTGGTCCCACTCCAGGCAACAGGGTAATGTAGAATGGAGATTGAAAAAAATACCAGGGAACTGAAAAATGCCATAAATTTGGATCTTGCAGTCACATTCCCAATGGAAAGCTCCAGAGCAGGATCTGGTGGGTCACCTCCTGCAGGAAGAGGTGGCTTGGACATCTGGAGTGTTTGTTTTCTTTGGAGATTGGTTCAAACAGGGGACTGTGCATTGAATCAGCTGCTCTTCCCAGATGTTGAAATTTCAGTTCTCCTTTCTCTTAAGAAACACCTGGAATTGGTGGGAATTGAGGGAGTTGGATGGCAGAGAAGCACCTTCACTGGAAATGATCCAAAGCATCCTCTGGGAATGGTCCCTTGCATGTCATGGTCTGTTATGTTGGTTGTGGAAGCTGTTGAGCTCATTGTCCCTGCCATGACTAGCAGGATCTTCCAGGTATTCCTAAAAGTGTTTTCAAACCTGGCAAAAGGAGTTTTTCTCCTAAGGAGGAGCCCCAGGGGTGGTTTGAGGCTGGAGAGAGCCCAGTTCTTCATTCTGCAGGGAGCAGAAATGCTCCAAGGGGAGCAGCAGGGCCCTGAAGCCCTTTGCTGGAGCAGCTCCTGATTTGGGGAGTATTTTTAGGAGGGGTTCTGGCTTGAGGAGGATTGTGCTGTTGGCCTCATGTTGTCCTGGATGTGCTGGAGAAGCTCCAGGTCATGAGGAGCAAGAGAAATGGTGCAGCTGGAGAAAGGAAGAGGAACTATGGCTGAGGGTTGGGTTCCTCCAAATCAAGTGTGTGCTGTGTTTTATAAAATGCATGAATATTTTGGGAATCTGACTGCTCAAATAAGGAAGGAATTGCTGTTGGAATGCAGGAGAAGAACCCATGACCTCCATCTGGAGGGGGGCGTAGCCCAGCTGGCTGAAAATGGGCCTGAAAGGGGCTACAAAAGCTAATTAAAATGTGAAAAACTGAGAATTCCTGCTAATAGACAGCAGATCCCATGCCTGGCGCTGCTTCACAGCTAAATTTGATTTCCTTGGGAGGCAAAAGGAACTGATTTAAGTTCCTTACCTTGCTGACATTGATCCCTCTCAGCCTTTAGCCTGTTCCCAGCAAGGAACTTCCCTCGGCTGTGCCGTGCCGGACCCGGAGCTGCAGCAGGAATCTCTTACTCCTGCTACCAGTCAAAAATTCACTGCAGGTGTCTTCATGTGCAGTGTTAAACTCAGCTTTGACCTTGTTCTGCTCACATCTGGGTTGTGTTTGAGCTCTCCCTTCAGTGCCAGCAGGTGTAAGGAGTGGGAGCTCAGCCATCGCTCGGCTGGAGCCGTGTCCAGCTCTGACACTGTCCCCCCATCACAGCCCCCTCCAGCACCAGGCAGCTCCAGGGGAAGGGGGCTTAGACATTGCATGGATAAACAGCCTTGTTGAACAAATCATGGTCTTCTAGGCTTGAGGTGGTGCTGGTTTGGGGTTAAATTTGGTGATTGAGGTGCTCCTACAGTCAGGGAAAGTTGTGGCGTGTGGGGGATCCAGGGATTCAAACTGTGGATCTGGTTCCATTTTGTGCTGAAAACAATTTTCTATGGAGGTTTAGGACAGAAAGTGTTTCTGAGTGTTTCCACATTCTCCCTGTGCTGAAGGAATGCTGGAACCTTGCTTTTCCAAAGTTACACTTCACTCCTCCCTTGAGGAGTAAATCCACCTGCCTGCTGCCTCTGCCAGCTTTACCTGCATTTGCTCCAGCTTCCCTGAGCTGATTGGGAGTAAAAATCAAGTGGTGTGTTCAATTGGACCAGTGGTGGAAATGTAAATATTTGGGATGTTGCTTGTTGAACTGAGTGAGGTGGGGAAGGTTTGGATTAGAGGAAAGGAGGAAATTCCAGTTTGGACTTGAACTTGCAGGATGTGATCACTGCTGACACAGGTCTGCTTAAAGCCCAGTTCCACATGGAAAGGAGGAAGGGAGAGGGGAGGTTTGGGCAGGGTTTGGTTCTGAAGGGAGGTTTGTAAGATATATTAATTGTTTTGATGGTAAATCATTCCCTGTGTCCATCACTTTGCCTTGGACTGAGAAGTGGCAGTTGGATTTAAGGTTCTGTCCTGCAAAACACATTGGCTTTCCTGGGTAATGAAGGTAAAATACCAATAAAAGCTTGGGAAAAACTGCTCCCTCCTCTTTCATTGGACTCCAGTAACTTCCAGTGCTTGGAAGACCAAGAGTCCCAAACTGGGATTGCACAGTCCTTGGGACAGGCTTTTGACCCAAGGACAGGGGTGCTCAGCACATTGGCAGCATCTCAAATCCCATTCCCAAAAGCACTGGTGGCATGTTCAGGTGTGGATGTGCTCAGAGGGGCGTTCCTGCTGGCAGGTGCTCTGTTCCCAATCCATGACATTCCATGGTCCATCTCCAAGCCCAAGGTTTTTGTTTTCTAGTGGTCCAATTTCTGTTTTCTAGTGGTCAAATACTCCCTTGGCTCCTTAGCTGTCATTTTTGTGAAGTTCCTCATGAGCTTTGGGAGGGAGGTGGCTGAATCCCTCCTCCCAGCCAAACTTCCCACCTGGATAAACTCCTTGGCATCACTGTTTCAGGATTATAGAACTGCTTTGGGTGGAAAATGCTTTTGAAGTTTGCTGTTGTGTCTGAAAACCTTGGTGAGGATCCTTGAGGCAGATTGGAGGGAGGAGGAGTTGGGATTTTGTATCAGCTCCAGGGTGAGGGATTGTGCCTCTGGCATCTTGGGCTTCAGGATGAAGAGCTGGAAAGAGCAGGAATGTGGCTGACATTGGGAGGGAAGGATGGTAGAGATGAAACAACAGAGACCAGAGAAGTTCTGGGCATCTTGAAGGTGAGGACCAAACTGGAGCTTCACACAAAAAGCCAGGGAAGGGGTTTGTTATGGTGTGGAACCTGCTCCAGAGGATTCCCACAGCTGGGAGTGCCAGGCTTGGGGAGGAAGGGGCTGGTGGAGCTTGTACCATCTCTGCTCTCCACATCCCTCCTCATATTATTGATAACATCCCCTGAGTTTGGCAGGCAGGGCTGTGGCTTGTCCTGCAGACAGGACATGGTGTCAAAGTTCTGTCACGTTGAAATGGGAATTGTTCCCTCGTTTGCTCCTTGCATTTTTATGAGGAGCAAGAAATGATGACAAAAACAATTCTTAAAATATGTTGAATGGAGTTTCTTTTCAATAAAGCAAAGCTACTCCCTGAGCTTCTTTCTGAGCTGGTGGAATATAAATTATCTACTTGATTTTTTTTTTTTTTTTTTTTTTTTGCACCACGTGTGACCAGAGGCAAAGTTCTGGAGGACAATGGGGCTGATATTCAAGTAGCTGCTCCTCTGAACCACAGGCTGAACTTGACAGCACCAGAAAAACAACAATATTGCTTGCAGAGAATGCTGCTGCAGAGCCTGGGCTGGTTCTTAGGCTCCTCACACTGCTGATCTCCCAAAACTGCAAAGAAAGAGGGAATTTGACTTTAACAATCCTGTTAAATGCTTGTGCAGGAGGGTGAGTTCATGCTTTTTTTCTCAGGTGCTTTAAGATATTGAGCTGTGGGTTTCTGGATGAGATGTTTGGCTGAAATTGCTTTGTCAGGAGGAACTAGAAGCCAAAAATCTTTGGCTTTTTTTTACTTTTCACCCAAAAGTCCTTGTACACCTGAAGATTTGGGTGCTTTTCCCTTCTGCAGGAAGAAGACACTTGTTCTTACCAACTTAGCCTAAGGAAAAATCCACCCTTTTTGCATAATAGTATGAGTTGGGTTATATTTTTCCACTTCTGTTTCTTTGAAGCTGTTTGACCACTGGAAATACATTCCCTTGGTTTCAAGAGACTTTTGACAAGCCAAATAATATTTTATTTTATGAAAAAATGATAATACCTTTCTTTACCCCTACTTGCATGGACTGTGGAATGTCCATCCTACAAACGAGTTTGAGACCCCTTGTTATTTTGGGAGTTCCTACTGTGCTCCCTTGACATCCATCCTCCAGCAGCTTTGTCCAGAGCTTCCCAGTCAGGTTCTGCAGGGAAAACCAGCTCTGAGTGCCTTTGTTTTGCTGTATTTTGCCCAGAGAGACCGAGGCAGATCTGATTCCCTCTGGCAAGCAGTGCCTGTGCTATTGTTTCCCAGGTTATTTTGAGGAATGCCTTCCCCTGGGGTTTTTTCCTGTGTTGGCTTTTTGACCTTTTTTGCATCCTTGCAAAAAATCTCTTGATTAAACCTATGGTGTTTCTAAAATTAAAGGTGATTTGAGGGCTTTAGGTTGGAGGAGGAGGGAAATGGGGATTGTTTAGACTGTGCAGGGAAAATACCTGCTCCCAAAAAAGAAGTTGTGTGTGCTTGACTCCTGAAAAGTTCTGTGGCTCTAAAAGTGCACAGGCTGAGAGAATCAGTTCTCCATGAGTTTGAGGATGAGGAGTTCCAGTGAAATCATGGACTAGGTGAGAATTCCTTTTAGAATCCTGCAGAAGGTGGCACAGCCCCATGAGCACAGTGTTGATGCAGGGGAAGTAAGGAGCCTTAAAGATGATTTTCCACTAGCCCAGGTTGCTCCAAGCCCTGTCCAACCTGGCCTTGGACACTTCCAGGAACAACCACAGCTTCTCTGTGCCAAGGCCTCACAGGGAGGAATTTCTCCTCAATATATTGCTGATATCTCAGGGGTGGGTGAATGGAAAAAGCATCCAAGTGATGCTGGCCACGATTCCCAGGCAGACACAGACAGACCCTTCATCCCCTGACCCTGGCAGCTGCAGCCCTGGAACAACAGAGCCCTTGAGTCCCCAGAGAGGGGCTTGGCCTTTGGTGGCTCTGGTGGCTGCAGGAGGTTTGGTCACCCTTTCCCTGCCCCTGACCCTCACAGGGGTCTGAGCATTCCCTCCATCCTGACCCCTGAGCCCTCGCTGCCAGTCACTGGAGGGTCAGTGCCTTTATTTGCATAATTCAGAGCACTCTGGAAGGTGTATCCCAGGGATGGCCCCTCTCTGCTCACATGGGTTCTGTCCCTTCCCAGGCTGTGTGTGTCACTGCTCTCCTGGAAAACACAGTTTCATGGGATTTGTCCCAAAGCAGCAGCTGCTGTGTTCACAGTTAGTGTCACAAGCTGCTTTTGTGGGTTTGTTTCCTAAGTTAAAGGTGTGGTTCAATCATTCATCCTGTCATTTCTCTTCCTGACTAGAAATACAGACAGATTACTTTTAGCCAAAATTTAGCGTTTTTCTGAGTGGTCATTGAGAAATTACATCAGATTAATGAGCAGAGCAGTAGAGTTGAGCTTGTTCAGCCTGGAGGAGCAGCCTCTGTCCTGTAAAACTCCAATAATGATCCAGGCAGTAACAGCATTTTCATTGACAGATTTCATTGACACTTTAACCTGAATTATAATGCAGTTTGGTCCTTCATTTAGTTCCCAGTGTCTCAATGTGAGTTAAATAAGGGGTTTAAAGAGAAATTCCCTTGTTCTCATGCCTGGCCCTGCTCTGGTGTGTCAGGAAAGGTGCTGGTGGTGCTTGCAGGAGCATCCTGCTCCAGTGTTCCACACCTGGGGCACTGCAGTGGGATGTGGGAGCTTTGGGAATGGGAATTGTTCTCACCCTTTACTCCTCATTGTAAACAAGAGGAGTTGTCCACCCAAACCTGTAACTGGCCTTCCTCTGGCTGGTAAGTTTTACTCATCATTACTTTTTAGGGATGTTTAAAAGCCCAGTAGTGAGGATTTTAAGCTGATCCCAGGTTATCCCACAGCATTTTGGGGTCCTTTCAGCCACAATATCATTGCAATGACAAACACCCAGGAATTCTGCACAAAGACAGAAGGAAATAGCAACAGTTTGGGAATCTGAGAAACGCTTTGGGGGGTCTTCTTTGGAAACTAAAGGGTTTCCAAACATTTCCATTTGTGAGACTGCACCCCAGCTTGTTGGAGTAAAGCAAAATGCAGGTGTAAAATCTGAGTGAAGGGCTGGGATGCTGAGGTTGGGAGGGGAAAAACCCTTGGGAATTCGAGGGGAGGGGAGATGAGAGCCCTGGGGCTTGTGAACAGCCAAGGGCTTTTTGTGATTATTGCTCTTGATAGGGACTTTTATGGGCTGGAGCTTAACGAGCCCAGCAATTCAGGGCAGGTGTTTGTTCTTCTCTGCTCTTTCAAAGATGCTTTTGATGCCCCAGGTTTTGTTCTCAGAACAATGATGAGCTCGATAACCTTTGGGGCTGCTTTTTGAAGCCTCCTGGTTCTTGTCTTGGGCTGTGGTTTTGTTTTGCTGTGTATTTACAGCTTAAATCACCACAATCAGGTTTCTTCAGCAAGAAAACCCCATCGTGGTAGGAGCAGCCCTGGTTGTTGGATGCAGTAACACACAGAAGGTGTTTGGTCCCTAATTGATCTTTGACTTCCCTTTTTTATGAAGTGGAAATAACAGGAAAATGCTGCTGGGGTTAGCTGGGATTCTGGTTTCTAACCCTGAATTCCAATTTCTGGGTCAAGATTCTGATCTGTTAAAGAGCTTTTAAGGCACCAGCGATTTTTTCCTGAATAAGAGGTCGCTACATAAAATTTTTACCTCTTGGCAAATCTCATGTTACAAATGTTGCTGTAGGTTTAAAGTGTTAATTTATGTGGTATATTGGGTTGGATTTAAAGGTCCCTGAAGACCTTTGAATCTCAGTAGCTAATGAGGCTTGCAGGGAAGAGCTTGAGAGAGGAAAAACTTACTGGCAGTGAGTAATGCTGGAGGAAGAACTCCAGGATTGAGCAAGTTTTGCAGAGAAGAATTAGGAATTATCATGCTGGCCTTTGAGGTGTTAGATTATTTCCAGCCATGAGTCTCCCTGCAGCCCCCCATCCCTGGGGAGAGGATCTTCCATGCCAAAACCCCTCAGGTGGAGTTTTCCCAAGTCCTAGATTGCTTCCAAGGGAACATCTCTCCTTGGGATGAGCTGAGATCCGTGAGCAGCCATCTCAGTCCTCCTCAGCTCATCCCTGATGGAAAGGATTTAGCATTTGGGCTCCAAGCTCTCAGCTTGGCTGGAGCAGCCTTGCAAAGATGCTTAAATTTGTCCCTCTTCTTCCAGCTGGCCTTGCTGAACTTCTTTCACCCCGAGGAGAAGCTGCACGTTGGAGAGGAAGGGAGACGCGTCCGTCGGAATAAGAGGAGTAAAGGCAGTGAGGGGCCTGATGGTGAGTCCTGCTCTGTTTCTCCCTGATTTTGGTTCTCTCCCAGATAAGGAGTTCCAGGAGTTTTGATTTCTGAAACTGAAGGTCTTGTGTGAATTAATGCTGCCTGAGGAATTTCATCCTTGACTCCTCGAGCTGTGCTCGTTTAAGGCTTTAATTTCTATTTGTTTGCCTTTATTTGTTGTCCTGCACACCTGGCTTTGCTTAAAATCATCAAGGAGCTTTTCACAATCCAGCAAACAGCTGGGAGCATCTGCATCCCAAACTGGTGACTGCCTAAAGGGATTTTTTTTTGCTGTAGAGTCTCAGGTAGGGTCAAAGCCTGTGTGAAGGGAAGGCAAAGTTTTACAAAGCTTGGAATAAAAGAGCAGAAAGGTTTCTGATTTCTTTGTGAAGAATTTGTTTTCCAGTCCTGGCTTTCCATGATTGTCACGACACAAAGACAGGAGCATGAATTCCTGGAAGAGCTCCTGTGCTTTCCTACTGCTGGAAAGCCAAGATCCCCTTTTATAGGAGCAGAGAAAGGACTGGCTGCCAGGGAAAGCAGAGCTGATGGACTCATGGTTCTGTGCCTGGCTAAGCCCGAGTCCTAACTCTGTTATCATCATTAGTTTTCCAGTCCAGCTCTGTGAGTTTCCCACCTCCCCTGAAACCTTTGCAGTTTCACAGTGCAGAAGATTTCCCTGTGCAGATTTCCCTGTGGCTCTGCTCCAAGACAGAGCTTGGTGAAACTCCCTGGATTCCTCTTGCCCGGAATGCTGACAAGTCTGATGCATTTGGTACAGACTCCCTGAGTGATTCCAGCCCAGTGTGGGCCATCAATTTTGGAGCTGGTGTCGCTCTGGAGCTCAGATGGCTCAGGCAGCATCCCAGTCCTTTTCCCAGTCTCCTTGAAATCTATCCCAGTGTCTTCACCAGTTACTTGTGTAGTAGCAAGTTCCCACTGGAGGCGAGCGGTGTCGGTGGAGCGCTGCCGACAGATGTTGGGAGGGATTAACTTCATCCCTCAGGCTGCCTCTGCCTTGCCAGATGTGCAGAGAGCTGCTGAGGAGGGATAGGGAGGCTGAAGGTTGGTGTCTAATGGGGGTTTTTCCCATCACCCTTGAGCCCAGTGTTGGCATTCCATGACTGGCATTCCTTTCCCAGATTTTCCTGATGTTCTCTGGATGCTCAGAGTTGAGTATGTCTCCAGTTATCCAGTCTCAGGAGGGGAATGGAGTTGGGGAATGGAGCTGGAGCACCAAGAGGGGCTGAGGGAGCTGGAAAGGGGCTCAGCCTGGAGAAAAGGGGGATCAGGTGGGACCTTGTGGCTCTGCACAACTTCCTGACAGCAGGGGATAGCCAGGGGATTTGGGATCTGATCCCAGGGAACAGGGACAGGAGGAGAGGGAACAGCTTCAAGCTGTGCAGGGGAGGGTCAGAGTAGACATCAGGAATTTCTCCATGGAAAAGGTGGTCAAGAACTGGAGGGAGCTGCCCAGGGAGGTTTGGACTCCCCATCCTGGAGGTGCCCAAGGAATTCCCAGCTCTGGCACTCAGTGCTCTGGACTGGGATCAGTCACAGCTTGGACTCTGATCTTAGAGACCTTTTCCAGCCTCACTGATCCCGTGATTCTTACCTGTGTCTTTTTGAAAATTTGGGATTTTGACTCCACAGGTGGTGGAGAAGGGAAAAACTCCTAGAGTGACAAATTGTGTCCCTCTAGCTGTGGCAAGTGGTTGCCCTGTGTTTGGCTGTGGTGCATTTAGAGCTGTATTTAACAAGTGGGAGCTGTCAGGGCAGGGCTTGACCTTGTAACAACCATAAAATCGAGAAACAAACAGAGCCACAGCCTTGGGGAGCTCAGGCTGTTTGCTTTAGACCTTTGTGAAGGAATCTTGCTGTCAGAGCAGGGCAATGAATCATTAAAGTAATAAATAAAATCATGTCATGGTCCTGATAACACCATTTTCTTCGTGAGTTTCGCAAAGGGAAAGTTGATCAAATCTTTGATCTCCAAAGAGCCTCCCGAAGATAAAAGTGGCTGAACTATAAATTCCCAGAAGGAGAGAGATGTGCTTTCCACTTGAGGCCTCGCTAATATTTGTCTGGAATTAATTTTATGAACTTCCAAGTGCTTTTACACATGCAGGGAAAGACCAAAGTGATCTGAGTGTGGAGGCTGGGGTTGGAGGGAGGCTGCTCTGACCCTTCCTGCCTCTTCCAGTCCTGCCCATCCTGGTACCAACAACTTTGGTAATCTATAAACATCAGGGAGAACGTGGCTCCTTACCCAAAAGCTTTTTCTTCTTGGAGGATTTGCTTTCAAGCCTTTTGCTGTGAAAGGGGTGATTTTGGGACAGGGCAGAGCTGGTTCTGTGCAGCCAGGGGAGGGTGAGGGCTCTGGGACATGGGAGCAGCAAAACTGCTTTGCTGCCTCTTTGGTAAAAAATCCAAGGAAAATTGTGTGCAAAGCCATCAGCTGGATCCTGTCACTCCCCAACAGGACTCTGGAATTTCAGGGGCTTTTCCTTGGTGGACTCTGGTTTCAGCCCTCTGACCCCTGCATGTTTTATGATTGGGTTTGCTTAATTTTGGGCTGTGGCCCTGCACCAACAGTGCCCTGGGGCCACTTAAAGCAGCCAAGGTCGTGTCCTGGCCAAGGTCCCTCTCCTTGTCCCTGCATCCCACAGGATCCCTGGGGGCTGGTGCCTGTCCCAGTCCTGGGATCATCATCTTGAAGCCCCTTTCCAGTCCCTGCCACCAAACCAAACTTCTGCACAGCTTTTAAAATCTGTCACCCATTTTTCCGGCTTCTCAAGGATTATCCCTTTCCACTCTATTTTTCCTGCCTCTTTTCTCCTCAGTGTTCCCATCTCCACCTGTCACTTCATTTCCTCTAATTCTCTAAAACCTGCCCCTCTCCAGTTTCTCTTCCCTGTTTTCTCCTTTCCCCCTCCTTCCCTTTTGCCCTGGTGTATTTATGCTGCCGTGGAACCACTGCTGCTCCCAGATGAACAAATCATTCTGGAGCTGCTAATTAGCAACAGTTGTGCTAAAAGGAACCATCAAGGATGTTAAATTAGTCCACTTTTAAATAAACTGGGTATGAAATGTTAGATCTCTATTCCCAGAGTGCCAGTAAAAATGCTGCTGGCTCTTTGCTAACAAAGCCAAAATCTGGGAGTAGCATGGTTGTAACTCCAGAGACAATTCCATGCTCTGGAGGTTATAAATAATGACAGAGCATTTACAAAGCAGATGTCAATAGGACTCTTTAAAAAACATTGTTTTAAACAAATAAAATAGTTTCTTTTTCTCCTACTTTCATCTCTGTTCCCAGTTAGATCCCTGCCGGGCTGCTTTCCTGGTTTTGGGGTTTTTTTTGCATTTTGAGTTTGGAGTTGTTGGTTTGTTGGCTTTTTTTTTTTTTTTTTTTTTCTTCTTAGATTTTGTTCATATTGAGCTTGGTGAGAAACATCAGGGATTGTTCTCCAGGCTTTGATTGGGAGCATGGCAGCTGGGAAGAGGCTGAGCAGATGGCTGGCCTTAAGCTGACAACAATTTGGTTCCTACTACTTTGGCAATTCTTCCTGCTGAGGAAAGTCCTGGAGGAGAATTCCAGCACTGCAAATGGCTTTGGGTTGGAAGAAAAATGAAATTCTGAGGGATTTAAAGCTCTTCCCCATCCCTGCTCCTACCTGGAGCTTTGGAAGAGATGCTCCAGCTAAGTGGGTCCAGTTTCACTCTCTGCTTGGTGGTTTTAGGGTGATTTCAGTGGAGTTTTAAAATGGTTTTAGAGTGGGTTTTGAATAGGTTTAGAATGGTCTTGAAGTGGTTTCTGGATGGTTTAGCAGGGAGCTGATGCCACAGCCTGGCTTTTAGAGTGGTTTTAGGGTGATTTTAGGGTAAGTTTTGGGTATAATTTGGATGTTTTCTGGATGGTTTAGCAGGGAGCTAATGCCACAGCCTGGCTTTTAGGATGAGTTTAGGATAATTTCTGGGTGATTTAGCAGGTAGCTGATGCCAGAGGCTGTTTTTTAGAATGAGTTGAGGATAATTTCTGGATGATTTAGAAGGTAGTTGATGCCAGAGCCTGTTTTTTAGGATGAGTTTAGGATGTTTTTGGGACAGTTTAGCAGCAAGCTGATGCCAGCCTGGCTTTTAGGGTGGGTTTAGGATGGATTTGGGATGTTTTTGGGATGGTTTAGCAGGTAGCTGATGCCAGAGAGTGTTTTTAAGGATGAGTTGAGAATAATTTCTGGATTATTTAGAAGGTAGTGATGCCAGAGCCTGTTTTTTAGGATGTTTTTGGGATGATTTAGCTGGTAGCTGATGCCAGCCTGACTTTTAGGGTGGATTTAGGCTGGATATTGGATGCCAGTCTTGCTGGGGATGCCTGCCTCCCCCTGGGCAGCCCCCAATCCCACAGGTGCCCTGCCCCAACCATCCCCCTTTCCCAACCCAGCAGCACTGACAATGCAATGGGATTATTTTTCTGCTTTTTTTTTTTTTTTTTTTTTTTTTCCTAAATATCCAGCTCACAATAGCAACTTTTCCTGCTGGCTTCCTCTCCTGTGGAAAGGGCAGGTTTGTCCCTCTGCCTCCAGAACAATGGGTGCCTTTGTGTCAGCCCTGTGCAATTCCCAAAGCCCCAGCATTCCCAGAAACACAGATGGATGCAGGGTGATAGAGCCTTATTGTGCTCTGAAACCATGGTGATGAGCCTGCAGTAAATACTGGACATTTCCTGGATCCTGGAGCAGGGGAGACACTCCCACAAGGAAAGGCTCACCACAAAGTGCTTGTTCTTACTGATTTCCCCTCAGAAATTCCCAGTGATGTATCCCTAAATGGGAAAAATCAGGAATAATGTGATGTTTTAATCTTTGGGGATAAACTCGTCATTTTCCTGGGATATTGCTGTCAGTATTTGTTATTGCTGTGATAAAATTAAGGTTGCTCTTATTTACATATCCCTATTTCCATGTTATTCCCAGATTTATGATAACAGGGATCTGTTTAAGCCCAGAGTGGTGTTTAGTGCTGGTTCCTGCTCTGTTCCAGCCCTGGCACAGGTTGCTCAGAGGAACTGTGGATGTTCCTGGAAATGTCCAAGGTCAGGGTGGACAGAGCTTGGAACAACCTGGGCTATGTCCCTGCCCATAGCAAGAGTTGGAATGGGAAAAGCTTCAAGATCCCTTCCAATTAAAGCAGTTTATGATTCCATAAATGATTCTCTAACTGCTGAAGTCTGGAGTTCCTCACTGAGCTCTGCTGTGTCTGTCCCAGCTGGATGTTAAATGGGAAGCACCAGCTGTGTGGTGTCCAGGGTAAGGAATTGTCCCATCTCACAGGGATCACAGTGGGATGATGGTCAGTGTGTCCTGACCCATCCACAACCTCCCTTTTCCCCCTGTCTCCTTCAGCAGCTTTTCCAGTTGGGATCTGGATTGTTCCAGAAGGAACTCTGCTTCATTATTGGGAAGTTTACAAAGCTGTGATGCTCTGCTCCATCCCTGGGGCTGTTCATCCTTCCCTGCTTGGGGTGAGCCCATGGGGTGAGAAGGAATTCTCTGATCATTGTCACCTCGGTGGCACTTTCAGACTCTTGTCCTGACTGCATTTTGTGGATTCTGAGCCCCAGGAGCTGAGCTGAAACCTGAGCAGGGCTGAGCTCTGGGCAGTGAGGGATGTTACTGGCCTGACTGGTGATTCCATCTGAATTCCACTCCTGGCACTCAGGGCTTTTCAGAGCTTCAGGAGTCTCACAGAGTTGCTTGTGTTACAGAACACAAGCACTGGTGAGAGGAGAGCAGATGCTGCAGAGGGGCAGGAGTGTGGCTGCAGCTGGGCTGGGAGTGCAGCTGAGTGCTGGAGCTGCTGGGCTGCTCTGGAAGCTGCTGCTCCCTCCTGACAGCATGAGAGGCTCCATTGTCTCCCTGCTGGAGGCTTTGCAGCTGAGCTTTGATTCTGGTGAATAAACCCTCAGCCAGGGAGGCTTTGCAGGCTCAGCATGTGCTCCAGGCCTGTCTGCTCCCTCCAAGTGGAGGGACTGTTGTGGGACCTGAGCCCCTCCTCAGGTCCTGCCCCTGCCACCAACAATCCTGCAGATTTTGGGGTGGATAAGCTCGTTTTTTGGGGTTGTAGCAAAGCTGAACAGATCTCATAATCCATGCAGATATCTCCAAGGGTGTCAGAGGATAGTGGCAGGCTCCAGGAAAAGAAGCAATGCCCATAAACTACAACACAAGGAGTTCCACCCCAACACAAGGAAGAGCTTCCTTCCATGGAGGGGGCAGAGTCCTGGAGCAGCTTCCCAGGGAAGGCGTTTCTTTCCCAGGGAGGGTGTGGAGATTCTCTCTGGAAACACCCCAAACCCACATGGACGTGTTCCTGTGTCACCTGCTCCAAAGGGTGACCCTGCCCAAAACTCCAGAGGGTTTTTCCAGCTATTCTGGGATTCTGTGACCAGCCAAACTGCTCTGGTGGCAGGAGTTGTGCTTGTCCTCACTGTGCCCTCACTGGAACCCTCTGGTCTGTCAGAGCAGCTGCACCAGCCCAGAGTGAGGAATTCCCTGGGGGAGAAGCTGTGAATGAGGCTGGGGCTGAATGTTTTCATGAGGGCTTTGTTGGCTGTGATGTATGGAGACATTGTTGGAGTCCTATCTGATCCCACTAATTCCTGCAGGATTTGGGGAAGTGCCTTAATTGCTTTCAATGGATGAATGCAAGGGGTGGCTGAGCCAGGCAGCATTCCCTGTGTCCCAGCTGCTGCAGGGACTTCACTTGAGCTTCCAAGACTGTTAGAGCCTCTCCTGGGTTTCCTTTTTTCCCACTTTTTCCCCTTTTTTCCCCCCCTTAATAAATTCATCCAATCCTCACAAGAATGATGGTGTCTCTCTTGTGTTTCCTTATTTTTCCCCCCCTTCTTTAACTTTTTTCCCCCCTTTTCTCCCTGATTTTAGATTCAGCTGTGTATGTACACAGGTAAATCCTTGGATATAGAACCTGCATTTTTTCCATGTCATTAATCCATCAGTTCTCAGGCAGCTGCTCAATGGAGGTTTTCCATCCAATTAGGCAGGATTATGGATGGGAGGAGGAAAAACACAGGGATGAGACAGTCACAGAGGTTTCCTCCCACCTGCCCTCCATTCCTTATGGAGAACCACAGCAAGAGCTCATTTCAAACATCCAGCAAACAATTCAGGAGAGCCTCTTGTACTCCCACTTCAAACCTTGCTGCTGCCCCACTTGGGAATCATTTCTGCTGGAATTCATGACATATGTTCGTTGTTTATCTTAGTGGGATGTGACTGAAAATGTCAGAGTGTTTTGTGTTAGGCAACAACCGAATAAAACAAACAAAATAAAAGCACAGCTGTAAGGCTACGCTTCAAATTGCTGGATTTAAATATGTGGGATTGATAAAGGAAACAAGAGGGTGCAGTGGTGGATTGAAAATCAGCCTGGTGACTCCAGCCAGCAGCCAAAAAAAGCCTTGGGATCCTCGAATTAGAACTGGGAGTGTTGTTTGTCAGCTCAGCTCTTGGAATCCAACTGAAATGCCTGAAGGGAAACAAAAGGCACATCACATCCTCCTTCCAGAGCCAGCCAGAGGGTGGAAAATGAAATATGATGGCCACAGGTTCTGGTGTGAACCCCAGGAACTTGGCTGGGACTGGAGATGTGGGAGCAGAGCTGAGGAGGGTGGAGATTTCTGCTTGATTGGCTTTGTGTGTTCCTGAGGAGGCAGTGCAGGAGGATCCTGCCAGCAACAGTGGCTCTGGAGTTAATTGGGAGCAGGATTTTGTCTTTACTCATGACCACATTTGTGCTGTGGTGTTCTTGCACCTACTCAGAGACTGGGGCTGGTTTTTTAGAGCCTGTCCTGGTGCCTTGCCATTGATCCTGCAGTGGATCTGGCTGGGTGGAGGAGGTAAATCACCTTGGTGTTCCTTGTGTGCTGTAAAGCCTTGGAAATTCCCTTTGCAGTGAGCAGGGACACATCTGCCTTGCTCAGGGAAGTGAGGAGGGATTTTCAGCAGAGCTCTGGCTCTTGGAGAGCAGAGTTGAGTTTGTGGGGTGGAGAGAACCCCAGGAGGTGACTGGATCCAGCTTTCCTCCCAGATGGGACCAGCACAGTGACAGAGGTGGCAGCAGCAGAGGTGGCAGACCTCTGAAGGGCAGGTGCTGCTCCATCCTGCTTCTCCTACAATCCTACACCTGCATTTTTCCTTATTTTTCCTCATTTTTGTGCCAAAAATCCCTTAGGAAGGAGATGCACAGGGCTGGTGGGGCTCTACCTGCTCCAGCACCTCCTTTCTGACAGCACCTGGTGCCCTTTGAGCCCCATCCTCCTTCTGAAGGTGGAAAAACCTGTGCATGAGCACATTTAATTCATCCTGCTCCTTTTGTCCTTTCCAGCTGGGAGTTGCTGCCCCCAGCACCCTTACCTGGAGCAAAAATCAGGTTGATGAGTGGTTGTCCCTTAGGTCTGTCTCCTGTTCACACTTTGGTTCTGGTCATCTGCAGTAATCAGATTTTTTTCCCTTGAATATGATTAAACATCAGGATAAACTATATCACACCCTACTGCATTAACTATTGGCATTATCTGTAAATTTGAGTTTAACTGTCCTTGTACCCCCAAGGAGTGCTGGCTTTTGTCAAGCCAAGCAAAAACCTCTGAGTACTGGCAGGAGAAAAAAAAAAAAAAACTTTCTCAACAGCAAAAAAATCTCTGTTCTTGATGAGATCTTAGGAGAAGAGAGATTGTGGCTCTCTGGCATCTCGTGTCTCTCCAGGGATTCCAGGGATGAGCTGTGACTTCCCTCTGTTTGTTTTCAGCCCCATGAGCTTGGGCTGGGGGCTGGTGCTTGGGATCAGAGGGATGGGGAGGGAGCAGGCTACTGATCCATGGAGCTCCTGGAGCAGCATCTGCTCATCTGGATGACACATGGGTGGAGGTTTGTCCTTTGGTGGAATGTGAGGAGAGGAGCAGGGAGGCAGCAAAGGGCACTCTCATCCCTAAGCCACCCCATGAGGGATGATTCCCAGCCCTTGGTGCCAGGGCACCAGCTCTGCTCACACCCTGTGGCCAGGCAGCCCCTGGATGACCCCAGTGCAGGACATTGCCCCTGGAGAGACATGAAAAGTCCATCAAAGAGATGCAGAATTGCCTCAGAAACTGGGAGTGTCTCAGAAGTGTCCAAAATGAGCTGCAAACTGTCCTTGATCTCCCAGGCTGGAGGAGACTGGCTTTGGGCTGGGGCAGTCCAGCCCTGGGCTGGCAGGTCACCAGTGTCACTGTCCCCAGGCCATTTCTGGGCACTCAGCAGCCTCTCCCTCCACAGGGGGACAGGGTAACACTTAGCAGAGGCTCCTGAAATTCAGGGTTTGTGTTGTGCAGGTGGAGCAGGCTGGGATGGCTCTCTGGGAATGGCACAGGACCAAGATCCCTCTTGTAGAGAATGCTGCTTTGTGGGTGCTGTTGTGCTCTTGATTCAAGGTATAACCAGGCAAAGACCATTAAGGGTGGCTGTGTTTACATGTGAATTTTGAGGAGTTTTAAAGCAGGGTCAAAAAAAAAAAAAAAAAAAAGAAGGAAAAGTGTTGGTTGAGAAAGCTGGAATACCCTGGGCTTTGCCCTATGGACTCACACATCCCACAGTGCTGTTTCATCCTTCCCCATTCCCTTACAAAACAGATTCTGTGTATTCACATTTGTTGAAATTAGTTCTAGTTCCCACCCCTGGCTTGGGTTTGTGTAAGTGTGAGCAGCACTTTTCCTCCACTCTCAGCAGAAGATCCCCCTTCCTCATCAAAAAGCCACCCTGGGAATGCAGAGCAGAATTCTGGAGTAACACAGGATGAGATTTATTTCTGGGATGTTCTCCTGGATTTTTCATTTATCATATTCTTTAAATATTCTGCAGTAATCTCTTCAGCAGTTCTCTCTGGAGTTGGTAAAGAAGCACTTTCTTTTTCAGGGAAAAGGGAAAATATTCCTCTTGTTTCAGTGTTTGTATCACTGACTGATAGTTCAGTAGGGTCCAAGAAGCTTTCATCTGGATAGACCAAATTTCCTGAAAATGTTGAAAACATATTGGTTCCAAACCTCCCCTGAAACCACATGTTCTAGATTAGGCATGTGTTTGGGAGCTAACATCCCTCTTTCCCCAATCCACTGGAATCTGGCATTAATAACCCCACATTTAAAAATATTTGGAAAGCTTTACATTTCTCCTAGCCATGGGAATGAAGTGAATGTCACTGCATCAGTGCTGGAAAGGCAGCTGCTGAATTTTGGAGGTTTCTTGTTCATTTTTTGTCAGGAAAAACTGACATCCAGGATGGCAGGAGGTTCATCTTCACCTGGAATCTCAAGGAACACCCAAGCTGCCCTTCCCACTTTTGGAATTGGTTAAATAGGGATAGAGGGGTTGGTTGATGGGTAGGAATTACCCCAAAGTCCTTGAGGTTGGAAAAGCTCTTTAAGATCATCCAGCCCAAGCTTGTCACAGCCCAGACCACTGAAATGTTTGAAAGGGAATCCAGAGAGGGATTCCTCATCAGGAACTGTAGTGACAGGACAGGAGAAATGGGTGCAGACTGAAAGGGGGCAATTTAGGTTGGGCGTATGGAAGGGGTTCTTCTCTGTGAGGTTGGTGAGGGGCTGGAATGGATTTTTCAGTGAAGCTGTGGCTGCCCCTGGATCCCTGGAAGTGTCCAAGGCCAGGTTGGACAGGGCTTGTGGGAGGTGGGAAGTGTCCCTGCCCCTGGCAGAGCTTTAAGGTCCCTTCCAACCCAAACCATTGCATGATTCTGTGACTTAGTGATTTAATGTTTATTTTGTGGAAGAGTGAGAAGTGATGACACCAACATCTCATTAATCACCAGGATTTTGTATCTACTCTGTAACCTTGGATGGAAACAGAGGTGCCTCAGTTGAATTATCTGGTCTTACATGTCCCCAAGCCAGTGTCACACTTAGGGAAGAAGATTGAGAGTGTTCCATAGTAACTCAGTGCTGGGAAACAGGAGAAGGATCAATAATTCCCAATGAATGCTGAAAACAGGTTGGCACAGTCTCCAAAGGATGGATGGATGGATGGATGGATGGATGGATGGATGGATGGATGGATGGATGGATGGATGGATGGATGGATGGATGGATGGATGGATGGATGGATGGATGGATGGATGGATGGATGGATGGATGATGGATGGATGATGGATGGATGGATGGATGATGGATGGATGATGGATGGATGGATGGATGGATGGATGGATGGATGGATGGATGGATGGATGGATGGATGGATGGATGATGGATGGATGATGGATGGATGGATGATGGATGGATGGATGGATGGATGGATGGATGATGGATGATGGATGGATGGGTGGATGGATGGATGATGGATGGATGGATGGATGGATGGATGGATGGATGGATGGATGGATGGATGGATGGATACCCAAAACTGGTGGCTGCTGCCATGTACCTTTCCCAAACTGGGTGAACACCTTAAAAACATCACTTGCTGTCATGTCCTGTATCAAATGATGCTGCTAAAACATGGTTGTGGCATTCCATGGCCTTTTCCTGCTCTTGGCAATTCCAGCATGTTCAGCACCTCCTTAGGTGTATCCTTTGTTTGGCTGATTCCTATAATGGTCAACCTTTTATAGGTTTGATATAAAATCAGCATAATTACAAAGATCTGTTCCCGTCCATAAAACCAGTTGGAACTGTTTGGCAGGAATTTAAACTATTTCTTGTTAATCCACACACACAGCTAATAAGGGAAGGCAGGGGTTTTTTAATATCCTATTTATATCAGCAGATGTCCTGAAGAAGTTTGGGATATTTGTGTATTTATAGTAAATCATAGCAGTGTGTAGCGTGCAGAAAGAGAGATTGGAGGGGGGGCAAAGTCAACTCTATTAATCTTGCTAAGAGCAAACATGTCACATGTAATATCCTTGAGTTGCATCACCATCTGGGATTTTTCTGAAGGCCTTGGAGCTGATCCAGCAGATGGTAGGGCTGCAGGAGCTGGGGCTGGAACCTGCTCCCTGAGGCATGGGGAATGTCTTCTGCTGCTGCCTGGGTTTGCACACCAAAAATCCATCTCTTGCAAGTGCTTCCCTCAGCTTCAAGTGAGGTGTTTGCATCTGAAGCCCAAGTCCTTCTGCTAAAAGGGAGTTGGAATTGTTTGGGGTGGCTTGGAGTGGTTTGGAGCTTTCCAGCTCTGGTGGCTCTTTTTGGGTTTTGTCATCATGTAGAGATGTCTTTCCTGCTTGTGCCTTTCCCCCTAGCTTTAGCCCTCCTGCAGGATTGACATTCCCTCTTTTTCTTACATTCCCTTATGTTTTCCCAGCAGCTGTGGAAAATCAGCTCTTGGAGGGGTGTAGCTCTGGAGTGCTGCTCACAGCATCAGCAATCCTGCTCTCATCTTTCTTGGGGAATCCCATCCTGTCTTGATAAATCCTGCTGGTTCCAGTTCCTGCAGCAGAGTCAGGGGCTTTTCCTACAGGAAAAGGGAATATCAGTGGTAGGAGTAGACCAGGTAGCTGCTATGTTTCCAGCAGCATTTCAGTAGCAATGGCTTCAGTGGTTAGGCAAAAATAATCCCAAAAATAACATTCTAAATGGAATTTAGACTTTAGAGAGACTTTCCAGCCATGCCCTGTGGCACAGGAGGGCTCAGTCTGAGCCAGACGATCCCCCCATATCTGTGCTTCTCCTTGGAAGAATTCTCATTCCCAACTCAGTGGTCTTGGGGAGCAATTTGGCTGTCCCAGCACTGTTCTTGAAGCCCTCCAGGTTTTCTCCTCCTCCCAGTGGTGCTCTCACTCCTTTCCCAGTGCTGGTAGCCACCAAGGTGAGCTCACTTGCTCATTTCTTGCCCTCCCCAGGAGCCTTTCTGTGGAATTCTTCTCATTTCAACTCATCTTTCTGTATCAGATGATCAGGATTGACTTCACTGTTGCCAGGATTTCCTCAACCCTTCTCTAAGTGGCAACAGGATCTCTCCATGTATTCCAGAGTTATTCCCATTTTAGGATTGTGTTTCTGCCTTGCCTGGCTGAGCAGCAGCAGCTGAGCACGTGCAGGTGTCCTCCAGCATCCACCAGAACACTTTATTATTTCCCATGAATATATATTTTATAGGACTGTATATTTTGTATGGCTGAATCTCATTCCATGCTTATTATCCTTCAAAGCCATCCAGCCTGTCCTGCCCTCCCAACCCTTTTCTGTATTAACAGATCTGGCCAAATTCCCTCCCCCTGAAGAAGGGGGTGAACAGAGCTGACAACTCCTTCAAGGGGGGTTCAAAGTTTAAATATATTTAATTTCAGTTGAAAGATGGGAGAAGTAGAAGGGGGTGGACTTGTTTTGGTTTGACCTCAAAGGAGAGCAGATAAAATGTGGAAAGGGAGAGGTGGGATTGGTGGGAAAAGGACAGAAGTTGGGAAGAACTGTGTTTGGGTGTCTGTCACATGCAGTGCTGGCAGCTGGGACCACCTGGATCTCTGGGACATCCTGATGGATAATGGAAAGGGATTCATGAGGAGCAGAAAGGTTCACACTTCCAAAGAAGGGAAAAGAGGTGCCAGGGAACAGCTGAGAGGTTGGGCTGCTCTTATATCCCATCAGGACTGGAATAAACCCTCAACTGCAGCATGGTAAAATCCCTAAAATCAGGTATGGGAGGCACTGATCAGTCAGATATTCAAGTCAAACCAGTTTCCTTCTCCATGAAGGGGGCAGGTCAGTAGACTCTGGAGCAGCAGAAGATATTCTGAATTTGGTTTTTTATACTCCTGAACAGTGGAGGAGCACGGTGGATGCACCTGTGATCCACATCATAGAGTGGAAAAAAATCAGAGTTTTCTCTTGGACCATCCTTGGAATCAAGGCCTGCATGAAGCTACAGTAAATAAACTGTGTTAGTAAATAAACTGTGTGGGTTGGGTAACAGGCTTTGAGTCCTGGAGCCTCTCCATGGGAGGAATGGGATGGGGAGGTGGGATTGGGAAAGAGTTAGGTTTGCATAACTTGTAGGTATTTAACCATCAATTAGGAGATAACCAGTGGGTCAGATAAATCATGGAATCCCAGACTGGTTTGGGTGGGAAGGGCCTTAAAGCTCAAATCATTCCCCTGCCATTGACAGGGACACCTTCCCCTATCCCAGGTTGCTTCAAGCCCTGTCCAACTTTGGACACTTCCAGGGATGGAGCACCCATTATATTATAATGACATTATCTGTATGTTCAACCACTGCATTTAAGTTTTAAACTTAAAGGTGCATTTAGTAATAAACTGCAAGTTTAAATAATTCAAAAAGTATTTTAAAATATTTTAGCAAGTTTAATGTTTAAATATTGGGTTGTGGCCTCTGAAAACCCTGGCAGTAAGGATTTTTTAATTACCATTTTTCTCCTCTGCACGTCAATGTTGGGACAGCATCCATCAAGCTGAGTTTTCAAGCCTTATGCCTCAACACCTCAGCACCTGAGAGGAATATTGATCTGAAATTTTGGTGGCCCTCAACTTAGACTCAGCAATTTATTACCACTTTAGCCTAAATGGAGCAGTAGCTCGTGAACTTCCCATTTTGAGCAGAACCAAGTGAAATTCTGCTGCATCAGAAGCTTCAGCTCCACGCCCCAATTAAACAACCCCCCCTGCTCTCAAACAGATGCAAACCCCAGAGAGACTCAGAAGCTCCCAAGCTTAATAATCCTGGGTTTGTTTTTTTTTTTTTTCCTCCCCCTCGTGTCAGGAATATTTTTGTGTCTGTCAAAAGCTCCACTTGCAGATCCATAACATCTCTCTCTGCCGTGCCTGGAACAGATGGGTGTGTTGTAATATAGACTGTGAACATTGACATCCCATGTGGTTCTCATTCCTCCCAGTCATCTTTGAAGCTAATTGGATCCAGCCAGCCCAAATGTGTCTGGCTGGCCACAGCTATTTGTACTTTCACTCTGGTTCTGGTGCTAATGGTGGGATCTATGGAACATGAAATAAACTCTCGTGACTCCGAGTGCTGCCGAGGCACAGCCGCTCGCTGCCTTGGCATGGGCTGGGATCTTTCAGTGGGATTTTTATTTTTTTTTCCCCCCTTCTTCTAATGTTGTTCAGTGGCTGGTGGCTGCAGTGAGGACTGAGGGGGCTCAGAAGTGCAGAATCAGCCTAAATGTCCAGCCTAAAATGTTTTGTTCCTGGTGGGATTGTGGGATGGCATCGTTAGCAAATCGCTGTGTTGTTCAACCTGTCAATGTTACAAAAAAACAGTATCAAAATATTATTAAAAATAGAGAATTAGCAAAAATTATCATTTGGATGGAAGGACCTTAAAGCTCATTTATCCCCATGGGCAGGGGCACCTTCCACTATCCCAGGTTGCTCTGAGCCCTGTCCAGCCTGGCCTGGGACACTTCAAGGGATCCAGGGGCAGCCACAGCTTCTCTGGAAACCTGTGCCAGGCCCTTACAGGGAAGAGTTTCTCCCTAAAATTATATATACCCCCATTTATAGAGAAAGTCTTTTACAGGTCATGCCTTTTGTAAATAACACCATCATTTTCCCATAACCCAACAGCACAATGTAGGAAAACCAGTATTTCTGTTGGAAAGGCATCAGTAAGGTGGATGGGTAATTTCTCTGGTCCTTTTCCTGTTTTTCCTTTAATTATCCATGGGAAAAAGGGCTCTTCTGTTGGGAATTTACCTTTCCCCACCCCCTCAGACTCAAGGCAACCTCATTATCTTTGATTGGTTATAATTTTATCTCACTTAAAGGTGATTTCAGTCTCTGCTGTGCTAAATCCCAGGTTTTAGAGGGATTTCCCTGATGAATTGCAAGGGAATATCTGGGGATTTTTGCAATTCATTCCCATACATGATGAATTCTTGAGGAAGCAGTGGAACATGTTTGACACTTCAGCCTCTGCTCACAAAGTCCTGTCATTTTTCAGCTTCACTGTAAATATTTTCTCTCCATGCTCGGGAGGTTTGGGTTCCCATTGTTTCAAACAGCCAGTTCAGAATAATTCTTTGCTTTTGTGGTTTTTTAGTGTTTTATTCTTATTTTTAAACAACTTGGCTCACAAGGAGTCAGCAGGGATTTGGACCAGATGATCTTTAAAGGTCCCTTCCAGCCCCAGCCACTCTGTGATGCTCTGAAATTTGGGTTATGCTCTCAACTGAGACCATTCCTGTGCTGCTGCATGGGCCACAAATACATCCATTGTCCACTTGGAAAATAAAATGGCAATGGGGATTTTCTCTGATGAAATGATCCCTGAATTTCACTAGTTTTCTTTTTTTTTTTTTTTCCTTTGTAGGTCCAAGTTCAGTGAAAAACAAGAAAAAGGGTAAGTTTGAGTTTTGACTGAATTTTCCTTTTTGTGCTTTGTGAATTCTCATTGACCAACAAGAAGAAGGAAAGGCTGGAATAACACCCACAAGCACCCCTTAAAACTTCTTTAAACCATGAAAAAAGTTAATTATGTTGTGCAGAAGTAATCCTGAAAATTCTCCAGTGGAGTTGAGTCAGTACCAAACACCAGGAGCTGTTGCTGTTTGCCAGCCTTGGCTTTCACCCCAATCCTGCCAACCTGCAGCTTGGATTCTCCTTCAGACCCACCAAACTCAGCATGAGCACACTTTGCATCCCACTTTTCCTCGTGTTAACCTCCAAATTATCATTTTATGAGCCCCTTCTGGGTGTTGCTCATCCCTCAGGGTTTTGTGGATTTGGTGATGCTCCTCAGGCTGTTTGCAGTGGATTGTTGGGATTTGGGTTTTTCAGGCAGCCCTGTTTGGGGGGGTTCCTGATGCCATCCTGGCTTTTATAGGATTGCTGGGAACACTTAGGGTCCCACATTTATTTCCAGGAGTTTTAGTGAGTCCAAGTATCCAAGCAGTTGAGTTTTCCATGTCTGTACTATGTAGTAGCACATCAAATGACTTTAATCCTTGAATGCAAACTCCAGAGCCACAGCTGAGAGGTGGGAACAGGCCACACTTAGCAACTTCATTTATATTTACTCTGAGAAGCAATGTAAAATTTTATGTTGGAGAAGTTTGTCCCAACAAAGCTCAACCCACATTCAATCAGCCCAACAAATAACAAGTGATGGCTGCAGCCTGCAGAGCAATTCCAGAGGGGCAGGGGGGTCTCTGGAGCTGGATTGCATACAGCTGTATAAAGTAGCTTAATTTTATGGTATTGTCACATTTAATTCTTTTTAGAGAAGTTCATTGTTTGATGAGTGAGGATTATGGAGAACTCCCTGCTTCTGCCTGCTCTGAGTTTTGGAGTCTCTGGGATGGACATGGGAGACTTTGCAGGCTGGGATTTGGGTGCTGGGACCTTCCTTGGAGACCTGTGAGGGAGCTATCAGATAATAAATGGAATATCTTTAATCTTGTGAGGTTTGTTAATGCAGAGGAGTGGTTGGGATGCCTTGAGGGAGGGAGAGGCACAGAAGTGTGCCTATGGGATGGGTGAGTGTGTCACTGCTCAAGCAGCAGCTCCCTGAGCAGCAGAGCAGATTTGGGAGCAGATGATTGAAGCAGCTGTGATGTACATCCCTCTTGGGAAGGGCAAGTGTGAATGACAGCAGCAGCATTCCCAAATCTCTGCCTGCAGTCCTCCCCTGGGATGGCCTGGACTGGGGGTGTCAGTGAGAGGAGTTTGGTGTGGTTCAAGGGGATCATTTCCAAAGCACCATCCCAAGGAGGAGGAGAATTCCTGGATTGGAGGAAGGCTGGATTGTGGCCAGATCAGGTTGGAAGTCATGGCTGCTGATTTGGAGAGAAATATTCTGTGGAGATTTGTCCCCTGAAGACTTTCCCCACTTTTTATAGGACACCAGTGTGGCTTTACTCACCCCTGCTTACTTTAACCTCATTTTCTGCACATATTAATTATGCCCACAGATATCCCACCCTGATGTCCCTGTGCCCTTGCTCCTGGCTAGTGGCCATCCAGAGATTCCCACTCCTGTGCTAAAACAGATGGATTTTTCCTGACACTCCTGCCCATTACAAAGATGGATATTAGCAGAGAAACAAGTACATGAATGTACTCAGAAACTATTCCAACAACTATAATTTCATATCCCAACTGCTGCTGTCATCTAAATACCAGTTTAATTCTGTCCTACTGGGGACCTTGTGGCAGCAATTGAAGTGATTTTGCTCTGTTTATGTTCCTTGGCAGAAAAGCTGTTCCAAAGTGGCATTTTAAAAACTACATCAAAAGAACATCAGTTTTGTCAGGAACAAATCAGGAGAGCAGGGACCAGGCTTTCCCTGCAGAGCTTGTTTCATCCCACTCTGTGTCTGTAGGAGTCAATCCTGATGTGGTTATGTCATTTCTCTTCCTTGGGGTGTGTGAAGTGTTTGAGGATCATGGTAGGGGAAAAAGTTTTTACCTCGAGGCTGGAACAGGTTGTCCAAGCAAGCTGTGGCTGCCCCATCCCTGGAAGTGTCCAGGGCCAGGTTGGATGGGGCTTGGAGCAACCTGGGATAGTGGAATTTGTCCCAGCCCATGTCAGGGGAGGAGCTGGACGGGCTTTAAGGTCCTTTCCACCCCAAACCAGTCTGGGATTCTGTGATTGTAACAGTTCTCCAGTGTTTCCATCCCCTGGATGGGGTCAGTCCTTCCTGAGCCCCTCCCTCCATCCAAAGCCCAAAACACTGAGTTCTTTTGAGGCACAAGCAGCACAGGGGCTCCTCCAGCAGCGCTGGGGAAGAGCTGGAGCTCAGCTCTGAACTGCCCTCTGGAGGAGACCAAGCCGTGGGGATCATCTCCCAGTCCTAATGAGCAACAGGTAGGGAAGATTGTCCCTGTTTCCCATGGAAAACCAGCAAACTGAGAAACTGCAGAGTGGTGCATTTACACCAAAAAACCCCAGCCTTGGCTTGGTTGGAGCGTGCTGGGAGCATCCTGGCTGTATCCAGAGATCATCCCAGCTCTGTAGGGATGTGACCAACCCCAGGGTGTGGGATTGAGCACTGACCCCATGCTGTGACTGGGGTATGGGGAGAGACCCCCTTGAGCAGCCCCAGAGAGTCCCCAAGCCTTGTTCAGGTGTAATTCCCAACAGGAAGGAGCCTGCAGGTGCTGAGGAGCCATAGGACACCCACCCCAGCTCTCCTGAGCTTCCTCCTCATCCCTGCCTGCAGATCCATCCCCAACTTCCCATTTCCTCCAAGCCCACCCCACAGCCCCAGGTAACTGCTGTCCTTGTGTTTTCCAGGTAAAAAGGCTGGTCCTCCAGGGCCCAATGGTCCCCAGGGGCCCCCAGGGCCTCCTGGGCCACAGGGGCCCCCCGGCATTCCCGGCATCCCCGGGATTCCAGGCACAACTGTCATGGGACCACCCGGCCCCCCTGGCCCACCTGGCCCTCAGGGACCACCTGGAGTGCAGGGCCCCTCAGGTAAGGGTCCATCTGTGCCCTCTGCTCCCAGCTGGGCAGGTGGGAACACCAGGGGTGTCACCAGGGGTGTCACCAGAGCAGCCGGATGCGATGCTCAGCCTGGAGCAGGACTCAGGTGTCCTCAGTAGGACCTAAGGAAATGTCCCTGCCCATGGCAGGGGTGGAGCTCGATGGGCTTTAACCCTTCCAGCCCAAACCATGCAGAATTTCTGGGATTCCAGGGCTCCAGGTGGGCAGGAGCAGCAGGAGCCCCTCAGCTCCCTGCTGTGCTGCCAAAGGCATCTCCTCCTTAATTAGGATTTGGCTCCCAGGGAAGGGAGATGCAGTGAGGGACCTGCAGAGGGAAACTTGGCATCTTGGCAGCCAGAAGGTTTTACTCACACTGAGGATCAAGGAATGGGTTGTGCAATTTTCTCTTCTGGTGGAAACCTGTTGAATAACAAAGTAATTTTGATGGCTGGACAGAAATGCCAGGAATAAAATAGAGATTTTTTTTCCTTTTTCTTCCTTATATGTTTTTTAATAATTTTTAATATTTAATATTTCTGGTTTATAGATTTCAATATTACCTGCACCCCATATCCCTCCTCCTATTAAAACAGAGGTTTAATGGTTATCATGGAGTAAGAAAAGTGATTTGTATGGAGCTTCAGGGTTATTTTGGGATAAAATAAGTGCTATTTATGGGATTTTTCACTTCTTTAATGATGTGGAATTGCCTTTTGCAGGTGCCACAGACAAAGCCAGCTCCAGAGACATCCAGGTGGGTTGATCTTTCTGTGGAAAAAAGCAGCTTTGGGGGGGATTTTTGTGGACTGGCACAGTGCTTCCCATGAATCCTCAATCCCTGTGCTCTCCCTTGCAGCCAGCTGTGGTCCATCTCCAAGGCCAAGGCTCAGCAATCCAAGTGAAGAATGGTAAGGATCTCTTGTGGGTACTGGGAAAATCCCTCTTGCACCCATAGAATTCCTGGGTCCCAGTCCATCCCATAACACAGCTCCAAGATGATCCCTGTCCTCCAACACCCCTGCCCAGACCCTCCAAGAAGAGTCTTGGGTGGAATCTCCTGTTTATCTCCCAGATTATCCCTGTTCTGTGCATCCCAGGAATTCTATCCCACTAAATCTCCCTTCTCCCTGACCTCCAGGTACACCTTGTGCCTCCCCAGCCCCTCCATGACCATTCCTTTTTTTCCTC
Source organism: Erithacus rubecula (assembly GCF_903797595.1). Lineage (NCBI taxonomy): Eukaryota > Metazoa > Chordata > Aves > Passeriformes > Muscicapidae > Erithacus > Erithacus rubecula. Next base: position 5,034,175 of record NC_136667.1, on the reverse strand, counting down.
CCATTCTGTTTTAAGCCCTCAGTGGATCCTTGTCCCCATTTGCCCATTTTCCTCCAGTTTCCCAGGAATTTAAGGGAAGACCCAGTGGTGAGAGGACACAGAGGTGTCCAGCCACCAGCTCTTCCTGGGATCACCTGAGCATCTCTGCCCCCACCAACATCTTTAATCCCAAATCTTGCTGAGCCACTTCCCATCCACAGGCAGCTCCTTTGGATGGGATTCCCAGATCCCCATCCAAATTCTCCTCCAGTTCCTGCTCTCCTTGCCAACAGCTGGGGCTCATTCATCACCTCCTGCTCCCTGCTCTGGCTGTGCTGAGAGGAGCTGCCTTGTCCCCTCCCAGGGACCACATCCATCCATCCCTACCCCAATCCCAGGCTGGATCCCCAGGGTGGGGGCTGCAGCATCCCTGTCCAGGAATTCCTGCCTCACACCTGGGATGGGGAGGGCTGGCCCCTGCTTCTGTGGGAAGGCAGCTTTCCCCCTCAGCAGTGAATGTGGCAGCTGGAATTTCTCATGGATAGGGATTTGTGCTTGCAGCTCCCCAAAATTCAAAGGAAACCACCCGTTCCCAGCAGCAATGTGAGGGAAGAGTTGCTGTTTGCTTGTGTTCAGAAGTAATTATCCCTTCATCACTGGGAGTGCTGAGGGTTTGCAGAGGGAAGGCTGCTCTCTAAGAGCAGGAATGCCCTGAGTGTCCTTCCCTGCTGCTCAGGAACAATCCAGAGCTGGGAGCCAGGAATGCTGTCCAGCTGCCAGCCTGGCGAGCTCCAGCTGGGAGCAGGGAGAGGAGAGGCAGATGGAGACTGGGAGGAAAAGAGTGGGATTTGATAAACTGAGGCACCTACAGAGATTGGCTCAGTTTGGGGCTCATAGCAGAGTCTGTTCCTAGGTTATCCCAGTAATCCCAGTGCCAAAGAACTGGGTGGTGGATCCATAAATCCCTGACAGTGTTGAGGGACCCCAGTTAGGGGTTACTGTGTTATGATATGATGCAATTTCCTACTTTGTTGTTATTCTGGCTCTTAAAAGCCTTAGGAGTTGTAAAGGCAGAGGTTTTGTTGAAATTATCCCAATAACTAAGTCAGGAGTGGTGAAGTCAAGGAACACCAGAATTAAAATCAACCTTGTGACCCAAAGCTGGCCTCCCTTTGCCTGGAGAAGAGAAAGCTCCAAGCAGCCCCTTCCAGTGCCTAAAGGGACTCCAAGAGAGCTGGACTGGGATTTTGGACAAGGCCCTGGATGACAGGACATGAAAGAATGGCTTTAGGCTGAAAGAGGATAGATTTAGATGGGAGATTGGGAAGAAATTCTGCCTTGTGCTGGTGGAGAGGCCCTGAGACAGGGTGTTCAGAGAAGCTGTGGCTGCCCCATCCCTGAAAATGTCCAGGGCAAGGCTGGGCAGGACTTGGAGCAACCTGAGATAGTGGAAGGTGTCCCTGCCCACATCAGGATGAGTTTTAAGATTCCTTCCCACCCAAACCATTCCATGATGGGAACAAAGTAGGGTCAGGAGGAGGCAGATCCGTGCCCAGCCCTGGGATGAGCAGAGCACAACAGGGTTTGGATGCTGAGAGCACAGAGGGGTGGAGGCACAGGCAGCCCCACAAGCCATGGTGTGCCCAGAGGGGAGCCCTGGTGCTGGGGTTGCTGCTGTCTTGGCTGTGTTTGTGTTCCTCCTGACGGGTACTGAGTGACGCCGTTTTCTCATACTGAGATCTTTCAGGTGGAGTCCTCAATGACTGGTCTCGCATCACTCTGAACCCCAAGGTGTTTAAGCTGCATGCCCGCAGTGGGGAGCTGGAGGTACTGGTGGACGGCACATACTTCATCTATAGTCAGGTAGAAGTGAGTACGGTCCTAGGCTAACTCCTCCTATTCTTGTGTTCCGGTGGAAGCCTTGCATGAACCACGAGAGGGCTCCAGACAACAACCAAAATGCCAGCAGCTTGTGTGGAGTTTAACTGCGGCTCAGGACGGGTGTGGGGAGGAATGTCACACCCCTGTCACCGCCGGGACACCGGGGATTAGTCACTGAAAGCACAGCCACACCCACCAGTCCCGGGGTTGTCCCTCCAGTTATCCTGTGGTCATTCCCCCACTCTTCCAAACCTCCCTGCAGGCAGCACGCTGAGCTCAGTGCTTTAAAAGACCTGAACACTTGGCCATTTGTGGTTATTTTGGAGCTGTGTCACTGCCAGCCCAGATTCCAGCCCAGGTGACTCTGTTTGCCTCCCCTGCTCCCTGTAGCTCTGCCCCAGAACCAGCTCTGGGGTGAAGTGAGCCACAGATGTCAGGTGCTCCTCCATGGAGTTGGTGACACGTGTCCAGTTTGGATGGGGACAGAAAATACAACTCCACGTGTGCCAAAGTGTAGTTGTTACCCAGGTGCTGATTGCTGGCCACAGTGTGGGGCCACTGAAGCCTCATTGTTTGTTGTCCATCAAGAAGAAAAATGGGGGATTCAGTGTTCAAGCAGCTCCTGCCTCCAAAAGGGCTGGATTTCCTTTCTCAGGAAGAAGCTGCTCCCTGAGACTGACTTCTCCTTGGGCAGGTCTTCCTCCTGCAGTTCTTTGGCACCAGAGTGTAGGAGAGGGTTAAATGAGGACAAGTAGAGTCACAGGGCCTTGGAAGTCAGGGAGTTCAATCAGTAGAAACACTGTGAGGTGATTTCCTTCCAAGCTGTGGAGGCTGGGAGAGCCTTTTCCCTGTAGTAGCTCGTGCAAGCACCAATCCAGTTACCCCAGGAGGCAGCTCCCAGTCCACCTTAGGGCAGTTCTGATGTCACCACTAAAGGAGGCTCCTGGCACCAGGAAGCAGGACTGGCCAGGTAAGTGCAAGAGGCCTTCAGTGGAATGTGTGTGTGTGTGTGTGTGTGTATGTGTGTGTGTGTGTGAGAGAAGCTGTTGTAGCACACAGGGGGCCCTGCATGGCTCTGTGTAGGTGTGTCACTCCCCTGGAATAAGCAGGATGGTAGCTCAGCCTTAGGCACGTGCATCCAGGGGGTTTTTGCATGCTTGGGTCAGCCTGAAGAGGAACGAGAGAGGTTCCTGCTCGGTTTGGGTGCCAGCAGGGACCAGGACGCTGCACTTTCTCCCCACACCCCAACCCCCACCCCTGACACCTCTCTTCTCCCTGCCCCACCTCAGGTGTACTACATCAACTTCACGGATTTCGCCAGCTACGAGGTGGTGGTGGACGAGAAGCCCTTCCTGCAGTGCACCCGCAGCATCGAGACCGGCAAGACCAACTTCAACACCTGCTACACGGCCGGCGTCTGCCTGCTCAAGGCCAGGCAGAAGATTGCTGTCAAGATGGTCCACGCTGACATCTCCATCAACATGAGCAAGCACACGACTTTCTTTGGGGCCATCCGCCTGGGGGATGCACCCGCATCCTAGAGAGGAACTTGGCGTGGCCAAGGACACCCAGGGAACTGCCCAGTGCTGCTGTTCATAAAGCGTATCAGTATTTCAGGGGTTCTGTAATCCGGCCATAAAGGAAACTGATCCAGAGCTATTTATTCCTATATGTGAATGCAGGAAGCACAATCGTCCTCTGTGACTGGCGGGGAGACTCGGATGGAACCAAAAAAAGCTGGTGGGGAGAGCGTTGTGAGGAGGGAAAGGCTGTTGGGTGTGCCTTGTCTCAGTATTTCAAGTATTACTGCACTGATACTCTGCTCTGTGACCTTCACACGAGGCTTGGTGGGAGAGCTGGGGGCTCTGCTCGGGTGTTGCACTGGCAGGAGCGTCCCAGGGAGAGGGAGCACACGGACTCCTGTCCCAAAATCCCAGCCAGGCTCCTGCTTGTGCACGCTAACCACAGCCAGGAGGGGGATTCTGGCTTCCTGCCTTCCCAGGGGGAGCTGGAAGGGCTGGGGGGCGAGGGGAGCTGGGTGAGACAGGGTCAGTGGTGTTTACATTCATCCTCAGGAGGAGGAGGAGGAAAAGTGCCTCGACCTAGAGCTTGGAAGCAAAAGCAGGAAGTGGGCGAGGAAGAGGAATAACTAGAGCAGGCTTAGCAGATAGGACACTGCCTCCACATTCCAGAAACCACCAAATCCCAAAGAAAACGCTGATTCCCAGGTCCAGGCCTCTGCTCCTTTCAGCTCCTGCCCTTACCCCAGAGGTAACCTTGCCCCAGCGGGGGCTGCCTTCAAGTACTGCTGCTGTTACAGCAAGTTGAGTTGGGTTGGGGGTATTTTGTTTTTTTGTTTTTTTGTTTTGGTTTTTTTGGGTTTTTTTTTGTTTTTTTGTTTTTGAGGGGGGGGGTTGTTTTGTTCTTTTTAATTAATATTTTGCAAACCAGAACACATTTCTACAGGCTTCACCGAGCCACGTAGAGCAGCCACAAGTACTTGTGACAACACTCGGAGGAAGTTTGTTATGTTTAAGAATAAAATATTCAAACAGGAATTATTTTTTCTGTTTTAATAGCAACTGCCCTGCTTTTAGATGTGGTTTTTAGCCTTCTTCCCCCCACCCCTTTCCTTTTGGCATGCTTCTACCTAAAATAAGTGGTGATGGAGACTTTAGCAAAGGAAAAAAAATGGGGTTTTAAAATCCGTCCAGCATGAAGTCACCACTTTTTCTTTTTTCTGAGCCCTGCTGAGTCTAGTCATAACTTGATTTTTGGTGACTAATAGAGGAGCTGGGACACTATTGTTTCTTTTGGCTTCTTGAGCAACTCTGTCCCGTTACCTCCCCTCAGCTGGGGAGACCTAAAGCCATAAGATGCTCTGGAGCTAAGACAGAGGCACAAATTGCTCTGTTGTCTCAGCCCTTGGCTCACACTTGCTCAGCTTGGTTGGGGTTTTGTTTCCCCGTGTTTCTTTCCAGAGCCTGTTTGTGCTTTCAAGAGGGGAGTGAAGTTGCAGCCTGTGTAGAAACGGGGTAAATCCTAATTAACATCTTCAGCCTGGAGCAGGGGAGGTTTTGGGGACCTCAGGGCCTAAAGGGGCTGCAGGAGAGCTGGAGGGGGACTGGGGGCAAAGACCTGGAGTGACAGGACAAGGGGAAATGGCTCCCCAGTGCCAGAGGGCAGGGTGAGGTGGGAGATTGAGAAGGAATCCTTCCCTGTGATGGTGGGGAGACCCTGGGGAAGCTGTGCCTGCCCCTGGATCCCTGGAAATGTCCAAGGCCAGGTTGGATGGGGCTTGGAGCACCCTGGGTGAGTGGAAGCTGTCCTGCCCATGGCAGGGGTGGAAGTGTTTGATCCATGAGCTCCCTCCCAGCCCAGTCTGTGGCTCCATGGTCCCGGTGCTGGCTCCGTGCAGAGGTGGCTCATTGTCACCTGCAGGGTGTGGGAGTGGCGTGTCCCAGCTCTGTGCTGTGGCCACAGAGAGCCCAGCCCTGCCTGGAGCAATCCTGGCTCCATCCCTAGCGAGTGATGTCCCTTGCCAAGCGTTGCAGTTATTGGGAGACAAAAATTCCTGGGGGCAGCGGCGTTGGCGGCGGCCCCGCTATTCACAGGAGCCGCGCGCTTGGGGAAACGGCTGCGTGACAAATGGGCTGCTCTGGCTTTTTAGTGGCTTCTCCTCCCTTCAGCCTCCACATGTGGGATGGGCAGGAGCCTTGGGGGCTCTTCACTGGGCTTTGTGGTTTTCTTTCCTTTCAAACGGATTAAGAGGGACATGTTCCTGTGACAAGAATGGAGCGGGACAACCGCGTACAGCGAGAACATGAAGCAAATCGTTAACAGGGTTGCTTTAGAGCAGGCCTGAGCAGCAAGGCTGGGGGCAGCCATAAATAACAGGGGGCTGGGAGAGCCAGGGATGGAGTTTGCATTCCTTGTCCCCCACTGGCAGGATCTGGGATGTGCTCCGTGGCTGCGGGCTGGGGGAGGCACAGGGAGAATCCCTTGGCTCTGTAGAAGGGTGGGGTGTTGCTGTCCCCTCTGGTGTTGGAGGAGAGCAGGACAGAGCAGCAATTCCTGCATGGAAGTTCTTCCTGGTGTGTGCTTGGGATGCAGGAAGAGGGCAGGAGGGAGCAATTCCTTCATGGAATGTGTTTTTCTGGTGCTCACACTAACCAAAGTGTGAGTTGGAGACCTGGAGCTGGAACTGGCTGCAGATGGCCTTGGCAGACACAGTTTTTTCCTGCTCTCGGTGTTCTGGTGGGATGTCCCACCCCAGGCACACCAGCAGCTCCCATGGAAGGTCTGCATGGCCACAGCAGAGTGTTGGCTTTGTGTGGGGACAACTCCATCCTTCAGAGACCCTTTAATGGGATCAGAGCTGCTCAGGAATCACCTTCCCAATGCCCTGGGAATGCATGGAAGGAGGGGCAGATCTGGTGCATTTGGATAACCAGGTGCTCCCAAACACCCGGGCTGGAGCCCATCACCCACAGCACGATGTGGTTCTGTCCCTGCTTCCTGCACACCTCAGTCCTGCTGCTCATTCCTCACATCCTTGGGGGATAAGCCTCATGGGGAACAGGGAATCTGTGCCAATCTGGAGCCAGCCTGGAGGGCAGGAAGAAGCACAGCATAGCTGGTCTCAGGGCACATCTCTCCCTGTTCAGGCTGTGTGGTTCACTCTGCCTTTGTGATGATCCAAGAAAAGCCTCTGGGTGTTTGCCAGCTCTGATCCACACCCGGTGCTGCCACGGAGGGAGTTCACAGCCTTGGGACGCAAATGCCCAGGGATTCTATGCAGAAGTCCCTGGTCCAAATCAGGGACTTTCAGCTGCTGGCAGGGGCTGTGTCACCGTGCAGGGCCATGGCCAGCACTGGGGTGCAGGGGGACAGGCAGGGCTTCCCCGGGCAGTGCCTGGGGCTGGTTCTGCTCTTGGGAGGGCAGTGGGGTCACCCAGGGGTCAGTGTTTGCCTGGCAGGAGCTCACATCTGCACAGATGTGCTGTGTGCTCACAGCTGCCTCCAGCCCCACATAGCCCAAAACGCTGTCCCTGGCCTGTCAGCACTGTCCTGCCTGCCCTGGATGCTGGGGACACTCAAGGCTGAGTCACATCCTGAGGTGACGAAGTATCCCCCACCACACCAGCCAGCATAGGATGAGGGGTAACTCAGATGTTTTACTGTATATATACATATATATAAATAATCTATATTTATTTATTTATGTATTTTATGTCTGTATATTATTTTTTTCCTGCCAGGATTAGAGCATGAACTCCTTAGCTCAAAATTCACATCCTTGGATAACCCCTCAGCAGCCTGAGTTGCTCTTTCAGATTAAATTTGCCACACTGAGCCAAATTGTGCATTTTGGAGAGTGCCCTGTCAAGCATGAGGGGCTTGTCCCCAAGGAGTGTATCAGCACTGAGTGGCACACTCGGAGATGCCACCACAAAAAAAAAAAAAAAAAAGGTCTCTGTAGTGAGGACAGCTCTGGGTGCACAGATCCCACCCGCAGCTGCTGCAGGGATAATTCCCTTCTGGTTCCTGCCCTGAGCAAGGAGGTGACCCGAGGAGGAGGAGGAGGATGATTCCAGCTCTGTCCATCCCGCAGAAGGGGCAGTGAGCCCTGGAAGCTGTTGTTTTCCGGGAGGGGCAGAGTGCCCTCGGCTGGCTCTGCTGGGCTGGGGAGGGAATGTCACTGCCTGGGCGTGACATCCCTGCCTCAGGGTGGCTGCAGTGCCCTCTCCAGCTGTCCCTGGTGTCCCGGGAGCTGGCACATCCTGTCTCTGGTACAGGAAAACCTCCCCAAGCCCTCCCAGCTTTCCTGCGTGCCACCTCTGCCTGCTGCATTTGATGTCACGGCGGGTCCAGCCGGTCACCTGAGCTGCCTCCTCCCCATCCTGCCGTTTCTCTTTCCCTTCCCTGTGGCTTTGTGCCGTTTTTCCCCCTCTGCGAGCTGATGTCTTTCTTTTCCCACTTCCGTAGCTGTGAACACCCACATGCCTTATCTCCTTCCCCCATCCCATCCTGGAGCCTATTTATACAGAGGCTGGCTGCTGCCCAGCCTGCCAGCAGGAGCGGCACGGGGCTGGCAGCGCCCGCAGCCCAACATGCTCTGGGCTGCTCGGGGATGTTTCCTGCTCTGCCTGCTCCCGTCCATCCTCAGAGCCCGGGCTGGCCCCCAGACCCGGCCCAGCTCCCCCCTGTGCCAGCAGGTAAGGCTGTTTGCCAAGGAGCACCTGGGCTGGGATGGCTCCAGCATCCCTCTGGATCTCCTCCCCACGGCTCTCACCTCCCTCCAGCCTCCATCTCTTTAACTTCCCCAGCTTTTCCTCCGTTTTCCTGACTTGGTGTTGGTCTCCTGTGAGGTGGTCCCTGGCATCCAGTTGCTCTCAGGTCCTTGCCGTGCCTGAGGTGCTCAGAGGTTGGAGTGCAGGAATTCCAGTGAGGCAGTTGGGAGCCTGAATGGGAACAGCAAGTTTCTGTTGCCTCAGGAAGAAACCAGCTGCTCCCCATCCAAGTTCCCAACTCCAGAGGAAACCAGAGCGAGAGGAAAGTGGAGCCTACACAACACCCTTCCTCTGCCTGAACAGGGATGCTCTGGACCAGCTGGGCTTGGGAAGGGGCAGCAGTGCTCATTCCCACTTCTCATGCCCATCTTGAACAGCAGCTGGCTTGCCTGGAGCTGTGGTTTGTAGCCACTTTCATTCACAACTCTGCTGTCTCTCCACAGAGCCCCACGAAGGTGTCTTGTAAAGGAGTTGGCCTGCGGAAATTTCCCAAGGAGCTCGGCCAAGGAATTAAATACCTTGAACTCTCCAACAACTTCATCCAAAACCTGTCAGGCAGCAACATGCCAAGATTTGGGCAGCTGGAGTACCTGGATGTGTGCTTCAACCAGCTGGAAGCCGTGTCAGCCACCGCCCTGGCTCAGCTGCCCCGGCTGCGCTCGCTCCTCCTGGCATCCAACCACCTGGACCGGAATTACTTGGCTAACGGGGAAGCTTTCCATCTGCTCAGGAATATAGAGGTCCTGGACCTGTCTGTGAATAACCTGGAGAGCCACATGGCCAGCTGGTACATCAGCAACCTCAGCAGCCTGAGGGTGCTGGATCTGTCTGGGAACACGATGACCAAGCTGCTGGCAGGGACCTTCCGGAACTCGCCGCGGCTGCGCCAGCTCGACCTCAGCAACAACTACATCATGGAGATCCAGGAGGGAGCTTTTGAGCCTCTGCAAGAGCTGGAAGTGCTGAACTTGGCTTTGAATTCCCTCCACTGTGTCTCTGGCTTCAGCCTCACGCAGCTGCAAGTTCTAAACCTCAGCCACAACGCCCTGGAGCTCTTCTCCTCCATGGAGGGAGCGGAGCCCTACCTGCTCCGAGTGCTCGACTTGAGCCATAACAGACTCCTCTCTTTTCCAGAGCTCCCCAGAGCCCATGAGCTCACACACTTAAACCTCTCCAATAACCTCATTTCTTCCCTGCTCCCAGGCTCACCCCATTCCAGGGAGTTTGTCCTGCTTTACAAGGAGATGCAGAGGTTCAACAGGACCGAGCATCCCGTGGCCGCTCTGGCACGCTTGGCTGATCTGGATCTCAGCAATAACCACCTGGAGCTGTTCCCATTTTCCTTCTTCCACAGCCTGGGCTCCCTGCACAGGCTCAGCCTGGCAAGGAACTGTCTCCAGGATGTGGCCAGGGAGTCTGTCTCCAATGGCACGGAGCTGTCCGTGCGCTCGCTGGACCTCCACATCAATGCCCTCCGTGCTCTGCCACGCTGGTTCTTCCATTCCCTGCCTCACCTGGAATCCATGGATCTGGGCTCCAACAGCCTCCAGCCTTGTGAGAGCCCGGAGAGTGAGCAGGGAAAGGATTTGGGAAGGGATTCTCACACGTCAGCCCCTGGAGACACCTGCACCCCCTTCTACAACGTGCCTCACTTGAAGCACCTGAGCCTGTCCAAGAACAGCATCTCCAGGCTGCAGCCCTACGCCTTCAATCAAACCCCACTGCTCTCCCTGGACCTGTCAGGAAACAGGAACTTATCCATGACCACGGGAGCACTGGGGGGGTTGGAGCTGTCCCTGCAGGAGCTCTCCCTGAGGGACAACCAGATGGACGAGGGCCAGGCAGCGCTGCCCTGCCTGGGCGCGCTCCGAGTGCTGGACCTGGCGGGCAACCAGCTGAGGCTGCTGCCCACGGGGCTCTCCTGCTCCCCTCTGGAGAGCCTGGACATTCAGAACAACAGCCTGCAGAGCCTGAGGGCAGCCAGGAGCTGGTCCCAGAGCCTGAGGGCCGTGGCTGTGGCTGGGAACCCCTGGAGCTGCTGCTCTCTGGGCTGGCTGGACGCGCTGCGCGCCGCCGGCGTGGCCGTGCCGGACCTGCGCCAAGCCCGCTGCGTGTTCCAGCAGCACGGCCAGAATGTCTCAGCCTGGATCACCAGCACTCCCAGCTGGGTCTGTCCCCAGCCCCAGGGCACTGCCTCTCTGCCTCTGCTGCTGGCCCTGACTGGCCTTTCCCTCCTCTGTGCCTGGGCTTTCTGCCTCCTGAGGAAAGGGAAGGCTCCGGGATGTGCAACGAGGAGCAACAGGGTGGGAATCTCCCAGCCCAAAGGAAAGGGGCCAGCTGAGGAGAGGCCACCTGACAGCATCACCAAAGTGTAGCCCAGACCTGCAGCCATCAGTCAGAACTCTAATAATTATTATTAATAATATTAATATTAATAATATTATTGTGGTTTAGATCTCACTGGTACCTGTGTGATTTGTGAACCCAGTGACAGGAGCGTGGTGGGTGCTGGGCTCTGAGCCACCTCCTCTTCTCCAAAGGGAGATTCCCCCATCCTCTCTGATCCCTGACAGAAATTAAATGTGGAATTTGGGGTGCCATCACACATTCCCATCACTTGGCACAGGAAACCAAGCCCTGAGCTGGCTGCATTGAGCACCCCCCTTCCTCCACATCACAGTGGGAATTGTCTCCATTTGGGCCACCTGGGTGTTTCCCAGCTTGCCCAGCAGCCCCTTTAAGAAGCTTTAATAGCTCTGCTAAGGCCCTGCTGCTGCTCCTGAAGCATTCCCTAATGCAGGAAAAAGCAGGAGGGATTGGGAATGGTGCTTGGTGGTGGCTCACAGTGCCAGGGTGGGGAGGGGGTTTCTGTGGGACCCTGCCCACCCCTCTGCTGCCTTCCTTTGCTGCAGATGCTGGGTGGAATTCTGTCCTGTCCTCACCCACTGGGATACTGGGAATGGGAGAAGTGGGGGTCTGCTGTCCCTGGCTGGCACAAGATGTCCCATGCTCAGTGCCAGGACCCTTGAGGTGACAGTGGCAGAGGCAGCTGGTGCCAGCACGAGGTTACTGCTGCCCAAGTCGTGGTCCTGGATGGATTTGGCATCCTCTGAGCACCCCCAAAGCCAGGGATGATCCAGGGGCCCAGACCCTGGGGAAGGCAGCTGGAGGAGGTGCTGAGTGGGATTGTCACTGTGTGGTGGTGTCCATCTCTCCCTTGAGTGACCTGTCCAGTTTCCCAGGGCAGAGTGTGAGCACCTGAAGGGCTGGGCCAGCTCCAGGAAATATAAAACTGAAGTTGCAGTGAAGCCTTTAATGTTTCACATCCACTTGATTCCACCTTGGAAGTCCCCAGCTGGGCCCAGTCACCTCCACACACCTGCTGGGCTGGAGCTGTTGGAACAAATGGGGCTTGGAAGTTACTTAAAATTCCAATTGCTTCATTTTCTTCCTTTTTTTCCTCTCCTTTCAAGCTTATGGTTTTACTGGGAATCAAAAAGGGCATTTTTGGTGTAAAATATGTCAGGACTTCATCTTCCTGTCCTTTGCTGGGCATGCAGCTGCAGGACCCCCAGTGACTTTGGTGGCCTCCACATTTCCACCCCTGCCTCAGTTTCCCTCTGATGCAGAGCTCTATGCCCTGGAGCCTGTCCCTGTGTGTCACCACCCTGCAGGACCTTGGGGACAGGAGGAAACCCAGCCTCCCATGCTGGATCTCCTGCTTCACCTTGGAGCTCCTGTTCCCTTGTCCCTCTAAGGTCACAAAAGTCTCTGTCCTTGTCCTCTCACATCCCCAGTTCTGTCCCCAGCTGATGTCCCTGGGGAGCCACAGCCAGCTGGGCATGGAGTGTCCCAGGAGCTGCTGTGCCTTCACTGTCCCCTGTTCTTGGGTGACACCTGAGCTCCCTGGGACAGGGATTTGTTTTCCCAGTGCCCACAGGTGAGACCAGAGTGTCCCTGGGGCAGGGATTTGCTTTCCCAGTGCCCACAGGTGAGTTTCAGAGTGTCCCTGGGGCAGGGATTTGCTTTCCCAGTGCCCACAGGTGAGTTCAGGGTGTCCCTGGGGCAGGGATTTGTTTTCCCAGTGCCGGGCCAGGTGGGTGAGCTCAGCACATCCCCGATGCCACCCTCCTGTCCCAGTGCTCGGTGACATTGCAGGGGCACTTCAGTGCCTTCACTGAGTGTCTCTGGTGCATTTTTGTGGCCTCTGCTCCTCGTTTAACCCCTTCCCAAGCCGTTCTTCCCACCAGGAGATGCGCTGGCTTTGTGCTGCCGCTCCCACCCGCGCTGGGGACGGGCGGGGACACTGGGGACGGGCGGGGACACCAGTGCCACCGGCTGCTCAGGGACACCATGTGCTGCCGGCACTCGGTGCCAGGCGCTGCCTCGGGCATCCTGAGTGTCCCCAGCCGTGTTTATCCAGCGTCCTGTCCCTGCAGAGCAGCAGCTGGCAGGGCTTGACCCCTTCAGGGCAGTGGCACTTGGGGACAGCGGCTGCTGAGCCTGAAGGTTCTCTGGGGGTTGAAGCAGCTGCTGGAAAATACACTAAAAATGCGGGGGGAGAAACTTGGGGCTGGTTTTACCCTACAGAAAAATAATTGGACTTTATCTCAGAGGGTTTTTCCAACCCTAAGGTTTCTGTAAAGCCCAGGGTAAGGGGGGGAAGGGGGAGAACTGAGGAGGGGCTGTGAAGGTGTGGGAAATGAGCCAGGGCAGTGGTGATGGGTTATCACCATTAGTGATGTCTTTGTGCTTTCCTGACACAAAGAAAAACAGGATTCTGGGCTGGGATCTCATGGATTTGCCAAGATTGAATCCCAGGGCAATATCCCCTTCTCCCTGCCCCAGGAACAGCTGGAGGAGCAGGACATGGGGTGAGCCTGTGCTGGCCCAGGGGACAATGAGGTGGCACCAAACCACGTTTGTGTCCCCAGAACCAGCACGAGGCCAAGAGAAACCCGGGGTCTGTCCTGAGCCCTGCAATGCTCCTCATCCGGAGCTTCCCGTGCTTTAGGGGAAATGGTTTCCCTATCCCAGGCGTGTCTTGGCATCTCCAGTGTTTTCTTCATCCAAAAGGAGGGCAAAAGATCTGTGGAATATTAAATTTTGAACAAATAAAGCGGAGATGCCAAAAATGTTGCATTTTCATGTCAGGCTGGAAGGCGGCAGGAGTGTAAATTTTGGTCTGACAAAAAAAGCAGCAGTGATTAAAATGTGGTGGCCATTGACAAATTTTCTAGAGAAGTGGTTGAGAAATCCAACAAAACTCATTCTTTCCAGTGGAAAGCCTTCACATTTCCCTGGACCTGCATTTTCAAAGAAGAATAGATTTTTATCAAAAATTTCCACCGAGCTGTTTCACTAACCCAGGCGGAAATTACCTTCCCTCAGCTCACTTCAATTACAGCAGGTTTTCCTTTCCATTTTTTCTTTTTTTTTTTTTTTTTCCTTTTCCCTTTTTTTTTTTTCATGATCCAGAGCTTCATCTGCTGCAGGAGCTGAAGGATATCCTGGAAAGAGCCTGGCAGATCCCTCTCTTCAGTCCACCCCATCTGGGCAGAGCAAGGAGAGCATTTCTCCTCCTCTGTGTTCAGACAGAGCCTAAATTAACCTAAATCTCCCCAGTCCTGATAAGATAAGGAAGATAACGAGTCCTTTCACCCAGCTGAAGGTAAATCCCCTTCCAGAGGGCTGCTGGAGGTATCATTTCTTTTCTTTTCCTTGACATTGCTGCAGCATCCACTCCTGAATCCTTTTGCTCTCATCCTTGTGTCGTGTTCTGGCTGCCTGGGATGTGCTCCTGCTGATTTCTCTGTGGCTTTGGGGTGGTGGCACCTCCAGGACACTGCCCTGTGTCCCTCCCATCCGTGGGGCTGCTTCCCATTATCCCTTTTTGCCAGAGCCACTCTGTGGCTGGCACAGCTCCCCTGGCAGCTCTTCCCAGCCCCGGGGGGAGGCTGGGTGTGTTGTTCATGACACTTTTCCTCCTCTCCAGGGGCTCTGGCTGGGCTGGGACCTCCATCACGAGGTGTGGCAGATGTGGAGCTTGCCCCCCCGGGTCCCTCTGCCTTGCAGAGCCTCTGCAGCATCACCAGATGTTCTGCAGCTGGATCCTCCCTCCCAGCTGTGCCTGCACGGGGACACTGCCATGGGCACAGTGTCACCCTGTGTTGTATCCTCACAGCAGATCTGCTGTCCCTGCTCCCAGGTTTGGGATGCTGTGGGCACAGGTGGCTCTGCAGGATCAGGTCCCTGCCACCCCCAGCCTGTTTTTGGTGTCTGTCCTGTGATCTCTGGAAAGGTTTCCCTGAAGGAAAGCTGAGCTCCATGGCTGGAAGGGCTCCTGCCACCCAGGGTGACTGTCCCCAACCTCTAGGAATGCTCCCAGTGTCCAGCAGCAGCAGGAACGTCATCCCCAGCCCCCGGGCTGTGGCAGGAGCTCAAGGAACGTCAGTGCCACATGAGCAGGGCCACCACCCCCTGCGTCACTGTCCCCACACTGGCACAGCCTCCACGCAAGGGGATGTGGCTCTCACTGGCTCACTCGGTAGGTGAGGGTGGGGAACTGGGGTCACTGGGGCCTGAAGGGACAGTTTGGTGGCAGGGGAACCCCTGGAGTGTCCCTGGAACTGCCACAGGGAGCTGGGACAGTGCATGGGGACACCGTGTGCTCAGGGTCACAAACCACTCACAGCTGTTTGCTTTGGCCCCCGAGTCCCAGCAGGGAGGGACACCAACCTTTGCCCCTCCAGGACAGCTCTTGGCTGTTCCTCCACTCAAGCCTCATCCCAGGAGCTCTGACCCAGCCCCAGCTCTGCCCCTTCAGCCCCTCCTGGAGCTGTCCCCTCCCTGTGCCCCCGGGCAGGGTGGGACACCTTTCCCTAAGTTTTCCCTGCTCCTTTGGTCTCCCCCTGCCCGTGCAGCCCCAGCTGGGGAAGGGAAGCCTCTCCAGGGCTGGGAATCCCCTCCTGCCTCCCTCCTTCCCACAGAGCTTGGAAGGGGAAGGAAGGGGTATTTTTAGCACTCAGCCCCCGGTTGTTCCAAGGATTGAGCTAAAAAGAGGAATTGACGTTCAAAGGAGGGCTGGCTTTGCTTTAAAAGGAAGGGTTTGTGCTTTTCCTACTACTCAGTCATTGCAAAACTTTCCTGTGAAGAGGGATTGGTAAAAATACCTCGGGTGGGAGGTGGCAGCCTGTGACATTGGTGCACAGTTCCCTGTGCTGGCCCTGCTCCCATTGCCCAGGGTGAGCTCCCACCCCAAAGGAGGGGATGGGCTGGGACTGAGCCCCCCTGTCCTGGTGCTGATCCCAGCTCCCATCACCTGTGAAGGGAATTCTCTCCTGCCAGCCCATCCTGGAGTGGTTCCTCTCTGCAATTCCTGCTCTCCAGAAGCTTTTCCTGACCATCCTCACAGCTTTGGAACCCCCTGGGAGCTCAGGTACCTTCCCAGCTGCCATCCAACCCCAGTGCTGTCCTGGAGATCCTCCAGGCCCAAAACAAAACATCCACACCCTGAGGAGGACATGAGCTGGAAGCCCCAAGGGTCAGAATCCTAATCACTGGGTTTGGTGTTTAGGGAATATAGATTTGGCTTCTCTCTGTGTTCCTCCTTTTCTCTCTGCCCTTTAACAATCCCCTTGTAAGTGTTTGGGATTTGGGAGTGACCAGAGACCCTTTCTCAAGGGCCATTGCTCCATCACAATGAGCCATGGATGCAAATCCCGAGGGAATCTTTTGGGAAGGACAATGCCCCAAGCCCAGTGTCCTGGTTTTAGTGATCCCAAGTCAAAGGAAGGTCACAGGGGGACAATAATCAACCATCCAGTCATGTCAAGGTCACAACCAAACCCCAATTTGGTTCTGTCAAGGAAAAGCACCTTCCAGAAAGAGGGGAAGTAGCACAGCCAAGGAGAAAGTGAAAGCATAAAAAATGGGTTTTAACCTGTGACCCTTTCCAAAACCTGGGGTCAGCTGGGCTTCTGTCAAATGTCACCTCCCACTATGGGAAAATCCCAGCCTACCTGGTTCCTCACGGGCTCCAAGCAGCACTTCTGGTTTTGTGCTTGTAGGCGGGAGAGATCCTGAGAAATGCACCTTGTGACAGGCATGTGCCAGCCCTGGTGCCCTGCCATGGCACCTTGGGCAGCCCCTGCAGGGCTGGTGCCTGTGCCAGCTCAGGGATGTGCACTCCCCTAGGTCAAGGAAATTGTGATTTTCAAGCTTTTTGTAAAGAAAATGTTTTAAAAAATATAAATGTGACTTTAAACAAAACAAACAGGAGGGGTCAGGCTCTGTTTGCAGGGGACAAGGGACAGGGCTTCCAGCTGTGCCAGGGGAGGTTTAGTTGGATATTAGGGAAAATTTCCCATGGAAAGAGCAGTGGTGGAGTCACACCCCTGCAGCGATTTAAAACCCACGTGGATGTGGCACTTTGGACATGGTCAGTGGTGGCCTTGGGGAACATCCTGCTCATCCCTCCACCCCCTCCCAGGTGCTGTTTGGGGACTGCTAAAGACAGCTGGCCCTCCCTCCAGCCCCTCCTTGTCCCTAACGCTGTGAATGGCACCGAAACCGCCTTTGTTCCCCTCCCCGGGGGGCAGGACCTGCTACCTCGGCTTCTATAAAGGGGTGGTGGGGCCGAGAGGCCCCAGCACCATCCCAATCCCTGTCCCAGCCCCAGCCCTGCTTCCAATCCCTCTCCCAGCTCCATTCCAGCTCCCAGCCCGTCCCAGCCCCATCCCAGCCTCATCCCAGCTCCCAATCCCTGTCTCAGCCCCATTCCAGTTCCCAGTCCCTGTCCCAGCCCCAGCCCTGCTCTCAGTCCCATCCCAGCTCACAGTCCCTGTCCCAGCCCCATCCTCGTTCCCAGTCCCTGTCCCAGTCCCATCCCAGTTGCCAATCCCTATCCCAGCTCCATCCCAGTCCCCAATCCCCATCCCAGCCCCATCCCAGCTCCATCCCAGTCCCCAGTCCCCATCCCAGTCCCATCCCAGTCCCCCATCCCCATCCCAGCCCCATCCCAGTCCCATCCCAGTCCCCAATCCCCATCCCAGCCCCACTCCCGGCCATGCTTCTCCCCGCCGCCGCTGCCACCGCGCTGCTGTGCCAGCTGAGCCTCTCCGCAGCCATCCAGTGGCTGTGAGTGGGGATCTCTCCTTCCAGACCCTCTCTCGGCGGTCCCTCGGGGCTCTGCGGCCCCCCAGTGACCCCCCTCTCCCCACAGCGGGCTGGCCAGCAGCGGGGTGGCGTGGAACGAGAGCCAGCACTGCCGGCTGCTGCTGCCGGAGCAGCTCCAGCTGTGCCGCCGGCATCTGGAGCTGATGCCCAGCATCGCCCGGGCCGCCCGCCGGACGCAGCAGCTGTGCCAGCAGAGCTTTGCGGACATGAGGTGGAACTGCTCCTCCATCCAGAGCGCCCCCAGCTTCGGCCCCGAGCTGCTCACGGGTAAGGGATGCTCCTCCCGGGCTGGCAGAGCGGTCCAGGCTCGCTTCTGCCTCGGATTTCTGGTTTGGAGTAAATATCCCGCCTTTATGTGGTGTTAATTCTGTGTAAGTTCCGTCTGGGGCAGGTGACAGACTGCAACTTCCATTTCAAACAGCTGCCAAAAACAAGAGGGGGAAGAGATGGGGATACAGGCTGGGTACGGATTGTGGCAGTCACAGGCCCAGAGAGAAACTTAAAGGATTTCTCCAGTCCGGCTTTCTAAGGCTCAGCTAGGATTTTTCTCAAGCTAGAGCCTCTTTCTCTACTGTAAACATGAGAGAAAGAAAGCCTGGGACAAGAGGTGTCTCCTTCTCTGACCAATGATCTGTCTCTATTTTATTTTTCACGAAGTGTCTTATTTAAAGCCATGGCTTCCTTCAATAAATTGCTCTTTCTTGTTCTTGCAAGAGAGTGCCCTGTTACTGTGTCCCTTCGCCGCTCCCTAACCTTTCTACAGTAACACGGGCGCAGGTTAAAACACAAAAATTGAGATGCAATGAGAAGAGAGCCTGTCTGGGCAGCGAGGAAGGAAACATCGCTGTTTTCTCCGCAGGAACACGGGAAGCCGCCTTCGTGCACGCCCTGGCCGCGGCGGCCGTGGCGCAGGGCATCGCCCGCTCCTGCGCCTCCGGAGAGCTGCCGCTCTGCTCCTGCGGCCCCGGCCCCTCCGAGCCCCCCGCGCCCGGCTCCCGCTGGGGGGGCTGCGGGGATAACCTGAGCCACGGGCTGCAGCTCGGAGCCGCCTTCACGGGGGGAGCCGCCCGAGCCGGTACCGGCGGCGCGCCCGGGCTGCGGGCGGTGAACCGGCACAACGGAGCCGTGGGGCGCGCGGTGCGTGCGGGTCTGCAGGGTGGGATGGGGATTCGGGGCTGGGATGGGGTGTGGGAGCCCCCCCAGGGGTGACACAGTGGGTGCGAGCCCCCTGGGTTTGCCTCTCTCAGCAATTAAAGGCAGCAGAGCCAGCCAGGTTTTTTGGGATGTCCTGAACATCAGGAGGCAACAAAATGGTTAAAAAGTGTGTTTGCAGACACCCCCACACACACTGCTGCCCAGACATCCCATACCCTTTCCACAACCATCTATCTGACACTTCACACCAGTATTCCCAGTTATCTGATATTTCACACAGTATTCCAGTTATCTGATATTTCACACCAAAACTCCCAGTGCTTCTTTCTGCCCTTCTCATTGGAAATAGAGGTCATGCTGCCCCACTCCAGCTGGGCTCCCCAGCCCATCCTGTCTTAGTGCTTCCATCCACTCCTGTTCCCCAGGTGAGGCCAGGGAAGCCTCCAGCTCCACTGCCAGATTCTCTGAGTAGTTACCCAAGGATCAGGTTCTTATCAGAAGGGATTGAAGCTGGGCTGAGTCCCTGCTTGCTCTGTTATATTCATCTCTGAGCTCTTTCATCCCTCAAAACTTCCCATTGGGAGTCAGTCCCTGGGGTGGTACCAGGAGAGAGCAAACTCACCTGTTTGTTTTGCAGGTGCTCAGTGACTCCCTGGACACCAGGTGTAAATGCCATGGGGTTTCAGGCTCCTGCTCAGTGAAGACCTGCTGGAAGGGGCTGCCAGACCTGGGTGAAATTGCCTCTGACCTCAAATCCAGGTACCTGGCAGCCCTCAAGGTGACCCATCGGCTGGTGGGGCCCAGGAAGCAGCTGATCCCCAAGGAAGGGGATGCCAGGCCAGTGACAGAGATGGATCTGGTTTATCTCATCAACTCTCCTGACTACTGCACCCCAAACCCCCAGCTGGGCTCTCTGGGGACACAGGACAGGTAGGAAGAACACAGCCTCTGATTCCAGGAGTGCCTGTACTGCTGGGTTTGGGTGTCCTGGGAAGCTGATGTGGATGGGCTGGGCTGAGTTTGCAGCACATCCCTGAATTCCTGTCTTGTGAGACCCCACCTGCACTGCTGTGTCCAGGTTTGGGGCTCCCAACACAAGTCAGGCATGGACATGTTCAACAAGTGCCTGTCTGGCCATGGAGCTGCTCTGAGAGCTGGAGCCTCTCTGCTCTGGGACCAGGCTGGGAGAGCTGGGGGTGCTCATCTGGAGAAGAGAATGATCCAGGGAGAGCTCAGAGCCCCTTCCAGAGCCTA
Organism: Erithacus rubecula; assembly: GCF_903797595.1. NCBI lineage: Eukaryota > Metazoa > Chordata > Aves > Passeriformes > Muscicapidae > Erithacus > Erithacus rubecula. The sequence continues at coordinate 5,014,436 of NC_136667.1, read as the reverse complement.
AAAGGGTTCCAGGAGTGCTGGAGAGGGACTGGGGACAAGGGATGGAGGGACAGGACACAGGGAATGGCTTCCCACTGACAGGGTTTGCTGGGATATTGGGAAGGAAATCCCTGTGAGGGTGGGGAGGCCCTGGCACAGGGTGCCCAGAGAAGCTGTGGCTGCCCCTGGAAGTGTCCAAGGCCAGGTTGGATGGGACTTGGAGCAATCTGGGCTAGTGGAAGGCTTCTACCCATGGCAGGGGTGGCACAGGATGATCTTTAAGATCCTTTCCAACCATTCCACAATTCCATGACCCTGCTGCCTCCTGCTCTGAGCACACCAGCTCTGGGAGGGCAGCTCCCCAGCCTCACACCTCTCCCCACACAGGCCGTGCAACAGGAGCTCTGTGGGCAGTGGCAGCTGTGACCTGCTGTGCTGTGGCCGTGGCTACAACACGTACACGGAGGAGGTGCAGGAGCGCTGCCACTGCCGCTACCGCTGGTGCTGCTCCGTGGTGTGCCGGCGCTGCCGGCGCCGCCTGCAGAGGCACGTCTGCAAATGACAGGGACAACCCGCCCTGCCCAGCCCCCAGGCACGCCTGGACAACAGCAGCTCATCCCAAGGGATGCCCTCAGCAAGGAGGAGGAGGTTTGGTGTCTCATGGGAAACCTCAGACTGAGAGATTTTGGGAAGCAAAATTCCTTCCAGCCCAGAGTTCAGGGCAGCACAAAGAGCTGCCCTCCTGCAGCTGGTCAGTGGCCAGCCCTTTGTGTCCAGCTGGGAAAAGCCATTGATCATTCCCATTTCTCCAGGGGGAATGGGGACCCTGGGCTGCCATTGTCCCTTTGCAGGAGGATTCTGACAGCAGCCTGAAAGCCAGGAGTGATGGATGGATGGATGGATGGATGGATGGATGGATGGATGGATGGATGGATGGATGGATGGAAGGGGGTGGAGTTATCCACTGGGAGGAGGCTGCAGGGGTGGAATGCTGCTGCTTTGGGTGAGGGGGCCATGGGCAGCTCCTTTGGGAACAGGATTCTGCTGTGGGCTCATCCAGGATGCCCATCCTCAGGGAAAACACTGCTGCTTCAGGGCCCTTGGCAGCATCTCAGTGGAGACCATTTCTATGGAGATGGTGCTGCTCTCCTTGATGGCAGAGACACCAGGGACAGGAGAGGTCCTGGGGGCTGCCAAAACTGGGCAGCCTGGCAAACCCACCCCTGATTGTGTGTTAACAACCCAACCATGGCATTGCTGTGGTTTCTGTCCCCATTGTCAGAGGTGGGAGCCCACTCTATACACCAAATTCTCATGGCTTGTCCTTCCTGCCTCTCCCCCTGGCTCACTCCTCCCACCCTTCAGGACCAGTTGGAATTCTGGCCTGGAGAGGGGACACAACTCCAGGACCTTGGAGAAGCAAGAAATAACCTTGTGTTTCCTGTAAGTGGGGTTCTGGTGTGTGTTTTTCAATAAATGTTTAACTCTCTGAGCCTTGTTTTCTAGGACAATCTTTCCTCCATGTGCTTCTGAGCTGGTCCTGGAGAAATAGGCTATAAGGAGAGCCTTGTGTCCATAAAGCCTCATCTGAGGACCAGCTCACTTTCAGCTCTTTTTACTTCTCACTGGCCCAGATTTGCCTTTAATTACAGATCCCTGCCTTCCTCGGCTCCTGTTTTATCCCCTGCTCCCTCAGGTCTCCATCTGCCTGGGATTGGGGGCTGGTACTGGAAACTGGCAGTCCAGAGTTATTTTCTGATCCTTGAGAATGAGGGCTGGATGAGCCAAGGGTGTGTGTGAACAGCAAGGGTTTGGGAGCCAGGGATGGGGGCTCCCACATTTCCCTTAGCACAGAATCCAGCCAAGTGCTTGGATGGGATGAAATTCCTGCTGGTGCAGCCTTGGGAGAGAAAGAATGAGTCCAAACAGGTGCTGGAGAGACTCCACAGCACCAGCAGGACAGGTAAACGGGATGGGAATCCTCAGGGTGGGATTCCTGCAGCTCCCAGCATTGCCTGGAGGCTCCAGCAGCTTCACTTTATTTTTGGTTCCCATTGAGTGGAGTTGGCCGCGCTCAGCCCCAGCCCAGCTGGACGATTACTCACTTCCATATCCATTCCATCATTTTTAATGGTCTCTGTTGGGTCACGGAATCAATTCATGAGCTTTTCTTGTAAAACACTCCCCTCCCCTTAATGTGCTCCAGGTTTCTGTGTGAGCAGGGAGGGAATCAGAGGTGGCTCGGGAGGATGCAGGGGCTGGAAGTTGAGTTCCAGGAGTGAGTTAACCCTCATTATCAGATGTTAATGTGCCATTGACTGGCTCTGCCTGTTGCCATCTCCCTTCCGAGAGCGCCGGTAAAACCGCAGCTGCCCAAGGTCAAAAGCTATCTCGAGTTTTCCTTTTAAAATGCAATTAGAGGTCAGTGTCCCGCATTCCTCAGTACAAAAAAAAAAGGAGTTTCAGCTGCCAGGCTGCAAAACAGCCGCAGTTTCTGTGTGCGGAGAGCTGCAGGTACTAAATTAGGATTGCTTCAATGCCTTCCCTCCATGCACTTCCCAGAGCATCCCAGATCACAGGGAGGTGACACCGGGAGGGGCGGCGAGCATTGCAAAACGAGCTGGCGAGAGGGAAAAAAAAACCGGGAAGGATCTTTTGGAGTGAGAACTCCAGCCAGGAGGGTGAGAAATGTGATTTGCATTTGGTAACTACAAACACACATGGCCTGGGGGAGAGGAGAGGAGCCACAATGGCAAGGAATGCCCAGGGGAGTCGTCGGGATCCCTCCTAGAGCGGTCCCGTTGGAATTCCTGCCTGGGAAAAGGCAGGGTCAAGTGCTGAATATGCAGAATTCACTCCTCCTCTCCCTCCTTGACTCCAAGCCCGACAGGGAAGAGCTGGGAAAAGACAGGAGGGGTCCCTGGGCAGCCGGAATCCTGCGGGAAAGGGGCAGGCGCCGGAATTGGCTGGAGAATGCAAAGGGTCAGGCTGGCAGGGGGTGACAGGGGGTGACAGCTCAGTGACAAGGCGCAGTGGGAGCTGCTGGGATCCGGACACACACCTGGAATTAGCAGGGATGTGAGACCTGCGGGGCTGGGAGCATCCCCCAGGAGCCGGGAGCCTCAGGGGATGCAGTGGGAATGGTCCCTGTGTTGGTCCCCAGGGGTTTTAAGGGAGTAACCTTGGTGTGAACGTGGTTATTTGTTGCTGGTCAAATTTGTGCAAACAATAAAGTCTGAGGGAAGGCGAGCTATTTTCATAGAATATTTTGATTTTGCTGGATTTATTTTTTCTTTTATTTTCCTATTTATTGAGGGATTCTGCATAACTCATTCCAGCAGGATAATACGAGCAAGGGCAGCAAACTGTGGATAATTAAGTTTTTGGAGGAAGGATGACTCTGTGTTCAAGGATATGTTGGAACATTTCTTCTGCACAACCCTGGACTGTGGGTCAGGACCTGCACCTGCTTTTCCTTGTGCTGCTCACAGAGCTGAGCCAGAAGTAGGAGAAAGCCCAGAGTGGGGCTCAGCTGTGGATCAAACCTCACAGAACCAGGGAATCCAGGAATGGTTTGGGCCTTAAAACTCATCCTTAAAACTGGCATGAGCAGGAAACCCTCTCCTAGGCCAGGTTGCTCCAAGCTCTGTCCAACCTGCACCGCTGGGAATATTTGGGGGATGTTGCTGTGACCTTTGGGTGGTTAATATGTGCACCATCACACCACAAGACACACACATGAGTAAATACTTGTATTTAAGGAAAAACCCTGCCCTCTCTGTTCTCCTTTGTTCCCGGGGTGCTCAGCAGTGTCGTGGTGCTCTAAGGATGACAAACAAAAACAGGGATTGTCCGAGTGGGGATCTTCAGGGACAAGCAGGGGTGAGTAAGAGCCATGAGATCCGAGGGGGAACCAGCTGCAGCCTGAGGAATTTTGGGTGTAGTTCTGGCAGGGGCTGCAGGGGGTTTGGAGGGGAAGCAGCTCTCCATCCCTTGGAATCATGGAATTCTTGGGATGATTTGGTAAAGGGACTTAAAACCCAGTTTATTCCACTCTCTGCCCTGGGCGGTGACACTTTCCCCTATCCCAGGTTGTTCCATTGTGAGTAACAATTCATTGCACAATCTGACACCGGCACGAGGAAAATAAACAGAATAAATCGTAAACTGAGTCATCCTCAGAGGCTGAGTTAGAATTACTCAGGATTAAGGAGCACTAGTAGTGGTTGCTACATCCATACTTTGCTCACAGCCAGGTCAATCACCTTTATTTCTAAGGGAAATAACCTGTTCATAAAAAGGATAGATTTAACCCTAACCTGCCCAATGCCTGGTTGAATCAGAGATTTTAGGAGTAAAATAAATGAAGGAAAAAAAAAAGAGAGAGAGAGAGAGAGACAGAGAGAGAGAAAGTTCCCATGTTCCACTTGTACTGCAGAAAAAATAGAGAATAGGAAGTGTTGTGCTTAAACAAATAAATTTATAGTTATTGACATCCAGGATTGTCCTATCAGGGATCTCCACTGTGTACTCCTTTGATAAAGCGGGAAAACGGATGTTTTCTGGCAATTTATCTAATTAGCTACATTTTTTTCCACTTTCCCAGACTCCATCTCAGCGCTCCCTGCCAGGACCTGTGCGGGTCGGTGCGACAGGCAGGACCTGGCAGGGAAAAGTGTGAGTGCGCTGGAGGCCCCTGAGCCGCCCCAGCCGCTCCCGCTCTCCGCGGGAATCCCGGGGGGCTCCACAGCCCCGGGGCGAGCGCGGGGCCATCACGGCACCCACCGGGGCCGCTGCCCCTCAGCCTGTCCTCACCAGCATGGCGGCACCCGCGCCCCAAGGGCTGTGGCTGTGCCCTCCCCAAGATGGCGCCCCATGGTGCGGCTATGGCGATGACCTCCCCAAGATGGCGGCCGGGGTGGGTACGGTCGCGCCGGACCGCGCCGGAAGTGGCGGCGGCGGCGCCGTTCCCGGCCCATGATGGCGGAGGCGGGCGCGGGCGGCCCCCGGCTGGCGGAGCTGCTGGCGCTGGGCCGGCGGCTGTGGGACGAGCTGGAGGCCAGCACCGAGCCCTCCTCGGGAGCCCCGGCCGTGCAGGACAAGGTGCGGCAGGGGCTGGACGCGCTGCAGCGGGCGGCGGCCATGGTGGCGCAGCTGGAGCTGTTCAGGTGGGCGCTGAGGGGACGGGGAGGGTCCTGGGGCAGGACAGAGGTGGAGGGGAAACGGGACAGAATCCCAGAATCACTGAGGTTGGATCTCCAAAACCATCGAGTCCAGCCTGAGACCGATCCCCAGCTTGTCACCAGCCCAGAGCGCTGAGTGTCACATCCAGGCGTTCCTTGGACACTTCCAGGGGAGGAGACTCCAAACCTCCCAAGGCGTGACCGCCCTTATCATGGACAAATTCCTGCTGCTGTCTGTTATAAAAGAAACAAAAGTCTCGATATTCAGCAAAATTTAGATTGCTTTATTTTATACAGACAGAGCAAGCAGCGCTGGGGAGGCAGAGGGGTCACAGCCCACTCCAAGCTCCACCGAACTTTGGTTTGCAGCTCCTTTTTTATAGCATGGTTTCCTTGTAGTCATCAATAATTGCTATTGTTTTGCTGTCATAATTCTGCCAGGTGAGCAGTGGTGGTCTGTGGGATTGCTGGATGACGTGAGTCTCTGGACAATTTGTCAAGTCCCATGGATAACCATCAGGTCTTGGTAGATAAGAAATGGCAGAAGTCAGGCAGTCTGGTCTCAGGGATAGGCTGCAATTGATCACACAAAGGCAGGAAATCTGATTTTGCAGAATCTGTTGGGCTGTGTGAAAGCCTTGTTTGGCAAGCTGTCAGTAGATACAACTTATTTAGAAACATAATATTCATAAGAGGAGGATTTAATTTTCCTTTCTTTAGTGTCATGCTTCATTTCAGACCTAAGTATTCTGCTTTATACAAACCCAAATACTTCTATGATTAACACAAATCTTTTATCAATTATCACATGTCCAATCCTGGCCCAGCCTGAGGCTGTTCCTGTCTCTGTTCCCTGTTGTCCCCTCCTGTCAGGGAGTTGTGCAGAGCCACAAGCCCCCCTGATCCCCTTTTCTCCAGGCTGAGCCCCCTCACAGGATGAGCCCAGCCCCTCTCCCATCTCCATTCTGGACTCTGCTCTCTCCCTCACAGTGAGAACGAGGAGCTGGAGGAAATCGCCTCAGCCGACCTGAAGTTCATGCTGCTGCCAGCACTGCTGGGAGGCCTGACACTGAAGCAGGTGGATCTGAGCAGGAGAAGGGAGCACCTGGAGAGTGCCAGGGAGCATTTCCTGCGCTTCCTCAAGCTCTGCAGGAATTATGGGCTGGGATCTTTCCAGCTGCCCCCAGGCAGCGCCGGCGAGGAGAAAACCGAGAGCCCCCAGGACCCTGCCCAGCCCAACCTGGTGGCCATGGCCATGAGCAGGGCAGCCAAAATTGAAAGGTGGGCTCCATGCAGTGGGAAGGGCTTTGGGAATCACCCTGGGAGGAGCAAGAGCCTGAGGCAATGCAGGGTTGGACAGGGAAGAGCTTCCAGTTTGATCATAAAACGCTCATTATGAGAGATGTGACTCGCTGTTTAATGGGTAGGACCATTTGTGTCTCCAGTTTCTGGTCTCTGAGGATAAACTGCTCAAAAACTTAAATTAACTCTTTAATCTTTTGTAATTAATCTTATATTTATTTCTTTAATCACAGCTGTCAGCATAAAAACTTCCAGACTGGAAGTTTCCTACCAGTGAGTTCATTAGAGCTTGAAAAAAATGTGATGCCTTTGGTGCTCTGGTTGGGATTTTGGCCACTGAGTTGCTCATTATGGCAGCACTGGAAGGTCCAGACTGGGTTGGACTTGCTTAAATAGTGTAGAAAAACATTGAAAAATGCAATTTATATTCTAATTGGGAGTGGTTTCTTTTTTTAGAAATACTCTTTTATGCTCCTTGTCCTTTCAGCCCTCAAAGGTTTCTTGGCTCTTATTGTTCATCCTTCAGGTGACAATAACCCAGGGAAGGAGGACACGAGGATTTAGTTTGGAAGTGTTTTATATGAGTAGTTCCCCCTTTAATAACTAGTTCCTGAATAGGTCAAAAAGTCCAAAAAGCCAAAATTGTATTTAAAAACTACCTGCACACACAAAACCACCTGAGACAGAAGGTGGAAGACATTTGTGTGATATGGAATCAGCTCAAACCAGCCATTCCATTGATTTTCTTAGTCCTGCTTTCTCCAGGAGACTGATGTTTCCAGTCTTGCCTAATTTTACCAGGAAGGCTTCAATTTCCTAGGATTCACTAATGTTTAGGAGAAGAATAAAATCATTGAGGCCCCTCTGAATTAAATGTCATTTTACAGCTGCTTTTAACAAACAGGAGAGGCTGAAATTCCAACAGGAGCCAGCACAGCTTCCATGAAATTTGATTGATCCTCTTAGTAAAGGTGGGAAAGGCACTAGGGCTGGGCTGGGCTGGAAAAAAAATTATTCAGTGATGTGATTTTGCTGTTGTTTTGAGCCAGGTACAAACAGAAGAAGGAGCTGGAGAACAAATTGGCCTCCATGAAAAGCTCTGTGGAGAGTGGGACAGCAGATGAGGATCAGATCCGGGAATTTTACATCCTCCAGATCCAGAAATGGATCAGCACCAGCCTGGAGGAGATTGAGAGCATTGACCAGGAGCTGGTGATCCTGAGGAGCAGGGATGCACCCAGGCAGGTGAGGCAGCTCTCCTGGGATCCAGCTGCTGTGGGATGGGCATGGGGGGATGAATTCCAGAGGAATTCAAGTGCAGAGATTTGTTCAGTTGGAATTGAGCTCAGTCACAGCTCAATGAGCTGATGGGGTTTCCTTCATTCTGAATTCTGAATTTTGGGTTGGGCTCTGCTGTCACACCTTCCCCACAATCCCAGCTGGAGTTTGAGATATCAGAGCTGAACTGGGTGTGCAAAGGCTTTTCTGCAGATCCCTAATTCTGAAGAACATTGGGTTTGGAAATTAAAGTAAGACCCTTACAGTTTCTGTCAAGCCTCCACTCCTGGTCTGCAGCATTTCCAGGTGTTATCAGCCCATTTGGAATGACAGAACATTCCCACAGACCTGCAGTCCCTGTGCAGAACGTTGTGTCCAGGATTTCTGTGACCTGGGATGTCTGCTGGGAGCAGCAGCTCCTGATGTGCTGGCACAGCCTCCTGGCAGGGCTGCTTTGGGGGGTCATTTTTTAGCACTGCAGGACTCAGCTCCTCAAAGGTGTCCTGGAGATGCCATGGAATGATGGGCTCAGAATGTTCCACTGCAACAATAAAAAACATTTCCTGCTCTGCTCTGAGCTCAGCCCTGGCAGCTCTGCTTTGACCCCAGCAGGTGGCACAGAGGCACATTTTAGATTTTATTTGAATAGATATCACCTATATTTTGTAATTTGTTACTGCTCATATGTGAGTGGACAGTTGTCCAAATATCAAAATTTAGTTTTGATTTTTCTATAGTTAATTATTAAAAAAAAACAAACAGTGCCCTCATGAATTAATAGGTTTGAATCTCTTTAAAGAAAAACTTGCAAGTTTATGCCTCACAGATTTATTATCAGTATTTTAGCTTTCCCTTCAAACCAAAATGCAATGAATTTCTAGTTTACATTTTTCAGTTATCAATTTGAAGTGATTCCTGTACAGGCACAGATGGAATTCCTGATTTAAACCAAATTCAGACCTGGATTCTCCATCCTGGGGCATTGCTCTGAGAGCTGAGGTGTTTCTTCTCTACAAGACCTTAACTTCAACATGGGAAACAGAGGGGGAATTCTCATCCTCTCAGTTCCCTGGTGACTGTTGTTTGCATCCCCAGGCTCCAGCAGGTCCCCGTGGCCCTTCCAGGCCTGCCAGATCTCCAATGAAACCCTTCATCCTCACCCGGGATGCTGCTCAGGCCAGGTATGCACTGGGATGATCCAACCACACTTTGTGCTCTCCTGTCAAGCCTAAAATGTTCCTTCAGGTGCAGAAATCCAGGTGCTATCTTCATATATGTACTTGAGTTTGTGGCACCCTGAAACCTGTGCAGGAATTTTGGTATCTAAAGCACAGAATGGAAGAGAAACCAAATTTCCTGTCATGCTTTGGACATGATTTATGCTGAGCTTTCCATGTATCTGCTTCAGTTCTCAGGGGTCCTGGGGCCACCTTCCCCTATTCCAGGTTGCTCCAAGCCCTGTCCAGCCTGGCCTTGGACACTTCCAGGGGCACAGGGGCAGCCACAGCTTCTCTGAGCACCCTGTGCCATGGCCTGCCCACTCTCACAGGCAGAAATTCCTTCCCAATATCCATCTAACCCTGCCCTCTGGCAGTGGGAAGCCATTCCTTGTGTCCTGCCACTCCAGACTCTCTCCATCTTTCCCTTGAGCACAGGAAGGCCACGATTGGGTCACCCCAAAGCCTTCCTCAAGCCCCCCTTGTGAGATTGGATCATGGAGTAGCCTTGTGCCTCTTGCCTGTGTTGCTGCTCCTCCCAGGGGGTTTCATGGCCTGGCTTTGGCTGCTTTTGTCCCCACAGGGTGTTTGGAGCTGGCTATCCCGGGCTGCCCACCATGACTGTGGATGACTGGTACGAGCAGCGCCGCAAGCAGGGAATTGTGTCCACCCCACAGAGGGTTCCAGGTATGCAACAGAGATGGTAAACAGGGCATTTGGGAAGCCTCTTGAGAGGGATGGGTGAGCAGTGTTTGAAGGACAGGTGCCAGCCAATCAAGGCAGAAGCTTCTCTATGAAATGGAGAATGTAAACCCCCTCCCTTCAAGTTATTAAAATTTTGAAATTAGAGGGATCTCAGGCAAAGATATGGGAATTAGGAATAACAATTAATTACTAGGAAAATTTAAATAGAAATACAGTATTACAAAGAACAATCCCAACCCTGACAGAGTCAGAATACAACTTGACACCCTTTCAGTCAGGGTGTTGGCAGCAGTCCCATTCAATGGTGGCTGCATCCTCCTGCAGTGGCAGATGTGGTTCAGCTGGAGCAGTGCTCCTGTAGAAGGTGCAGTTTCCTCTGAAGATCCAGGGATGATGTGGAAAGGTCTGGCTTTCCTCTGGAATCCAGTGGAAAGAAGGTACCTTGCTGTCCAAAATCTCAGTTTTTATCTAGGTAGGAAAGGCTTGGCTCCTCCCCTGGCTGGAGCATCTCCCAGTGGGATGATGGAATTTTATCAGTCATGCAGTGGGACTGAATGGGCCAGCAGCAGATGATATCTTCCTGGAGGGAGGATGGGCTGTGGAAAGATAAAGATGATTGCCCCAGCTGGTTTAAAGATGGCCCATTAGCAGATAATATGTGCCAGGAGATCAGGGTCACTGCCACACCCAGTTTTTAACAATGGCCCATTAACAGGTGATACCTCCTGGATGAAGGGTGGGTCATGGGAAAGATAAAGATGATTGCCCCAGCTGGTTTAAAGATGGCCCATTAGCAGATGATATGTGCCAGGAGATCAGGGTCATTGCCCTGCCCTGCTGCAACAGATGGGGACAGAACACAAATTGCTGGCCACATCAACACAACAGGGAAGTGTGCAGGGTATGGAACTCCCTGATTATGGAAGAATCCAAGCTTTATTAGGGAAACAACTGGGTTAGACTGTGCTTGGCCTGTCCAAGGGCAGGTTGGAAGGGGGATGGTGAAAGGTGGCACTGGATGATCCCTTCCATCCCAAGCCATCCTAAGTTTCTTGCTCCTGCTGGCTGGCAAGCCCAGCTCCCTGCAGGACTTTGGAGAGGCTGGATCTCCTCCCTGTCCCTCCCCTCCAGCAGGTGCAAGTGATGAGGAGCTGCAGAAGCAGCAGCAGGAGACTGAGGAGAAGGAGGATGATGAGGAAGCTCTTCGGAAAGCACGGAGCTGGGACGACTGGAAGGACACTCACCCCCGGGGCTACGGCAACAGGCACAACATGGGCTGATGCTCTGGCTGCCAGCAGGGCCTGGAGATCCTGGGAGAACAGCCTGGAGAGGGAGGAGGAAATACAATGTACATAGGTGGAGTTTCCAGGAATTCCCTGGATGGACAGGGGACAGGATGGCAGGAGGACACGTGACCCCATGCTTTGGTTTGCATTCCATGTCAGACTGGGGACACTGGTTGTGTTTGGGGGGTGCCCCAGAGCTCTGAGGGGCAGCTCCATGAGGGTCAGGCTCCCTCTGCCCTCCCAGGTGGAGGCAGCCTCCAAGGGGAGCTCCATGGATTTGAAAACTCTTTGTATTGTGGGTGGATATATTTATTTTTTTTCCTCTCTATTTTACGCAAAATAAACTCTCTTTGTGCTGCCTGATTCTTGCTGTGAAATTCTCTTGCTCTTCATCCCGAACTTTCCCAGGACGTGAACCCTGGGTGCTCTCATGGAGCCCACAGGGGACAGAGCTGGGATAAATGGTGCCATGTTACAAGACAAAGTAGTCAGTGTGCTTTGAAACCTTCTAGAACAGTCCCTGAATGGGGGAAAACTCTCTGAATCTCTCTGGCACCATTCCTGAATGAGGAAGAAGAGGACACACCTGGCACTGAGCTGGCACAGAGCAGGTGGGTGCAGGAAGGTGAGGAATCACAGCTGGAGCCTCTGGAAGTGCCCAGTGAGAGCTGGTAGCTGTGGATGGACTTGTTCCAAACCTGGTAAAATATTGGGATGGAAAAGCAAAGCATGGCTGGCACTTTGTGTCACCTGGACAGTGGGGTTCTGTAGAAATGTGGTGGTTTTCCCTCCTATTAACAGGATTTGAGCACAGCTGGGCTGCAGGAGTTGGGATGTTTTTCATACAGTAATCCCTGTCCTCAGAACTGATCCACACCCAGGGAACCTGCAGGGACTGTGGTTCTTTCTCCCAGGTGCTGAGTCCCTACAATTGACAGGAGGGGTTTATGAGTTCCAAATCTCCCAGGGAATATTTCTAATTTTCCCACCACAATCCTGCAGGTGTGTTTATCCCTTTCCTACACTGCTGTTAGCCAGCACTTCCTAGGAGTGGCTCTGGACAGCTGGATCCTGAGCAGTAGCTTCAGGGATTTATTCCCTGTGGATTCTCACTCTTCCTTGGGCTGTTGGCCTGAGGTCCCACCTCAGTGCTGACTCCCTGCTGCTCCTATCTCCCTTTTTTGTTAATTTTCCCCCTCAATCCTCTCCAGGCAGCACTCCAGGCTCCCTGGGCAGGAGGCAGAGAGCCCATGCCAGGGCTGGGAGCAGCAGGAATGGTCTGTTGGCTGGGGAGCTTCAGGATGATATTTTTGGGTGGCTCTGAGGCTGTCACATGGCAGTGTTTGTGACATTCCCCCAGCATGGACGCTACCATTCCCAGGGGAACGCAGCAAGAGCCATGCCCAGAGGAATTCAGCCCCTTCCAGCACCAGCAGCCAGGACTTTGCCAGGAGCAGCAACCTCCCAGCACAGCCACAGTGCCCCACCCTCTGTGTGACCCTTCCAGGACCACCAGCTCCTCTCCATGCTCCTAATCCCAGCTGGGGCAGGTCCCCTCCCCTCAGCAGGGCTGGTGTCCCTCTGGTCACCTGGTTAAAGCCTCTGGACACACAGCCCGGCGCCCTGTGATTGCCAAACTCACCTTCCCACCCACAGAGCTCCTGCCACCATGAAAACCATCATAGCAGCCTGCTCCCAGAACCTCAGTGGTAAGAGATTCCCAAAATGGGCTGGGATGGTTCCTGGTTCTCCAGCAATGCAAGGAGCTGGTGGCTGTCACTGTTGTCTGCTTGTTTGGGAGTGCTGAGGAGAAAGGGGGTGTTGGGAGTGATTTGAGGATAACTCCACGGGAAAATGCACTACTGCTCCACAGAGATGAAATTTTGGACGATATTTGGGAATGTTACACACAAGATGCTCCTGGAAATTTGAAATGCAGGGTTTGCAGAGGCTCCTGTAGCTGTGGATGGGGCTGACAGCAGAGCTCTGGGAGTTTCTCTGTCTGTGGTGTGGATATTGATGGGGCTTTTGGAATAGGAGCTGGAAAAAAGGGTGTTAAAAAGACCAAGTGTGTGTTTAGTGGGCACAGGTTTGCTGGGAAGAGGTCTGTGTCTTCCCTGGGAAAAAGAAGGGACTGGGTTCTGCAGTTGGCTGGAATTTTGGGGATGTGTGGTGGGTGGAAGGGATTATTCAGAGCCCAGCATGCTGCATGGGAGAAAAGGACAAAAGTTCCCCATTGGAAAAATCCCCCATGGGCCAGAGATGGCTCCAGTGTTTAATTGATTTCACTTGTCCCATTCCTGGTTTGGATTGAGCTGGGGAGAACTGAAGCAGAGGTTTGTGGTTCTCCTTGGAGCCAGGGGTCCCTGGCTTGGGGAGCCACAGAGACAGGGCTGTTCCTGTGTCCCCCTGATTGTTTCTCTGGCCACCATGGGGTGGTTTTCCCAAGAAAACAAGGCTCTGTGATGCTGGGGTGGTCTCAGCATGGGGACCTTTGGCCAGGAGTGCTGCACTGGCAGGGCTTGGTGCCTCAGGCCCTTTTTGGGGAGCCAGGGATGGGGCCAGGCTTGGAGTTTGGATCCTGGCTCCCAGCCCAGGGAGGTTAATGGTTCACCAGGACCGGCTCGGGGAAGGGGTGGCAGGGGGAGTGGAGTGGCTGCGCTGTCAGGGGTGTGTCCCTGTGGGGACAGAGCAGGACAGCCACCCCCAGCCACGCTGGCCAGGCCTTGCTGCTGGCCTTGGCACTTGCTGGTGTCTCCCTGCTGTGCCAGCTGAGAAATCCCCAAACCCCATGAGCCTGAGCATGCCAAGGAGGGCATGGGGTGGCACATGGAGCGGGATGTGCCACTGCTCTTGGTGCAGGGAGCTTTTGGGCTTGGGGGTGCCCAGGTGTTCCCTGCTCTGGGGACAGCCCTGATTGCCCAGGGCCATGTCTGGCATGGTCCAGAGCTTCCTGGGGAAGAGCCTCTCCCATCCCGTCCCATCCCGTCCCATCCCATCCCATCCCGTCCCATCCCATCCCAACCTGTCCCATCCCATCCCAACCCGTCCCTTCTCCCCCAGCTGCTCATCTGTCCTGGATTGAAGGACAGGTTTCTGCCAATAAAGGCAGGAGCTTCTCTTTGAAATGGAGAATGTAAACCCCCTCCCTCCAAATTATTATTAGAATTTTGAAATTAAGGGGCTCTCAGGCAAAGATGTGGGAATTAGGAATAACAGTACTTTACTAGGAAAATTAAAATAGAAATATGGTATTACAAAGAACAATCCCAAAACACTGACAGAGTCAGAATACAACTTGACACCCTGTCAGTCAGTCAGGGTGGTGGCAGCAGTCCCATTCAATGGTGGCTGCATTCTCCTGCAGTGGCAGGTGTGGTTCAGCTGGAGCAATATAATTTTATCAGTCATGAAGTGGGACTGAATGAGCCAGCAGCAGATAATATCTTCATGGAGGGAGGATGGATTGTGGGAAAGATAAAGATGATTGCCTCAGCTGGTTTAAAGATGGCCCATTAGCAGATAATATGTGCCAGGAGATCAGGGTCACTGCCCCACCAAGTTTTTAACAATGGCCCATTAACAGGAGATATCTCACACAGGAATAAGAATCGCTGCCCCACCCAGTTTTTAACAATGGCCCATTAACAGGAGATATCTCCCCCAGGGATAAGAATCGCTGCCACACCCAGTTTTAAACAATGGCCCATTAACAGGTGATACCTCCTGGATGAAGGGTGGGTCATGGGAAAGATAAAGATGATTGCCCCAGCTGGTTTAAAGATGGCCCATTAGCAGATGATATGAGCCAGGAGATCAGGGTCACTGCCCCACCCTGCTGCAACAGATGGTGACAGAATACACATTTCTGGCCACATCAACCCAACACACCATCCTTCCCATCCCACCTCCCGCTGGTGCTCCTGGGCTCCCCCCGGCAGCCTGGTGGCCCCACCCGCGTACGAGCCGTGCTGTTTTGGGCGGGGGCTGTGCTCCCCTCTCCGCAGGCAGCCGGGCCAGCATCCAGACTGCCCTGAGGACGCTGCTGGCCGTGCCCTGGCCCTCGCAGCGCGATGTCGGCTCTGCTCTGCAGCTCCTGGCCGTACTACAGTGGGTGCTCAGCTTCCTGCTGCTGGGTGAGTGACGGGGGGGGCTGCGGGGGATCCCGGGGGGCCACACAGCCGCTCATCCCCTGCCCAACTCCTGCAGGAATTGTCAGCCTCCTGCTGCTCATCTACCTGCTCTTCACCAGCTTCTGGCTCATCCCCGTGCTCTACCTGGCCTGGATCATCTTCGACTGGGACACGCCGGAGAAAGGTGTGCTGGCCGTGTCCCCTCTTCTGCCAGCTTTGGAGCAGCCTGGGAGTGGGGTCCCCCTTTCTCCAGAATATGGGGAGCTCCGCATCCCCCCCGCTCCTTCCCTCTGCTCCCCCATCATCAGCACCACGGTGGGAAGAGGGATGCAGGAGGTTTAGGCGGAGCGTTTCCCTTGCATCCTGCTGCCCGCTGGGCTGGGCTGGGCTGGGCTGGGCTGGGCTGGCTGTCACCTCCGAGTCCCCTCCCGGCTTTGCAGGTGGCAGGAGGCTGCCGTGCCTGCGGCGATGGACGGTGTGGAAGCACTTTCGGGATTATTTCCCCGTGAAGGTAAGGCGCCGGGACGGGGTGGGACCACCCAAAAGGAGGTGCCACCGTCACATTCCCGTGACTTCTTTTGTCCCCGCAGCTAGTGAAGACACACGACCTGTCCCCCAGGCACAACTACATCATCGGCTCGCACCCGCACGGCATCCTCTGCGTCGGCGCCTTCTGTAACTTCATCACGGGCTCCACGGGCTTCGAGGAGCTGTTCCCGGGCATCCGCTCCTCGCTCACCACGCTGGCCGGGAATTTCCGCCTGCCCGTGTTTCGGGAGTACCTGATGAGCGGGGGTGAGCGGTGCCTGCCCTGCGCAGCTCGGGTGGGGCTCCGGGAGAGCCCTGATCCCTCTGAGCGAAACACGGCAGGGATGCTGCTCTGCTTGCACTGTGCCTGAGCGACAGCTTCACCTCACACCTTGTCTGCACCTTGCCCACATCCTGCCTGGGCTGTACCTTCACCCTGCTCGCAGCCTGCCTACACCCTGTCTGTACAGCTCCTACGCCTTGCCTGCTGCTTGTCTACACCCTGCTGTACCCTCCGCCCTCTCTGCCCCCACCCTGCACGCACCGCTCCCTGCCCTCACCTTTCCCTTTCCCATCCCCTGCGCGCTCCTTTCTCACCCCATACCCGCCCCTTCCCCATCCTCTGCCCGCTCCGTGCCCGCACCTTTCCCATCCCGTTCCCACCTTTCCCGATCCCTCCCCGCACCTTTCCCATCCCGTCCCCACCTTTCCCGATCCCTGCCCGCACCTTTCCCATCCCTTCCCCACCTTTCCCGCTCCCTGCCCGCAGCAGAGGGAGCCCTCGCACTGTCCTTGCCCTGGTCCCTCCAGGTGCCATCTCTCGGGGGGACCCTCGGCGGTCCCCCCGGGGGGGGCCGGGCACTGCAGTGCCACAGTCCCGGTGCCCCGTCCCGCCGCAGGGCTGTTCCCGGTGACCCGCCGAGCCATCGGCTACCTGCTGTCCCAGAAAGGCACCGGCAACGCGGTGGCCATCGTCATCGGCGGCGCGGCCGAGTCGCTGTCCTGCCGGCCCGGCGTCACCACGCTCATCCTCAGGAACCGCAAGGGCTTCGTCCGCATGGCGCTGCGGCACGGGTGGGTCCCGGCTGGGTCACCGGCACCGCCACCCCCGCGGGTCCCGCCGGTCCCCAGCGCCCCGTCACCACCCGCCGTGTCCCCTCCGCAGGGCCTTCCTCGTCCCCTCCTTCTCCTTCGGGGAGAACGACCTGTTCCGCCAGGTGGTTTTTGAGGAGGGCAGCTGGATGAGGAGCATCCAGCGGCGCTTCCAGAAGATGATTGGCTTCGCTCCGTGCCTGTTCTACGGCCGCGGGCTCACCTCCTGCCGCTCCCGCGGCTTCCTGCCCTACGCCAGACCCATCACCACCGTGGGTGAGCGCTGGGGCTGCGGCTCCCCGGGGTGGGGGTCGTGTCCCTAACCCCGAGCGTGTCGCTGACCCCTCCCCTGTCCCCTGCCCGCAGTGGGGGAGCCGCTGGCGGTGCCCAAGGTGGAGAACCCGAGCCGGGAGCTGGTGGATCGGTACCACGAGCTCTACATCAGTGCCCTGCTCAAGCTCTTCAACGAGAACAAGACCAAGTACGGGCTGTCCGAGTCAGACGAGCTGCACATCCTCTGAGTGCCACCCGCACCGTCCTGGCTCATGAGGGCTCTTGCAGGGGGGATTTCAGCCGGTCTGGCATGGGGGATACACAGGGGACAGTCCCCACTCTGGCCTTTTGTTCCTCCGACCTGAAGGGGAGGTGGGAAGAGAGGGGGAAGCGAGGGGAAGATTGGGAAAGGCTCCCCCTTGCAGGGGTTTGGAGAGGCTGTGGGTGACACAGCTGCTCCCTGCAAGGGGCTGGTGTGGGGCTGGGGCCAGCAGTGGGCACGGTCCCCATGGGATAACCAGGTCACCACAGGCTCAGGGAGGGGTGTCATGGGAGGAGGGATTGGCATGGGGTTTTTGGGGTGGCATCCTGATGATGAGTGGGACCACCCTGGGGTGGAAGTGGGACACTCCTGGACTGGGGGACCTGTGGATGTGGCCTGAGCCAGGACCATGTGGCCCCAGATGAGCCTTTCCTGCCATCTCCATACCCAGTACAGATTTCCAACCTCCCAACACCTGTCTGTGTGTATTCCAACCTCCCAACACCTGTCTGTGTGTATTCCAGAGGCTGGGATTGGCAGCACTGTGGTGGTACCCCTGCACTGCCCATGTGGGTGCCCTTGTCACCCAGTGTGTCCCCTCCCTAGCAGTCCCATCTCCAGCTGGGGCAGTTTGGCAGGGTCCTTGCACCACTCAGGTGCAGCCAAGCAGCTCCTGGGTGCACCTGGGCCACCTTGGGTATAATGGGAGCTAAGGGGCAGCCCTTACTGGTTTAACTGGGTCAGGAGGGAGGTCTTCTGCTCTCTCTGCTCTTGGCTCAGTGGTGAGTGAGGGTCTCTCTGGGTGGGACAGGGGTATAGAGCTGGCATGGGCCGTCCTTGGGTCCTCTCCTTCCCCTGGGCAGCTCCGGTGGGACGTGGACGTGTGTGACACCCCAGTGATGCTCTGGGCACCCCTTTCTTAGGCATGTGCTGGCAGGATTTGCAGGGAGTGATGAGGACAGCCCCTCGTGGGGCTCTGGAGTGGGGACAGCCCTGTCCCCATCCCAGGCCTGCCAGGCTGGCGTGGGAGAGTCAACAGCACTGATACCAATCTCAGAGCTCTGCTCTGCGCAGGCACTTGGTCAAACAAAAGGGTTGGGTAAACATTTGAGGAGCAAACACCCATAAAGGGAAATTCCCAAGAACCTTCCTGTCACCACGGGAGCTCCGGCTCATCCCTCCAGACCTGTCCCAGTGGATTTTTTCTGGGGTGAAGGTGATTGTCTTGTCTTCCTTATGGTGGAGGGAGGAACAGGTCTGAGTGTTGAGAGGGGAGGGGCTTTATTGGAGGTCATGGGCAGCAAGTGCCCCAGTCCATGTCACTTCTCCTCTGCAGTGTGACAGGGACATCTCTGAACCCACCCAGCATGGGCTCTGTCCCCAGGTTGTCTGGTCCCCACACACTATGGAAGAGCTGTGTCTGCCCAGGGAGGCACCAGGGTCCCTTCTCTGTCAGCCCCTCGTGTCCCCAAGAATGTCAGGGATGGAACAGCAACCTGCTGCCCCAAAAGAGCCTCCTCAGCGTCCTTCCCCTTCCCACGAGTGTCTGTCCTGCCCTGCCCAGCACCAGCACCCTCCTCCCACGGCCTCTCAGGCCACACGAGGGGCTGAGGCTGCAGAGCCCCCTCAGCTGCCCCCTCCGCTGCGCGCCGTCCCTCGGGTGGCGTGGCCGCCATGGGCGAGGGGCGGCGCCAGCGCCAGGTCCAGCGTGGGCACGGGCCGCAGGCGCTGCGCGGCCCCGCGGCGCAGCCGGCCCCGGAACTTGTCCCCCGCCATGAAGTAGAGGATGGGGTCCAGGCAGCTGTTGATGCTGGCCAGCGGCCGCGTGATCTTGTAGGTGAAGTTGATGATGTTGAGGGTGCGGCAGTCGGCCTGGAAGTAGCGGGAGGTGTAGTAGAGGGTGCGGGTGATGTGGAAGGGCACGAAGCAGACGGCGAACACGGCGAGCACCACGACGATCATCTTGACGGAGCGCCTCTTGTAGGAGGGCGTGCGCAGGCCGGGGCTGGAGAAGCTGGGCTGGCAGAGGCGCTTGGCCATCAGGCAGTAGCACACCACGATGACCAGGAAGGGCACCCCGAAGAGCAGGGCCATGACGGACGAGCTGTAGTGCACGTAGTGGTCGAACTCCTCGGGCTTGGTGGTGTCGTGGCACAGCGTGATGTTGCCCTTGGAGCTGGTGGTGACGAAGATGAGGTTGGGGATGAGGCAGATGATGACCACGAGCCAGGCGGCCACGCAGATGATGCGGGCCTGCTTGGTCTTCACCCACTTGAGGGAGCGGATGGGGTGGCAGATGCCCATGTAGCGGTGCACGCTGATGCAGGTGAGGAAGAGGATGCTGCTGTACAGGTTGGCGTAGAAGAGGAAGCGCACCATCTTGCAAAGCCCCGTCCCGAAGGGCCAGTTGTTGCGGTCGGCGTAGTAATAGACCAGGGTGGGCAGGGACAGCACGTAGAGCGTGTCCGACAGCGCCAGGTTCACCATGTAGGTGGTGGTGGCGTTCCAGGGCCTCATCCTGGAGATGAACATCCACAGGGCCCAGGAGTTGAGGGGCAGCCCCACCACGAAGACGATGCTGTAGGAGACGGGCAGCAGGATGAACTTGAACTCTTCGTCGAAGACACACTTTGCCTCGGGTGCGGCCGTGGTGTTCCCTCCTGGCCAGGGCGCTGGCGTCCACAGGGACACCGGGAACATCCTCACCGGAGTGGCCATGTCGTGCCAGCCAGACCTAGGAGCAGTTCATAAAAGCACACTAGTCACTGATCCCGACCATTGTCAGGCACAAAGCGTGGAAGGGAGCCAAAGCTGCCAGATTTTCTCCCCCTCCAGGAGCTCCGGCCACTTTGATGGTTCTCTGGTTTTTCTCAACTCAGATGGGCTCGGCAAAGCCTCCCCTCTGCAGCCCTTGTGCTGACACCCATTAATCCCCCATTAATCCCCCATTAATCACCCCTTTGAGAGGGCTGGGGACACAGAGCCCTGTGCTGGGGACAGAGCCCCACCGAACAATGAGACCCTGATGAGCACCAGCAGCCCCCGGCCTCTTGGAAGCCACCCCGGCCTAATTGGCACCATCCTGACAAAGCTGCTGCTCCCAGAGGGCTCCTTGGGAGAAGAAAGGCGGGAGGAGAAGAAAGGCTTGTCTGGGGGAATGTTGTGTCCCAGAGAAATCCTGGGGGAGCTGTTAGAGGAGCCTTTGGGGAGAGTGTCCCTGGACAGCCAGGAGCCGCCGGCTGCCGGGTGCTGCCCGTAGGGAAGGGATGAGCTGAGTCCTGTGCAGAGGAGCTGGAGCCAAGCCCCAGCTCAAGGCAGAACGAGTTCACCAGGCTGGATGTCCCTTCCTGTGCTGGGGTCTGTGAACTCCTGGAAAGTCGGCGTGAGGACAAGCTGTCAAAGCTCAGGACTCTCTTCTCGAGGGGACAGGGAGGGTCTGCCACCACTGTGGTGTCCAGCAAAGGACCAGTGAGGGTGGCTGTCCTTCACCCTTCCACCATCCCTGGTGTAATGATTCCTCCAAAGGAGGATGGATGCTTGGATGAGTAACCTGAGAGCAGAAGCTGTTGTGTTGGTGGTGGAGCCAAAACTGTATCTGATGGAGGGAATGCTGGAGCGTCTCCAATTTCTTTTGTCCAGAGCTCTCCCAGGAGGTGACAGGCACCAGGACAGGGGAGAATTTGGGGCTCAGGGATGCACATAGCTGGAGCAGGTGGAAGGACACATCCTGTCAGGCTCCTTCATCCCTTGGCTCCCTCATCATCCCCCTCCTGTTTCCCTTTGTCCTGATGATGTGCAGGTTTCTCCCAGCAAGAATATCCCGCAGGGTGGATCTGCGGGATCATCCCTGCCACACCCTGCCTGGAGAGATACCTGGGGTTGACAGAGATGTTCATAAATGATTCAGCAGGCAGATGGGACAGCAGGGGCCCCTCCAGGCATCTTCCAGGGGCTCTGTTTGAGCTGAGGGCTGAGATCCGGGCCCACATCCAACACCCTGCACTCCTGGCCCGCCACAGCTCCCGCCTTTATTGCAGGGATGAGTTCAGAGAGCAACAGGCAGGTCCTGATCAAACATTAACAGTGGGGACAACTTGGATTGTTTTCCGGAGCCAGGAGAGAAAACGGGTGACAGGAAAACCTGAGCTTGCAAGCGAGGTGCCAGTGGTGGCAGCCACATGTCCCCAAGCTGCTGAGGACATGAGGGACCAGGAGATTTAGTTTCCTCTTCCAGCATCTGAATGCAAAAATGCAAAGCCTTGAGCCTGGCCAGAGCAGAGCTATTGCAGGTTCAGTGCCCAAAATCAGTGCCCATGACACAGGCCACCAACCAATTAAGATATGGAGAAGACAGTAAATAGAAGTTAATAATCAAGTGTGAAAAATGGGTGAGGAAATATCCTGAGCAGCTGTGGACTGCTGGGCTTCTCAGAGGAGAGCACAGGCAGCTTCTGGAAGCTGATACAGCCTGAGCACAATCAGCAGTGGGATTTAACCATTCCCAAGCACATTCCTTTGAGGATAGCCACCAAAATACAGAAATGCAGAAGATCACATTTGGCAAGTTGTATCTTAGCAGGTTTCTTGCTTCCTCATCTTAGTCATGATCAAAATTAATGATTCAAATTACTGAATCACATCAGTCTAGCCTGAGGACACATCACCACCAGCCCCACTCCTATTCTTTGCTGACATTCCTAGCAAAACTATCCTTGGTCCTGGGCTTTTGAGGAAGGATTGAGGCGTGAGCCAAGAGTTGGGACTGATTACTGGAGCAGGAGATGGAGGCAGTGGGATCTGAGGGTTCCCCCAGCCCTGGGGGTTCATGGAGCTGTTGGAAAGGCTTCAGTAAAATGAGGAAATGGGACAACACTAGAGCAGACTCTTCCCCAGAGTCATGATCCTGCTGGTGGGACAGGATGGGAATCCAGGGGATCATGGAGCAGCAGGCAAGAGCTCAGAGAGGGGAGGTGAGAGTGAATTTTGGAGCAGCTACAAAGGATGGGTGAGCCTGGGACTGGCTGCTGCTGGAGCAAGGGAAAAACAGGGCTTTTCTCCTCGCTTAAGCCCTTGGAAATTGCAAAACAAGGAGAAATTATGCAAAACATCCTGTAGAAGGACCCTTGTCCCTAATCCCCACGTGGTTGGTGCAGCCAAAGCTGCAGCACAAGGGGATGTGACCCAATTCCAATCCTTCCCTTGGCCTGGAAGAGCAGCCAAGGCACGCTCTGCTGGGACACCTCCCTGGGGACACCAGTGGGGTCGGACACTTCCCTTGCTGTCCACCCCATCCCCTGCCCCGAGGTGACCCTGGGCAGGGTGGGGTGAGGGTTCCCTTCCACCCTGGGCTGTGCCTGTCCCCACCTCGCTGGGAGCCCAAGGCATCAGGCTGAGCCACGACAGCACCAGGCAGCTTCAACACAATGAGGTGATGGGGATTTAGGGGATGGAGAGGAGGAAGAAGGAGAGGAGGGACCACATTGGGAAGGATGAAGGTCCTCAGTGACAGAGGAAGGAGGTGGCATGTTAAAGAGGAGGATGTACAGAGGTAGCTGGGAGTGGAGAAGGGCAGGTGAGAACTGGCTGACGCCCACCCTGCACCCACCCAGCCCTGCAGACCCCACCTCTGTCCCTCACCCCCGGAGCCCGGCTGGGACTGCGTGACCACGGCGAGGCTGTCGCGGCTGTCCCCGAGCAGGGGCTGCCCCAGCTCACCTGCAGACCTGGGCGGCTCTCAGGAGCGGGGCCCCCACGGGGACAGCCTGTTCCCCAGGCGGGACGGGGCCATATCGGGGGGCCCTGGGCGTGCCGTGCCGTGCCGAGTGTGCCCGCGGCCGGGAGCAAAGTGCCCGGGGAAGGCAGGGCTGGAGGCGGGCGGAGGCGGAGGCAGGAGCTGCTGCAGGGCTCAGCCCCACTGCATTCCCATCCCTCTGGTGCCCTCGCAGGTTTTGGGGCACCTGCAGCCCCCGGATCTGGAGCATGGTGGATTCGCCCGTGGGGTCACAGCCCTTTCCTCAGCAGCACCACGGCGTCTCAGCCACGGGGGCACAGCCCCTCATCCATGGGCACCGTGTCCCCCCGCCCATGGCGACCACATCCCGCCACGCATGGGGACCGTGGCCACTCAACCGCAGGGTCCATAGTCCCCCACCCATGGGTTGTGTCCCTCTGCCCGTGGGCACTCATGGGGACCACAGTACCTCAGCCTGGAGGGTCATAGCCCCAATCCCTGGGGCCCGTGGCCCCTCGCCCGCCCCAGGACAGCCTCGCTGGCCCCCGGGGTCCCGCAGTGCCAGCAGCGCTGTTCCGCTGCCCCCCAGCCCTGCGGGGCAATCCTGAGGACAAGGGTGGCCACTGCCACCTTGAGGCCAGCCCGGGCATCGTGTTCCCAAAACCGGGGCCACCTCGCGTGTCGCACAGCCGTGACACTGCCGGATCGGGGAATCCCTGTGTTTTTGAAGGGGTGTCCCGCTCCCTGTGCCGGACAAGGGCTGAGACACCCGTCACTTTGCGATGGGTAAGGTTTCCATGGAACGGGACAGGTGCGGGGCGATGCCTTGGAGCATCCAGGACACCGGGAGCCGCTGTTTTCCCCACCCGGCTCGGCTCTTTTTTTCCTTGCCCTTTCGCAGAATCAGGTGTGCAAACATGCACCCAGTCCCCGACACTTTATTCAGGACAGCGATAGCAAAAGGAACCACGGGAGCTGCGCTGCGGGGAAAGTCCTCCGGGAACACGGTGTGAGCAGGGCAGAGCAGAGCAGGAGGGAGCAGCTGCCGGGGCTGCACAGGGCTGGGCACGGCTGTCGCTACATCCTGGCAGGCTGCAGGTCGGCGGGAGGAGGAGGTTGAGTCTCCAGGTCCAAAGCACCCAGCGCTCCGCGCTTCCCCAGCGGCCTCGACCCCTCCCGGCAGGGCCGCGGTGGCGGCTCCAGGACCGGGTGGGTTTGGCGCAGCGGGACCTCCTGCCTGTCCCCCCGGCCCTGCGGTGACACCTGGTCCAGCTGGCCCAGCTGACTGGCCATATACAGCGAGCAGTCGCCCAGTCCCACCGTGTCCCTCGTCAGGACGGCCGATTTGGGTCTCTTGTGCTGCCCCACTCTGCGGGGGCTGAGTGCGTGCCCACGGGACGGGCTCGGTGGCCCACAGCGGGGCCGGCCACACCACGGCTCCTCCTCTGAGGACAGCGGGACCCGCGGGCCAGCGGGGCTCCGGCACCGCTGGCCCCCGGCTGGGCTCTCCGCCTGCTTCTTGGGGGTGTCTCCGGGGCCCGGGAGCCACGCGTTGGGGATCCCCTCGAAGATGAAGTAGGCGGGGTTGGTGTAGCCGGTGGCCGGCTCCGGGAGGCTGCGGGGGCGGCTCCTGCCAAGCACAGAGAGGGAAAGGGCTCAGCATCCCCCCGCTCCGGGCTCCGGCACGGCCGAGCCCGCCCGGGTACCTGAGGCGCTGCGGGGGCGGCTGGGGGCACATCGCGGGCTCCGCTGCCGGCTCAGCATCCTCCTCCTCAAAGCTGATCCACTCTGCAAAGGCAGCCAGGTCTGGCCTCACCCCACGGCCGGGGACAGAGGGCAGCGTGGCCCAGGATGTCCCCGAGCCCGGGGCAGCGGGAGGGGCTCCGTGTTACCGTAGAGCCGCTCGCGGGTGCCGCAGCGGCCCCGGGGGACCCGGACCCGCATCCAGCCGCGCACCGAGCCCGTCTCCTCGCCTCGGTGGAACAGGAAGGTCTCGAACTGCTGCGCCGTGCTGCCGATCGCTGACCTCAGGGCGAGGCAGCATTCGCCTGCGGGCACAGCGTCAGTCCCCGGGGCTCGGGGGACACGGGAGCTCCCCATGAGCAGCAGCACCGGAGCAAGGTAGGTGCCAGGCTCCAAACTCCACTTACCAGCCTCACACCCAGCAGGCTGTAACCTGGGAGAAGCTGTGCTTGGCACCCCCATGCCACCGTGGTGGCCCCAGTGTCACCATCCCCGCATACCGTAGGACTCGCAGCTCTCCACGCCCTTGATGCTGAGGAGCAGGTGCTGGTCCCCCAGGTACTCCAGGTCGGGCAGGATGGGGTTCAGCTGTGCACAGAGAGGGGGATTTGGGGGGGGACTGTCACAGGGAGGCTCTGTCCTGGAGGTGGTGACAGCTCCAGCTCCCCTAAGGGCTCAGGGTCCAGAGCCAGAGGCAGGGATGGGGATGAGGATGCTCCAGGGCTGCGCACCACAGGCAGATGCTTGCAGGACCAGCCCAGTTTGAGGAATCCAGGGATGTCACAGCTCTGGAAGGTGTTCTCCCCGCTCCGCTGCATCTCTGAGGGGGGACAGAGGGGCACACAGCTCCAGCCAGGCCAGCTCACCCCCACAGCCACCCCCAGCATCCCGGGCACCCCCTCACCCTCCAGGCAGTATGAGTGGAACTCGATGTAGCACTTGCTGCGGCTGGTGGTTTTCAGGATCACCTCGATGCTCTCCCACTCGATGCAGGCCAGCGCCTCGGGGCTGGAGCCGGGAGCTGCAGGCAGGTCCTGGCAGGTCAGGGTGTGCTGGGCTTACCCCAAACCCAGCCCGGGGGGTGGCAGACCCAAGTCCTTACCCTCCTTGGGCACAAACTGAGACGTCACTCCCACCTCAAAGGTGGCAAAGACAGGCGAGTGGTCACTGGTCACGATGTCATCGGTGCAGCCTGGATGGCAGAAGGGGCAGCTTGGGGAGGGTTCCTGGGGTCCTGGGCAGCACTGGCCACCCCTGGCTGCTGTGTCCCCGGGGTGTCACTCACCGTAGGAGTTACAGACCACGTGGGTCTCCGGGTGTGACTTCCACAGGATGCGGTCACACCACGAGGGGACATTGATCCGCATCTAGAAACAGGGAAAGTCCAGGGGCCTCTCAGGTCTGGGTCACCCTGTCAGAAGAGCATCCTAGCACCCCAAAAAGTGAGTTCCCTCCTGCCCAGGCTCTGTTTTGGTTGGGAACAGGCTGATGGAGCTGTGGGGACCGAGCATCACCACACAGCCCTCTCAGCACCCTGTCCCTGTCCCCAGAGATGTCCTGCTTGGAGGAAACCTCTAGAACTCACCCCTGTGGGCTTGGACTTCTGCCACACGTAGGTGTCCCGGGTACCCCGCTCGTACCGGTATGTGGGAGGGAAGGAGATGTCACCCTCACCTGGAATCAGGACACACAGGTGGCACAGGGACCATGGTCCCTGCCTGCCCCATGGGGTATCATGGTCCCCACAGGAGGCTCACACCAATGGCTGCACAGCCCTCAGGCTCTGGGCACTTCGTGCAGGGCTGTGCCAGGAGAGGGGACCCCAAGAGCTGGGGGTGATACAGGGAGAGCCGTGGGGACCCTGGTGCCACTGTCTCAGCAGGAGGAGCAGCACTCCTGTCCCCACACTCACTGAACCGCAGGAACACCTTGTTCTTCTCCCGCTCCAAGTTGAGCTGGTCAACAGCCAGGAGGGCTTGAAACTCCTTCTTGACTATGTGGGTGAGGATGTCCTGTGCCAGGGAAGGGACAGTGACTCCCTGGGCTCCTCTCCCCACGCTGTCCCCAGCCTGGCACCTGCAGGGTCCCACCTGCACGTCCATGTCCAGGCGGTAGTTGAGGTCCCCGAGCCAGAAGAGGTGGGTGAAGCGCAGGGTGAGGTCAAAGCCCCCCAGACGTTTGTCCCCGAGGGCCAGGGAGTGCAGGATGTCACTGTAGTTCTGGTTTCGCCTGCAGGGTGGACAGCAGCACTGTATGAGCCACACCTAGGACACCTCACTCTCAATTCTGTTCCTGCCAGCTGGGGACATGGGCAGCCCCACAGCCTCTCAGGACTCCTTCAGAAACACCCACCTGGCCTGGGGCAGCCCCATCCTCCCCATCCCTGCATCACCTGTGGGTCTTCTCGCTGCCAGAGGCCAGGTGGCAGTTGATGAAGCCAAAGGAAGTCCCGTTGAAAAGGAAGGAGACGCCCACAGCTCCCTTGTTCCCTGCAGGGATGTGCCACCTCTGAGCTCAGGGAGAGCCCGTAGGTGCTGTCCTGTCCCTCAGGCTGTCCCCTCCCTCGGGCTCATCTCCCCTCCCTACCCAGTGTGTTGGCGATCCCGGTTTTCACGCTGGAGGTGTGGACGTGGCTGATGCGCCGCTGGTGCTCCGGCTTCACCAGCACCACCATCTTGATGCTCCACAGGCACTGCAGGGCCACCTGTGGTGGGGCAGGGGGTGAGCCTGCCTGGCCCCCATCCTGCCCCACAGCCGTGGAGGATGGGGCTGACACACAAGGTGGGTCAGCAACCCATCCCTGACTCCTGGGGATGACATTCATGGAGTGTGTGGGGCACAGGAGGTTCCCTGGGCTGGTTTGGGGTGGGGAAGGAGTTGTGGGGGATGGCTGCTGGCACGCAGCCCCCCAGGCCTGACAGGGGCTGCTGTTACCACTCGGTAGTCGATGGCCATGAGGGTCTTGAGAGAGGCGCAGAGGAACTCGACCCACTGGTGGTCACCCAGCGAGTTCTCCTGGGTGCCAATGACGTAGATGTCGTGGGGGATGCAGGCTGTGGTCTCGTCCTGCGTGCGCCCCAAGCCCCTGGAGGTCAGCCAGGAGGCCAGAGAGCGGGGTGGGGGCGTGCTGCCTGCAGGCAGGGACAGGGGTCACACAGAGGGGACGTGCCAGGCTCCCAAGCTCCTCTCCAGCACGGGCTCCAGGAGCTGCCAGGGGTGGGAACAGTGTGCCAGCCCCATACTGCTGGGATTTACAACCCAAAACTCTCTTGGTATCCCTGTTTCTCTGTCTCCCCA
The DNA here is from genome assembly GCF_903797595.1 of Erithacus rubecula. NCBI lineage: Eukaryota > Metazoa > Chordata > Aves > Passeriformes > Muscicapidae > Erithacus > Erithacus rubecula. The sequence goes on along the minus strand of NC_136667.1, from coordinate 4,986,427 downwards.
ACACCCTCCAGATGAGTGGATCACCACAGGACAGATAAAGCCCATGGCAGCCAGACTGGTGTCTTCTCCAGCCTCAAATTGACAACCAGCTCAGAGCTGAGATTTCCTGAGGCACCTCCCAAAACTCAGCCAGGCTCACAGAGAATCACAACAACCTCTCAGGACAAGGCCACCTTCTCCTGGCTCCTTACCCATGTTCCATGTCCCGACATACACGGAGATGATCTCAGGCTCATCCAGGTTGGAATGCTGGATCTTCATCAGCTGCAGCAGCTGGCAAAAAGCCTCTCGCTTCTGCAGGATGGTGAGTGTGTCTTAGAGAGACGGGGGGCACAGCACCCCAGGATCAGGTGCACATCAGCCCCAGCTGTAGAAGCCAGCTTGCAGGGATGGTCTCAGTCCTGAGACCACTGATTTGCTGCTTCCCATATTCCCAAGGGCCCCATATTCCCCCAGGACACGCCGGTGCCACTCACCCGAGCGCTGGGGAAGATGAAGTCCCTGCTCAGACTCTTCTGGTTCTCTCGGGCACACACCAGCCTCACCTTGCTCTGCACACTCTGGTACTTGATCAGCTGCAGGACTGAATGATGGGGGTCAGGGGGGCGATGGTGGCCCCCACCTCCCACCACAGGCAGTGTGGGATGGGTTGTGATAGGGCAGGTGACAATCCCTGTGGCATCAGGCCAATGACAGAGAACCCTATAGCCCCAAAAAGTCCCACAGGCAGCCAGCAGGAGTGCAGCAGCCCCTTACTTTTGCCGTGTGGGATCACCTCCTCCAGGGAGCCGCTGCCCCGCTTGGTGACTGTCACTGTCCCCGACTCCACATCCACCGTCAGGGCTGCACGCTGCGACTTCCCCACCTTCACCTGCACACAGGGACGTGGCTCTGCAGCTGTCCCCGCACCTGCCCTGCCCAGCAGTGACACCGGGGTCCCTCTGTGCCCCCAGCCTCACCTCAAAGTTCTGCATGGCCAGGGGTCTGGCAGCTGGCTGGGGGGCCATGGCCACGCTGGGCAGTGCCAGGTTGTGCCTTGTCACCGTCTCCTGCAGCGACTTCAGCACCTGTCAGAGGGATGGGCAGTGTGCTGGGGGCACTGGGGCAACTGGGAACCCTGGGCTGTGCTGCTACCAGAGCTTGGTTTGACAGAGGGGTTAATTTAGGGGAGGGGTAGCTGTGCCTCCCCTGCACCATAATTGGGGTGAGGCACCTTCTTCTCCAGTGAAGAGAGGAGGTGGTTGACAGTGGAGATCTTGCTGAGGAGCAGCTCCAGGTCTGGATCGCTGCTCAGGAAACCCTGAAAGGGAGGATGGTTAATTTTGGAGCTGTGTAGTGGCACTGGACTTGATTCCCCACTGTGGCTCTGGGCTGCACCACAAGGTGTGGAAGTCCCTGGGGGCTGTGGGGTCACTCACCTGCTCCCTGGCCGGGCTGCGAGGGGACACAGGGGGGTCGAACACCCTGGCCAGGGTCTCCAGACCCGCCAGCGTGAAGTCGATCTCACTGCAAGGGAGGAGAGGTCGGGCGAGGGGCGGTGTGGGCGTTTCCTGCGCCTTGACGCGACACCCAGCCTCCAAAACGGGACGGGGACAAGGTGGGTGGCCCCGGGCGGTGACCCCACTCCGGCCCCACCGTCCCCAGGCCACTGACCTGTGCAGTGCCCGGCAGGCGGTGGCGAGCGCGGTGCTGAGGTGCCGCAGCTGCGGGTGGCACAGAGCCTGCAGGTCCTGCACGTGGTGCGTCAGGAACTCGGCCATGAAGCCCGTGGAGTCACTGGCCGGGCTGGGAGAGGGGTGGGCATGAAGATTCCCCCCGGCCATGACCATCCCATCGCCCGGGACGGGCAGGGGCGCGTTACCTGCTGTGCAGCTGCTCCTGCAGCCTCTGGTGCAGCTGCTGCGGGATGTGGGTCCGGCTGGAGGGGGGAGCTCCGGGACACGGCAGCGTGTGCCCCCCGCCCCGGGCATCCTCCCCGTCTGCGGGACCGTCCCCAGCCTGGCACAGCCCCCGGTCCCTCCCCGGCTCACCCGAGTCCTCGGCCGGCCCGGGGCGGTGCACGGCGTGCAGCAGCGGAGTCACCAGCCCGTTGTAGGGGTGCTGGTAGGCGCCGATCAGCTCTGGGAGGGTGCGGAAACACTTGGCTTGGATGCCCTGGATGGTCTGGGGAGGCAGAGCAGGGGAAGCACCGTCACATCCCCTCCTCTGCCGAGGCAGCTCCAGCCTGCTGTGTGTCCAGTGGGTCTGTCCCTCAAAATGTGCCCGTGGTGAGTTGGAAGGGTCAGCTGAACACCCACGGGGTGAGGAGACATCAGCCTCCTTCAGCAGACTGGGATTCTCCCTGTGGATACTCAGCTCTTTCTAGGGGGCAGGAAGCGCAGCTGATAAGAGCTGGGCACCAGGAGAAACCCTGAGGGGACATCGAAGGGGGCAGGGACAGGCTCGATGTGGCAGGAAGGGACAGTGTCAGGATGCGGCCCCGAGCAGGAGTGGCTGCAAAGCGCCCGCATCCTGCAGCTCGAGCAGAGAACAAACCGCAGGGCTGATGGCACCTCAGCGGGGAGGGGGACGAGCAGCCCGGGCTCTGCACAGCTGCATCCTGGCCAGGCCAGCTCCGAGGCACCGCCCCTGCACCCACCTGCACGGAGAGCAGCCCCTCGTCATCGCGGAGGATGCGGTAGGTGTAGACGTGCCTCTGGAAGCTGGAGAGAGCAGGTGAGGGGCCCCGTTCCGCCGCCCGCGGCACTGTGGCAGCGCTGGGGGCCCAGCCCTGAGACAAACACCCCATCCCCTCTGCAGAGAGAGGAACTGAGTGAGCAGTTCTAGAAATAAATCATCACGCTCAGCTCGGGGGCTGTGGGAGGACGTGCAGTGTTCCCCCTGCTTCCAAACAGCCCAGGACAGCCCTGACTCCACCTGCACTCACTGGGGTACCCACAGCACCCTGGCTTTTGGCCAGACAGAGCCTTTGCCGTGCTGCCTGTGGGGCCACTGCACATCCCTGCCTGTGCCACCATCCTGTGCCACCAGCCTGGACTCTGGCTCGTGCCCCACACCCCCAGTGCTCAAATTTGCAATTTGACTCACACAAAAAGCCAGGCCAGTGAAGGAATGGGGGTGCATCCTGCCAAACCTGCCCACACAGATGTGTGACAAGCAGGCAGGAAGGATGCAGAGCAGGAAGAGTGCAGGCAGCAGGAAGGGTGTAGAGCAGAAAGGGTGCAGGCAGCAGGAAGGGTGCAGAGAAGGAAGAGTGCAGGCAGCAGGAAGGGTGCAGAGCAGAAAGGATGCAGGCAGCAGTGCTCTCAGGGGGTGCACACCTGGTTCCAGGTGTGGGGATGGCAAGAGACCCCATGTTGGGGGCCACAGCACCAAAGCCCCAGCATGGGAGATGCTCATAGGCCAGCAGGCAGCCCAAAACAGCTCAGTGTGCCCTGTATTTGGGGTTATCTGCTCAGCAGCCATGGTGCTGGGCAGGGCTGTGGGCCCAACCTGCATCCTGCTCCCAAGGACGTGGCTCCACTGCCCTGTCCCGGGGGTCAATCAGAGGAGCTGCCACCCCGCTCACCCCACACGCATCCCTGCAGAAAGCTCTTCCAAGAGTTTTTTGCAGTGCCTGGAGCAGGGAGCGGCACAGAGGGAGGCAGGCAAGGGACAGAAGCCACACGCAGAGTCAGGGCAGGGACTCACAGCAGGCACAGGGCGTACGCCCCCTTCACCGACTCGCTGTCTCGCACCAGGTAGGAGCCGTCCCGCCCCGCCTGGGCCAGCAGCTCCTCGGCCACCACCTGGCTGATGTCGCGGTGGTACCACCCTGCTGCCGCCATCCTGCCGAGCCGTGTCCCCGTCCCAGCGCCACATCCAGCTCAGCAGGGGCTGCTGGCAGCCACGGGGGCTGCGACACCGGGCCCCCGGTACCCGGGCGGGGTGCTGGCTGCAGGTCCCGGCGGGTGACAGGGAGCCACCGAGGTGATGCTCATGGGGACGGGGTACCCTGCGGGCAGGCAGCGTGGCAGGAGCACCACGGGGACAGCCGGTGGAGGCAGGGGGTGCGAGTGATCCTCATCCAGCCTGCAGAGAGCACAGGACAAATCAGCGAGCGCATCTCTCCTTTTGGGGGGTCACAGGAAAAGCGGCCCCGGGCCACCCTCCTGCCGTGGTGGTGGCACCCAGGGGTCACACTCACCGTGCGGGGCTCCCGGGGGTGCTGAGATTTTGGGGTTCAGCCGAGCGGGAGCGGAGCCGTGGTGCTGCTGGGCTGCCCCCGCTGTGTCACACCGGCCCCCTGCCCATCGGGGCGGCAGCTCGGGGTCACGCCGCGATGCCCTCGGGTCCCGTCCCGCTCGGTGCTGCCGCGCTGCTCGCTCGGCACCTCTTCCTCCTTCTGTGCCGCCTCCTCGCTCCTCCTCCAGCCCCGCTACCGGGGCAGGGCGGCGGGGACAGCGGGGACAGCGGGGACAGTCCCGCAGCGCGCTCTGCCTGCACCCGCTCCCTCCGCATCCTCCTCGGGGATGAGGGATGCGCAGAGCCCTGGGAGAAGGCGCTGCCGGTGGTGCAGGATGGCAGAAAGTCCCTGAAACACGTTTGGGGCAGGGTTTGAGCTGCCAGCTCCTGGGGATGTGCTGCCCGCGTTGGGGCCGAGAGAGCACAGAGTTGGGGCACAGACTTAACTTTTATCTGTAACATTAAAACCATTTTTCCTTAATAAAGATTCTAAGTAATCATACATATATTTCTGCTCCTCAAACACACTTTCCCCCATTTTTACAGACTCACCACAACACTTGCTTTAATACATTATTAAAAATTCCATATATTTTCACATACTCTTACTTCTGTTCTTTAAATATATTTTGTCCCTTCTCTATAGATCTACCCTGGAGCTGCTGGGGGCACCAGGCACCCACGGTGGCACTCCTGTCACCACACCTGCGGGTGGCAGGGAATTTAGGTTCAGGGAAGGGGTCAGGAAGGAGGCAGACTTTTCCCAGCAGGACAGGGTTCAGACAGCACCTCAGGTCCTGGGTGCAGCCCCAGGGGTTTTAACCTCGTGGGGGGAGGGAGCAGAGCCCACTCATGTGGTGGCTTGAGCTGCCAGGAGGGTGATTTAGCAGCAATTAATTACAGATGAGCAGCAGGCACCGTCTGCTGTCCAAGTGCCTGGCAGCTCCAGGGTAGCTCAGGGGAGAGATGGAGAAGCAGATTCCTGCTGGAGGAGGATGTGGACAAGGATGAGGATGAGGATGGAGGGCTGTGCCAAGCCTCACTCCTGACAGCTCCCCGCCCTTGGCACCACTGCACATCCGTGGAGCTGTGCAGCACTAAGGACTGTTCCCCCCACCCTCCTGCCCCAGCCCTCCAGCACAGATGTGCCAAAACCCCCTGTGAGGCTTCCTCCAGCTCCAGCCTCGAGAGGAACCTGTGGCCATGCCAGAGAGAAGTTGGGCCAGCCAGTAAATGTTGAGCTGGTGTTGTGGTCACACAGCAGCGAGTGCAGCTCTGCCCAGCACCTGCCCTGGGGACACACAGAGGTGCAGGATTGTGTGGGGCTGGGCACCCCCATCCTGCTGGAGCCCCAGCAGGGCTGCTCCCTGCCATTACTTAACAGCACAGCAGTAATTCCTGGCACGCGTGGAGGTGCCTGTCCCCTGATTAATGCCATCCACGCCGCTTAATCGGATCAGGGGAGGAAGGCCTGGAGCTCTGAGGGGCTTTGGGAAATCAGCAGTGCCTGCTGTGAGTGTTTATGTAAGGTGGCTGTGGTGTGTAGTGCCAGAGGAGAGCTGGGACAGTGCCAGAGGCACCTGGAAGCTCTGCTGGCACCTGGGCACAGGTGAGGTTGGGAAGGCAATGTGGGTTCACCAGGGCCACACTGGGGCCTCTGGGTGCACCAAGGCTCCCTGCAGAGCCTGGGGGTGCAGGAAGCCCCATGGCCCTTCCCTGGGGAGGCAGGATGCTCCAGGGCACTGTCTCTTGGCACAGAGGGAGGAACCTGCCCCCACCACACTCCACCAGTGTCCTGCCATTCTGGAAGTGCTTCACACAGTGCCTGTACCTGGAGGGATGGTGGGATGAGGAGATGAGAGGAACCTCTGGTCATTCATTACACAGGAAAAAGGAAGGCAGTCTCTTTCATTTCTCTATTATTTTGAGCTCTGGTTCCTTCCTTGGTGCTTGGTCTAGAGCGTGGGAAGGGATGTGGGCTCTGTCCATCTCACCACTATTTTGGGGAGGGCAATTATCTGCTCCCCAACTTGGGCAAGGCTAAATCCATCCAGCTGGGACTAGGCTGAACTGAAGGGAGCAAAGATGAGCCCTGCTCTCCACCTCACCCCACTGTGCAGACCCTGCAGAGCCAGCGAGTGGCCCTGGTCACAGGGCTCTCATTAACAGCATAATGAAGAGGCACAAACAAAGCTCAGGATTGGGTGCCCCAGGCACAGTGCCTCACCCTGGCCAGGCTGAGGGTGCCCAAGCAGGGCTGCCTCCTCCTCCTCCTCCTCTTTCACCCGCCAGTGTGAAGGTCACAGTTCACGTGTCCCCCTGACTGTGGCAGGAATAGCGCCTGTTAATCTGGAGTGTAAGCAGCTCTCCTGTGTGCAATTAAAGAGATCACAAGTCTCAGCCCTGGGGAACGTGTGCTGGCAGCTAAAGCCCTGGCAGTGGCATGGCAAGGCATGGCATGGTGGCTCCCAGCAGGGGAACAGGTGAGCTGTGTTTGGGAGGAGTTGGTACCAAGGTGATAAATGTTGTTGAGCTGATGCAGGGTCCTGGCAGGAGGCACAGCTCCTACAGGGATATCCTGATCCCAGTGCTCAGCTCTGGGGCTTGAGCCAGAACCAAGAGCAGCCCCAAAGGAAGGGCTTGAGTGGTGGTGGAGGTGAGGAGTGTCAGGGAAATTAATCCACAATCACCAGAGGTTTGTGTCCAAAAAGGAGATAGAGGAGTCCTTTTTTTGCTTTATTTGAATAAAGGGACAGGCCATGGGACATTCCCCTGGGATCTCTCAGTTTTTTGGTGTACGTATCCTCCTTTTATCCCAATTTCCCGGCCGCTTTCCCCTCTCTCTTTGTCCATTGTCTGAGGTACCTGAGAGGCACAGACTTCCCAGAACACCTGACACCTGAGATTCCCCTCTAATGTACAACACTCCCTTTTAATTTTTAATTCTACTACAATTCATAGTTTTTCCCCGTGGCTTCTTTCATCTTCCAATATCCATTTTCAATTTACAAACCTGCAGTTTGTAAAGGCAAATCTCTATTCCTATTCATCAGTCAGTGAAATCCATCCTATTATTTCTTTTTTTCTCTCTTAGTGCTACCCTTATCTACCAGCAGATCTTGTTTGTAAAGACAAATGTGACATTCCTCTCAGGAGGGTGAGTGGGGCTTTGCTGGAGCAGTTTGTAGCTGCCCTGGGCTGTCCTTGTGCCCCATTCCTAGAGCCAGTCCCACAGCCATTCCCGTGGGAGGGTGTCCCACACATCAGCTGTGGCCAGGACAGGGTTGCAGTGGGAATTCTGCTTCCCTGGTCGCCATAAGGCAGAGCCACTCCGGGCTTCCCACTGGAGTTAATGAGGTGCTAATCGGGTCAGGCGAGGCCAGCCTGGGAGTTATGAAAGGAGGCTGGGCTGGCTGTGCTGGGGACAGTGGCAGCTCTGTGTCCCACCCTCCAGGGGTGGCTGGTCCTTCCCTCTCGGTTCAGGGAGGGTGAATCCTGCCTTCATCCCATCATCTTGTGCAGCAGTGTCCCCATGGGAAAGGTGTCCTGTATGCCCTGGGCCACAGCAGGTCACCTCTGTGTGACCAACCCCGTGGACACTTTGGCCATGCAGGAAGCTGCTTGTGTCTCCATCCCTCTGTTTTCCAGCCAGGAGGGTGAGGGAGGGAGTGAGAACTCCAGGCTGGTCTCTCCTTCTCTGCCATCTCCATCCAACCCCATACCCAGGCTCAGCCCCTCTCCCCTCCCCATGGGAGCAGCTGCAGAGCCCCTGTGGGAATCCACACCCCTTCCTTCTTTCCTACCAGGAGCAGAGTTTCCACCTCAATTACCATCACCTTGCACCTAAGCCCTCTTTGCCAATCCCTCTAAGCTGCTTTCCCAGGACTCCAGCAAGAGATGTATTTATAGCCCACTCTTACTCATGAAGCGTCTCCCCAATTAATCAACTAATAGGATTCTCCCCTCAAGTCCCTCTCCCTGAGCACTCACACAGACACACACCCCCTGCAGCCCCAGCCAAGGCTGAGTGGGCGAGATCAGATGCCAGGGGAGGGACAGCCAGGGGGGATATAAGAAGCTGCAGGACTGGGAGCAGCCTGCAGTGACTGGGTGGCACTGGGACGTGCTGGGAGAGGAAGAGGAGAACATCTGTCTGTCCATCCAGCTGCTAGGTGAGTGCTGCCTGCTCTGCTGCCTGGGCCCTGCCACTGCTTTGGGGTTCTGGGGGTTTGGAAAATCAGGCAGGGACACTGGTGCTGGGTTGTGCTTGGAAGGAGGGTGATTTACAGTTGAAAAATGGGGGGAATGTGGATGAAAAGGATTCCAGTGTGGTGGAGGGGTCAGGTGGGAAACTGAGTCAAGCCAGGGAGAGTCTGAGTCTCCTCTTTGGGGTTGGGAGATGCAGAGCAGGAGTTCAGCTCTTTTCCCCTCCACCTTTCATTGCCTCATCCCCAATTCCCGGGGTCTGGAGGGAGCCAAACTCTGCTCCCACTCCCTTTGCACCTCCTCACCCTGTGAGGATTCCCAAACTTCACATCCCACAGCACCCAAGGGCCTCAAAGATCCTGAGCTTAGGATTACTCTTATCTTCCTGTGGGGAAGAGAATCATCTCCTCACCCCCATGGCCATTTCTTCTCTCTCACCAGCTTGCCTGAGGTTGTGTTCAGAGGCAACTCTGTCCACGTGCCCTGGGGGCTTAAAATGCTACCTGGGCTTAAGCTGTGCTCATGCCAGAGCTCTCTTCCCTAAGAAGCTGAGCTCATCCCATTTAATATCCCAGAGAATCAGCTGGTGATCAGTGGGGTCTTTACAGGCTCCTTCTGGGCTTGAGCCAGTGGAGCTTGGGCAGGGCTGGGCAGCTCCAGCCCCACTCCCAGCAAGAAGAGATGGGAATGGAGGGACCCTGTGCCCTGAGACTCCTTTTCTCATGGGGCAGTTGAACTTCCTTTGACCTTTCTCCCTGTGTTTTCCTCACCTTCCTGTGAGTGACAGGACAAAACAAGCCCATTCCTACCACAGAGCCATGACAGCCAACTTCCAGCAGACAAGAAACAAACTATTAAACTGAGAGTCTATAAGGCCTTTTGTTCATTTTCTTGCCTTTTCCAGGCTTGAATCTGTTCCATTGGGAATCATCCTGTGCTTCCTCTTTTCTGGAGCAGCTCTCCCTTTGTCTCTCCCACTTCATCACCTTTTTGGCTGGGAATAAGGAGCTGGCTCAGCACCCATGTGCTGCCCCAAAGCCAAACCTGGAGCTCTTGAGCTCTGCAGGGGTGGCAGTGCTGTATCCCAAGGGCTCTGCAGTTTTTTGGGATGTGCAGGATTTTGGATTGAGGCCATGGATGGGGTTGCCTCTTCCCCAGCACCTCATCCAGTGCTTTCCCTGTTTGTCCCCACAGATTTCCACCTGGAAATTCCTGCACTGATTTAAAATGGCAAATGGATCAAAGTAAGTATCTTTATAGATTTATTAATCTGGAATTGGGATGGAGCAGGGCACTGCAGGGCAGGAGCAGAGGGGGAAAGTGAAACCCCAGCTGCTGCTCCCAGGGGCTGGAATGTGAGCTCTCATGGAGCTCTGTGTTGGTCTTTCTCATTTAAAACACAAAATCCACTCCTTCATGGTCACCCTGAGCTCAGGAGCCACACTGGGCGGGTTTGGCCCTGAATTTGCAGGACATTGGATTCCCCAGGGACAGGACACCCTGGCATAGCTCTTGGTGATGCACCACATTTGTAGGGCAGCCCATCATTTCCCTGTGCCCCATCCAGCCTTGTCCAGGGCACATTCCCAAACATCCTTCTCTGTTTTCTCCACAGGGTTTTCAAGAAGACCAGCCCCAACAGCAAGGTGAGTGTTTGTGCCCTGTCCCCATGTGTGGCCAGCCCAAGGTTTAGGCTGTGCTGGGATCCCTCTGGGCTGGATCTGCCTTCCCTCTGAAATCTGATTGATTCCTGGACCTGCCACGATGCCCCTGCAGGGCTGGATTTTCAAAACAGAAATTTAAAAATGCCCTGATATGACCCCTTAAAGGTGCAGTCTGCTGACAAACCCCATGACAAAACTCAGGGTTTTGAAATTTGGGCCAATTCAATGGCAAACATTAACATGCTTCTTTCCTCCCCTTTCCTCATGTGCTGCCTCCAGCTCTCCCTTTACCTGGGGAAGAGAGACTATGTGGATCATGTGGATTCAGTGGAATCTGTAGGTGAGTGGGGCTGTGCTGAGGGGGAAGTACAGGCAGGAGAGGCTGGGGAGACCAGTCCTAGTGCTGTGAGCTGCTAGTAGAGGAGGAGGAGGAGCAGCTCTGGATGAACAAATGCCATGTTTTCCTGCAAATACCCTTAGGAAAAATAGTGGGGAAAGGGATAAAGTCCCTTTGCAAAACAACCCAACTACACTGCTGGTGGAGACGCTGGAAGAGGCATCCCCATCCCCATTGGCAGCAGCTCCTCTCAGTCACCTCCCAGCTGTTCAAAGTGGATTGTTTGGGTTTAAAAAGCTGTGTTTTAGCAAAGATGGCAGCTGAGCTCACCAGTCCTTCTTTTGCTTGTTTGCAGACGGTGTCTGCCTGATCGACCCGGAGTACCTAAAGGACAGGAAAGGTATTGGTACAGAAATACAGCCTGAGGGGAGGGATGGCACCAGCTCCAAGCCCAGCAGCAGCCTGGGCTGTGCTCAGGTTAAAGCTGCTCCGTGTCACTGTGTCACCAACAGCTCCCTGTCCATCGGGGCAAAGACACGAGGGATCCAGCTCATGTGTAGTGTCTGAGAAGTCTCATTTCTGCTGTAGAGTGTTTGAAATGGTTTTTCTTGCCTCTTTAACCCCCCTGTGCCCTCCCTGGCTCTGCCACCCTTGCCCTGGTGCCTGCCAGTGTACGTGACTCTGACCTGCGCCTTCCGCTACGGCCGCGACGACCTGGACGTCATCGGCCTGACCTTCAGGAAGGACATCTATGTGCTGGCCACCCAGCTGTACCCCCCCGTGCCCGACCAGGCCCCCAAAACCCTCACTCCTCTGCAAGAGAAGCTGATGAAGAAGCTGGGGGAGCATGCTTACCCCTTCACCTTCGAGGTAGGGGCTGCTCAGCCCCTCCCAGCCCTGCTTCTCCGTGCTGTCACCAGGCTCTGAACACTTTGTTCCCTTTTTTTCTCTCTGCTCAGATTGCCACCAACCTGCCCTGCTCCATCACCCTCCAGCCTGGGCCAGATGATGTGGGAAAGGTGAGCTGCTGTCCCCATCCTGTGTCCTCTGGACTGTCCTCCCTGGCAGGGGTTGAGCTGTGGGGTGCTAAAAATGAGAATTTGTGGCCTGTGGAAAGGGAGGATGGGCTGGAGTCAGTGCCAGGATCTCTGGGACTGCAGTGGAGGAAGGAAGGAAAGGAACCTAAAGCTCAGGCAGCTCTGAGCCCCTCCTGCTCAGTCACCACATTTGTTCCCCCAGGCCTGTGGCGTGGACTTCGAGGTCAAAGGATTTTGTGCTGAAAATCTGGAGGAGAAGATTCACAAGAGGTATATCAGGGGATCTCTTTTTGTCCCTAAAACTAAACCACATCATCCTTTTGGGGTGACCAGCTTAGGGGTCAGGCTGAGCTTCTGTCAGCCTGTGCCATGCTAGGATGGGGAACTCTGATGGGGCAGTGGTCCCTGTGTCACATCCTAAGAACCGGTGAAACATTCTGTGGAGTCCCCAGAGAGTCCCTGTGACCCCCTGAAGGCCTTGCTGGCACTGTGGGGACACTGGGGGTGCCACCTGTGTCCCCACAGGAACTCTGTGCGCCTCATCATCCGCAAGGTGCAGTTTGCCCCAGCACAGACGGGCCCGGCTCCCAGAGCCGAGACCACCCGGCAGTTCATGATGTCAGACAAGCCTCTGCACCTCGAAGCTTCCCTGGATAAGGAGGTCAGCAGGGACACTGTCCCCCCACCCAGAAACAGGGAGCAGGATTTCTGGTCACATCACTGAGCCCCTTCCCATTGCAGATCTACTACCACGGAGAGCCCATCAATGTGACCGTCAACATCAACAACACCACCAACAAGGTTGTGAAAAAAATTAAGATCGCAGGTGAGAGAGGGGCAGAAGGGACATGTCCCAGCACCCATCACTGCCAGAGATGGGGACTGTGAGCCCCTGTCACCAACACTGCTCCCCCTTGTCTGTCCCCAGTGGATCAGATCACAGACGTGGTCCTGTATTCCCTGGATAAATACACAAAGACTGTGTGCACCGAGGAGATAAAGTAAGGGGCAAGGGGCTGGAGGTGGTGTGGCATTTCTGAGAGGGAGGAGGAGGAGGAGGATGGGACAGTGATGGGAAGAGAGGGTGTAACAGTTTTACACCAAGCAGCAAAAATCTCTGGGTTAGAAGAGCAGGTGCAGAGGAAGCAAAGGACAGAGAAGCCGTGGACAACTTCCCACCAGCACAAGCCAGTGGTGGCTGGGAAGGTCCCTGGGGAAGGTGCACAGCTGCTCCCAGGCTTCTTCATCTCCTCACTTTGCATTTTTGAGGCCAGTCACATCCTCTGCCCCCCTGAGAAGGAGGAGGGAGGGAGCAAAGGCAGGGGGAGAAAAAAGAAGTGGTCATAGAGGGGAAAGAGGAAATGGCCCAGCAGCTGCATGGGGAGGGCAGGGCTGGCCCTGCACAGGTGCCTGCAGTGATGCTGAGCACCCCAGGCTGGGGCTGGCTCTGATCTCTTCTCTCCCACCCCTCCAGTGAGAATGTGGCTGCCAATTCCACCTTCACCAAAACGTACTCGGTGACCCCCCTGCTCTCGATGAACCGCCAGAAGCGAGGCCTGGCACTCGATGGCAAGCTCAAGCATGAGGACACCAACCTGGCCTCCACCACCATGTGAGAGCTGCCTGGGCTCCCCCTGCTCCCCACCACACCTTCCCCCACTTCACTCTGCTCTGGGTGCTCTGGGCTCCCACCAAGGGCTGCTAAGCGTAGGGATTTTGTGGCATTGTCACAGAGCCACCTCCCCATCCCGTAGGAGAGATGTAACTTCCCAGTTCCAATGTTGTCCAAAGCTCCTGGATCCCTCTGCAGGGCTGGGCCTTGTCTTGGAAGCTCCAGAAGCTGTTCTGTGGCTTCACCCAAATGCTCTCCCCTCTCTTCTCTCATTTTCCTCTCCTGTTAAACCCCAGTGCACCCCACATGCTGCAGGACACGGATGAAGCCCCCCCATGGGGGGAGTAGCTGGGGTCTGCAGGCAGCACTGTCCTCTCACTGTCCCCCTTTGCCTTTTTCCTAGGCTGAGACCTGGCATGGACAAGGAGGTGCTGGGAATCCTGGTGTCCTACAAATTGAAGGTCAACCTGGTGGTGTCCCGAGGAGGGTGAGGCTCTGTGGGCATGGGAATTGGGGATCATCAGCTCAGGCTGTGCTGGGGGATTTTGTACCCTGGGGAAATGAGAGAGCACTCACACCATGGGCTCCCTCATCCCTGCCCTGCTCTCCTGGGGTCACTGAGCTGCTCTCTGACCCCAACCCCACCACCTCTATTATCAACCACCTTCCACATCAGTATAAAGCACAGTCTACCACCTCCCCTCCTCTGCCTTGGCTCATTTCTGTCCCTTCTCTCCTGCTGCCACAGCATGCTGGGGGATCTCACTGCCAGGTAAGGGGAGCTGCCTGTGGGGCTGAGTGTGGGGCTGTGCTTGGCAGGATCCTTGACAGAGCTGCTTTTCCTTCCAGTGATGTTGGGGTGGAGATGCCCGTCATCCTCATGCACCCGAAGCCTGATGACAGTGAGTTGTGTGTGGGATGCTACCAAAATCAGCAGGGAAGAGGCAATTCTGCTACAGGGTGAAAACAACTCTGCTGCAGCTGCCCCAGTGCCAAGGGCCCTGCTCTGCCCTCTGTGGGATGGGCACAGCTGTCCAGCTGTCCTGGAGTGGGGTGGGAACAGTTTTCCCGTGGGATGGGCACAGCTGTCCAGCTGTGCTGCACCCACCCTGTGTCCTGGAGCAGGGTGGGAGATGTTCTCCCCATAGCACCCTTCCCACTGTCCCTCTTTCCAGGAAGACACCCAAGCATTGAGGGGAGCTGTCAGTTGAAATGTCCTTCCTGTATTAACCTGCACATCTTTTCTCTCCCCATCCCTTTCTCCCTGTGCTTATCACTGGAATGCAGCTAAGCCAAGGTAAAGAGATGCTCCCTCTAGCACACAAACCACACAGATCCATCACAGATGGATGTGACATCCCAGCTTGAGGTCACATCCTTGGATTAAACCAGCCAGGTCTCAAAACCCTGAGCCTGTGTCACAGCAGCCACTCCCAGAGGCAGCAGGAGAGATCAAATCTTGGGATTGGGACGTGTTCTGCAAACTCCCAGGGCTTATTTGGCAACTGTCCTTGCTGCAGTCACAGCAGCTGCAAGCCCAGACCTTGTCCTGTCCCTCAGAAGGCAGTGTCTGCCAGCCACAAGTGCCATCACTGGACAAAATGTCTCCATGGTCCTGGTCCCCACACAGAGATCCCTGGGCTGCTGGAGGTCACATCCCTGTGCCCCTGCACATTCCTCAGAGACCTCTTCTCCTCCCAAATCAGCTTATTCCAGCTGAATCCACAGCTGGGGCTGCTTCCCTCTGGGAAGCTGCAGTGTCAAATCCATTCCTGACAGCCATGGCCCTGCCAAAGGTTTTGTGTCTGGTTGCAGCCTGCAACAGGATGTGAGCACAGGATGTGGAAAACCAGGCTGCAACTGCAGGTTTTCACACTTATCCCTTTCACACCAACCCTTTCCCAGCTCAGTGAGAACATTTAAACTTCCAAAGAGGAAATCTCTTGGAGATTTCCAGCCATGGCTCCATGTAGGTTTTGCAAATCATTTCATATTCCCGAGCTTTTGGAATCTCTTTTGCTGACTCTTTTTCTGTTTTCTCCCCTGCTTTTCACTTGGTGCTCTCCCTTGCTGTCACTTGCTGCTCATCTTTCTCAAGGAGGTAACTCAGCTCTTTGTTTTCCTTTCCTTGTTTTCCCTTGGAAATGCAAAATATTGTGTAAAATCCCACCAGAAGCTGCATGCCCAGCTCCCCAGTGATGGGGCCTGGGTTTGTGTGCTGGGGCCAGGCTCTGCCTCACAGTGACTTGAGTGTTCTGAGTGGGGTGACCACAGTGTGTCCCCATTAGGAGCAGGGTTTGGGCTCAGCAGGGATTTCCCCTCCTCCTGTGGGCTCACTGTGCTCTGCTCTCCCTTCCAGCGATGAGGACATTGTCATCGAGGAATTTGCTCGCCAGAAGCTCAAGGGAGAGAAGGATGATGAAGATGAGAAGGAGGAAGCTGAGAAAGAGGAGAGCTAAGCTGCTGGCCCCCCACACCCCAGTCTGGGATGCCGCTGCCTGTAGTGTCCCCACTGTGCCACACCTGGCATCTGGCCCTAACCCTCAGCCCCTCACAGCTCCCATAGGTCCCCCCTCCTCCCCAGCATCCCAGCACCCACTCCAAGCCCTGCAAGAGGTGGTGAGAGCTGCTGCAGCTCCTCCTGGCACCACCACACTGGAAAGCCCCACGGTGCTCCCTGTTCCCATGGGTGCCAGCACGAGGACAGGGACAGGGCGGGTGTGCTGGCCCCGGCTGAGCACGTCACCAGCGTGGCTGTCACCTGCCCGTGCTGGGCACAGCTCTGTGACACTGAAACCAATAAACACACCCGGTGGCCCGGTGCAGACTCCGTGTTCTGCTGGGGGAAGGAGCAGATGGTGCAGGGGGATATGAAGTGATGCAGGACCTGCTACAGCCAGGCCCATCCAAGGCATGGCTGGATGCATCCTGCTGGGTCCAATCCCAGCACAACCATCCCTGCTACAGTGAAACCCATCCAAGGCATAGCTGGATGCATCCTGCTTCTGCTGGGTCCAATCCCAGCACAACTACCCCTGGTACAGCCAGACCCATCCAAGGCATGGCTGGATGCATCCTGGGCCCAATCCCAGCACAGCTACAGCCAGGCCCATCTAAGGCATGGCTGGATGCATCCTGCTGGATGCAATCCCAGCACAACCACCCCAGTACAGCCAGGCCCATCCAAGGCATGGCTGGATGCATCCTGATACAGCTTGGTGCAATCCCAGCACCCCTGGTACAGCCAGACTCGTTCTGCTACACTCGTCCCCGGTACAGAGGGGTCTAGCCAAGCTGTAGCTGGACGCGTCCCGGTTCCGCCGGTTCCAACCGCGCTCCAACACCTGCGCTGCCGCCGGGGCACATCCCGCTACAAGCCGCAGCATCCTCTCCCGGTCACCGCGGCAACCGCCCTCCCCATCGCCATGGCAACCCCCCTCCGGTCGCCATGGCAACCGCCCTCCCCGGCAGCACGGCCCCCGCCCTCGCCGTTGCCATGGCGGCGTCCCCTCCTCCGGTGGCGGCGGCGCGCCTCCGGCGGGGCGGGCCGGCGGTGACGCGGCGGAGGTGACGCGCGGGGCGGTGGTAGCGGGGCGGTGGTACCGGGCCGCTCGGCGCTGTCTCCTTGTCCCCATCACGGCTCCCGCTCGGCCCCCCCGCGCCGCCATGTCCGCGCCCGGCAGCGGCGGCGACTTCGGGAACCCGCTCAGGAAGTTCAAGCTCGTCTTCCTGGGCGAGCAGAGCGGTGAGAGCCGGGCCGGGCCGGGCCGGGCCGGGCAGGGCCCGGGCGGAACCGGGAGGGGCGGGCGGGGCGGGGGCCGCGCAGTGCTCGGGTGGGGGACGCGGCCGGGGCTGGCGGGGCCTGGGAGGGGCGGCCGGGCCTGAGGCCTCCGCGGGCGGGGCCCGGGGCCCGGGGCTCGGTTCGCAGCCTTTCCTATGGCCCGGGGCTCGGTTCGCAGCCTTTCCTATGGCCCGGGGCTCGGTTCCCAGCCTTTCCAATGGCCCGGGGCTCGGTTCGCAGCCTTTCCTATGGCCCGGGGCTCGGTTCCCAGCCTTTCCAATGGCCCGGGGCTCGGTTCCCAGCCCTTCTTTTGGGCCGGGGCTCCGTTCGCAGCCTTTTCCATCGCCCCGGGGCTCCGTTCCCATCCCTTCCCATTCCCCCATGCCCCGTCCCCATCCCTTCCCATTGCCCCAGGCTCCGTTCCCGTCCCCTCCCGTGTCCCCGGGCCCCGTTCCCGTCCCCTCCCGTGTCCCCATTCCCCGTCCCCGTCCCCTCCCGTGTCCCCATGCCCCGTTCCCGTCCCCTCCCGTGTCCCCGTTCCGCCTGCCGTGCCCGCAGTGCGCCCGCAGCCCGTGCGGGAGCGGCCCCAGCGCAGCGCTGCCCCTCTGCCCGCGGGGGTTTTGCTTTGCCTCCCCTTTGTGCCCCTTCCCTGGGAATGGATGGATGAGCTGTGTGTTTGCCGTGGGATCGTGGTGTTTCCTCGCTGGGAGTGTCCAAGGAGCCACCTGGGCTATGGAAGGTGTCCCTGCCCGTGACACGGGTGGGGACATCCCTGCACATTCCTGCTCCTGGATGAGCTTTAAGGTCCCTTCCACCCCAAACCATCGTGGGGTTTTTACTCCTCACCTTCTCCTCGAGCCTGGAACTGGAGGTCTTGGAGGGATTTCCAGAAGTTTTCTAATTTTTCATCCTTTCCCATGAAGGATTTGCATTGCTGCTGATAAATTTGTCTAATCTGTTTTTAACCCTCTCCAATGTTTATAATTTCACAATCTTTTTAGGCAGCTTATTCTTTTTTCCTCTTCTATTCACATCCTTTGAATTTTTCTTGGATGAAATATTTGAGAATGTACATTTTAAGTTTTGAAACAAACCACCAGAGTTTTCTCTGTATCTGTTTCTTTGTATCTGAAATCTTGTTACAAAGAAGGATGGGAGTGTGGAATGTTGCTTTTCCACACAGCCAGAGGCAGCAGAACAGCATCTGGGATATCACCTGCTTTGTTTTGATGTTTATGTCCCAGACATGGGGATTACATAAGGAGCAGAACAGGGTAACAAAGCAGATTTATTGCTTGTCCAAAGCAAACAACCAGTTCTTTGTTATCAACACACCTGATTTGAGGGCCAGGTTATCTCCATGATTGAGTTTGGACCTGCAGAGATTGATCTGCCTCTGTCATTTTGGGACTGAAATTTCCAGCTGGCTATTTCCCAGGGAGGTGTAGCTGGAATGGCCTCAGATTGACAGTTGCTCTCAGATCAGTGCCACTCCCAAAGCAGTGCTATTTTTTTTTTTTTTCCACTGCTGCTTGAAAGTAATTTTTCTCTTCTCTTGTAGTTGGGAAGACCTCCCTGATCACCAGGTTTATGTATGACAGTTTTGACAATACTTACCAGGTATGTGATAGTATTTATTTGCTTTTAAAATATGTTTATATGAATAAATCTGTTCCCTGCTGTTCCAATTGATGCCTGGGAGCTCATTTCTCCATAAGATGTTAGTTCAAGATCAGATAAGAGGTTAAAGTGTGTCCTGAAATGAAGATGAAAATTCAGGATTAAATCAAAGCATGATGTCAGGAATCCAGAGGAGCAGCAAGGTTTAGATCCCCTTTGGATGTGGGATAGATCCTGTGAGGAGCCTTGAGGAAAATGGGGAGGACATTGATTTCTAGGAAGATGATGGTCAGGATTTCTGGTGATGGATATGAGAACCTCAGGAAATGGAGAATGAATGAAATACCAACATCTTGTGACATTCTTGCTCTCTGTTATCTTTAGAGCTTCCATTTCTGTCAGAATAGTTGAGTCTGGAGTGTGTAGATGGATCTGCCAGAAGTCAGCTTGGTATATTTTGTCTCTCAATTTTTTTATTACTATTTTTTGACTAAAGGACTAAAGATAGGAAAAGCCAGGGAAGTCTTGGCAGGCAAAGAGGGGGGTGGGGATGAAGAAGCTGCAGATGAAAAGCAGAAGATGTGTAAGAGGCCTGAAGGTTTAGGGAAGAATTAATTGCATCAAAGGCACTCAGAAGTATTTCTTGGAAATATCAAATATCTGTAAAGCAGATGAGATTAGGGCTTTATCTTTTAATTCAGCCTGGAAGAGTTACTGGTTTAGATTGGGGTGATTTGAAGTTGAGAACAAGTCACTCACTGGAACTGTTTACTTTCCCTTTCCCTTTCCTTTTCTTTCCTTTCCCTCTCATAGATTTATTTATTCCTTATTGTAGTTGTTATAAACCATGGCCTGATTGGAAAATAGACCTCCCAAAAATAAATTCTCTCTCCTGAAACTGAACAGTTTGCTCTTTTCCAGTTATTCAGTGGTACACATTCAGCTGTGTGTGTTAAGAGTGGGGATAATTTGCCTAAAACACTCAAATCTGTTACATCAGGAGCTCTCTCCACATTCCTGGGGTTCTGATGGGCTGGGGCAGCTCCTTGATTGAAGTGCCTGGGAGTGCACCTAACTCAGTGCATTATTTTAAATGCCTTTCTGCTGGAATTGCTGTAGCAATGGGAATGGATGCAGACCTGCCTGGGAAATGATCCTGCTGAATGTCACTGGAAAGGAAGAACATTCTGAAGTAGAAAGGCCTGGATAAAAATGGCTTTTTAGCTTTCAGCTGCCCATATTAATAGATCTCGTTTGTTGTACCTTTTGGATATTTCTAACAAGATAATTCTTATCAGACTGAATTGGGGCAGGCCAGAAGGAGCTGCCAGCTCAGATACAATCTGTGTGGAGATACAGGAATGTCTGGGGTTAAAATCCAGGCTCAGAGGTTCTTGTGGAGCTGAGAAGTGTTGGAAGAATACTGTGAAATGCAGCTGGTGCAGATCCCCAGATTGCTCTGTTTTTATCACCTCAGTTGAAGGCAGATCATTTCACCAGCTTCATAACAAGTTTGTGAGCATTTCTCAGAAAGGGGATGCTGGAAGGCAAGTCACAGCTCCTAATGCTTCTGCTCTTTGCAGGCAACCATTGGAATTGATTTCCTGTCCAAAACAATGTACCTGGAGGACCGCACGGTGAGTGGGCCAGGGGTGGGATGGATGGGGGGGCTCTTCCCCCAGCAGCTGCTGGAATTCCCTCAGCAGCCTCCAGAGAACCAGCCTTGCTTGAATCCCATCACTGGTACATCTGGTGCCTCTATCAGGAAATCAAAATCTTCCATGGAAAATTGGAGCTGGATAATGGTCACATCCCAGGGAATGTGGTGCCTGTTGTGTGGACCTGCTTCAGGTGCAGTTTGCTCCCAGAATTTGCAGCTCTGCCTCTGGGATTGTCAGGATGAAAAGGGCTGAGCAGACCTCAGGTACCACAGAATATTCTGAGCTGGGAAGGACCCACGTGGCTCATCCAGTGCAGCTCCTGAAGTCAATAAAAAGCCAAGGAGTTGGTGTTGCAAGTCTTAGAGTCCTTCATGATTAAACCTGGTTCCTCCTCCTGGGAAGCTCCTGTGGTAACACAGCCCTAACCTACTGCAATAAAGCAATTTGGGATTTAACCTGCATGGGATTCCTGTTTGCACAGAGACCTCTCACTCCCTTCTCCTGGATTTCCTCTCAGCATTTGTGGGCTTGGTCATGTTTTGCCAGTGTTTGCCTTTTTCCCATTTTACTGCTATGTGAGGGGTGTGACAGAGCTGTGGGGAGCAGGTAACAATTTTGTGTGGAGCTTTGGGGCTGGTACTTCTAAAGAAGTCTCTTCACAGTGCATGTGCTGAGCTGAGAGTTTCTCTGCCATTTTACCAACAATTCCCTCTTAGAGAAGCCCTTCCTTAACCTTTGTTTAAGGCAAAGATCCCGGGAATGCTGCTTGACACCTGTGTCTGCCTGTGTGCTGTTCTAGTGCTGTGGGTTTCTCATGCTTGTGTTAGACAGGATGTCATTCACCTGCTGCCTTGTTATCCAGAAAATCCCATTTTCCTCCCAGTGTTGGAATGTTGTGAGCTTTCCTGATTATGTAAGTGTCCACAGAGCCCAAAAAGCCTGTTCAAATAAAAGAGGTGTGGAGTGTAGATAAGAGGAGGGACAAATACAAGCACACAGGCTGGGAAAATTCAGACACTGGAATAGTTCCTCAGATGTGGTTGATGCTGGATTTTACAATAGGCTTTGATTTCTGGGCTGGAAATGAGGAATGCTGAGCCTCCAGCTGGGATGTGTGCTTTGGTGGATTTGATATGGCCTTACAGCAAATAATGTATCCTGAAATTGGAGCTGTGCTCCATCACTCAGCTCTAAACATGGCCTGGACTAGCCAGCAGAAGGGATCCTCATCCCTGCAAGTGTCCAGGGCTGGGCTGGACAGGGCTTGGAGCAAGCTGGGATAGTGGAAGGTGTCCCTGCCCATGGCAGGGGTGGAATGAGATGAGCTCTAAGATCCCTTCCAACCCAAACCATTCTGGCATTCCATGAAACACACGTGAAATTTGGTTCTTTAAAACCATCTCCCAGGAAGGGCAGCTGTGTGACATTCCCAGCACTGGGATGTGTGGCATTAAGTGAGCTGGAGCCACATCCATGTGCCAGTTCCCTTCTTGCCTGACAGACTGAGTGCTGTTCCTCTCTGTGTGTCCATATCTTCCCAGCCTTGTTGGATTGCAGTGCAGGAGAAGCCAGCCTGCAGGGTGCTTGCTGTTGAGGCTTCCACCACCTCTGGTTTTCCAGTGGGATCATCCAGAGCAGGCTGAGGTGATCCTTAGGAGTCCCACATCTGGCCAGCTGCCTGTGTGGCTGTTCTGGCAGGATCCCTGAGGCCTGGCTCTGCATTTCCCTTGTCAGCTGGAGCTGTGAGGAGGGATTTAGGGCTCCCCCCAGTTTCTGGTGTTGGCATGTGTGAGATATTCCTGGGTGTGTGGAGGGGGGGATGTTCCCAGACCTCGGGAAGTGTCGCTGCCTCTTTTCACATTTCTGTTCCATTCCAACTTTCCTTTTGTTGCCTTAGTTTTGCTTTGCAACTTATTTTTATTTATTTATTTTGATTTCACTTGAGTTTTGGTTTTGTTCTCCATTTTCCTGCTGTTCCCTTTCCCCTTGCCCTCCACTTTCCCATTTCCCAGATCAGGCTGCAGCTGTGGGACACAGCCGGCCAGGAGAGGTTCCTCATTCCCAGCTCCACCCGTGACTCTGCTGTGCCTCTCATTGTCTTTGACATCACAAGTAGGTATCCAGCCCAGGGTCTGCAGGGACCTTGCTTTTAACACATTATCTTTACTCTGGAAGTGGTGGTGGTACCCAAAATGAGCTAAAATAACCCATCAGCCACCTGTGGGTGCTGGCAGGGATTGGGAATTGCTGTGGCTGTGCTGGTTGTTGGTAGCCTTGGAAAGCTTTGCTGTTTTGCTGTTTTTCTGATTTCTTTTTTTATTTCTGTTTTATTTTTTGACTTCAAAATTATTTTTCTTTTCATTCCTGGGTGAGGAGAGAGGTTATACAAGTAACAGCTTCAGATACCAAAGCAAAGGAATGTTGTCAGAGTAGGTAAAACAAGACAAGACCCTTTTAAATAGAAACTGTGGAGTGACTTAGGAGGATTCAAGATTCCCATTTTGTTGGAAAAGAGACCTGGGAACTCACAAGAGAGCTTTTGAAAGAGGAGAGATGCAACAACCACAATTTCTGAAGAACAAACAAGCTTAGAGGGAAATTCTCTGTAACTCTTGACGCCAAAGTTTTAATACAAGGCAGGAAGTTATGAAGAGAATTATTTCATTGTAACTCCTGGTTACTGATTCCCCTTGATCTGGTGGAGCTTTTGTAAATCTACAGTATCAGGATTTATAAAAATTTCAGTAAAGAAAACAGCACAGGTGGAAAAGCTCTGGCCCAGCTTTATTCTGTTACCAACTGGTTTAGAGTAAATTTGTTTTACTCTGCTAGGCTGAAGTGCTTAACAATTAATAGACTGTGATTTATCCTCACTATTTAGGGCAAATAATTTTCTCCCAGTCCTGAAGCTGGAGAGGATTCTGGAGGAATTGCTGTTTGGTGTAAATGATGTCAGACTGTCTGTTTGGGGAGCACAGAGATGAGCAGGTGGTGCCCTGTGCTGGGGACTCTCCTGGCTGTGCCAGCAGGGCAGGATGCACAGCTTGGCATCATTTTTCCCACTGTACAGGTACAGGATGCTGTTTATCCAGGCAGCTGGAAAAATTTTGCCAGTCCAGGCTGTTCTTTACAGCTCCCAGCCATGTCAGAAGAAATTAAGTGACAGCTGATATCATCATTCTTTAGTAACAGGCTGATCTTTGAAGATAATTTCATTTTTGTCACTGTTCTTAGTGACTGAGAGGTTTAAAGTATTTTTTGTGTTGCAGAAGGGACTTGCTCAGGTACTTGTGGGGGCACAGTGAAATTGTTTAGTTACTGCTGATGTGCTGGGCATCTCAAATGCAGGTGGAGAGATCCATGAGGGGAGTCCAGACTCAGCTCAGGCCCCTCCTGAAGGTTGTTCCTAAGGGAGGTTGGGCTCATTCCTCCTGCCCCACTGTGATTATTTGTATTTTCCCTTCCAAAATGGGTGTACACAAACCTGGACTTGCAGAAATGCAGCAAACCTGGGTCACTTCACAGGTGTCTGTGTGGTACCTGCTCACTGGAGACCTTTCCTCAAAGAGCATTACCCTGCATATAATATTAATATTTAAATTAAATTAATTCTATAATTAATTTAAACTAAATAAACTAATTTAATAAATTTAACTAATTAAACAAATTACTCTGTGGTGCTTCCTCCAGTTGCCTTTTGCCTGTGAGTCTGAAGGTTTGGGATGGTTCAGTGCCCACCTGGGTGATGTTCCTGGTGAATATTCCAGTGTAACAGCCCTGTCCAGGGAGGGTGTGGAAACTTGGGAAGTCCAGGAGTTCTTGGGATCAGTCTGATTTTCCAGCTCTGCTGTGACACTGTCCAGGTGCTCCCAGTTTGTCACCTTGAGTTTCCTGGGGTAGAGAAGGGCCTTGACTTCTGCTCTTGTAATCAAGTCTGCCTTCAAAATGAAGCCAGAGCAAATTGCTTTAACTCTAAGCCCTAATCCTCCTTTAGCCCCAGGGCATCAACTCGACATTCCCTGATGCAGATAAGATGTTGTTTTGAATCTGGTGCAGGCCTGTGCTTTATCAGTTTATCTTTCTCTTCTACACAAGCAATGATTGGTCCTGAGGAAGCTGCTTTTTCCTTGATGAGCTGCCTCATTAACCAGTGCTCTGCCTCTCTGCTGGGATTATTTGTGGCTGTAAACTGGGAACCAGTGGGTGCCTCCATAAAAGTGTTGGGAATGAGGAGCAATCCTGTTTTCAGGCACTGTGGGGGTGAAGGAAAAGGAGGCATCCCAGTGTGGAAAGCTTTTATTTGGGGTGTTTATGGAGTTTTTGAGCAGTGCTGGTTGAGCCAGGCAGGTCTCAGACCTTGGAGCTGTCATACATAATAATGTATCATATATAATAATAACAGTTTGTGTTTGGGGTCAAACTCTACCTGGCCCAGCATTTTTGTGACTCCTGTGCTGCTCTGGAAAGGAGAACCCAATGTCCTCTGCACCACCTGAGCCCTGCAGTGTGTAACATTTGCTTTCATTTCTGCTGGAATTGAAGTTACCATGGCTTCAACAGCACGTGAAAATCCCCACTGCCATCCCACGGATGTGGTGTCTGTTCTGTGGGAATTGCCCCTAAAGCTTGGACCAGAGATGCTCCAATCCTGTGGAGATCCCATCCATAATCCTGTAGATCAGTGCTGTCCCAGTAATGAGGGGGGAGCCAAATCCTAGAGATGTTTGGGAGCAAGCAAAGGAGGGAATCACAGCACTTTACAAATATCCAGGAAACAGCTCTGCTGCACTTGGATTTGGGGCCAGATGGGGAGGTCAGCTGAGCTGCTGCACAGGCAGTGGAGGTGGCTGTGGACTCTTTTCCCTGAAGGATTCTCCTGCTCTCTCTCTCTGCCTGGGCGGGCGCAGGTGCGGCTGCAGCTCTGGGACACGGCGGGGCAGGAGCGCTTCCGCAGCCTCATCCCCAGCTACATCCGCGACTCCACCATCGCCGTGGTGGTCTACGACATCACCAGTGAGTGTGGGGCTCACCTGGGGTGGGGGACCCCCACTGCTCCTCAGAACCCTCCTCATTGTATCCACATGGTGCAGCAGGAGCCCAGCCCTGTCAGCTCATTGTAGCCACTGGTTACAATATACATAACAACCAGTCAATGCTTTTACCTAGAACCTGTCACAACTAACATCATCATATTCATGTTACTATTTTCCAGTATGTTACAGTTTAAGCTAGAAGTTGTTTTTTAGTTTTCTTGCTGTGGAAAATTCTGAGATTTTTTTTTTTTTTCTACTTGCAGCATTGGCTTTCTTGTTTGCCTGTGAAAATCTTTTTGCTTGGTAAAAATGTCTTTTGTTTGAGGTAGATTTGTCCTTTGCTCTGAGTTATAAAAACCCCTTCCAACTCACATGCTAACATAGCCTTTGCCATCTAGTTATCCAGTAAAACTGGCTCAGCAGTTCTTTTCTTCTATATCAAAACTTGCTTTCATTTCTATTCCTTCTTCAGATTCTACATTCAGAGATCTTTCTGTTACACATACATATCTGTGAGACTTTCTTTTCAAATCCCTACCCATCCCAGCACAGGGGAGTGGTGCTCTGCTGTGTCCTTGTTGGAAACACCCCATACAAGCAGAACTGAGAAGTTACAACCACAAGTTCTGCAAAAAACATCATTCAAATCAGAAATATTTTCCCTCTTCCTTGTTTTCCTCTCAGGGTGGGAAATCACTGATGAGGGTTGGGGAGGTTTGGAGAAGCACCTGAGTCCAAGTGAAGCATTTTCTCT
Organism: Erithacus rubecula; assembly: GCF_903797595.1. Classification (NCBI taxonomy): domain Eukaryota; kingdom Metazoa; phylum Chordata; class Aves; order Passeriformes; family Muscicapidae; genus Erithacus; species Erithacus rubecula. The sequence goes on along the minus strand of NC_136667.1, from coordinate 4,960,498 downwards.
GTCATAAAGGGATTTTATGCTCAGCTTTGCTGTTTCATTCTTCCCTGCAGACTTGAATTCTTTCCAGCAAACCTCCAAGTGGATCGATGACGTCAGGACAGAGCGAGGCAGTGATGTCATCATCATGTTGGTGGGGAACAAAACTGACCTGGCAGACAAGAGGTGAGGGGGGACCTGAGCCCTGCTGCCCTGCCCAGAGCCACCAAGGCCAGTCTGGCCTTAAAACAAGGCTTGGTTTTAAACACAACATCCTTTATTTGTCAGGAAATTCTCATTTCTGGTTTCAGCAAAAGTTATTGCCTTTGCTGTCCAACAAATAGTTTAAAACAAACTCACCTAAAAAATTGCTGAAGTGGCTCTGCACCAGTTTCTCAATAGGGTATTTGGTCTGATTTTCCTTTTCACACTGAGGTAAAGGCTAAAAGCTGCCTGTAAAAGCAAGGAAATCAGCTGATTTCCACTGTTCTCCACTGATTTCCCTCACTCTCTCTGCATGTGCAGCTGGAAGTTCATGGCAGTTTCTCCTTGTTAAGATGCAGCACAAACTTTTGTAGGATTGATCCAAAAGTATGAATTTTTCTGAGTATAAATTTCATGTTATACATAACACACACTAAGCTTCTGGATGTGTGAAAGAAAACCAGATCAGCAAACCCCAAACTTCTGCCAAAGAGAGACCCAAAAATTTACACTCCTAAAATGACACAGACTTAATGTTTTGGGAGGTGCCATAAATAATTTTGCTTTAAAACTCTTTAATTCTACAGCACATCAACCAAAATAAGAAATTTAATGGGTTCTTAGAAGAGCACAGGCTTTACTTTGTGTTCCTGTTTCAAATCCTTCTCTGGATTATTGATTTAACAATAATTCTGTTGAATATTTTCAGAGATTTTTGTTCTTTAGGAAGGTATCAGGTGCAGTGTAGATAAAGGAAGGTTTTTATTTTAATGGGTGGTGCCAGAAGCAGTTGGCAAAGTGAACCAGACAGTTCCAACTCTTCCAATTGAAACATCCTCACACTTCTCAGAAATGTGGGATTTGGGTGTCAGGGGTTGTGTGAGGCCTTGAAACCACCAGGGGATTTTGATCTGATGCACAGAAAATCACCTCAGGAAGGTGGAACTGGGAACCACCTAGATCTCACAGCAAATAAAGCCTTAAAATATCAAATCCTTGTCCTTTAGCTGTTAACAAGATTCTTCTGATCAAAGGACGACAATATGCAGATTAAATTAATGTTTTGTCAGCAGAATCTGGGCTTTTATTTGAATATCACTGTTCACTCTGTTTCTTGGGATGATGGGCAGAGTGTTCTGAGTGTTCCATTGTGGGACATTCCCACATTTTAAATTCTTACCCCTGCTTTACTCACTCCTGCAGTCTTCAGGATGTGTTGTGATGTAGATTTTCTCCTGTGATTCTGATGGTTTTGTGTCCCAACATCCCTGGTTGTTTGCCCTGCAGTTTTAATTTTCATGCCCAGCAGGAAAAGCAGGGAAAATTCCACTTTTGCCACTTCACTGGGAAGCATTTTGAGCTGTCCCATGCTTTGGACTTTGGAAATATTCCTATAACTTGGTGCTCAGAGCTTTAGGAATACAATAAAAACATGTACATTTAATTTTGCTTAAAAATTCCATGTGTGATGAGCTCATGGTCTGTCCCTGAAATCATTCACAAAAGCAAAATCCAAGATGTTGTCACTGAGCCAGCTCTGGATTTTGACCACTGAGCCTCTCCCATGCCCTCCTGGGAATAACTGCAGCTCCCTGGCATTTCTAATTCCTCTCAAAATCCAGTTTCCTGTGAAACTAGAAAGCCCAGTGGGGTCATTTCAGCCTTGGAGTATTTCCTGATGGTGCACAACAGCTGACCCAGCACTGCTGGAAGAATTAAAAATACCAGAAAATTGTTTGAAGCAGCTGCAGCTGAAGTTCATGCAGCACTGGAAATTCTTATTTTGGCTGCAGAATGTGGCAGCAGTCCTGGTGTGGGCTGGGATTAGGAATGGTGGGGAAGGGAATATCCAGGTGTCAGTAGCAGGAGCTGCCTTGCCTTTCTTTTCAAATGAAGTTGGATTTGTGTGAGGCTGAAATTCTGGGCCTGTAAGGCAGGACAAAGCCACCTTTGGTGTCACAAAGGTAATATTTTTTGAGGCAGAATGCAGGGAAACCATTCATCCTCTGATAAAAACCAGGGATGAGGCAAGTTCTGAGGCCAGAAAGCTGCACTAAAAATAGCCCTGTTCCTGTTCAGTGCAACCTGGTAAGTTTTTCATTCCACTCAGTGTTGCTTCAATTGGTGGCTGGGTTTTTTTTTTTTTTTTTTTTTTTTTTTTTTTTCTCCCTGCAGTTTTCTTTCTCTCAATTTTGGACTCTTGCTTTGCTTTGGTTTTTCTGCTCTGTGATTTGTTCTCATTACTGGAACAGGTTTCTGTAGAGGGAAAAGCCCAAGAGCTGAATGTGCTGTGTGCTGAAAGCAGTGCTAAAGCAGGACTTAATGTGACACAGGGTGGTGCTCAGAGGGGCAATTCCAGATTCTTGTCCCCAAGCTGCTGCACTGTGGAGCCTTTCTGGAGTCTTTGTGTCACCTCACAACATTCCCTCTGTGAGATTTGGGAAACTGCCTGTCTGAGTGTGGGGAGTTTTCCTTCCTTGGAATGCTGTGGATGAGGCTCAGATGTTCTGCACAAGCTTCACCATCTGCCACAAATCCAGGTGTTCCCTGGGAGCTTCCCTGGGGTGGTTTCACTCCAATCTGACTGACAGCCTTGAGGTGAGCTGTGCCCTCTTGAATTAGGAGCAGCAACTCACTCCCAGCCATCTCTAACTCTCCCTTCTGTCCCTTGTGTCTCTTTTCCACCTTTGTGCAGGCAAATCACCACAGAGGAAGGGGAACAGAGAGCCAAAGAGCTGAATGTGATGTTCATTGAGACCAGTGCAAAGACTGGCTACAATGTGAAACAGGTACATGCAGCTTGGTGTTGTCAGGCAGGAATCTGAGCCTCCCTCCCTGCTCTGGGGCTCTCCAGGGTGGCTTTGGGATCCTGCAGGAATTTCCTCGTGTTTAATGCCAGCCCCTGAGATGTTGCTTGGTTTATGTAGCTTCTTTCCTATTGAGTCAATGGCACCCTGTCAAATCTGAACCTGGAAATAAAGGAGAACTCCCTCCAGGATGTGCTGAGGAATGGGAGGGGGGGGGAAAAAGTCATTGTTTTGTGCAGCCAGTCAGCTGGAATTTGGTTTGGTTTGGTTCACAGTCAATGCACTGTTTGCTGAAATCACTGCTGACATCAGTGGGAAGAAGTGTTTCTGCTGATGCACTGGAGTAGAAGTTCCTCCTTCTGTCTGCCAGACAGAGAATCTTGAAATATTTTAGAGGAATTGAGGTTGGAGGGGATCTCTGGAAATCATCCCTTCCAACCCTCCTGCTCAGAGCAGGCTGCCCAGAGCTGACTCCAGCTGAGTTTGGAATATCTCAAAGGATAGGGACTGTCCAGGTGGAGTGTTTGATCAACCAAGCAGCAAAATAACCTTTACATTTTTGTTTTAAGTAGAATTTCTCATATTTCTACTTGTGCCCTTTGCCTCTTACTTGTGATTCCCCTCTCCACTGGTTCAGGGATTGTTCTGGATATGACAGAGCTTGGAATAAGCTCTGGAGGAAATTGAGAAACATCCTCAGGAGTTTTCTGCACACCAGCAGCATGGTACAACCTCACAGTGGGATTAGGAGGCTTTGGGTTCAGTTTTTGTGGCTGTTTTGAATTGAACTCCCTTTAATGGTTGATTTTGACTCGTGTTGCCTTCTTTGCTCATATTCATGGGGAGAGCTGGGATTTGAAGGCTGCAAACTCCAGCACCTCACTGGGACCTTGGTTTTGCAAGGAACATCCTTTGGAGGGATGGCTGAGGAGCTGCTGGGAGGGACAGCAGCAGCAGCAGGGATTGCTCTGGTGATTGATGCAGCATTTCAGCAGTTCAGTGTCTGTGCTGTGTGAGGGCAGCAGGGAGAGCTCCAAACTGAGGAATGATGCAAACCCATTTTCTGGGGTTTTCACAGCCCTTCCCAGCTCCAGCACATCCTTCCCAGAGTAACTGCAGCTCCCTGGAAGCAGCAGTTCTGCTGAGGAGTGGTTGTTTGACAGCAGGACTGACCTGAAGGGCTGGGCTGTAAAAGCTCAGTTATTTCACAGAGGAATATTCAGCAATATTTCTGAGTGATCAGAAATTCCCAAATGTGCACAAGCAGAGGCTGGACATGGTGAGTGATGTTTAGTGAGTGCAAGAGGGAGTTCTATGAATCCCTGGAATAATACTACAAATTAATTCCATGTTCTCTTCAAGCAGGAACAGGTAAAATAAAACTCTTTTTTTGTAGGCATTGAATAAGTATTTTAATACAAGTTCTTAAAAACCTGTTAAATTTCCTACATAAAATTCTCATTGCATTTTTGCTCACTGCTCTGCTGCTAAAGTACCCACTTAACAAATTTATGCAAATCAGAGTCCTGCTGTAAACCAATGTTTTTAACAAGAACTTTTTTTCTGACAAGCCTTGAGCTTCTCTCTTGCTGCTTTCCAGCTTTTCCGCCGTGTGGCTGCTGCCTTACCTGGGATGGACAGCACACCAGAGAAGAGCAAAGAAGACAGTATCCTTGTTTTCCCATGGAATTGGGCAATTTTCTGGTGTTGAGTTGGGCTTACTGACTTCCTTTGGCACATTTTGGGGACAGCCTTACTGGGGTTTTGCAGGGGTGTGGCTGTTGGAGTGTGAGCAGAGGGATAGAGCAGCTCTGCCATGAGGAAAGGCTGGAAGAATTGGGATTGTTCAAGCTGGAGAAGAGAAGCTTTGAGGTGACCTAATTCAGGCCTTCAGGACCTGAAGAAGCCAAAAAGAAAAATGGAAAGGGAGTATTTACAGTGGCTTGGTGTGACAGGACAAGAGGGAATGACTTCCCACTGCCAGAGGGCAGGGTGAGGTGGGATATTGGGAAGGAATTCTGCCCTGTGAGGGTGTGGGGGTCCTGGCACAGGGTGCCCAGAAAAGCTGTGGCTGCCCCTGGATCCCTGGGAGTGTCCAAGGCCAGGTTGGAGCAACCTGGGATACTGGAAGGTGTCCCTGCCCATGGCAGGGGGTGGCACTGGGTGATCTTTAATGTCCCCTCCAGCCCAAGCCATCCTGGGATTGTGTGACCCCATTTGTGGGCCAGATATAAATGTTCACAACTAAAGTCCAGCACAGGTTTTGCTTCTTCATTCAAACTGAGGCTGGAATTTCCAGAGCTTTAAACCACCAGAGTTTGTTACTCTTTTTGTCCATCCTCTGCAAGGTCTCAGCATGTCCCTGGCTGTGCAGTTCCCCTGTGCAGGCAGGCCATGGAGAGACACCAGCCAACCCTGCAGACCTGTTCTGGGTGATTCCTTGACTGTCCCTGCAGTGATTGACATCAAACTAGAGAAGCCCCCTGAGCAGCCAGTCACGGAGAGTGGGTGCTCCTGCTAACAGCCCCTGCCAGCAGCACCCCTGGAGAACATCCTGCTCATTGCCACCCCTCTGGGGCTGGAAACCATTCCTCAAGAGAGAATCCCTGTGTACTGGTGGGGAGCAGCCCCGGCCGCCCCTCTCACTGCATGGTTTGAGCCCTGAGTGCAGAATGAGTGTCCTGTCTTTTGAGTTTTATTTTTTTATGTTGTTGCACTTTGGCACCATGGTGCCCTTCACACTCCCTCTCTCTTTCTCTCTCTCTCTTCCTCCCTTTCTCCCCCTGTTCCCACCTGGAGCCTCCCTGCTCAGATGTATCTTGTGAATGCCATGGAAAAGCTGCCGAGTTAGGGAAGACAAAAATGAAGCTTTGGAGGGTGGGTTTTCCACCTTCCCTCCTGCCTTGCATCCTCCCCCTGCCTTCTCCAGCCCCCTGTCCTGCATCCCCACTTCCTCTGGTAAAAGGCTGCTCCTTAAATTTCAACCAGTCACTTGGACTTGCCTTTTTGGACTCTGCAGGTTCCCTGTTCCAGGCTTTGCTTCCCGCAGGGCACACACCCCATGAGCTCCCTGGTTTCTCCTTCCCGTGGATGATCCTGGCTAACTCTTGCTCACAACCTCCCAGTTTTGCCCCTGGAGTCACACAGGGCCCTGGAAAGCCTCAAACTCTGAGAGCTTTGGCCTTGTAGCTTCCATTTGTGTGGCAGGGACATCCCAGAGCCTGCTCCATTCCACTGGAATCTCTTCCCATCCAGAGGATGTTGGTGAGTGTTGGCTGCAGATGTGGGGAGGAGGAGGGAGCAGAGGCTTTGCAGCCTGAGGCTGGGTGGGGAGAGATCCTCAGGGATTCTGGAAGAAAACAGTGACCTGGAATCCATCACTGCAGGGGCAATACCTGCCCTGGGAGTCATGGATGCTCCTCAGGCTCCTTCCCTGATCTCCATTCTCCTGTTCCTTGTCACAAGAGCAGGAGAGCCACAGCAGAGGGAAGGGCAATATTCCACTCCCATTCCCATTGTCTCTGCCCGTGGAGCAGAGCTCTGGGGTGGGACCAGCAGCCATTTCACTCCTGGGGGAGTTTTTACCTTTGCCAAAGCTGAGGGGAGCAGTGGCAGGGAATTCCTGTCCCAGGGGGTGGAGGATTGGAGGACTGGATGTTGCTGAAAGGAATTTGGGTGTCACTCCCCAACCATGGAGGTTGGGCACTGCCTCCTTTGCCCCAGCCCCTGGTTTTGAATTAATTCATAGAGCTTTTCAGAGATGCCCTGGGGTTTTGGTTGGTTTGTCAGTTGGCAGAGAGGAGAATTGCACTGTCCTTTCCCCACCTGGCCTGTGTGACACGGAGGATGCTGTGGTAGGACAGTGACACTCCCTCCCTCCCCTGGCAGGGTGTCCCTCACCCCTGACACCTGAGGAGGGGAAGGGACAGCACTGAGCTGCCCAGAGTCCCTTCCCTCGGGGCCAGCTGGCTGCAGGAGGAAGCTGGGATGTGAGTCCCCCTTTTCCCTGCCCTCGGGAAGCTGCTCCCATTCCCTGTACATAGCCCATTGTGGGAATTGCTGGTGTCAGTGTCCGTGTCTGTAGAACAGGTGTTGCTGTCCCTCCTCACTGGCAGCTCTGCTGTCCCTTCGTGTTGTTGGAGTCACGGACCGGGGCGGGAGGGGGGAGACCCCAATTAAGGGGTGGGGGGTAATTAGTGGAATCCAATAGTTCCCTTCCCACTGTTTTTCTGGATGTGTTCCTGCCGTGTGTCCGGCCCTGCTGTCTTGTAGCTGTAGCGAGTAAGTGTGACTGTAACTCTGAGTAAGGACTGTGTGACACAGCCACAGTGTATCACGAAATAAATAAAGTTATTTCACCAACACTGAGCTCTCCTGCTGCCACTGGGCTGGGGGGGTTTGCTCTGAGGTGTGACACTGCTGTCCTGAGAAGGGATGGAGGAGAAAGGAAGATGAGGAAGGGAGGAGGAAGGACGGAGCAGGAGGCTTGAAGGAGGAAGAGGAGGAGGGATAAAAGGAGGAAGAATGGAGAAGGAAGGACAGAGAGAGGAAGGATGGAGCAGAAGCAGGGATAGAGGAGGAGGAAGGAAAGGGGAGGATGAGAAAGGACTTTGCTGACATTGTTGTGAAATATGGAATATGTAACAATTTTCTCAGGAAGTCTCTTCTTTGACCTTTCATCTTTGTTACTTTCAAGCCTAGTCAGCAAAAAAAAAAAAACAAAAAAGAGATTTTATCCAAGAAATTGAGCAGCCAATGAGCCGAAGTGATGCCCAGGTGTTGGAAGGAGAAATGACTTGTGGTGGAATTGCCTCCTTGAGGGTTAGGGCTGGGTTAGTTATCTCAGCCCAGGGGGAGGCTACCAAAGCTTGGGAAGGATTCCTGTTTTGGGATAACAACAGGATTCTGTGGATCCAAACATGACTGAATGGAGCAAGGAGCTCCTCACCCTCAGGTGAGCCCTGCCCTGCAACACACCTGGGACTGATCCTGCTGCTCCAGAAAGACCTGCAGGACCTCTGCCAGCACTGAGCCCCTGGCACTGCTCCCTCCATCCCTGGCAGTGTCCAAGGCCAGGCTGGACAGGGCTTGGAGCAACCTGGGATAGTGGGAGGTGTCCCTGCCCATGGCAGGGGGTGGCACTGGATCATCTTTAAGGTCCCCTCCAAACCATTCCATGATTTTATAAATTTGTGCCTTTCAGCTCAGTTTTGTCAGTCACTAAAAAAATCCAGCTGTTGTGTTCCCACCAGGAATCTGAGTTCTGGAGGATGTAATGGATTCTGCTGGCCTTAATGCTTTGCTAATTAACATATCCAAGACATGAATGTGCCTTGGGAAAGAATCCACTTTTTCCTGTCAGCCAGGTGAGCAGGAAAACACCTGAGTCATTCCTGGGAGGAACTGCCTGGAGCAGGGCAGACCTTGCAGGAACTCCTGCCAGGGAATGCTCTGAAGCAGGAGGGACAAAATCAACTCTGAAATTGGATCTGCAGCTCCCTGTGGAGAGAGCTCCTCTTCCTATGGAACATGGAGATTCTGGGAAACCAGTGTGAGACCAGAGAGGTGGTACAAGAGGTCTTCATCCCCTTCCAGGGGTTCCAAGATGTTACTTACCTTGGTGAAAAAGCTCATTTTAAATTCTGAGTGAAAACCTCTTTTCCAGTCTTTTCCTCACTGCCAGCCTGGCTCAGTGTCCTGCCCTGCTCCTGGAGTTGTGCTGGTGAGACCACAGCCAAAATCCTGCCCTCCTGGCAGTTCTGGAACACACTCCAGGTTAATCAGGGGCTGATTTCCAGCAGAGCCAGTGGAAAGAGCCCCTGACACGGCTGCAGACCCCAAATTTTCTCCTGGGAGCTGAGCCTTGTCCCAGCATTTCCTTGGAATGGTGCTCATGGTGGGTACATCCCAACCTCCACACAGACTTCCTGAGTGGGAATTCAAAAAGCTGAATTTAGGCTGCTGTACTTGATTTATTGATTGCTTTTACAGAAAAAGTGGAAAACACCACAAGAAACAGAAGCCAGAGCCAGGGTTGTCCTGATGCCATTACAATGTGATCCCACTGGGCATTTGCCCCTGGATTTGCTGATAATTAACATTTCCTTGGTAATTAACATTTCCAAACATTCCAGCCCTGTACTGTGGAGGTTTTATCAGCAAAGAGGCACAAACAGCCAGAGCTGTGCATGGACTGGGGCTGGATTTTACTGCTGGAATTCCCAGCAAACCCAGCAATGCAGAGGTGGGACACAGGAGAAGGAAAGAATTCCATGGCACAAGAGAGTGCAACAGGTGAATTCCTTGGAGGACAATGCCTGTGCTCTGCTCAGGAATGCTCAACAACCAGGATCAAGGGATCCAGAACCAGCCCAGAAATCACTTAATTGAAGTCTTGCTAAAATCTTGATGCTGCTGGAGCAGCTGCCCCCCAGGACCCACTTCCCACCAGCTTTTCCCAACACCCATTCCCAGGAGCACAGCCTCAATCCTCATCCATCTTCCAGCCAAATGAGCCCCTTGGCACCTCTCCACGTGGGAAAGAGCTGATCCTGTGCAGGACAGTGGTGCCTCCAGTGAAAGCTGAAACGTGAGGAGTCATCTCAGACTTTGGGAAAGAGGAGTGGAGAGGTTTTGGCAGGATGGAGCTCCCTGTTAGTGAACTGTCCGTTCCTTCTGCCGCTGGTAATCTGGGAGAGAGGGACAAGGAGAGGGTGAGAGCCAGGGGGAATTACCCAAAATGTTCAGGAAAACACACATTCCCAACTGGAGGCAGTGTTTGAGACCCTCTGGCTTTAAAAGTGCACCTCACAAGTCCTTTCAAAGTGATTTTAGGGCACTTAGAACAAAATTATTGGTTTGAAATTATTTGTTTGAAACCCCCTCTTCCCCTACTCTTCTTTTTTCTTCTTAACGGCCATTTTCCATTTTATGAAAAATTCTGGTTTGGCTTGACTTCTCCCCGTTTCATTTCTTAAATCTTGGTGCAGAAGTAGAAACTGGGAATTAACCCAGCCCTTCACTCACAATTCAAACATCCTTAGTGAGGGACATTGGCACTTGTATGTTATTCAAGGATAATTAGCATAATTTATGAGCTGTAAATAACTTTTCCAACCATCCCACCTTCTTGCTCTGCTATGTTTTCTTGCTCTCCTAAGTTTTCCTATGTGGGCAGATGAAGCCAGGCCTCAATACCCTGATGTGGTGCCAAATCAGCAGTCAGTGACCTTGGGCTGCAAACTGGGGTGGAATGGGCAGGGATTTATGGAAGTTTGCTTCCCAAGGAGCATTCCAGGACTGGGCACTCACTGTAGGGGAAGTAGCGGACACGCATGGTGATCTCCCGTGCCGTCTTCAGGATCTCCACAGCCTGGAAAACAAGGAAAGGGCATTCCAAGGGTTCTGTGCTGGGCTGAGAGGCTGGAAGGAGGTGGATTCCCCATCCCAGAGCTCACCTTGCTGTGCTCAATGTCCTGGAAATCCACATCGTTCACTGAGAGCACCTGGTCCCCCTCCTGCAGCCCAGCCCTGTGAGCATCCGAGTCAGGAATCACCTGGGAAAGGAGAGCAGGGATGGCAGTGCTGGATCTGCCACAGCTCCCCTCCCACACGGCCCCAGGGAGCAATTCCAGGGGCTGGGAAGAGATCAGGGAGTGCTGCAGGATGTTCTGAGGGCACTGTGGCAAATCCCAGCCCCGAGCCTCCCTGCACACCCACAAGCACGGACACACCTTGGAGATGAAGATTCCCAGCTGTGAGGCTTTTCCTCCACGGATGTTGAAGCCCAGCTGTGGGAAAAACCAGCAGGGAAATGCAGTCACCAGGATCCTTCCCTTGGCCCAGGGAATTCTCCCTGTCCAATTCCCCAGACCCTCCTCCCTGCTCTGCCTCCAGGATGGATCCGAGGTGTGGCTGCAGTGCTTGGCCAGGCAGCAGCACCAGCACCTTTCTGCTAGTTCCTGCCACTGGGAATAGCTGAGGGACCCCGTTCCCAGCACCTCCACATCCCAGGATACCACAGCAGGAATGTGATAATTGATAAAATATTCGGGTTAATCATAGAAGTATTGGGGTTTGTCTAAACCAGAATACTTAGGTCTGAAATGAAGCATGACACTAAAGAAAGGAAAATATATGATTAAATAATTTTGTTTTAAATCCCCCTGTTATGAATATTATGTTTCTAAATAAGTTGTATCTACTGGCAGCTTGCCAAACAAGGCTTTCACACAGCCCAACAGATCCTGCAAAATCAGATTTCCTGCCTTTGTGTGATCAATTGCAGCCTATCCCTGAGACCAGACTGCCTGACTTCTGCCATTTCTTATCTACCAAGACCTGATAGTTATCCATGGGACTTGACAAATTGTCCAGAGACTCACATTGTCCAGCGATCCCATGGACCACCACTGCTCACCTGGCAGAATTATGACAGCAAAACAATAGCAATTATTGATGACTACAAGGAAACCATGCTATAAAAAAGGAGCTGCAAACCAAAGTTCGGTGGAGCTTGGAGTGGGCTGTGACCCCTCTGCCTCCCCAGCGCTGCTTGCTCTGTCTATATAAAATAAAGCAATCTAAATTTTGCTGAATATCGAGACTTTTGTTTCTCATTTATAACAGGGAGCAACTCCTTCCCCTACCCACCTCCCTGGAATCTGCCACCTGCGCCAGGGCGCTGCCAGTCGGGAATATCGCAATCCCAGCGCCTTTAGGAACCGGGAAACGCGTCCGGGAACGCGACACGGCGCGCCCGCCTCACCTGCGCCCCGGGCGGCTTCTTGAGGACGATGGTGCGGGGCAGGAACTGCGTGAGCTCGTTGTTGTAGTCGGGGTGATAGACGCGCTGCGGGGGAGGCGCGGCGGCTCAGCCGGGGCCGGGCCGCGCTCCCCCGCCCGCCGGAGCCCCGCGGCCGCCGCCGCCGCCCCCGGGCCGTCCCCCCGCTCCCCCCGTGCCGGGCTGACCTCGTGCGGCGGGACCCAGGCGGGCGGGCTCTCGTAGGGCGGCAGGAAAACCACCGGGAAGTCATCGTAGGGCACCCGGCCCTCCATGCTGCCGCTGCGCCGCGCCCGGGACGCGCCCCGGCGGCGACGCACCGCGCTGCGATTGGCCGCGCCGCCGCCGCCGCCCCGCCTCCCGCCTGACGCCATTGGTTCCGCCCCGCCCTTCGCCCCGCCCCTCGCCCTGTCCCACTCCCAGTGACGTCACCCTCTGCGATCGACCGTAACCCCGCCTCTCGGTGACGTACAGCTTTGGGATTGGCCGTTCCGCCGCGCCGCTCGGTGATTGGCCGCGGCGGCGCGCGGCCCGGTTTGAACGGCGGCCGTTGCGGCGCCGCCATTGGAACGGGCAGCGGCGGTTCCAGGTCAGTCCCGCGGCCGCCCCGCGACACCGGGCAGGGCCAGGCCGGGCCCGCTCCCCCTCCGCCCCAGGCCCGGGGCTTCCGCTCCACCCCGAGCCCCGGCGGCGCCGCCGCACCCCCTCCATCCCCGCTCACGGCGCTCGTGTCCCGCAGGCCGGCCATGGTGCGCGAGGACGAGAAGGGCATCCCGGTGCGCGTGGCGCTGCGCTGCCGGCCGCTGGTGCCCAAGGAGACGAGCGAGGGCTGCCGGACCTGCCTGTCCTTCGTGCCCGGCGAGCCGCAGGTGAGGCGCGGCCGCTCCCGGCGCTCCCGCAGCCCGGGCGCGGCTCCCAGCGCTGCCCCGTCCCTCTCGCCCGCAGGTCGTGGTGGGCAATGACAAGGCTTTCACCTACGACTACGTGTTCGACCCGTCCGTGGAGCAGGAGGAGGTTTTCAACACTGCGGTGTCGCCTCTGGTCCGAGGCCTTTTCAAAGGTTTGTTGCAGGTTTTGCTGCTTTGGAGCCTGTTTTTCCTCGCAGAGCGAGGGGGAGTGTGTTCCCTGACGCTGCCATTTTCACGGAATACCAGAATAGTTTGGATCTGAAGGGACCTTTAAACCCATCCTGTGCCATCTTCCACTATCCCAGATTGCTGCAGATCCCATCCAGCCTGGCTTTAGACACTTCCAGGGATCCAGGGGCAGCCACCCTCACAGGGAATAATTCCTTCCCAATATTCCTGTGGCAGTGGGAAGCCATTCCCTCTTGTCCTGTCACTCCAAGCCCTTATGAAATGTCCCTTTCCCTCCTTAAGAATAACTCAATGAATTGATAAACATCCTGTTCCAGGATGCTGCAGTGAATTCGTGCTGTGTTTCTGTTTAGCTCTAATAAAACATCCACTCTTAAAAAAAAGAGCTGAAATAATAATTTATTTTTTCCCTCAGTGTTCCTGACTGTGATCTATGCTTCAAACTGATGATGTTCTGGAAGGGTGACTTTCAGTTATGCAGCTTTCCACCCCCATGTGACTCGTCCTTGTGCCCTTTGTTCCCTCAGGGTACAATGCCACTGTCTTGGCCTACGGACAGACGGGGTCAGGGAAAACCTATTCCATGGGGGGCACCTACACTGCCAACCAGGAGCATGAGCCCAGCGTGGGGGTCATCCCCAGGGTCATCAAGCTGCTCTTTGAGGAGAAACAGCAAAGGCAGGATTGGGAGTTCATCCTCAAAGTTTCTTATCTGGAGGTAAAAGTTTGGTTTTTGTCAAGTGAGGAATAAAGGGAGTTTTGAGGTCGCCTCCTTTAGGTAGCAGATATCGATTAAATCAACCCCTAAGAGTCCAGGAGGTTTTGTCAGTCCTTTCTGGTTCAAAGGGTCTTTCTCTAGAGGTGAAATGAATAAAATGTGATGCCAAATCAGCCCTAATTTCATCATAACCACCCCTTCCTTTGGCTGGTAACTCTGAGCTGCTCCTCTGCTGCTTGCAGATTTACAATGAGGATATTCTGGACCTGCTGTGCCCCCCCCGAGAGCGTTCCCAGCTCAGCATCAGGGAGGATCCCAAGGAAGGCATCAAGGTGTGTCCCCCTGGCTGTGGGAGCAGCAGGGGGTGAGGGCTGGGCACTGAAGGGGTTTGTGTGCAATTTTTTGTCATCCCTAAAGCTGTGGGGTGGAGCTGATCCTTGTGTTGGGAGACCCAGGGGGATGGACCCTCAGGGAAAGCACAGCTTGCCAAGGAGCACATCCAGTCCTTCCTGCTCATCCCCTCTCTGGCTTGTGCCCCTGGGAGCTGCCTCTCTAATCCTTTATTCACACAAATCCCCTCCCCAGCAGCCCTTTCCTGTCACTGCACAGCTCCCAGCTTGGCCTGGGATATCCATGGATTTGTCCCTGGAGCTCTGTGTCCATCCCAGAGCCCAGCTGACTCTGGAACAGGCAGAGGAACTTGGGGGTGTTTAGGAACAGGTGATGTGGAATGAAATTTAGAACCAGTTTTTCCTGGGAGTTTCCATGCCAGGCCCCTGGCTGGAGGTGACACTGATTTTTGAGATTGATTGGCACAGTCTGAGGTGCAGGGAGATTTTTCTGATCCCAGGTGGGATGAAGAGGAAGCAGAGGATAAGCAATGTTTCCTTCCTGGCTACAGATTGTGGGGCTGACAGAAAGAAATGTCACCTGTCCCCAAGATACTGTGTCCTGCCTGGAGCAGGGGAACAATTGCAGAACTGTGGGATCCACAGCCATGAATTCCCAATCCTCCAGATCCCATGCCATCTTCACCATCTGCATTGATCAGAGGAAGAAAAATGACAAGTGAGTGTCACTGTGCAGCTGATGAGAGTGACTTTCCCAAAATTTCCTCATCCTGATCATGAGCTGTGCTTCTCAGGGCAGCTCAGGTTTTGGCTCTCTGAATTTTCAGCTCCTGGGCTGCTCCTTTTCCACCTGGAAGAGTAAAAGAGTTTCTTTCTGCTCTAGGAATTGCAGTTTTCACTGCAAGCTACACCTGGTGGATCTTGCTGGCTCTGAGAGACAGAAGAAGACCAAGGCTGAGGGAGACAGACTCAAGGAAGGTCTGTGGGCTGGGAGAGGTGGAGTTTGGGTTTCTTCTCACTTTGGAGCTCATAAAAGAGCAAAGCACTTCTCTTATCCTTTAACCTGCTTTTTTAACCTTGTTGAAGTTTTAATAAAGGCAGGAAATGAGTTTGGAGTTGTTGAGGTGGCTGTGCTCACTGTGAGCTTTGTCTGCAGGAATCAACATCAACAGAGGCCTCCTGTGCCTGGGGAATGTCATCAGTGCTCTGGGAGAGGAGAACAAAAAGGGAGGGTTTGTCCCTTACAGAGACTCTAAGCTGACCAGGCTGCTGCAAGGTGAGAGAAGATGATGACAAAGCTGAAATTTGCAGGTGTTTAAATAACAAAGCAGGAGGAAACTCCCCACCTGCAAAGGGATTTATTTGTTTAATTCCTCACTGATGCCAGGCCTTTCCTGAACTCTTAGGTTGCAAATACAGTGAGGTGAACTCTAAAAAATCTTGCTCTCCTGCACTTTGTGTGTGACAGGAGGAAACAAGACAAATTCAGGGCATATTTTTGGTGGGGAGAAGGAAGAGGAGAAGTCTGGGAGCAGAGATCTATTATTGTACCTTAATTACAGCAACTCCCTGGGTGATGTCACAGCCAGAATGAAGCTCCAGCTGTCTGTGCCTTCCCTGGGATTTGTTTTCTTGGCCTGAATAGCTTTATTTTTCAATAACTGGGATTTGTCTTTTAATGCATTTTATTTAAGCTACTCTTTAATTTGGGCACAGCTTTAGTAATGAAATGGCTGAGATTTTTATGGTAATTGCATAATTTGGTGCAAAAGCTCTTCAGTATTTTCCATGTCTGAAAGTACCTCATGAAAACCTGGTTTGGGCTGGATGTGGAGCCCCTTTCTTGTTTTGTTTTATTTGGTTTTTTGTGATCAGTAGGTTTAAGGAGCCAATTTGTATAAAACCAAAGGATGAAGTTCCATGCAGCTTTGTGATCTGTTCTTACCCAATAATTTTAATTGGTGAAAATTCTGGATATTCATGGAGTTCTCATTACAGGGGGAGGGAGAAGGAAGGGGCAAATCTGAAAGAGCCAGGCTAGGCATGGCATAAATAAGTTATTTATTAGGGCAATAACTGGGGCTTCTGGGATGAAATCTTTGATTTCAAACCCTGATTTTGGCTTTCAAAAACCCACTTTAATGAGTGGCACCAAAATCCAGCTGTCTAATCTGCACTTTGGAGATGCACTGGTGATATTGGAGCCCTTGAATGATGACAGTTCAGTTTCATTGTTGCTCTGACACTTTGCCACTGTTTCTTTTCCTTCCCAGACTCGCTGGGTGGGAACAGCCACACTCTGATGATTGCCTGTGTGAGCCCAGCAGATTCCAACCTGGAGGAGACCCTGAACACTCTACGTTATGCTGACAGGGCCAGGAAAATCAAAAACAAACCCATTGTCAACGTGGACCCCCAGGCAGCTGAGCTGCACCAGCTGAAGCAGCAGGTACTGGCACATCCCTCATGTTCTGAGCTCAGCAAAAACCCCAAGGGAAGGCACAAGCTCACAAAAAATGCAAATCATCCCTAATGTGCATTGCTGTGTCACTGGAGGTGGCTGGGAAGGGGATTTGGGGATATTTCTTGGAGTTTTCATGCAGCCAGAGAAAAATGGTGATGGTTTAAATGGTTTAAACTCCTCTTTCACCCAACAAAATCATTGCCTGCTGAACTACAGGCACAATTAGAAATACAGAGATGATTTGGTGCCTTCCTGACATTTGCCTGTGCCCAGCATGGTGGGAAGGGAAAAGTTTTCCCTGGAGTGATCCCAGAGAGAAATGAAGAATCTTTTATTTGAGGAGTAAATGGCTTGAAATGCTGTAAGAGCAGCACCCCTTGCCTCATCCTGTGGTAAAATGGGAATTGTAGAGCAGAGGAGTCAGGAATACCAAGGATCCATGCAAGCTGCTACATTTACAAGCAATAATTATTTGTCTTTGCAGGTCCAGCAGCTCCAGGTGTTGCTGCTCCAGGCCCATGGAGGGACCCTGCCTGTGGCTCTCAAGTGAGATTTGTTATTTGATGTCCTATGGATATGTATTTGTCACACTCCAGAAGTCTCTGGGTGTCCTTAGCTCTGGGCAGTGCTGTGGAGTGAGGGAAGAACAAATTGGTTGCATTTTACCTCCCTCTCTTTTTGTCATCCTTACTGGAATTCCCTGGGTTATTTAATTTTGTAGCAAACACCTCATGATTGCAACAATCTGTTGCAGGAGGTAAAATAGAAAGCAGGAAACACCTCCTGAACAAATTCCTGTCTCTGGGACCCTCCATCTCTGTTCTCCTCACCTCTCTACCCCTAAATGTGGGGCACCTCCACCTCCATCATCCTCAAAAGCACAAAATCTGGCACAGAGCTGAATTGTGCAGGTGTTGTGTTTTGGGGATGTTTCAAAACCAAGTACATGGAGTTCACAACCTCTGTTTGGAGGTTTTTTCCTGCATTCTGGAAGTGTCCAAGGCTTGGACAGAACCTGGAGCAGCCTGGTCTGTGGAAGGTGTCCCTGCCCTGACAAGGATGGGGCTGGAAGAACTTTAAGATCCTTCCACTCCCAAACCATTCTGGGCTATTTATTGTAAATTGTTTAGGGAATAATAATAATTTTGGAGGTGTCTTCAGTGCTGTCCCAAAGCCCAAACTCACACCCAGCTGCTCCTTGCTGTTGCAGTGGTTTGGCCCCCTCAGAGAGCCTCCAGTCCCTGATGGAGAAGAACCAATCCCTGCAGGAGGAGAACCAGAAGCTGAGCCAGGGGCTGAGTGAGGCTGCTGGGCAAACAGCACAGATGCTGGAGAGGATCATCCTGGTGAGTTCAGTTATCCCAGGGGAGCTCTAAATGCTGGGAGTAAATCAACAGCAGTTCCTGTATTTATGATATATTGACAATTTCTCTTAAATGCTCCTTTCACATTGGTTCCAAAGCAATCAGAACCAAAAGCCTGACATAATCTGTTGGTCTTTAGTTTTCCTTTGGGAAAACAAGGCTTGAATCTTTCTTTTTAATACTTCAAATGTTTTATTTTAATATTTTAAATATTATTGCCTGCAGTGTCTATCCCTGAAAAAATTGCTGTGAAATCCAAACTGGTGGCCCTGACCATGAAAGATCTTTCAGTGCATTGATTTTCACACTGCCAAACTTTTGTTGCAAATTAATCACCTGATTCCTGGATTCCTCTACAACTGAATATAACTCTAATTTCTTTTAGACAGAGCAAGAAAATGAGAAGATGAATGCAAAACTAGAGCAGCTCCAGCACCATGCTGTGTAAGTGTCCCTATACTCTTCTCCTGAGATAATATTCTTGAGAATTCAATGTTTTCAGTGGGATAAACTGGATCAAATCAGCTGGGATTTGTTCATCCAGAATTTATTCAGAGATTGAGTGGGGAAATTTGTTCTTCTGGCACAAACTTGCCATGGACTTGTTCCCATGTTTCCAGGTGCAAGCTGGATCTGCAGAAGCTGGTGGAGACTGTGGAAGATGAGGAATTAAAGGAAAGTGTGGAGGTGATCCGGAACCTGCAGCAGGTGCTGGCTGAGCTGCAGGTAAGGCTGAACCCAGGGAGGGAGGAATTGGGTCAGTTTACTCAGGAAATCTGGGATTCCACTCCAACAACTTCCCTCAAGGAACCCAGGAGTTAAAAGTGCAAAAAGAATCTTGAGATCCACTTCAGAACTGTCCTGTTGTGCTTTAGTGTTGCTCCTTGGGGGAAGGAGGAAAACCCATGTAAATCCATGCCAAGAGAGGAAACCAAGCAATGTTTGCCCCAGTGAGGACACTCTCATTAATGAAAATGAAAAAACTTGATACTGGAGTTTGGCATGGATTTACAGTCCCTAAATTGGATGTGAAGTGTTCTAAACTTGGTGATTTTTATGGACAATGTAAATTGCAGGGATCTGACATTGTTAAATAGAAGCTTCCAGGCTTTTGTCTAATGGAATTTCAGTTTTCTGTCACTGGACATTCCTCTGTTCTCTTCCAGTTCAGGGAAGATTTCAAGGAATGGCTTTTCCAACCAGACAAGGAGGAGGATGATGGTCTCCTCCTTCCAGAGAAGCTCTGGCTAGAGGAGAATTGCATTGTACTTTGCCATAATGTCCCAGCAGACTGTTATTTCCTTCATTTTATTTCATATTTTCCTTTTCACTCAAATCTTCTCTCTGTCCATCAGAGTGAAAACACTTCCTCTACAGAAGATGCTGCAGAGCTGCCAAACTCTGAACAAGGTTCTCCAGGTGTAAGTGAGGGGTTCAGCTTTGCACACCTGACTGGGACATGGTTTTATCTCCTCATCACTTTTTTCTGCTACCTCCTGCTAATTTCTGACCCAAGTGATTAATAAATCATCCTTCTTGTCTGTGCTGTTTTAAACTCGATGTGTTCAATGTCAAGAACCTGTTGTCATTTCTGCATTTCTAGTTCTTTTTTACATAAAAATGAGTTTGAAGCTCTGTAGAAACAGAGTAATTCAGGAGCTCTGGGTTGGCCTCTGCTCATGGCTGTGTCTCCTGCAGGAAGCAGAAGTGGGCCAGGAGTCCAAGAGAGCCTCCAATGATTTCAGCACGCAGCACGCCCTGCGCCAGGCACAGCTCTCCAGGGAGCTGCTGGAGCTCAACAAAGCCCTGAGTCTGAAAGAGGCCCTGGCCAAAAAAATGTCTCAGAATGATACTCAGCTGGGGCCCATTCAGTCCCAGTACCAGGTAAAGCTGAAATCCCCCTTGCTCAGTTTGTTTTCCTCCCTGTTCTGATTTGGGTCTGTTCCTTAAGATGGGTCCCTGCTCCCTTGGGCAGTTTTTCCTGCTGTGTTGGGATGTCCCATCTCTGAAATGATCCAGTCAGGATGTGACAGTGACTCTGTGCCCACCAAAAGCTCCAGACTGTGCTGGGCCAGCCCCTGTCACCCTCACTCTGCTCATAGATAAGGTGGTTTAGCAGCCTGCTGTGAAGGAATGGGATTTTTCAAGGTTTCTCTGTCTCAAAGCTTTGCCTCAGGGTGTCTTTCCAAGGTTTTTATTTGGAGATTTATTCTTCTTGTCCTTTCCAGACCAATATCAAGGATCTGGAGTTGGAGGTCAGCAATTTGCAAAAGGAAAAGGAAGAACTGGTTCTTGCTCTGCACATGGCAAAGAAAGACATCAACCAGGCCAAGTAAGAGAGTTCTGCCTGCAGCTCTGGGGGTTCTTAATGTGCTGAAAATCCAATGTCTTGCTCTTCCATCATCTGTAAAAGCTTTTTTTTGATATCAAAGTGTCCCTTTAATGTGCCAGGAGCTGCAGAGAAGCCTCCTGTGGGCTTTCAGCTGCAGCAAAGGTGACAGAGGGGACATTTTCCATGAGCTGTGTCTGAAGCTGCAGAGGATTTGCTGCTGTTTCTCTCCAGGCTGAGTGAGAGGCGCAGGAAGAGGCTGCAGGAGCTGGAAGCACAAATTAATGAGCTCAAGAAGAAGCTGAATGAGCAATCCAAACTCCTGAAGCTGAAGGAATCCACGGAGCGCACGGTGTCCAAACTGAACCAGGAGATCAGGGTGAGCAACCACACACACACCTGAGCCATGTGGGCAGAGAGCTCCAGGCAGGAGTCACCCCAGGGAAAAGACCCCAGGGAAAAATCCCAGGGAAAATAATCCCAGGAAAAAGATTCCAGGGGAGAAATCCCAGGAAAAAGATCCCAGGGGAAAAATCCCAGGAAAAAGATCCCAGGCAGGAATCCCAGGAAAAAGATCCCAGGTAAAAAATCCCAGGGAAAAGATCCCAGGCAGGAATCCCAGGGAAAAGATCCCAGGCAGGAATCCCAGGAAAAAGATCCCAGGCAGGAATCTAAGGAAAATAATCCCAGGAAAAAGATCCCAGGTAAAAAATTCCAGGAAAAAGATCTCAGGCAGGAATCCCAGGGAAAAAATCCCAGGGAAAAGATCCCAGGCAGGAATCCCAGGGAAAAGATCCCAGGAAAAAGATCCCAGGCAGGAATCCCAGGAAAAAGATCCCAGGTAAAAAATTCCAGGAAAAAGATCCCAGGCAGGAATCCCAGGGAAAAGATCCCAGGCAGGAATCCTCCCAGGAAAAAAAAATCCCAGGCAGGAATCTAAGGGAAAAAAATCCCAGGGAAAAAAATCCCAGGCAGGAATCCTCCCAGGGAAAAAATCCCAGGCAGGAATCTAAGGAAAATAATTCCAGGAAAAAGATCCCAGGCAGGAATTCTCCCAGGGAAAAAATCCCAGGGAAAAGATCCCAGGCAGGAATCTTCCCAGGGAAAAAAATCCCAGGCAGGAATCTTCCCAGGGAAAAAAATCCCAGGCAGGAATCCTCCCAGGGAAAAAGATCCCAGGCAGGAATCCTCCCAGGGAAAAAGATCCCAGGCAGGAATCCTGCCAGGAAAAAGATCCTAGGCAGGAATTCTCCCAGGCAAAAAAATCCCAGGCAGGGATGATTTCAGGCAAAAATTCCCAGGCAGGGAAGATTCCACTAAAAAAAAAAAAAAAAAAACCAGAACCAGGCAGGGATGATTCCAGAAAAAAAAAAAAAAAAAAAACAAAAAAACAAAAAAAACCTCAGGCAGGAACCCTCCCAGAAAAAATAAAAGTCCCAGGAGGGAATGATCCCAGAAAACAAAATCCCAGTCAAGAATCCACTTTGTGTTTAGACAGACTGAAAAGAGCAGTTTTTGGCAAAATTCCTGTGGCTGATGACCACAATAAGCAGGTGACTACTGAGATTTGGGAGGGAAATAATTCCAAAGTATCTTCTGGCATTTTTAATTTAATGCCTCAAACAAATAATTTGATTCCTCTTTGCTTTCCCTAAAATATGTTGGTCTTCCCTTTATCCCTAAAAAAAAATATCCCTGTTTTTAGCACTTGGAGAGTGTCCTGGGTAGGAGCACAGTAAAATTTCCCACCTGGCAAACCCAAGGAATGGAGGCTGAAGCTCTTTAGGATGTAAATCCTGGATAATTCTCCTTTTCAGGAAATGAAGCAGCAAAGGGTGCAGCTGATGCGTCAGATGAAAGAAGACACTGAGAAATTCAGGCAGTGGAAGCAGCAGAAGGACAAGGAGGTGATCCAGCTGAAGGAAAAGGTCAGCAAAAAGCAAATTAACCCCTCACACTCTTCCTTCCCTAAGGCTGCAAGGTTTCTTTAACTGGGAATCAGCTGAGAGGAGCTGGGAATGCTTTAAGAGAAGCTTGGCTGGTGTGGCTGCCACTTTTCACCACTTGGACTTGTTTGTGCCTGGAGAATCTTCAAGCTCTTGCCACAGCTGTGACTCTGCCCTAAAGCAGAAAAGCAAAAATAGTCAATATTTGAAGGATTTAAAGTTGTAGGGTTTGGGATCAGCATGGGAGGATTTTAAACTTCCAAAGGAAAGTTGGATCTGGAGGTTGATAAAATCCAACTGCTTGTGGTGGCCAGTACACACAATTCCTGCCCCTCAAGGATACTCAGGCTGGAATTTTGGGGCTGCAACCTTTCCTTTGTCATGGAAAAATGTGACTTTTGCAGCTGTTTTTCCTTGCAGGACCGTAAGAGACAATATGAGCTCCTCAAGCTGGAGAGGGATTTCCAGAAACAGGCCAACGTCCTCCGGCGCAAAACAGAGGAGGTGAGGAGGCAGCATCTCCTGGGATCCCCACCCAATCCCTCAAATCTGCCAGCTGGGGCTGGGGGAAGCACCAGGATACACAGAAACCTCTTGAAGGAGGTTTAGAAGATGGAAAGAAAAGCTTTTTCTCTGTAGAGAAATCTCCATTTCTGCCTTGGGGTCTTTGAGGAATCTCGGTTAAATTTGCTCCTTGAAGGCCAAATGGCCCTGGGGGAGGGTCTCAAATATGGCCCTGGGTGGGGGGTGGTCCCAAATATGGCCCTGGAGGGGGGGTGGTCCCAAATATGGCCCTGGGTGTCCCAGGATCCTGTGGCAAATCCATGCAGATCCCAAGTAGAAAGTGGGTAATGAGTTTGGGTGGTGGCAAGGTTGAAGCTCAAAATCCTTTCAGGATGGCTTTGTAAAAGAAATGCAACTTCAACCCCTCATTTTGGCTGTTTCCTTCTGCCTTCAAGCCTAGAAGGAACTTCTCTTTAAAGGAGGAATGGCAGCAAAGGAAATAAATCAAAGGCAGGAACCCTTGAGTTAAACCAGGATTATTTGGGATTTATTGAGCTCGTGCTGTCACTGTCCCAGTGTTTGCCCTGGGCTGGGAATCCCTGGTGTTTCCAGCTGTAGCAGATGATTTGCAGTCCCTGCTCAGCTCCTTGTGGGATCTTTTCCAGGCAGCAGCTGCCAACAAACGCCTCAAGGATGCCCTGCAGAAGCAGAAGGAGGCAGCAGATAAACGGAAGGAGACCCAAAACCGGGGCATGGAAGGAATTGCTGCACGAGTCAAAGTGGGTAACAGCATTTTCACATCCCAGCACTGGGCAAACTGGGATCTGGGGTGGGTGCTGCTGGCCTTGGTGGCTGGAGCACAGCAGGGAATTGCAATGGGATTATTCAGTTTCTCTGAAATGCCTTCACAGAGGGTTCAGTCCTGGAGCTGAGCTCAACCTTTGGGTTTTGGGGGTGATTTTTTCAGAGCTGGCTTGCAAATGAAGTTGAGGTTCTTGTCAGCACTGAGGAAGCTCGAAGGCACCTGACAGACCTGCTGGAGGACAGGAAAATCCTGGCAAAGGAGCTCCTCCAGCTGAAAGAGAAGAAAGATGCTGGAGAAAACCCCCCTCCAAAGCTCCGGGTAAGAGGGAAATTCCCCTTCTCCCACCCCACTCTGGCTGTTCAGCAGGACTGGGTTCATTATTCTCACTCCTACCTGACCTGCTCCCTCAGAAGGTGGGGATGGACCCCACCCTTGGCTGCCTTTCTGGAGGAAAGGGTTAATGTTCTTGTCCCCTGACACATCAGGGACAAGAGATGCTGAAGGAATTCATTAGTTAATGGGATTTTGGGAAATATTTTCCCTGAAAGGGCAGTCAGGCTTTGGAATGGGCTGCCCAGGGTGGAATCACCATCCTTGAAAGTGTCCAGAAAACATCTGGATGTGGCACTTGGGGACATGGGTGACCTTCAGTGTGGGAGGAATGGCTGGACTCTGCTCTGGGAGAGCTTTTCCAGCCTCAAGGATTCTGAGGGATGTGAGTGCCTCACTCCCCTTAGCACAGGCTTTTGGCAAGGAGCAGTGGAGCTGGGGCTGTGGGGAGGTGCCTGGAGGCTTTTCCAGCTGGGATATCTGGGGCAATGTGGGATTTGCTCCCCTGGAGCCCTGTGCTGTCATTGCAGAGACGGACCTACTGCCTGGCTGACCTGCAGGCCCCAGACACTGACCTCTCCATCTCCAAGCAGATTGAGAGCCTGCAGACTGAGATGGAGCTCAGGTGAGCACTGCCACAAAGCTCTGCCTTGCCCTCATTTCCATCCCAGCTCAGTGGGACAGTGTGAAACACACAGACTGGGAATGAGGAGGGAAAAGGTGTGGGTTTTCCTGGCTGGACTTTTTATGAAATGTGGGGAAAACACTCAGGTATTTTGGGTGTTTGGAGCTGTTAGTGGAAGGGAAAAATCTCCACTTTTATTTGGGAGACAAAACTCCCCAGGGGAGCAATGCAGGCTCCATGTACTCTACTGAGCAGCAAAAATCTCTGTATTACTTAATATTCTGTGAGCAGTAACATCAGCCCAGAAGCCAGCCCTGCTTTTCTCCTGTGTTGTAACCCCAAATGTGTGGATTCTTCCCCAGGAGTGCTCAGATAGCAGATCTGCAGCAGAAGCTCCTGGATGCAGACAATGATCGAGCCAAGCAGCGCTGGGACAGCATTGCCACCATCCTGGAGGCCAAATGTGCTCTGAAGTATCTCCTGGGAGAGGTAAACCTGCATTTCCCTCTTTTATCCCTGAAAACAAAGGCTGTGAGTCTGCTTAGCCACAGACAAAAGGAAGTGACCAAAGGAATTTGAGTGGAGCCCTCTTGGAGAGGATGAGGTTTATTCCCTTCTCAAGTTTGGATTAAAGTAATCTGCATTGGAAATCTGAAAAACAGAGAAGTGGAATAGATGAGGGTTTGGAGATGCCAGCTAAATGCTTGTATAGGAAAGCAAAAAGGCAAATTTCCAAAGTGGAAGAGAAGAAAAAGTACCCAAAATTCTTCCTGAACAAGCAGGGAAACAAGGGCAATGCTGCCTGAGGTCAGGAGAAAAAGTGGAATTGGTGTTGAGAAGGGAAAAAGAAATTGGGGTATTGTGAGATCAGGGAAAGAGCAGCTGAAGAACAGAACTACCTGTTTCTTTAGAAATCAAAATAAAAGGGAGAAAAGGAAAATATTCTGTGTTGCAAGAAGGGAGGTGAATTCAGAGCTGTGAACAAGACCCTCAACTCTCTGCTTTGCACTTCCAAAGAGTCTGGCTCTGAATC
The DNA here is from genome assembly GCF_903797595.1 of Erithacus rubecula. Taxonomy (NCBI): domain Eukaryota; kingdom Metazoa; phylum Chordata; class Aves; order Passeriformes; family Muscicapidae; genus Erithacus; species Erithacus rubecula. The sequence goes on along the minus strand of NC_136667.1, from coordinate 4,935,164 downwards.
TTCCTGGCTTCCTTGGTGCTGAGGGCTGGTCCAAGTTCCTGGGGTGGCTGGAAGTTACAGGGATGCTCCCCCTCCACACTGCAGCCCCTGTCCCAGCAGGGAATCCCTGTCCCAGCAGGGAATCCCTGTCCCAGCAGGGAATCCCTGTCCCAAGCCATCCCTTGCTCTTGTTTTCCAGCTGGTCACCTCCAAAGTGCAGGAGAGCAAACTGCAGAGTAACCTGGAGCAGAGCCAGGCCAGCTGCTCTGATGTGCAGAAGATGCTGATGGAAGAGAGAAACCACATAGCAGAGCTGGAGGCAGAGTTCCAAAATCACATTTTGGTGCAGGAACAGCAACACCAGGAAAAGGTGAATTACAGCTCATGGAAATCTTGGAGTCTGATCTCCAGGTCTGCTCAGAGAAAAAGGCAAAGGAGGGGGATGTGCTCAAATGAAGCTGGTGCTGAATATCAACTCAATTTTTTTTATTTTTGCAGACAGTTCATTAGAAGCCAAAGAAATCTCTATATTTGCCCTGTGCAAATTGGTTTATTCAGTAACTTTCCTCTTGCTTTAAATGAGGAGGTTACACCTGAGCAGGAGATCACTTTTCAAGTAGATCAGGGTGGAATTGTGCTGGAAGCTGCAGGAAATTTCCCTAAGCCTGGACTTTGATGCCAAATGCCCCTTTCAGGAATTCACTCCTGTTTATTCCAACTTGCTTACAGGTTCTGTACCTGCTCAGCCAATTCCAACAGAAAGAAGCAGCAGAGAAGAGATTGGAAGATTCCCTGAATGAGCAGGAGAAAAAACTGCAGGAACGACTCCAGTTCCAGGTGCAGTGGCTGGGGGAGGGGGAACCCTTGGGCATACCTGGGATTAGGAGAAGGATTGATTGTGTGCAGGCTGGAATAACCCTGGGGGGATCTTCTCTTATTTATCTCCAATGAAACAAATTTCCTCTTGTCCTGCAAACAGGAGGAAGAGCTGGAAAAAATGAGGGAGGTCTGTGAGAAGAACCAGGAACTGCTCCGGGAGAATGACAATCTGAAACAGGTAGAGCCTTGCACAGACACAGAACCTTGTGCCAGTTGGGTTTGATGGATTTTTGCAGAACTAATTCTTGGCCCTTTTGACAGAAAATGGTGCTGCTCCAAGTTGCCAGTGGCCAGAAGTTCCAGCACATCCAGCAAAGGCCACCTGAGTCTCCAGACTCTTCTTTTGATTATGTTCCACCCAAGGTAAGAGATTTCAGTTTGTGTTGCACCTCAGCTCTTAGCCAAAATTCATCTTGGCTATTGATAGTGTGGTTTTCTTCTTTCTCCTAAGCTGCTTTTACCAGGCACTTGTTCCACTCATTGAAGTGGCCCCTTCAGTCCTTTCCAGAAGGCTAATGCAAAAAAAACCTTGCATTAGTTTTTTGATTAAGGGGGAAAAAAAAAGGCAAACAGCCCCCAAGCCTGTTTTCTTTGTAGTTCTGACTCTGCATCCTCCTTCACAATCTGATTGTTTTTCTGGAGTATTCCCAGTCTGTAAATTATGGAGCAAGGCAAACTTTGCTGCTTTGCAAAGAGCCAAATCTTAGTGCTGGGAGGAAGAAATGATTTAAAACTCTTTGGACAGGAGAGTGACACTTGTTTTTTTTAATCATGTGACGTGACAACAACTCAGACTTCCAAGGATTTGTCATTAATACTTTAAATGGATTGAACTTTCAATCCTGATAATTGGATCTTTTTTTTTTTTTCCCCTCCCTCACTCTACAACCTTCATGGCTGCGAGGGGCTCTGAAAACCTTAATAAACCATCACAAAACCTTATTAAAAGCTAATAATGATGAGTGCCATCTGCTCAGTGGGGTTCTGGTGGGCTCACCCCTCTGCTCCTGTCCCAGCCCAGGGCTCGCCGGCAGACCACGGCCAAGCCCCGAGCAGCCAGCCCTGAGATGGATGTGGAGGAGCTGCACTCGGACTCTGGGGAGCTGGAGGATGAGTGGCTTCCTGGGAAAGCAGGCAGAGGAGCAAGGAAAAACCTCATGGGGGTAAGAACCAGCTGATTCACTGTCTGTTAGGGAATCACTTGTGTCCAAGGGTTGGGTATGTGAGGTGTGGGGTCTCCACTGTTCTCCAAGTGGCAGGAATGGGTTATTTGGGTGCCTGGGGATATTTGGGATCTTCCCACAAATACAGCAAAGGTTGTCTGCAGTCAGCAACACATTCCTGGACAGGTTTTCCCTGTCCAAATCACCTTCTCCCATGTTCTGTTGTGCTGCCTGTGCCTGAGATGGCCTCTGCTTTAGGAACAGCCTCAACAGCAGCCAGATCTGTCCAGGGAGACAATTTTAGGGAAAAAAAAAAAAATAAAAGATGGCCTGTTGTAGATCCCTGTTCCCTCTGGGAACCTGCAGCTTCCAGTGCTGACAGAGCCTCAGCTTCCACCTGTCTGTCAGTGTGGGGCTCAAAATTCCTGAGGCTTTTGGGGTGGGGACTCCCTCTTTTTGTGGAAGTGTGGCACAGGAACTGGGATCCTTTGGCATAACCTCAAGTCAGGCACTGAGTCACTTATCCTGTAGATCCTCAACATGGATCTGTGGGTGGGAGGATTTTATTCTGGGATGTAGGACTGGCAGCGAAACGCAACAAGGGGCAGCTTGGGGGTGTCCCTGTCCTTGAGATGCCACATGTGGCAGGACCTGGAGCATTCCAGGAGCAGCCTGGCCATGGGAGCCCCTTCCCTCTGCAGTGCTCGTGCAAGGGGCGCTGTGGGAACAGGCAGTGTGGCTGCAGGAAGCACAAGCTGGGATGCACCGACGGCTGCAGCTGCTCCCCGGCCACGTGCAGGAACAGGGAGCAGGGGCTGGTGAGTGCTGCTGCTCTGGGGCACAGGGGCTGCATTTGGGCAGGAGCAAAGCTGGATGAAGGGATAATTGCCACACAAGCACAGTTTGTCCAGGCAGAGCAGGTGCACTTTGCTGAAGCTCTGTGAATGTCACTAATTAGTGCCTCTCTGGTAACTGAGGACAATTTTCCACTGCAGGACCAGGCTCTGCATTTCAGCAAAGACATTTGGAGATTCACAGCAGAGATTTTCCTCTTCCCACTTCTCATCCACAAGTCTGAGGACAAATAATTTCAGTTTTCCTTTTGGACTCACTAAATTAAAGTTGTGTTTTTGGCTTCAGACAACACAAAACCTTGACTCATTCCCAGATTTCTTTTTAAGAATGGAAGGGATGGTTTGGGGAGGGGGTTGTAGCAGTGGGAAGGTCCATGAAAAACTTCTTGGAGGAAGATATTCCAGTGGGAGTTTTGCTTTTGGATCTCAGAGATGTAGAGAGGGACATCCCTTAGTGCTCTAATTATTGCCTATTTTATGGAGCTGCAACATCCTGTACTGTGGAAAAATTCCCAGCTGGAGAGCAGGGGCTGTGGTGGGAAGGGAAGGGATGGAGGTTCTGCAAGAGCTTCACCCTCTGCTGCCCCTCAGGAAACCACAACATGTGAGGAGCACAAAAGGGACTCAGAAGGGTCCTTGAAGCTGGAAGACCCCACGGAGACCAAAACAGAAGAGAGCTTCTTCCATCCTGTGTGTATCACTCCAACCACAAAGGTATTCATTATTCATTCCCAGGGGAGAGCAGAGCTGCTCAAACAGGGATCTTGGGGGGAAATCAGCCCAGAGAAGCTGCTGCTGGAAAACTCTGCACAGCTCCAGGCAGCTCGTGTGGAAGTTGAGAATTCCTAAGTTTCCACAATGCAATGATAGCACAGCTTGCCATGTTTCCCTGCAGCACCTTCAGCAAGGGAAGGGGGAAGGGAGGAGCTTGCAGGGTAAAATCACATCTGTCCCTGTTCAAAGTGACCTTCAGCTGTTCTCTCTGACCTGACACATCTCATTTCTCAGCTAAACAATTTCCCTTATCCCATGGGAACCCACTGTTCCAACTGCTGTCTCTTCCTGCTGGATCTTGATATTTTGTCAAAAAAATGTCTTTTTCCTCATGAGTAAAAAAAGCAGCTCTTGATGTTGGCCTGGCTGCCTCTGGTGGGTCAGTCCAGCAGTGACTAAGCCCAAGGACTGTCCCTTGCTTTGTCACAGGTCCTGCAGGACATCACAGAGCAGGAGGCACTGCTGAAGATTCCCAGCAGTGCTGCCTCCCTGCTGGGGAGGGATGAGGAGTGCAGGGAGAACCAGAACCCCTTTGGGAAGAAGAAGAGGCTGCTGAGCAGCAACATCAGCTTCTTCTCAGGCTGCACCCCCATCAAGGAGGAGCTCAACTGACCTGCAGCTTTCCCATCCCTTCAGGCCACGTTGCTGGTGACTTTGGAGGGGGTTGGATTCTCCTGCTGGAGCACCAAGGGAGTCAAACTCTGCTTCTTGCTGGTTGTGTCTCTGTAAATATTTGTGTGTTGGGGTAGGGGGAGGGTTAGAATCTTTCCTCTGGAATTTTTGGGGTGAATGGAGGTGATTTTCCAGGTGGGTGTTCCCAGCTCCCTCCCTGCTGCTGAGCTGGGACTGTTGGGTACAGTTTCCCCACAATCTTGAGAGAACTTTGTCTTTGCACTGGAGCTCTGCTCCTGCCTCTTCCCATGGAGCCTGAAGGAAATTTCCAGCTGCCCTGGGAGATGCATGAAGTGAGGCCCTGGCTGAAGTCTTAAACCAGCAGCTCTGAACTGCTCAGGCTTTCTGGCCCCTTTGGCTGCTGGACTGTCTTTATTCAATGAATTTGGAACTTGACTTATGTGAATAATGTAGGAATTTTAACCCTGGTTTGTAGTTTCAATAAAGGAATTGCTAAAGGAACCTGCCTTGGAGTTGGAATTATTGTGTCCAACATTCCCCAGCCTCTCCTGGGTTCTCTGCACTTAAGCTTGGTCTTAAAACCAGTTGCAGGAGTTGCTGCCACTGGGCCCAAACCCAGTCCTGCTGCTTTTCCTTGCCCTCAGCCTGAAGTTATGAGTCTCAGCAGGCAGAAAAAGTGATAAATGTAATTTTTATTAAATTTATTTTTCCTCTACTGCCACTGGTGGTGATCCAGCCCTTCCCTGGGCTGTGAAGAGGAATGTGGGATTTGGGCTGTAGTTTCCTTAAGCTGAGAATCCCTTTTATTTACCTGTTGGATGAGGGCTCTGCCAAGTTAGGAAATCCCTGGATAGTTTGGGTTGGAAGGGACATTAAGGATTGTCCACTTGCACCATTCCAGGCTGCTCCAAGCCCTGTCCAGCCTGGCCTTGGACAGTCCCAGGACTGGGGCAGGCACAGTTTCACAGAGAGGAATTCCTTCCCCAAATCCCAAGACTCTAAAGGCCCTGAGAGCTGTCAAATATTTCCAAGTGATTCAAATGAGCTTGGAAGTTTTGAGGGCTTTTTGTCCCATCCCCAATGCCAGCCCCTCCCCCAGCCCATCCTTTAGGCTCAGTCCTGAGCCAGGAGTTTGGTGCTGGAGAACAGACACAGCACAAAGGCACCAAATCTGTTCAGGGACAATGCCTGGAGTGAGGGGAGCTTGTCCTGCAGGATGAGGGAGCATCCCCTGGGAGAGGACAGGGACAGAGGGAGCTGCTGACTGATAAAATTCCATCATCCCACTGGGAGATGCTCCAGCCAGGGGAGGAGCCAAACATTTCCTACCCAGATAAAAACTGAGATTTGGAACATCAGAGCAGCCTTTTCCCACTGGAGGAAAAATCAAACCCTTCTACATCATCACTGGACCTTTGGAGGAAAACTGCACCTTCTACAGGATCATTGCTTCAACAGAGCCACATCTGCCACTGCAGGAAGATGCAGCCACCATTGAATGGGACTGCTGCCACCACCCTGACTGACAGGGGGTCAGCTTGGATTCTGACTCTGTTATTTTGTATTACTGTATCTTCATTTTAATTTTCCTAGTAAAGAACTGTTATTCCTAATTCTATATGTTTGCCTCAGAACTTCTGAATTTCAAAATTATAACAATTATTATAATAATTTGGAGGGAGGGGATTTACATTTTTCAATTCCAAAAGAGACACCTGTCTTTCAAACCAAGACAGAAATAATGTCCTGCTCTAGCAGCACACCCCATACCCAGAGCAGTTACAGGATGGTGCCTGAGGCAATAATCAATAAAGTGCCAATAACAGACAGGGCAGCTCTAAAGCTGCTGGGATTGTTCTGTAGGAGGTGCTGTTATAAATGGAAATGAATATCTGATGGGTGCATTATAGATGTGGCTGTTTGTACACATAAATATAAAATACTTTCAAAGTGTAACACGAGAAAGAATCGCATAGTTCTGTTTATATAGAAATACATAAGTATGTACAGTTAAAAAAACTCTCCTCTTTATTTCCCAAATGGGGCCTTCCCACCCTCTGGAGTCTGTCTGAAATCCATGGGAAGGGCTCCATAAATCCCATAGAAAGAGCTCCCATAAATCCCATGGGGAGGGTTCCATGAATCCCATGGGGAAGGTTCCATGAATCCCATGGGGAAGAACTCCTTAAATCCCATGGGAAGGGCTCTGTAAATCCCATGGGAGGGCTCCCATAAATCCCATAGAAAGAACTCCATAAATCCCATGGGAAGGCTCTGTGAATCCCATGAGAGGGGCTCTGTGAATCCCATGGGAAGGGCTCTGTGAATCCCATAGAAAGAACTCCCTAACTCCCAAGGAAAGGCTCTGTGATTCCCAAGGGAAGGCTGTGTGCCGTGGCCCTCACAAGGCGTCGTAGTCGTCGTCGTCCTCGTGTTTCCTCTTGAGCGGGGCGGGCTCGGCGGCGCCGGGCGGGACCATGTTGGTGGTGATCAGGATGTTCTTGGGGCCGATCAGGGAGGGGTTGATCAGCACGTTCTGCACCGTGGGGGTGGTGGGAGTGGCTGTGGGAATCATGGCAAGGGGTCACTGCAAGCTTTGGAGCAATCCCTGAATTACTGCATAGAATGTTCATCCCAAGAGGGAGGATGGGGAAATGTTGGGGGGTGAGGGAGCTGCCCAGGGTGGTGATGCTCTGCTGGGAATGGGAATTAACACTGCAAATTCCTGGAATGAGGGAGAGGAATTCCACCAGCTGTGGCTGCCCCATCCCTGCAAGCGCTCCAGGGCAGCCAGAGCAGCATGGAGGGTGTGTCTGTGCACAGCAGGGGGTGGGAGTGGGTGAGCTTCTCCCTGCCAAGCCCAGCTGCCAGCCCAGCAATCCCAGCGTACCTGATTTGGCAGCAGGCTGTGAGGAGGGGATCTGCACGGTGAAGCGCTGCCCCGCCAGCGACACTGGCGCGCCCACCTTGGCTGCCACCGACACGGCCTGGGCTGAGGGGGCACCTGCACAACAGCCAGCAGGGGCTCAGACAGACCACAGACACCCCCACTGCTCCCTCCACACTGCAGCCACAGGGGCAATGCCCAGGAACACAAGAGCTGCACATTTGCTCATTTTGCCACCATAAACACACACTAATTTTAAGGGCGCAGTTCTAAATTTTAAGATCTTTTTAAAAAATGGCTTTTAAATCCAGCATCATACTGGCATTGAGGAAAACAACCCTAAATTTAGGTAAAGTTCTTGAACAGTCCCTTAAAAAATTTATCACAAATACAGAATATATGTCATGCATTTATGTTTAAATGCTATTGCAATAATAAAGATTAATTAAAGAAATTAACTTTCTGATGCTGTCAAACAATATAAGGTCAGGCAGTCCCTGATATACTCCCTCAGGGCTGAAAAGTGTTTTAAATTATTCCTCTTTATTTTTCCTTCCCAAAATGAAGGTGGGAATCCCCTGTGGAGCTGATTCCTACCCAAAGTGGGAGTGCTGGGCCTGCTGCTCACGGCGCCCACGCTCAGGCGAGGGACTGTGATCCTGCCTGCTGTGGAGGAGACCTGTGGGGAGAGAACCAGGCAATCAGGGAATGGCCTGGAATAAACAGGAAAGTCCCTCCCCATTGAGACATTCAGAGCTTCCCAGTAAAGGAAATATTCTCCTTCTAAAGCAGAAACAACTGAGGTGGAAGTATGAAATATTCTTTAATATCTATACCAAAGCCTGACTTGTGCCTCTGGCAACCTGACAGCTGCTCCTGGATGTCAGGAGGAATTTCTTCATGGAAAGGGTGGTCAGGCATTGGAAGGGGCTGCCCAAGGTAGGTGTCCAGGGAATGACTGGACATGGCACTCAGTGCTCTGGTGGGAATCAGGCACAGGTTGGATTTGCTGATCCTGGAGGGCTTTTCCAGCCTCAGTGATTTTGGAATTCTGCAGTATCTCTGTAACACCACAACATCCCCATACTTTACATTTTCCCATATTTTAAAACTTCCATTTAAAATCAACCAACAACATTTGCCAATCCAGCCTGGACACCGAGCAAACACGCACAGGCCAACGCTCACCCACACCTTGCAGAGGTGTGGAAATGTGGAAGTGAGCAGCACTCCCAGCCCCAGGGGTGAAGCCCCAGCCCCTGAGCCGTGCTCACCTTCTTCTGCAGGGATTTCAGGCGGTAGTTGGGGGCAGTCAGGCAGTACCTGTCGGGCGGCAGCCGCGGGCCCGAGTACGGCTTGATCAGCGGCAGCGGCGTCTGGTTCTTCTGGCGGGCGATGTCCAGCAGGAACTGCGGGGACACGGCCACTCCCTGGGACACCTGGGACATCCTGGGACATCCCTGGGTCCCAGCCACATCCCACATCCCTGTGACATCCCTGTGGCATCCCTGTGACATCCGTGTCCCAGCCACATCCCTGCGTCCCTGTGAAATCCCCACGTCTTGATGACATCCCTGTGTGCTGGTGTCCCTGTATCCCAGCCACGTCCCTCTGTCCTGCCCTTATTCCTGTGTCCCAGCCTCATCTTTGTGTCCCAGTGACATCCCTGTGTCCCCATGACACCCCTGTGCCCCAGTCACAGCCCTGTGTCCTGGTGACATCCCTGTGTCCCAGCCACATCCCTCTGTCCTGCCCTCATCCCTGTATCCCAGCCTCATCTTTGTGTCCCCGCCCTGTCCCCGTGTCCCATCCCTGTGTCCCTGTGAAATCCCCGTGTCCCATCCTCATGTCCCCGTGTCCCATCCCTCTGTCCTGCCCCATCCCTGTGTCCCATCCTGGTGTCCCTGTGTCCCCGTGTCCCCATGTCCCTGTGTCCCGGTGTCCCTGTGTCCCCGTGTCCCATCCCGGTGTCCCATCCCGGTGTCCCAGTGTCCCGTGTCCCGGTGTCCCATCCCGGTGTCCCATCCCGGTGTCCCATCCCGGTGTCCCAGTGTCCCGTGTCCCGGTGTCCCATCCCGGTGTCCCGGTGTCCCGTGTCCCGGTGTCCCCGTGTCCCATGTCCCCGTGTCCCGTGTCCCATGTCCCGTGTCCCGTATCCCCGTGTCCCCATGTCCTGTGTCCCGGTGTCCCCGTGTCCCGTGTCCCCATGTCCCGTGTCCCCATGTCCCCGTGTCCCGTGTCCCGGTGTCCCGGTGTCCCCGTGTCCCATGTCCCCGTGTCCCATGTCCCGTGTCCCGTGTCCCATGTCCCCGTGTCCCATGTCCCGTGTCCCGTGTCCCCGTGTCCCGTATCCCCATGTCCCGGTGTCCCCATGTCCCGTGTCCCCGGTGTCCCTGTGTCCTGTATCCCCGTATCCCGTTGTCCCCGTGTCCCGTGTCCCCGGTGTCCCTGTGTCCCCATGTCCCGTATCCCCGTGTCCCGGTGTCCCCGTGTCCTGTGTCCCCGTATCCCGTGTCCCCATGTCCCGTGTCCCCGTGTCCCCGTGTCCCGTGTCCCCATGTCCCGTATCCCCGTGTCCCATGTCCCGTGTCCCGTGCCCCGTGTCCCGTGTCCCCATGTCCCGTATCCCCGTGTCCCGTGTCCCCGTGTCCCGTATCCCCATGTCCCGTGTCCCGTGTCCCCGGTGTCCCCGTGTCCCCATGTCCCGTGTCCCCGTGTCCCCACGCACGTCGCGGGGCGGGGGCGATGTGAAGGCCTGGTCGGTGCGGCACTGGATCGCCAGCCGCACATCGTCCGCGTCCACGCTCGACTTCTTGGCGTGGCTCGAGTAGATCTTGGCGTCCTCCAGGATGGTGGTCACGTACCCTGGGGACAAACACGCTCGGGGTCACACCAAACGCTCCCAGCCCATCCCCCGGGCTCGGGAACGCTCCAGGGCAGGAATTCCTGCAGTGCCCAGGGCCAGCCTGGAGCAGTCTGTCATAACTGATAAATGATCCGTGCTCATCAAAGTTTTGGAGTTTGTATAAACAGAATGCTTCAAATAAGAAAACAACTTGGACCTAGATAAAGGGAAATAAATGGTCAAACCCACTCTGTTTAAATGCCCCCCATTATGAATATTGTGTATACCAGTTTGTAAAAGAAAAAAAAAAGGGGTTTTCCATAATCTGAAAGGTTTTTTTGCAGAATCAGATTTCCTGCCTTTGTGTAATCAATTGCAAACTATCTGCTGAAGATCAGGCTTCCCACTTCTCCGGGTTTTTATCCACCAAGAGCAGATGCTTACATGACCAATTGTCCCAAGAGCTGTCCTTTGACCAGCTCTGCTTACCTTGCAGAATTATGACAGCAAAACAATAACAATTATTGATTCCTACAAGGAAAACCATCCTGTAAAAAGGGAGCTGCAAACCCGGCTGGGCGGTGACCCCTGACCTTTCCCCAGTCCATATCCAATAAAGCAATGTGAATTTGGCTGAATATGGAGACGTTGTTTCTCATTTATAACAGTCTGGGACAGCGGAAGGTGTCCCTTGCCAAACTTTCATTCTGTGGTTACTTTTAACGAGGTTCCCCCGCTCCTCCCGCCCGGCCCCGCTTACTGTAGGCGAACTCCAGCATCTGGTTGATGACGCGCGGCTCGTACTCGGTGATGCCCATGTCCTTGAGGATCTGCGCCATCACCTGCGGGGGGACACAGGCACCGCTCAGCCCCCCGGTAGCTCCCGGTCCCCCCGGATCCCCTCAGACCCCGCGGTACCTGCGCGTCTTTAGGGGCGCTCTTGGGAGACGCCATCTTGGCCGCCTCCATCGCTTCCGGTCATGTGACACAGAGGGCGCGGCTACGGCGGCCGGGAGGGGCCGTTACTATGGAGACGCGGCCGGAAAAGCTCGTTACTATGGAGACACAACCGGAAGAGCTCGTTGCTATGGAGAGGCGGCCCGGCGGGGTTGCCATGGAGACGCGGCCTGCAGGGCAGGAATTGATTTTGTTATAAATATTCCTGTAGGCCGCTGATGCACCGCTGAATTAAATGATTGTTTTCCCGCTCCCCCTGCTGCAGCCCAGTGCCCCCGGCTGAGGCAGGAGGGGATGTTTTGTTATTAACAGCTCTGAGGCCACTTTTTAAATTGCCAGGATTAACTAAAAACGACAGTGTGTCCCCACTGTTCTGAAAATAACAGCTTCCACTCTGGAATTTTGTCATAATTCTGCAAGGTAAGCAGAGCTGGTCGAATTGGGACAATTGGTCATGTAACCATCTGGTCTTGGTGGATAAAAACCAGGAGAAGTGGGAAGCCTGATCTTCAGCAGATAGTTTGCAATTGATTACACAAAGGCAGGAAATCTGATTCTGCAAAAAAACCTTTCAGATTATGGAAACCCCTTTTTTTTTTTTTTTTTTTTCTTTTACAAACTGGTATACACAATATTCATAACAAGGGCATTTAAACAGAGTGGGTTTGACCATTTATTTCCCTTTATCTAGGTCCAAGTTGTTATCTTATTTGAAGCATTGTGGTTTATGCACACTCCAAAACTTCTATGATTAATATGAACCATTTGTCAATTATCACACAACTAAGCAGGTAGTTCACTTAGTATAAACAAAACACACTTATGACACTCTTAAAGCAAATTGCATGGGCAGCACAGGCTGGCCCAGGGGAGAGCAGCCACCCTCTGCCTCTGCTCAGACACTGGGGCTGCTCTCAGCAAACACAAATGGGGCCATGGAGTGTCCTGGCCCTGGAATCACCTGTGGAGAAACGGGAGCACAGCCTGGGCACGTGGCTCTGCTCAGCGTGCAGGATTTCAATCCCAGCATCTGAAATTCCTGCAGGTGCTCAAGGCCAGGATGGATGGGGCTTGGAGCAAGCTGGGATAGGGGAAGGTGTTCCTGCCACAAAATGAGCTCTAAGGTCCCTCCCAACCCAACCCACTCCATGATTCTATCAAATTTTACTGGGCTTTTCTTCCCAGACAGGATCTGTTGAGGTGTTCAGGGTGCAGCCATGCAGAGCCCTGGCACAAGGACAGCTTTTCCTGTTGGGAGGTGTCCAAATCTGCAAGAACAACCCCAGCCAGAGCTTCTGCCTCTTGGAAAGGGCAGCAGGAATCTCCCCAACGTCAGATCTGGGATTTGCTGGACAATGCAGTGCCCGTGCTCAGCTCTGACCTTTCCAGCACCAATCCCACACTATTTGGCTCCACAAAATTGACTTTTGAGCAGTCCTTGGGAGCAGCAGAGCTGCAAAGAGCTGAGCTCTGAGGAAAGGGAGATTTGTTCTGTAGCTGACACCTCTCTCACTTCTGCTAGAGCCCCACTCCCATTCTGGAGGAATTCTGAGGACTGTGGCAGGACACATCCTCTGCTGGGTGTCCCTGCTCCCAGCTTTTGGGATTCCCCACTCCCCTTGCCTCCTCCACCCCAGCATTTACCAGTTCCTCATCCCTGATGATTCCTGAAGTGCAAAGTTTATCCAGGCTGTGTCCAGCTGTCTCTCTGGGAATGATGATCACATAAAGCCTTTTCCATCTTGCCTTCATCACATTATTAAGGCAATTCCACACTAGAGCAGCAAATGCTGGGGAAGAGCTCAAGGGGGAAAGGCCCTGAGTCAACACAGAATGATGGAAAATTGGTAATCAGCCCCAAAGGATTCAATTTCCAGTATCAAAGAACTCTTCTAGCTCACCTGGGAGCTGCAGGTCCCTCCTGCAGCAGGAGGAGAAATGGAAGTGATATTCTAAGGGTCCCAAGTGAATTCAGCTGATGACACTGAGCATGTTCCCTTCCCTTAAATTACACATGACACAAGTGAGACTAAATCCCACAAAACCACAGGAGCTCAGAGTCAAATTTGAATACATTTGTATTATTTATTGGCTGTATTAAATATATTATCTATTTGATAGTTACAATTTAGTAATACAATGCATGGCAGCTTTAACATACGTTTGAGATACCTCAAAATTGACAATACAAGAAAACTGAAGATACCTAAAATACATTAATGCCACGAGGGTACATCCTTCTGGAATGGACAACAGCTGATGGAAAATCCATATTGCAGTATAAATCTGGGTATTTTCTGGAAATATGAGCATTTTGTGGCAATTACAAAAGGATTTGATTTCATTTTTTAGCAGTGGTGACTTGTTAGTATTTACTCTGCAATCCTAATTTCAGGACTATTATTGCCAAATAAACCTCTACAAGTTGGTTCTAAGGAGTTAAGAAAAGAACCCTTTGGCAACAGAGATTTGCTGCAGGCAGTTTTATCTGCTAAAAGGAGACTATCAGGAAAATAATTGACAGATTGTAAACTCTTCTGCAAACTAGAGACTAATATCTGTATAAAACTCTGACACTGGAGGGAGAGATTTCTATGATATAATAAATGATTAACTTAAAGTTCTGCTACAAGTAGAACAATACATTCAAACATACATTTTTTTTTCTTTCCAGGACTTTTAATCAAAATAAATAGAGTACAAAAATGAAGAGTATGCTTTGAAAGGATTAATTTCAGATTGCACCATCAATCTACTGTGAAGAGGATTAAGTGATACTAGGTCATAATTTAGGTTTTCCACATCTGAAATACAACACAATGCCTCAAACTCTAACACAACGTTATTCCTCAACTGCTGTAGGAGAAAGACCCTTAAAAGTGATTAATTAATTACTGGAAACACATTGCCTGTAGCTCTGTCACATCCACTCTCCCACCCACAAGTGCATGGCTCTGATGGCCAAAGTGGAGCCACAGACTTTGCAAAACACCTTAAATTACCATTCTGTGGCACGTTCCAAATGCTGTTGGCAAGACCCATCCTGAAACATTGGAAATCTGTGAGTTCCAGCTTTCAAAAGCTTTGATCTAACGGAGCCAGGAGCTGCCAGGCTCCTCCTCAGGGATTCACAAGCACATGGAACACAACAGTCAAATGTAGTGCACAGTGTCCACAAAAATATCCCCCAGACGACCAGGACAAGTTTCAGACAAGTTCATAGCAGGCTGAACATTCCCAACAGGAAAACCATGGAATGTGAAGCTGCTACCACTGGGGTAGCAAGTTTAAAACATTGTATAAATGTTATCTAAAAAGAGTTCTCTCACGTACAATTTGCTCGTTGGGGTTAAGTTAGAAGGGCACCCAAAGCAGGCTGAACTTTTTTAGTTTTTAGGTTAATAATAGTACAAAAACATTTGCTCAGTTTGAGCCAAATAGTGTAACATTTATCATAAATGCACTCTTTCTCCTTAAAGACAACTCCTGTGCTGTTCTGAGCACGCTGCACAGGGAATTATTTTTCTCTCAGGCACTGAGAGTGAAATGTGGATTGGGCCAAAGCTGCTCAGGACAGCAGGAACATTTGGGGCAGAGCCTTTCCTGGGCATCCCGGCCGAGCACCACGTCCTGCTGGCATTGGTTTGGATTAAAACCCTAAAAAACCCTGGCACCCTCTACTCCAACACTTGAAATGATTATTACTGAATCCCAAGTATTAAAATAACTGTAAAGTAGTAATATCACTAAGTCAATATTCTGCTTTCCTTCTACAGTCTAGTAAATGTGGTATGCTCTAGTAGGCTCTGCAGGTCTGCTCTAAGCTCAAGCACTCGTGCTGCTGGGTTTTCATGGGTATCGATGTACAGCGGAGCCCGAGGGGCAGCCAGCGCCTCCCGCTGCCCTGGCGGCGCTGGGAAAGGACAGTTCCAGCAGTGCCTTCCCTCTCCAGCTGGGATGGGATGGGATGGGATGGGGAGAGAGCAGCGTGCACACCCGCCAGCTGCACCTAAGGCAGCCGACTGCTGTTCTCTACCAGCTCGCCCTGACTGCAGAGAGCCCAGCATCACCCTTTCTACAGGAAATCTGTGTCCAGCGTTCGGGAAGGATCTGCCGAGCCGGCCTGGCCAGCAGCAGGAGCGGGAACGCAGGAGCGAGGGGCTCCCGGCGAGGATTCCATCAGCGAACCCACCGACACCGCCGGGCGCTCGCACGGGCGGCCGAGCGCGGCCCGCTCCGCCCTACTTGATGACGAAGTGCTGGATGACCACGGCGAACAGGATGGCGACCACGGCGAAGCCGCAGAGCAGCGCGATGGCGATGGCGCGCTCCTCGCGCGGCCGGGCGGGCCCGGGCCCGGGGCCGGGAACGGGGCCCGGGGCGGGCTCGGGGCCGCGCTCCCGGCGCTGGCAGCTGAAGGCCGTGCTGGGGCTGAAGGGGCCGCAGAGCTCGGCGCCGCCCGGCAGCGCGGCGCAGCGGCGGCCGGCGCACACGCGCGCCCGGTACTCGCAGCCGCTCTGCGCCGCGGGCAGGCGGAAGCTCGGCTCGGGGCCCTTGTACACCTGCGGAGACAGGCCGGCGTCAGGGGCCGCGAGCGGGGCACGGCCCAACGGCACCGGGCCAAACTTCCCGGCTCCTTTCAGTGGACTTCTCTCAGGCAACTCTCACTCCTTCCCTCATCGGCAGCTCCACACAGCACTGACTCCTCCTCTCCTCTCTGCAAGTTTCATTCTTCCTTCTGCCTGCCGGGCTGAACCCCAGCCTGTCCCTTGCTCAGCATCTTCTCACCTTGTCTGTCCCCTGCAGGACCACATGTCCCTTCCTCCTCACAGAGCCAGCAGACTCTTAAACTGCAGCAGACTCTCAGTCTCACACTGCAAGTACACCTTAGCTGACCCACTCTTTTATAACCCCCATCCTCACTGGGCAGGCAAGGCTGCCTCTACTTCTAGGTAATCACTACAGCTGTAATTAACTGGGAAAGACTGCCTTCTGCATTGTCCTTTTCTCCTACAGCACCTGGAACTGCCTGTCCTGCTCCAGGCTGTGTGGTGCTGGGCACAGCCTGCAGTTGCTCTCCTCCTCTCCAGACTCATAAAATCACAGCTTAAATCTCTGGATAATTCATTTACATTTTCTGCCACACCCCACAGTGAGGCCTCATCTGGGATGGGAGGCTCAAAAAGCAGAAAAAATCATGCTGCATTTTCTTCCTTAAAGCTCCTTCACCAAAGTGGACTAACAGAGGCAGTGGTACCACAGACCATCAGGTTTAAGAATCAAGAGCCAAAGGAATTGCTGGGAGAACAGGATAAACCAGTGCTCACCCACTTCACACTTTCTGAAATCCTGTCACCTCCCCAGACAGAATTTCAAACTCCAAATCATGGAATCACTGCATGGTTTGGGAGAGAAGGGACCTTAGAGCCCATCTCATTCCACCCTCTGCCATGGGCAGGGACACCCTCCACAAGAGATAAACACATCTGGTTTTTTTGTAATAATACTTCCCAGTCAAAACCCCTCATGTTCCTGATGCTGTATAAAAGGTACCTGATCAAACTCTCTGCCAGCAGCAAGTTGAAGGATGTAAACAATGGAATCTCCTTTCATTGGCTGTAGAGGCTCCCATGTGATTTCAAAAGTGTTTTCTTCCAGCTGAATCACTTTGGGTGCTGCAAAATAAAGTGATTTGTTGGTCTCTACAAATGTACACCTGTCATGCTTAGAGTAACTTAAAGCAATTAAGATTTGTTTTTTTTCTTTTTCTTCTACTTGATGACATGAGCTTAAAAAATGATCATTGTTATGTGTAGGTTACACCTGTTGGTATTTCAGAGCTGCCAGGGTGAGCCCATGCTGTCTGTAGAGAGGAGCAGCATTTCTGTCCATGTGCAGAGCTGAAATGATGTTCTAACCATGGTTCAATTAATTTTGCTGCAGGCACTCAGCACTCTGACCTTCACAGTGACTGCAATGATGACCTTTAATGTCCATGTTAAAAAGTGAAGATCAGAGGAATTAACTGTGCCCTGCACACTGCTGCAACTTTGATATCCTGCAAAATGCCTGAGCAAAGGTGGGAATGCTCAGTTCAGGGCTGGGAGAGCTGCAGTGCAGGGGGTGATGACAACAAAAGAGCTCTTGTCACACCCAGACAAAGCCCCTCAGAGTGAGTTTGTGTATCTGTCCCTAAAAAGACAGGCTGAGGGTGAGGCTGTAGGATTCAATCCTGCCCACCAGTGGCTTGCAGCAGTTGTCAGGGTATCATGTTTTATCTTCTTTTTCTCTCTGCCAGAGCTGGGATTAAAAGCTCAAGAGAAGGTATTTTGTGTTCAGACTCACATTTATTAATTCTTATCTGTGTTTCAGTGAGTTCTACAACACTTCTAGCTAACAAACTAAAAATGGAGATGTATCTCTCTCTTTACAAGGCCTTTGAAGGGCCAACTGTTCAATTAAGAACAGGCACCTAAATTATTTTTACTTTTAACCCAATAACCAATTACCTGTGACCCACAATGCAGAATTTTCTATCCAATTACAAAATACCACCTATATCCATGAAGAAAAAGGTGAAGAAAGAAACCTCCACCCTAAAACCTCCATCTTGCTACATTCTGAAATCATAAATTTTAAGTGGAAAACTTACACATTCTATTCAAACTACACACCCATGATTCCAGTTCTATCACTCTAGTTTGGAAGTGTCCTCCATGGCTTCAGGTGAAAAGCAGTGTTTTCCTAGGGGTCAGTGCCTGTCAGCACAAAAAGTTTCCAGGGTTCCAAGAGCAGGGCAGAGCTCACCTTTGAGAGGTGCAGGTGGAGATTTGGTGGTGGTGAAAGCACAGACCTCTGAGAAGGCTCCTTCCCCAGCGTCGTTGTACGCCTGGATGCGGAAATGGTAGGTGGTGGATTCACTGAGCCTCTGCACCTTGTAGGTGTGACAGGGACCATTATAGACTGTCACAAACCTGGGGGACACACAGCACACACTGAGTTAGCAGAAATCACCAATGTGCAATATCAGACCTGACACACTGGGATTTGAGTTAAGGACAAAGCCCAAGTTTCTTCCCATCGAGGTTGAAAGGCTCAACTTGTCTGAATCAAGAGAACAACCTTGAATATCCAAAATAAATTGAAACTTCCAGTTAAAGAACAGCTGGACAACCCATGCTTCTTATATGCAGGCTTGACTTTGTTGTACAATGTCCAAAAATAACCCTGTCAGGACAGGATGGTGGTAAGGCATTTTTTCTTGAACTAGTATTTAGTGCTAACAAGCAACAGAAGTGCAAGTTGTTGACAGCATTTCTGCTTGAAAGATGGGATGCAAAACTGCAAAAGGGCAGACTCTGGGATGCCCAAATGACTCAGTGTTGTTAACAGAAGAGAGAATAACATAAAACCCCTTAAAAACTTGACATGAAGTGGTTAAGAAGAAAACCACAAGATCCTTAATGGTCTCACCTGCCAAACCTGTCCTCCATCTGCAGGTTGAACTGAGTAGGGTTGGGAATTAAAGCTCTGCTGGGCCCTTCTCCCCATTTCAGTTTAAGGCTCTGGTAGCTGAAGACCACACATTCCAGGTGGGGAGGGTCAGGAGGTAGTGGTTTGGTTTTGGCTTTCATGGAATGACTGAAAGGACCAACTCCAAAGCTGTTGATGGCCTGTACCCTGATCCTGGGAATGGGAGAGAGCAGCCACATGGTCAGGAAAAGTGCTGGGTAACAAAGCACGAGTTACAAGCTGTAATTCCAAACAGTAAAGCAATTAAGATGCAGTTAGAAATGAAATCTGAACTCAGCTTTAATCAAGACTGAGGTCACAGGAATCCCTGCTCTGCTTTTACCTGTCCATCCATCTTCTGGCCACACACCTGAGCATCCCAATGAAAAATTCTAAACTCAGAAACCTTAAAGTCTTGGCTTAGAGACAGAATGTGAACCTCAACATCAACCACCACCTCACTCCTGCCAACACCATGGCTGGAGTCTGGATATGACAATTTAAGGAAGTTTTCTAGTGTTACAGGGTGAATTAGGCAAATAGTCTGCAAGCTGCATGAAAAATCGCTCTAAAAATTTAAAACACTACCCTCAAAGGACTTTTAAATTCTATGAATGTGATTTCAGAGTAATCCTTACCTGTACAGGGTGTCAGGCAGCAGATTCTCAAGGACATGGGTTGTGTTTCTCCCCACAGTGAGCAGCTGCTTCTCCCCATACTCGATGTTGTAGCCTGTGATCTCTGCCCCGTGGCAGCAGGGCTCTTCCCACTGGATTGCAAGGCACGTGGAGAAGGGAGGGGGAATTTCCACCTGATCCTCTTCCAGTAAGTGCAGCACGGCCACGGCTGCAGGCACCGATGGGGGTGTGGTCACCACTGCCGTGTCCCCAAACAGCCCCGCCCCAGCCGCGTTCACAGCCTGAAAGACACCACACACCATCACCAACCCCTCCCTTCCAGCCTGGCACTCACAGCTCCCACCGCCTCTAAAGCAACGTGGGACACAGTGCAACATCTCCTCAATCATTTCTCAACAGGGCAAAGCAGCTGGTATTTCCCACTGGATCTAAACTCTTCCAGATTTAGGGAATGAGGAGGGACTGGGGGACAAGGGAAGTGTTTTTCCCAATTACCTTCTCTACTGCATGAGCAGGTGACAGCACATGATTTACTCCTCTCTAGCTGGAGTTTGTCCCCAAACTGCAAGTGCCCAGTGGCACCAAAAGGCTCTTCCTACCTGGACTCTGCAGTAATAGGTGGTTGCAGGTGTGAGGCCCTTGACCTCATAGCTGTGGCAGGGGCCAGTGTAGATGATGTGCATGGAGCCCTCCACCTGGCCCCAGTCCAGCCTGTACTCGCTGATTTCTGCTCCATTGCACGCCGGGCTCTGGGGTGAGGGAGAAATTCTGCTCAGCTCCTGCTCTTACACAGCCCCAGCAGCCAGGGGGGAGCTCTGTTACACTGAGTCAGAGTCACAGAGAAGGGTGGAAAACACCTCCAAGATAGCAAATCCAACCTTTGGAAGCACTGGGGTTGAAACCTGAGGTCTGTTCCAAGGGATTTTAACTTAACAGGTGACATGTGGCTGTAACACCACAACAGTCCACATCAGAATTTTGAAAGAATTAATTCACTATATATTAATTGCCACACCATGAGGAGGATTAAATGCCACCCATTTTGTGCAGTTAAAACTGCAATTACTGACTCCCAAAGTTTACAAATCCAACACAGACATCCCCAAAGAAATGAGCTTAAAATATTCCACCTCTACACATACTATTTCTCTCATTTCTGTGTATCAGAAAAGTGTCACTACAATTCTAAAAGCCAAATATTAATTTGGAAGCCATCAACACCTACCTCCCACGAAACCACAGCACAAGTTGCACTTTTGCAGGTTATCAGGGGTTTGCAGCACTGCTCAGGGGGTCCTGGAGCAGTGCAGAACTCTGCCTTCTCAGAGTGGGGGCCAAACTGCAGGAAAACAACACTGCATGAACACAGCAACAGCAGCAGGGCAAGAACTGATGTGCAAGTCAAGCAAACAAACTATTTTAAACTTGACAGGGAAGTAAACAGCAGAGTTCAGGGCTCAGTTTCAGATTCCTTGCAGGGACTTAAAGCTGGCCCTGTTCCCACAGGATATCTGAGTTCAGGGTTTTGTAATTCCTCCCTCCCCCAGCCAGGATCTGCCTTCCAGCAGCAGCTGGGCACTGCTTCACAGAGACTTTTATGCCCCCAATGTTTATGCCACACTTCTCCCACCACACCTGCAGAGCCCAATTTTGGGGTAACTCATCCAACCTTTCCACAGGCACAAACATCAGGAGGTTCACACAACACAGGCTACAAAAGCCCCTGAGCAGCACCCCTGGTGTCCCCTGAGTGGAAGCAGAGAGGTGTGGGTGCAGTGCTCACCCCCACTCTGTTCCCTGCCCGCAGCCAGAAGCTGTAGCTTCTCCCTGGCAGCAAGCTGCTGACTCCAAACTCAGCTGCTGGGCCCTGGTAGAGCAGCCTGCGCTCCTCCTGCTCCGAGCTGGCCATCTCCAGCAGGTACTCTGTCACCTCAGAGCCTCCATCCACAGCTGGGGGGCCTGCCAAACACAAACAGGTTGGATTTTACTATTAATTCCTACATTCAGCAAGTTAGGGAAATTTTTATCATGGATCTGAACAGAAACATTTCATCAAGCTTGTTTTTTCCCCCCAGGTATTGATAATTAGTTTAAGATGGCATTTTCCCTGTTTTCTTCACATAACAGTGTATCTTCGTTAATTTTTGCTTATCTCCTTTATTGAGATAACAGCAAGAAAACAAGAGTTGGTTTTAAATTGCCAAGCAGACATCAGTCATGGACAGACAGGAAGATTTCTCACTAGAAAATATTTATGTCTGCTTAAGTCTCACTGCCAGAGGTGGACAGAAGCTTTGGTCTTCTTAAAAAGAATCCCACAAAACAAAATAAAAACCCCACCCCAAACCTCAAAAACAACTAAGGTCATGGAGAGCATCTCTAGAATTTTACCTTTTTTCCCATTAAGAGTTCTATAGATTTTTGATTTGGATGAAATCAGAGCAGTTTTACTCCAATTCTGGTGCTTACCCCACTGCAAAGTGATTTCCTTGGGCTTGGCTTTGCCCACCAGGGCTGGGGCAGGACAGGGCCCCGGGGGAACGGCCGCTGTCGTGACAGTCGTGACATCAGAGGCCTGCCAGGGACACAGTCATTGCAGAGCACAGCCATAAAGCACTTGGCTAAAACATGAAGAGCACTGCTTTCCAGAAGCACCTTGCCCTGCTGTGCTCACCTGGCTGTCCCCAGCTCTGGTGGCACAGGACACCCGCAGTCTGTAGGAGGTGCCAGCTCGCAGGCGCTCGCAGACGTGCTCCCGCTGGGCTCCGCTGTAAACGGGCTCCCACCTCCCTCCTGGGGGAAGGAAAAGCACTTCACCCTTTCAAACCTTTCTAAAATCCCACCTGAAAGTTCTCATACATAATTATTAAGGCAGTCAAGCCAGAGAATTAATTTGGAATGATTAGTTATACAGAGAATGTGTAAAACACAACATACTGTGAAATCAGAGGTGACTGCTGGAGTAAAGCATCATTTAAGTTAGAAAATATCCCCAAAATCCAAATCTAAACCATGTTTCACAACTAAATGTGAATTAAATACGTCCAGGGATGGAGACTGGGTAGTGCATTAGTACCCAGAGCAGATTCCTTACCAGCTGATGCCTCAGAGATTTCCAGAAAGTATTTTGAAATGTCTGATCCTCCATTATCCTTGGGGGGTTCTGAAAGAAATCAACACCTGAAGTTACAGAACATTTCATATCAAGGCATTGTTCTGTTATCAGCTTTTCCAGTGAACATATTCATATTCCTTCCCACAGAAAGGTCAACCAGCAAGAGAAATCAGTGTACTTAATTATTCACAATACATTTTTCAGAGCAATTTTCCTCTGATTATTAATCATGATTATGCCAGGAAGAGTAACTGGGAAAACACTCCCAATTTCAGGTATCAGCTCTTATTTTTTAAGTCAACATAAGAATTATTTAAACATAAACCCAGAGAGTATTATCACAGCAGTCACTGCTTATCAAAAATGACTGAACAATGCCACTGTGGCACCACAGCCTCAAAATTAACCATTTTTGGGTAAGGTTGAGTATTTCCCCTGCAATAACAACCCCTGCAGATAAATAATCAACCTGAGTTCCCTCTCATTTAATCAGGGAGAAGCTTTCCACACCCCAGCAGCACTGGAACAGCCCAAGGCACCTACCCCACGTGACTCTCACACTGTGGGGATGGATCTTGCCCTTCACAACAGGTTTACTTGGAGCTCCAGGTCTGTCAGGTTTGGTGCTGTGCTCCACCACCTCACTGGGGCTGCTTTTTCCTTCACTGTTGTAGGCAAAGAGCTGTTGGAGGAGGGAAGAGAACAGAGAATAAATGGTTTATTTAACGACAGTAATAGATGTTATATTATTGTTTATACCAAAATTAGCTGGTGCAAAAAATCTGATTTGTATTATTACTTCACCCAAACGTGCTCTAACAACAGGTAATTGCTGGGACAACAGGTGAATTCCTGCTGTCTCCATAACAAGTTGAAAAATTTGCTGGAAAATGCCAAGCCCAGGAAATTAGGAACAAAGTATGATACAAACCCTGAACTTATAGGATGTACTCCTCCTCAGGTTTCTTAAAGTGCATGAGAGCTCATCTCCATTGTACTGGGGCTGGAATCCATAGCCCTGGCAAGGAGGGAAAATCAGGATGAACAGAGTCACTCATTTAAAACAAAACCCAGAGTGGGTGAATCACATTTATTTTAATCTTGATCTTCACCTCTGTGTGAATTGGCACCTCTGTGCCATGAATTGCACAGTACTTTGGGCCATGAATTGCACACAGTACTTTAGCTCTGCCATGAATACAATACAATATTTTATCTCTACCACTAATTCTATGGAGTAGTTTAAATCTGCCATGGATTCCATGCAACTCTATCATGAGTTCCATGCAATATTTGACTTCTGTGCCATGAATTCCCTGCAATGCTTTCCCTCTGTGCCATGAATTCCCTGCAATTCTCCCTCTCTGTGCCATGAATTCCCTGCAATTCTCCCTCTCTGTGCCATGAATTCCCTGCAATCCTTTCTCTCTCTGCCATGAATTCCCTGCAATTCTCCCTCTCTGTGCCATGAATTCCCTGCAATTCTTTCCCTCTCTGCCATGAACTCCATACAACACTTGCTGACCATTTACCGCAAGGTAAAAAAACCCTCATTTTTATCTCAGCACTATGAAGAAAGTTTCCACACAAAGCCCAGCACTTACAGAACCTTCCTCCTCCATGTCCAGGCTGTAGGTGAGGGAGTCATCCAAGGCCCCTCCTGCAGGAGGGCTCCATCCCAGGGCCATCCAGGTCACTCCTGCTTCCAGCAGTGTGGGTGGTGCTGGGGCTGGTGGCACCACCCCGGCCGTGCCGAACGTCACCGTCTCACTGAACCCACTGGGGAGGAGATTTTCAACAAGGGTGAGCAGCAGCTGGTGGAATCCAGGGGGGGAATCCATAATTTAGTATCCCTGGGCTCCTGGTTACCTCATTCCAATGTCATTTTTAGCAGCCAGTCTCAGGGAGTATCTTGTGGAAGGAGTGAGTTTGGTGAGCTTGTACTGCTTCAGGTGCCCGTAGTAACATTCCTTGAAGGGACCATTCTTCCCCTGGAAAACAGGGAGAGCCAGAGTCACCCCCTGATCCCTGCCAAGGTCACCCTCCTCACTCTGCATCTTCCTAAATCCCAGAATCTCAGACTGGTTTGGGTTGGGAGAGACCTTAAAGCTCATCTTGTCCCATGGGCAGGGACACCTTCCATGAGAAATGTCATTCCACCCATTCAACAGCAATTAAAAAAGAAATGACTGAGCCTCAAGAATGCAAAATTTCATGTATCATGGTCATCCTCAGTCTGCTGATGGTCACCCTGAGCAGATAATACACCACATTAGGACAGAGATATCTGATTACTTTTGGAACTGTGGATTGGACAAAATGGTGATAAACCCATTGAGCTGAAAACAAAACACATTCTGGGAGTTTTTATCCCTTTGCATTACATCTCAGCAAGATGCTCAAGAGCTGAAGGAGATTTGTGACACAACCCAAAGATCCCAAAGGCTCATGCATTTCAAGAGAACACAGGAATTACTGATGCTCTGGATGGCAAACAAGGCAGTTTTACACTGTCCCCTCCCACTGGTCATTTGTCCCTTCAAAATTGTCAGGACAGTTGCACCAAAATACCTGCTGCACCTAAGCAAAGGGTATTTTTAAGTGTAATTGCTCTACAGATGTCATTATCTTTTTTTTTTTTTTGTACTAGGAAAGCTCTTACCTCATCCCATTCTAAAAGAAAATTAGTTATTTTGGAACCATTGTCATTTGAGGACTGAAAATAAAGAACAATGAAAAAAAAAAAGAGTTAAAATCAAGTGGTTGTAAATTGTGTTTAATAAATACTTTTACACATTGAATATTATAAACTTCCACTGCTGTGCTACTTCTTTTAGTTCTGATAGTTTAGAATATGAATTTAGAAATGGTTTTATTTTATAAATGAAGCAAATTATATTGTAGAGCTCTTTTCCTTGTGCCTTGAACTGTATGCTCACCACCTGCTTGTGCAATCTAAGGGGTCACACAAGCAACATCTGACACATGAAATGGGAACTTCTTAATTTTCTAAGCACAGATTGAACAAGTAATTTCACTAAAGTCATTTAGCTGGAACCATTTTTCAGCATGGTCATAAGAAAAACATCAAAAACCAAGCAAACACAGTTACCAACCAGCCTTCACAGATAGTGGGTACATTCAAAAGTCAGATTAAAAAAGAAAATCTATAAAAGCATCCAAAGAAATTTAGTCTGAATAGGTCAGAATAACTGAAAGAACATTAAGTCATATCTATTTATCATCCAGGACCTCAAGCAAAGTCATAAATAAATAAAAATCTATTTTTTCCCCTCTGCCAGTTCAGAAGAGAAGAGCTCTGCTACCAACTCTATCACACTAAAGCTGCAGGCAAGAAACTCAGCAAACATTGAAAAAAAGAGAAAGGAAATCATTATTTCATTATCAGTCTTCACTGAGCAACTTAAAAGGCAACACCTAGAGCACTCACTGAATTCTTGACAAGCTAATTTAAATAACTGCACAGGAATCCAGCAGAGAGCTCTGCCCCAGGTTTGGCTCTTACCTTCCACTGCAAGCTCAGGCTGTTTTTGGTTCTGTTAATCAGTTTTGGGGCAGCTGGACAGTCTGGCTCACAGCTCTCTGTAGTGAAGCTCACCAGTTCTGAAATGGTTTCTTTGATGGAACTGCTGGTTGCTGTAACTCTAAACAAAGGGTAATTAATGATGTGGCTGTTGCACTGGCCCCTGGAAATTCAAGGGAAGAGCTGGCAGCTTCAGGGATTTAATCCAAGCAGTGGCTGCAGGGTGGGGGTCACACCCAAACTCCCACTTCTCACACTTCATTTATTCTGCCATTACTCTCTGTCACAGTGGAGATGTTTTAGTGCTGAAATACCTGTGAGATAGGGGATAAAATCTATGGCAGGTGTTCCCAAATGGTTACAGGGAATCTGGCTGGAAATGAGCCTTAAAATCCAAATACAGCCAACACTTGTGCAGGAGTATGGGCACTGAAGAGGCTAAATCATAAAATCACCATTTTCACAGGAATTGTTTCATGTTTTCAGGAGTCCTGCCTCCTTCTGTGGAAAACACAACCCACTGTGAAGATGGAGCTGTGCCCAGCATTTCCCACACTCTGAACTCTTCCATGGCTTCAGAGCAGGAGTTTGCTCCAGGGAATCTTTGATCTCATCTGCTCCATGCCCCAGCACTGAGTGTGGCTCTTCCCAGAGTTTCCCTGGTTTGTCTCACCAGCTGCTCTCTCCCTGGCCAGCCCAACACCTCCAGTCAGGATCATTTACTCCTGATCATCCCATCCCACTTCCCATTCCAGCCCATTCCCACTTCCCTGCTTGCCCTGCTGCAGGTCAGACAAATATTTCTGGAAACCAAGTTGGCAAGGCAGAATTTCAGATCCAATTTCAAAGCTAAATTATTTCACTGACCAGTGACTTCAACCCACAACAATCTACAAAGTGTTGTTCTAAAAAAAAAAAATACCAGCAGAGAATAATTTAAAGTTTGTAATTGAGAAATATGAGGAGATGGTAGGGAAGAAAATGAGGTGGCATTTTAATGAAGTTAGAAGATAAATGGGAATTTAGATAGCAAACCCACTGTCCACAGCATGGTGTTTTTTCAGAGTATTCCTTAATTGTCTGTGTCACCCCCTTTCCATGAAGCCACAGTAATCCTGGAATTCCCACATCCCCCAAAAGATTATTTCCTTCCCAGCAGCATACCTGGCATGATAATCAGTGGCTGGTCTGAGATCAGGAAGTGTAATTGTTAATTCTTCCCCACTGTGAAAAGGCAAAAACAAACAGAAAGCAGAGTTACAGCTCTTCCTTAAACCTCAGGGCTCAAAGCTCATTGAAAAGCAAAACCACGAAGTGGCACATTTAAGTTTCCCACTGTCCATGTACAACTCTTTAGTGACATTACTTAAAATTTATTTCATGTGAAGTAGGAAGGTCTGCAAGTCAACAAACAGCTCCTGATAGAGAGATTGCTGATTGGTTAATGGTTTAAACATTGTGCTTAAAGGAAGAAACTAAACTTACACATAGACAGATTTAAATTTTCCATTTTTACCACTGTTGGATATTGCTACTTCAAATGTAAATGCTGCTGGACTATGACTATGGCTCTCTCCATTCTGTGAACTAACTGGGAGATTCCAGGACAGAACGGCTGATCTTGCTTGTATATCAGAAACCTATTAAAAGCATAAATAATGCAAGTAAGTTTGCTTTCTGCAAGAAAAGGTTAATTAGTCAATAACATGGCGTCGCTAATTGGCCTAGGAAGCTCCTCACTGGAGGAATTCTTTCCCTTTGGAGTGGCAATCTAGAGGCATTCTTTGGATTGCAATGATTTCTCTAAAGGCTTTCCCTTCCAACACCAAACCAACACCACGCTGGGGCAGGAAGGGAAAATTCCTGCATCAACCTTTCCATCACTCATTTGGAGCAAATGTTCAGCTGGGGAGTCTTGGGCAGGACCCCAGAACAGATTTAGGCACAGACACCTCATTTTCTGACAGCTCCCTCACATAATATTCCACCACTGATCCTAAGGACAGCACAGCCTCTGTTTGTAAAACTCAAAATCTCTTGTCTGATTTTTTTTTTTTTTTTTTTTGCTGTTTAATTCCCACACTCCAAATTCTCTCTGCCCAAGGCACCAGAGCCCTGTGGTAGAACTAAGTACAGATATCAGAAGCAGCAGGGGAAAAGTTCTAAAGTACCAAAAAACCCCTCAAAAGCTGGTGCAAAGGAACACAACCCCTGTTTGCTGTGTGGATAATGCAGAGAAGAGCTCATTAAACTTGCTCAAGATCAAACACAGACATTTTAATTACCCTCACCAGACTCCACCTTCCTAAATAAGTCTCTAAATACTCAAATATTTGCTCCAGTTTTTCAATATAACATCAAAAGAGGATCTATTTGTGTAAATTTTATTCTCAACACTCCTAAATCCTCTCTGCTGAGCAAAGGATGGTTCCAAGAGTGGACAAACTTCCAAGAGTTTAGCAGGTCCCTGGTTTGTAGGGTAAAGCCCTCACATACACTGGAAAACTGCAACAGTGGAATATTCTGGGATTACAGGCTGGCAAACTGAGAAACAGTGAATTTCCAGCATGGCTGCCCTTTCCCAGCTATCAACTCTGCCAACTAAACTTGTATTTATCTTCTCTATTAAAAAAATTAAACCATTAAGAACAAAGAAAAAGGGATTGACAAAACACAAGTTATTTTATAGGAAGCACAGGCCCAGAAAATAATGGAATTTTAGGCTAATACTTACAACTGGCTTGCCAATGCTCAAGTGAGTATCACATTTCCTGGATTCTGTGTCAGATTCTGCAATTTAAACACAAACCAGATTATCCCAAAGCCTGAGAGCAACCCAGGCTGTTACCAAAAGGCCACCACGAGATGGAGTTGGCCTCATTAGGACTTGAACAATGGTTCTTATTGTGCAAAGTTCATTTCCCCTGTTTGTTTTGGCTGTGTGAGGGGCAGGAACACCAACTATCCAAAACCAACAGTGGCACAAAAACCCTTTTAGTACATCCTGCACAAAGGGGATCTTTTCCTAATGGAGCAGAAATAGGTTTTCTTTGACAACACAAAAACAGTCCTCCAAAAATGAGAGGTGTTAAAAAAAATGACAATAAGATCTTATCTCTGCCTTATGTGTTTTCCTGGAATTTCTATGGCAAAACATTCCCAGTTTGGAAGAAGCTTGACACTGTCACAAAGCAAAGACAATGACACTGCACAGGGTTTTTAGTAGCAAAGCTGAAATTACAACTAATTAAACAGCAGCCTCTGCAACTCCTCACATTTTAATATTTCTTAAAGATTTAAGTGATTCCTGGTTAACCAAAAAGTACCACAAACAGTGACAACAGAAGTGACCCTGACTATTGATCAGTCCTGGGTCAGAAATAGCAGGGAAGTAAAAAGGTTTAAGATTAAATCTTCCTGAAGACCTTATTTGATAAATATCAAATAAAAAAACTTGATATTCCAATGATTCCTAGAGAAAAAAAAAAAAAATATCTCACCATAATGGATTTCAGGTTTGCTCTAATCCTGAACAACCAAACAAATTTATAAATTCAGCTTTTTCAGAACCTGCTTTGCAATGAATTTATAGAAAATAACAAAATAATTGAGATTTCCCCTGTCCTACCTGCCATCTCTGCCTCTGGACTGCCCTTTGTTTTTCCTATCTGCTTCTGCTTTAGTGCTCCAACTGCCCCTTGCTGGCCCTTTCCATTCCCATTGGGAATTGTGGCATTGGAAGAATTAAGGACTTTATGTGGTGAGGAGGGAGGGCTGCTCAGTTTATTGTTGGTGTGACCACTGGCTGGTCTGTCCTTTAGTCTCTTCTTGAGGTGTTCTGGCATTTTGAGACTCCTCTCATCCCTCTGGATGAAGTTTGTCCTTCCATGGGAACGAGGTTCTGCAAAGAAAGGAGAAATGATTTCATTATTCTGATTTATTCATTTGATATCTGAATCTACAAGCTGGAAAAAATCACTAAATCCAAGCCCCTGGAACTTCCCTGTGCTTTGTGCAGGGATTTTGGAGTTTGGGGTCTTTGTAAACTGAATTTTTTTGGCCTTTCTGCTGTCAGCTGCTCCAGATCCTGCTTTACAGCTGCCTTTCTTCCTTGCAACAGATACATTTGCAAAAAATTAATCAAATTTAGGATTCAAACTGAACTTTTCCAACACAGCCTGAATGCTGTTTTACCCTAGAGTGAGTCAAAATACATCATTACCAATTTAAGTCTGAGAGATGAAGAATAGTCTTACTAAGTCTAATTTTCTTTTAAGTCTTGATTATATAAAATTATTATATAAAGTAAGGATTAGAGCTTGGTTTAATTCAACAGAACCCTAGTCCCTCACTGATTTATT
Source organism: Erithacus rubecula (assembly GCF_903797595.1). NCBI lineage: Eukaryota > Metazoa > Chordata > Aves > Passeriformes > Muscicapidae > Erithacus > Erithacus rubecula. The sequence goes on along the minus strand of NC_136667.1, from coordinate 4,905,023 downwards.
GCTTCATTCAGTTTTTAGAGTGGGTCTGCCTTCACCCTTCATTATCAATAATGACATTTTGACATTTTCTGGGTTGTTTTTGTGCACTTTTCAGTCATATTTGGACCAAAAAAAAAATTAATTGTTGATTTTCAATAAACTTCACACCAAGGCTGTGACAAAACTCAATGAGCAGAGTTTTAGGGAAAGGACTTTTAGGAGTCACAATTATGGGATTTACAGCTGCAAAAGCAGGGATGCAGGAAAAATACAACATTTGTCAGGTACAAACGTGCATCACTCCTTGAAAATACAAAATTCAAACAAAAAATTCAGAGGATGCACAACATTAGTGAGTACCTGACCCACAGTGGGGGTCTAAGTTAGTAACAGGAGCCCTGGAGTGTTGGGACTCAAAGTTTTGAATTTTCTGTGCTTTCTGACACTGACCCTAAGGAGAACACTGCTTTTAACTTGAGGACTTGGAGAAGGATTCCAAATTTGAGTGATGAAGTTAAAATCACTGGTGTGTAGTTGAATAGAAGTGTGTAATATCACATGGTGAAGGGTTTGAAATTTGGTGTTTTTAAAATATAAGTATAGGACAAGATAGAGGTTCTTAAGCATTGTCTCTTCTTCCTTCTTGTATCTTCTTCATAATTTCAAGTAATAATTCTTGATTAGACAAAAAAATCTCATCACAAATATTTAGTTATTAGATCAAAAGTGGAAATAATGTAGATGTTAATTCTTAATTGAATAGTTAGCCTTGTAACTAGCTAGATATAATTCCTCACTTTTAGCTTGCTAGGTAGAAGAACTGAAGATTTAATAAACAATCAAGTCCAAACAGGAAAATCCATCTCTGGAGCTTTAATACTAACTGTAATAAAGAAAAGAGGCAATAATGATGGTAATGGCAGCATGGAGGGGGACACTGGGGCTCTCACCTTGCTCCTGGAACACGTGTGGTGGTGGGTGCTGGTGCATGAACTGGGGTGGGAGCTCTCCTGTGGCAGGCACGGCGGGGAACACGGGGTGAGGAGGGGGTGGGAGCAGGGCATGGGGGTGGTGCATGTAATGGGGCACGTGGGGGGGAGGGGGAGGGGGAGGGGGATGCATGGAAGGATGGAATTCCCCCGAGTGGGGCACCACCACCACTCTGCGAACTCCGTTTTCTTCCACCACCTGTTGGGAAATGGGAGAAAGCCACTGTGAGAGCTGAGACAATCCCCTAAAATGTTGTGCTTTTAGCAAGGGATTGCTCTGCTCTGGGTCACACCCTGCAGCTGACAGGCAAGGCTTGGGAAGCAGGCAGGTACTGCTGGGATAAAGCAGAGTTTGAGGCAGGCACACCAAAGTGAACAGTCACAGAATCCCAGGATGGTTTAGGTAAGAAAAGACATTAAACTTCATTTCATCCCAGGGAAAACTTCCACAGAACAGGCTGCTATATCCAAGCCCTATATCCAGCCTGTCCTGCAACACTTCCAAAGATGGGAGTCCACAACCTGCTCACTCCTGAATTATTTCACTCCACTTTGGCAGAATCCAAGAGAACCAGCCCTGGGCTCCTCCAGACACTGGGAACACAAAGTTATCACCTCATCTGACAAGAACAGCCCAGGTAAGCCAAGCTCTGATTTAAAGCTGCTTTCCAACTTGTCAATCCCTGTCACAACAACCCAGGGAAAACAACCCAACCCTGCTGGTTTCAGGTGACAGCAAACAGAACAAATAAATGTGGTTTTCAGGCTGAGCAGCTCAGTGCTGCCAGGGCTTTGCCCACTGTTTGCACCAAGGGATTCATTTCACAGGCATCAGAAATTGTCTGGGGAAATCTTTCCTCAAGGTCTGCAGAGCTGAAGAACAGCAGAAGCCCAAAATGCAGCTGTGTGCAAAAAGAAACTGCCTGGAGAAACCAAGAACTCAGTTACAGGCTTCAAACCTTCTCAGAACACTCCTGATTTTCAACATTACTACAATATGAGTTCTGTTTCCACATTTGGTTTTAATTATTTCCTTTTAAAATGTATTAATTTAGAAATAAATCAACCTGGGAACTGGGAGTATCTCTGGTAACAAACACAAAGGTCTGACCTGAACAACACCCAGGAGTGGAAAATCCATGGGAGTGGAAAAGCAAAGCTGGGAGAGCCCAGAGCCCTGCTCATTTCCCAAACACATCACTGGAATCAGAGTTTGCATCACCAGCACACTCTGCACACTCTGCTCCAGCTGGAACTTCAGGAGATCAGAGCTGGTAAAGAAAGGGGCACTGAAAATTCTGATGTATTTTTTTATAAAAATGGAAAACCTGCAGCCAGTTGGAGCTGTTCACATGACCCAGCTTCACCCTGCCAACAGGACTGATGAAAAATAAACATGTGGATCCTGTTCATGGAGCTCAGACAGTCAATTCAGAGCTGTCCTTGTTACTAAAAGTATCTTGAACTGCTGGGAGCAGGATTAAAAAAATCCTGGAAACTGGATCAAGCATTGCTCAATAACAGAGGGGACAGAGCCCACAATAAAGTAAACAGTTTGTAAGTTCAATGAAAAATAGCTTTTTTCACAGCTCAAATCACCAATAAATAATAAAAACATTATTAGAATTTCCCCCAAAACCACACTGCAAGAGAAGGAGAAATAAATTACCTGAGACACGTAACCAGGAGGCACAAAAATGGGTGGCATGGAACCATTTGGTGACATCATGGGGACATGGGCTGGACCTGCAGAGGACAAGGGGACACTTTTTAACAACCAAGGCTTTTCCCACCTGGAAACACCTTTTTTCAAAGGTGGCAACTCACCCTGGAGTCTGAAATATCAGGAATTGCATCCCATTCTCTGTTTGATTATTGGCTTTATCCCAATCACTATGCTCTGAACAACAGTGTCTTTTTAATTGCACAAAATCTGTATAAATAATTTTAGCTCTTGATTTGTGACAGCTGAAGTTTGTAGTAATGAAGGCAAATGCTCATATTGGGGTAAAGATGATGTAGGAACTGGGAAAAAATTATTTTTTATGTTAAGCTCAAGGGAAGTATTCCTGTAGGGAATTTGATGAAAGCAGAATGGACACTTTTTATATCATATCATGTAAAATGGTGACAAATACTCCAAAAATGGAAATACTGATAAATTCAACTTGACTTTACAGGAGATATTTTGCCCTGACTCGGATTTTCTGTCACTTACCCAGAAGGTAAAAAGGAATTTGCAGGCACAGAGTGGAGCAATGATTCCCCCAGCTCACAGCACTGGGAGGACCCAGTGCCCAGTAAAGTTCTTTAAATTATTGTGGATTAAATGCCATAGAATTCATGTGTTCAGATCCTGGGAAGACAGTCAAGGATCACTGCAAACCCAACTTTTGGAAATGAAAACTTGCAGGATGCAGGGAATCCTGGCAGCTGCCCAGTGCTGCCTCATTTGTGCTTGGACACAAACTGAAAAATCTGATTTATTCCAGTGCAGGAAACCCATCTGACAACACAGAAAAAAAAAACAAAACCAAAAAACCAAAAAAACCCCAGTGGGATAACCCTAGGACCAAAATATTTGGATTCAAGACTTGAGTTTGCCTTTACCTTGAATGCACTGAATGTGTCCATCTTCAGTTGTAATTGTAAATGTTTCACCTGGGTTTACCTGGACAAGAATCACCTGCAGGAAACAAAACACAAACAAGGGGTTGGGGGCTTTTTAAATTTTAGAAATCCACTGGGAGTAAACTCCTCTTTAGAGACAAACAACAACAGAGCTTTGGCAGCCTTGGAGTAAAAAAGGAAAACGGTAGTGATGGGTAGAATGAAAATATTTCTTCCTACTTTGACATATAATCCTTGTATTTTTTTCTCTGGTTACTCCTAGAAGTGCCTCACCTGATATCCATGAAATAATCTTTTAATTTCAAGTTTCACACTTCTTCTGCTGCTTTTACTGAGGCAATCATGACCTGAGATTCACATTGCATTCCAGGCTCTTCCCACCACCTCTGCCCTGCAGCTCCAGGTGTGTTTTCCCTGTGGAAGGAACCCAAGCCCCAGGGACCCCCTGCAGGTCCCTTTGGGCATGGTCACCTCCTCCTGCTCCCAAATCCAGCTGGAGCTGGGCCAGGATCACTCCCAGGCACTGCTGGGATCCCAAACCACCCCCTCATCCTGCCCCAGCCCAGGGCAATTCTGGCAGCTGCACTTTATTGTAACATCTGTGATATTCCACAGCTAATCCTTTAATAAAAAGGGAATGGCCAGGTAAGAACTGCAGGTACACAATTAGAATTCCACCCTGGTGACAGCTGGTGCTGATGGAAGAATTGAAATAAAATGTATTTGTCAAAGCAGCTGTGAAAATCAGTGTAATTTTCTTCCATTCAATTTTTATAAAATATTTTTGTACTATTCATGGGAGTGACATTTGTAGCAGGTAGATGGGACCTGAAGAAATCACCTGCTCATTTAATTCCTGGTAAAATGAGCTACACATGCTATTAATGAATTAATTTTTTTGTGCTGTCACATTTTCAGTGCTGGAGCTCCCCAGGCACCAGTTTCACTGTTCTCATCACTGCAGACTCCAAAGATAAATGATAAATGCTACTTTAATGCTGTTCTTGCAGCTACTGCATATTGGTGTATCAATCTTTGATTTTATTTTTCATAACCTCCTTTGTAGGGGAGAATTGATGCTCCTTGTACAGGAGAATTTTACTTTGGGTGGATGAGTTGTTTCTGGATATAAATGAGGCACCAAAATCCCTGAAAAGGCCATTCAGACACTCAATAATATTTGTTATGGTTCCAGGAGAGGGAGAGATGGCAGAGAATGCCTTTAAACGTGGCATAATTTGCATTAATAATGAATTTTATGCAGATTTGTCACTTCAGAATGCAAGCAAATGCATGACTTCAGAGTTAATAAATTTCTTGGGCTAAAAGGAGAGAAGTGGTGTTAATTGTTTAAAGAAAACTGACAATAATGGGCTGGGGATTTTCCAGAGCAGAAGGAACAGGAAAAAGATTTGCTGTGGATCCAGGATTCCACAGGCAGGGAGTGACCTCAGGAAAAGGTTCATCTTTGAGGGCAAAACTCAGAGGCAAGCAAGGGATTGTTTGAGAGATTCAGAGCCTCTGAGGGTGGCACATTTTCAGAAGAGGCTTCCATGAAGTTCAGGACTCAGAATGAGCTCAGGAAAGCTGAGAGAAGGATCCCAGTGAGTGCTGCAATGGCAGGGCTGCAGCACTTGGAGCCTGGAATCCCAGGAATGCACAGGCCATGTCTCAGAGCAGTGACTCACTGGAATTAATGAAGCAAATGCAGTCCCAGGCACCTTCCAACAAGGAAAATTTCCAGGAAGCTGGAGTGTGGCTGAGGGGAGGATCTGAGCCAAGTGAGACAAGGGGAGTGCAGAGCCTGAGCACCCCTCAGGGCTGGGGGTCAGCCACAGATCTGCTTTTACCCCTTATTCACAAACTTTGGATCCACAAACCCTTCCAGAGAACTTCCAGTTTTTGCTTTAAGTGAAATGGAATTAATGGATTAACTGGAATTGGTCAAACACACAGGCGTGATTTCTGGAAACAGATCATTCTACAATAATTAATAATTATCCCTGTCCTCCACAGCACTGGCAGTGAAATAATTAAAAATCCTCTGCATTAAAAAATATTCTATTTAAACTTCAAATTAGCTCTTCAAAATAACTCTTATTATTTTTCTTTTTTTTAATCTCACCTGATTGCAAAGTCTCCTCTAGGTCCTAAAAATGTCAGTGAGTGTCAGCTGCATGTCCCACACACAGAGCTCTGGGGACAGGGGCCAATTAAATTTACTTGATCTCTTTTCCTCATGAAACCAGAACCACCAGAGCCACCTGCCAGCTGCACAGGGCTGAAATTTCACCTTCTACTGCCAGAACTTCAGAAATATCTTGGAGACTTTGCTCATTTCCAGACACACTCATTGTGCTTCCACCTCCAGGGTCTGAGGCAGAAAGGAACTCTTTTCTTTACTAATGCTCATTTTTCCAAGTATACAACTGAAACAACACAAGTTTCTCCTTCTTATCTGCAACAATGACAAATTAAAGGAGATCTCATCTAAACTTTCAGCATTTATGGATTACCAGACCTCAAAGGATGGGAAGAGCTCCCAGTATTTGTAGTACAAAGCTCTCAGAGGTTTCTGCCAAACACTGAATTTACATTTACTGACAATTCACACATACTTGGGCTTCAAAACTGTTCTGCTGCCACTTTTACCTGTGTTTCTAATCCTGCCAGGGACTTCTGAAGGGTTGTGTCCAATAAAGCTCTAAAGTTTCACCTAAACACACTCAGGTTTCACCAGTGCACTGTAATTATTAATGAAGACACTTAAAACCAGGAAGCCAAGGTCTTTCCTTTCATTTTCCTGGAATAGATTTCCTCTGCAATCCCTTGCCAATCTTTATTCATTACTTCACAGGAATTTCAAAACCTTTATTAACCCCCTCATTTTTCCTTTGATGTTTGGAGTTTGCAGCTCCATTTTAAAGCCATTTTTTTGCACACCTGTCCACTGGCTGGGAGCTGAATAGTTGTTTTTTTTCTTATCTCCATTTCTGTTTAACTCCTGACATCAATGCTCACAAGCAGATCCTTCCCCAGCTCTGCAGATCAGTGGCAGAGCTGTTTGGTTTTTGTAGAGGCACCATCCCAGTGTTCCCAGTGCTGCCAGTTCAGGGCTCACTTGCCTGCTGGATGCTGTCCCCATTGACCATGTGAGGTAGAAGTGGCACTTCATTCAGCAGGGGTGTGGCTTCCAGGGGGGGCGGCTGCTCAGCCATCATTTCTTGGGATCACTCATGGACACCTGCTCACCTCCACCTGCTCCAAAGAATAAAAAACAAACCAGAAAAAACAGGGGTGAGGTCAGATCTGGGTCTCCCTTCCTTAAATCATCCTCTGTTTGTTTGACAAACTCAGCTCTGCCAACTCAGAATATTCCCAGACATCCCAATGTTATTCTGATTTTTAACTCCTTTCATGGCAGCAAGAAATGTCTTTTTCTCAAAATTCTCCCCTTTAATTATCAGGAATATTCAGCCACGAGTGTTGGAATTGGTACCTCAGTGAAGCAATTACACAGTGGAGGAATTTACATTTATACAGCAATTTATTCCTAAATTTGCACTTCAAATTCTTAAACTGCTTCCACTCCAGACCCCAAGCTTTAGGCTAAATAATGCACACACCACATTTACATTTTAATGATGATCAAAAATCTCCCCAAATGTGCAATTTCTCCAATATAAAATCTGCCAGGGTGGAAACAAAGCTTAAGACAACACAAAATCCTGATTTGCCCCAAAATTTTTGACTGAGAACCATGGGGAAATATGAATGGGAAAGTGCTGCAGAGCTTCCAGGGAATAATCTGTAATTAGAGCAAGTCAAAATACACATGATACAAATTAATTATAGTAATTAGAGCAAGTCAAGCTGCAAGCTCCCAATGGTAGGGAATTTTCAGTGTATAGTTAATCCAACATCCATAAAAAGCACAAGATAACAGGATACAGGAAATGCTGACACTTCCTTCTCCTTTCCCATTACCTCCCATAAACCAGAAGGCAAAATGTGGTTAGGAGAGTCCAATTCCTTAAAAATAAAAAGCAAACCACAAACCATCCCCCTAAATCTGTGCATGAACCAAGTCAGGCTGCTTGAAAGTGTCAAATCCTCCTTCAGTTCTCCACAAGCAGCACAGAAAGGGAAATATTTGGGGAAGAAAAAAGATAAAAACTGATTAATTCAGCACCTGTGGGACTGCATTTCCAGCAGATTAGCAACAGCAGGAGAAATATCATATAATTAATATAATTTCTTCTGGGTTTCACTGGTTTTGTGCAAAAAAATGTAAAGAAAGCTGAGATTACAAAAGTTTTTTCTGTGTTATTGAGACAAAGCAAAGGAGCTGGTGGAATCCACTGATAAAACCCCCATTCCTCCTTTGCAAAAGCATCTCAAAATCAGAGATACAATCACACAAAATGCAGCAAAACAAACTCCTCAAGACTTCCCAAAACCCAGCTCCTTTCACAAGAAAATTCTTTTCCAGGGCTGCTCCAGTAACAATTTTAAGAAGCCAAACATCACTGCAAGGTGCAAGGGCTGGAAAGGACCTCAAAGATCAAATTTGCATCAGGTTTGGCCTAAATACACTTAATAAATACACTGAACTGCCTTAGCATGGTATTTATTTCCTGAATAAAATAATCTCCTTTTTGTCAGGTTTGGAATTGCCTCTGCCAAGGATGCAAATTTTAACTATTCCACTTAAAAACCTCTGCCTGGAACAGTAAAAATCAGGCAAAAGTTTCTTCCTCTACACCTCTCCCATTTTTTGAGGTTGGATCTAAACCTTAAGAGCCATAACAGGAATTCATTGTACACAGGCAAAATGAAAATTCTTTATTTTATACATGCATATGAATTTCTTGAGTCTCAAAAAAAACAGAAATTAGTACTTAAAATAAAGGGGAAACCCCTTTACCAAAAGGCAACTCCATCTGCATTGAAGTTCAACTACCCCAAATAAGCAGCTGCAGAAAAATGTGTTGTGAAACAGGGGGACCAAAGGCACCTGCAGCTTTAAATAAAGATTCAGAGTTTCTGTGCTTATTCTCTGCAGCTTTAAATAAAGATTCAGAGTTTCTGTGCTTATTCTCTGCAGCTTTAAATAAAGGTTCAGAGTTTCTCTTCTCATCCCCTGCCTTGGCTGAATTTAATTCTCTCTTTAGGACAAATTGTAGAGCAGAGCCCCAACATCCCCATGGTTTTTAGAACTCTTCTTCTCCTGCTTAATTACACTGAGAATTTAATTTATAATGATACCTCCACTTTCTGCTTGCTTAGTGATGAAACTTCATTTTTCTGAGGAAGAATTTAATATTTGGAGTATTAGGAAATGATTGGTTTTTGAACTGTTAATGATAGAATAGCCAAAAATAGCCAGTTTTGTAGAAATGGCCATATGGTCAGAGAAACAGAAGTATTGACAGAAACAAAACCATCTAAAAAAGTTTTGGGGTAGTTTCACCAGACTCAGAATATTGACATTTCCTTGTGCAGCTGGGCTGGGATGGCTGCAAGTGGCAGAACACTGAGGACAAAGAGATATCCTAATAAATTGGAAAAAAACCAATTATTTTGGGGTTTGAGCACTGCTTCATTCCTTGAAAACATTGATAAGAGCATCAAAACCACTCAGCCCTCCAAGGGAACACAGTCAATGAATGTGGGACTCTTCACTTGAACAGGTAAAACTTTTCCAGGGAAATATATCCATGAATTCACCTCCCCAAAGTCTCAATTCCACTGGAGGAAGTAGGTGGTATTTGGGTAAATAAGAAGAGAATTCCTGAAAAGTTATTACATACTCAGCACAATTTCCTGCAGAACAAAACAAAGACAGTGCTTTATCTTGAAAAGCCATTTCCCAAGAGCCTCCCACAGCTGGGCTGGAGCAGGGAATCCAGTCCTGCTCCCCAGGGAAAGGTGGAGAAAATCAGCACAGGGGCACAGAGGAGATTCCAGGATCCCAGCTGCACCCACACTCAGCACCATGGAATGCCAGCATGCTTTGGGTGAAAGGGACCTTAAAGCCCATCCAGGGACACCTTCCCCTATCCCAGGTTGCTCCAAACTGGCCTTGGACTCTTCCAGGGGTCCAGGGGCAGCCACAGCTTCTCTGGCACCCTGTGCCAGGGTTTTACCACAGTCACAGCCAGGATTCCTTCCCAACATCCCACCCATCCCTGCCCTCTGGCAGTGGGAGCCATCCCCTGTGTCCTGTCCCTCCATCCCTTGTCCCAAATCCCTCTCCAGCTCTCCTGGAGCCCCTCTGGGCACTGGAAGGGGCTCTGGGGTTGCCCTGGAGCCTTTTCTTCTCCAGGTGAGCACCCTCAGCCTGGCTCCAGACGAGCCCTTGGAGCAGCTCTGGGGCATCCTCTGGACTCTCTCCAGCAGCTCCAGGTCCTCCCTGTGCTGGGATTCCAGGCTCTGCAGGTGGGGTCTCACCTGAGCAGGGCAGGATTCCCCCCCTTCCTCCTGTCCAGGCTGGGAATGAGCCCTGGAATCAGGGCCAGGGGGTCCAGGCCATGCCCAGCCTCTCCTCCAACACTCCCAAGTTTCACAACATCCCTAAAACTCTGTCAGTGATTCCAGGCTTCCTCTAAAGCCTTGGATTTACCCCAAACCAAGTCAGCTTGGAGAGGCAAACCCAGCTTTGGGGGGGTTGTTCATGGACCCACCCATAGGGACAGGGCATCAAAGAGCTGCTTGGTCCCTAAAGTCACTTTATTGCAGCAAATCTCAGGAAGAGCAGCTCAAAACTGCTCTTGCCATGGTCTGTTCTTGGCAGTGAGGGATTTATCATCCCCAGGAACTATTCAAGTGGTCAGGGAAAAAAAAAAAAAAAGGAAAAAAGTACAGTCCTGGGAATTCACAAGCTGCACTGACATTAAAGATGAGCTAATACACTAAATCTTAAATTCTAGACTAAAAATAAGCAAGAAAAATCCCATCTGGAAGCACTAAAGATCAAGCAAATTTGGTAATTTATAGGAATAAACTGAAGTTTAGTGACTCATTAAATATGAATCAATAGCAGAACTTGTAGAGGTGTCTCTGGAGCTTTGTCACCCTGTCCTGGAGATTTTTGACTCAGTCTGGAATTAAACAGATTAAATTTTAGAAAGGTTACATTTTGCAAGGGCACTTCTGGCCTGATTCATTTTTTTGCAGTGGTTTCTATGACACACCAGCTAAAGGTCATTCCCAAACCTGGGCTGAGCTGAGGGATGAATTCAGCCCACAGAGCCACAAAAAAAAAAAAATAATTGGCATTAATCATCTCAGCAACAAACCTGAAGCTGGAAGAAGTGCTAGTGGGTAATACATTTCCAAGTTAAATATCTTGAGCTTTTGTTTTCAGAGATTATTCAACATCTAAAAAGCTGCAATACACTAATTTTTCACAACAAAACATATTTTAAACAAAATAAACCAAATCCATATTGTAAAAGTGGATTAATTGTGGACTAATTCAACAATCTCATGGTCAAAAAGCAGCAACATTTTCCAGAGACACTCTCACCCTACAAAGGCTTCTAAGAAAAACAGAAAATCTCCAGGACTGCCCTTCCAGCAAACAATTCCCATCCACAGCTGAGCTCACTTCCTGCCACAGTGAAAATGTTGAGCTCTGCAAGGTTCCAGCTTTGTAAGGCTCAGCTTTGTAAGGCTCAGCTTTGTAAGATTCCAGCTTTTCAAGGCTCCAGCTTTGGCCTCTCCTTCTCTCCAGCCTGAATCCTTCAGCCATTTCCAATGTTCAGCTCTGTCACTTCCACTTGAATGACACAGGAGAAATAATTTCACAACTGTCACAGCAATATCTGGAAGAAAGGTTCTAACCAGAAGAATCTTCCTGGATAAACACATCATTCCTGTTTTATCAAGTTTTTGGAGCAGTCAGCACTAATTTACAACCTGCAATTTACAGATGTGTTTGTCTTTAGGCACTGAGAATGAATTGGTCAGTATTTACTGCAGCATATATAAGAACAAAAAGGTTATGCACTTCTTAAGTGTAATATATAAAAAAGAGAAATATTTAATGAACTAAAAAAATATTTTTTTTCATTGGAATTGTATACTTTAGTCATGTTATCTATTGTGAGATTATCCATAGTGAAAATGTGTTGCAGTTTTATGGATTTAGCAAGTTTCAAAGTTCCTGTTGTCTCATATTTAAATATTTTCCTATTATATTAAAAATACCTCTCCAGAAAGATCTCACACAGATTAAATGGGAGGAACACTGCAGACAGACATGGATCAGCTCCATTCCACTGTCCAGAGAAGAAACCAAATAGATTTCATAAACAGTGAAAAATAAGTTTATAACCCCAGACAGAAGCTGTCCCAAAGGCTGGATTTTCATTACAGTAAATGCTGGATTTAAGATGAGAAAGTTCCTATTCCAAAGAGCTTATTACTTAAATGGAGACTTTATTTTTTTAAAAATACACCATGCCTGAGTTAGAAAGAACAATGTGTCCAGGAAGGAGAGCCTGAAATTCAGCAGAGACTTCCTGATTTCCAGGTTCAGTGCCTTATGCAACCAGCCAGCCTGATCCTAAATTTTCATTTATTGCAGGAAATAAACTACTCTTATATTGCTCTTTACTAAAAGCAGTATTGTATAAACATCTAAATCTTTACTTACACCTTTTTATACTGACAGAATTACTAATTAGTATGATAAATATTATATAACATATAAAAGTACAGTATATTTTTTCTGAGCAGGAGGAAAGCCCCATATTCTCTGATAAAGAATATTATTTGTTACTTCCATGCCTTCCAATCCAGATTTCCTGCAAACTGAAGCTCTGAGTATTTTACTCTGTCACTTCAATTTTCCATCACTCATCTCCAAAGGCTTTAAAAAAGAACAACAACCACAGAGCCATCCCCAACCTCAGGCTAAGGAATAACCTTGTCAGAAAGATCCAACTTTAATTATGACTCTTAAAAGCCCAAGATAAGCCCCCACAACTCTACAGTAAGAAAAATTAGGGAAATAAGACCCAAGCTGCTCTCTGCCCCCCAAATTTTTCCAATAAACTGCATTAACAAGGTGTTGAAGGTACCATCCCAACCCTAAAATAGTTTGTGCCCCAGGACCACACGTGAGACCTGCAGGGTGGACTGGGTTTATTTTGAGCAAGATGAAGGCAAGGAGAGATTTAACAGAAGCTCAGTTAGAAGCTGAGCTCTGGAGGGACCACCCTTGCTCCAAAAGTCATCTGTTCCCCACTAAATCCATGTTTTGATTAAAATCCTGGAAATCATTTCTAATGGCCCCCAAGGGAATTGGGCCGCAGCATCTTGTGGGAAGTTTGGATTCCAGCCAGGAGGGCAACACAGCCTGAAAATATTCCTCATCATCTACCCAAGAAATGGTCTCAGATATTCTGAATATTGAGAAAGCCTGCCTGAAAATATTCCTCATCATTTACTCAGCAAATGGGCTCAAATATTCTCAGTATGGTGAGAGCCCGCCTGAAAATGTTCATGATTTTCCCAAAAAATGGGCTCAAATATTCTGAATATTGAGAGATCCTGCCTGAAAATATTCCTGATTTATCCAGAAAACAGGCTCAAGTATTTTGACTATTCAGAGCCTGATCCAGGGGTGGCTTTAATCCAGGTAAAATCTGTGACCCCAGGAAAACAAAAAAACCTCAACAAAATTCCACCCCATCTCCACAGACCCAGACAAGGCTTCCACACTCTGCCCCAAATGTTTGTGTTTGGCACTGACCAAATTACAGAAGGATTTTTAATTTAGGATTAATGTTCATCTCTCCCAAAAATTCTCCTTGGAGGAGGATTAAGATTGGGATTGAAGCTGTCATTTCCCAGGCACCAAAATCCCTGCAAGCAGCCAGAAACAGCAGCTCCAAGCCAGCAATGCCAAGGGAGCTCTGAGGGATCTGATCAACTTTCACCTCCCTCATCCCTCTGGATCAGGTTCCTGATGGAGCTTGCCAGGAAAACCATCACACAATTGTCCCCTGCAGCCTCCCCCAGCACTCCAGGATTGTTTTCCAATCTGAAACTCCATCCCTCAGGATTCCAGGGGACAGACAGGTCACTGCCCACCCTCCAGGCTTACACACAGCACAACTTCCTGATGCTCTTCCCAAAAAAACTCCACTGGGAAGAGCTGGACAGAAAAATTCAGGCAGTGCTCAGAGTGCATTCATTTGATTTGAGCTGTTATTTAATATTATGCTCACATTAAGGCCATGCCTTGCCCTCAGAATTATTCATTTAAGAGGTCTGTGAAGTTGGCAATAACAGTTTCTACAATGCAAACATGACATAACTTTTGGATAAATATTTTCCTTCGTTGTTTTAGTTCTTTTATAGCTTTTCTTTTATTGCCAGAAAAGCAGAGTTGAACCCTGAGCATTTGTGTGCTGCTTCCTAAGTGAGCAGTCCCATAAACCAAAACCCAGGAGTTCCTGAAAGGTCCTATTGCTGTCTTAATCCAAATCCTGCTTCTACAAATGTTCAGAGAACTGAACACTTCAAAGGACTGAGCCATTAAAGTGCTTCATCCTTATTTCAGCTTCAAAAATAATTTAAAAAAAATTTAAAAAGAAAAAATAATTAAATGCAAAACTATCTTTTTTCCACCTGTTAGGAAGGTGACACTTTCTGTAATAAGCCAAAGTGCCCATTTTAATGTCTTAATGCTACACAAAGTAAAAAATTTAAAGCTCAGATGAAAAAGTCTTTATTAAATGCAATCTAACAACGGACTTGTTTTAAATATGATTTTCCAAGTTTAAAACTGTGAATTTAAAATCATATTATTCTGAGATTTTTAGGCCTTGAAAGACACCAATTTATTTACACATTAACCATATACTATGGGAATTCTATATCCAAATGGTTCTCTAAATGGAAGTAACAGACAACACAGTCCAGAAATCTCAAAAACCTTCTACCCAGAGGTAAAAGACAGAGCACAAGCCCTTGTGTGTGCCTGGAATTCTCTCTTGGACCTGAACTGGTCAGCAAAAAGGCAGCTGGAATTCCCACCTGGAAGAACCACAGAGCTGGGCAGATGAAACAAAGAGTCTCCAACTGTGCCAACATTTTCCAGCTGGGAACTGCAAGTTCCTACAGGGAGCTGCACCCACTCCCAAGGCTCTGAAATTCAGAAGGATCTGAAGAACTCAGCACAGCTATTCTCCATGGGACAAATTTATCTTGAAGTGGAAGGTAAAAATGAAGCCATTTTATGATGATTTTTTTCCCCTGAAAATAAAAAAAAAAAAAAAGTTCTGCCCATTTACCAGATTCCAGGGGAAAAAATCCTGTTTGAAAATCTGGAAGGAACCCAAAGGAATGGCTGTTGTATGTGCAGACATGTTCTCTGCAACAGGAACACATCATTCCACAGCACCTTGTTCATCCCAGTCCCTCCCTCCAGCCAGGAACACCCAGCTCATGGCAAAGAATAAATATTACAGTTTTTATAAAAGCTTTTTTTTTTAGAATTTTCCAGTGAGGACCAGGAAAAGTGGGGAATTTAAATGCACCCTGAGTTTGGCTGCTCTGCTTTGTCCTATGCCATGTGAAACCTCCTGGGATTAAGCCAGAAAAGCACCAAAACTGAGCCTCTTTTAGTGCCAGAGCTGGGTGATACCTCCATGAATTTGGGGAGCATTATGGGATGGCAGACACATGATCCAAAAGCACTTCCCCAAATGCTTGCATTCTGCATCTCCACCAATTTATTTACTTTAAACTCAGGGAGGGCAATCATGCAGATTCTGGGAACCAACAGCAACTAAGCCTTTTCCAGGAAAGGCTCCCTACCATGAGACAGCTCACAGCAGTCAGCTGCTGTCCAATCCAACAAAACAGGAGGGAAATCAGCATTTCACAGGTGGAACAAACAGCAGTTTGCTCCCAAGGTTTCTGCAGGCTCTAAGGAGGCAAAGGATGATTTTCCACCAGCTCTGATCTGCAAATCACCAGTGTTGGATGCAGCACAAACAGGCCTCTCTCATCTAACAAACCTCTTAAACCAGGACTTCAAAACCAAGCAGAAAAACCCAGCAAAAGCAAAATATTTCTTCAAATTGGAGCAGATTAAGCAAACTCTGAGCAAGGAGGAATTATTTTGATACAGCAGCTGAAGACTTTTCCTTGCACAACACCAGAGGTTGGGGCTGTAACACTTTAGCTGAGCTCTGGGTCAAATTAGGCTGGTTAGAACAGGTTCTGCTTAAACCCAGGGCTAAAACACACCAATAAATGACTGTAATTACCACAGCTGAGCAGTCTCGTGGCATCAGACCATGTGCATTTTTGTAGTTCATGGAAAATTCAAGGGAAAAATGCAAGTGTGAGCTCATCCCAGTGAGGCTGGAGCAGGAACACTTCCCTCAGTCTGGGTGAGCAGCACAGAATCACTGCCACAGCTCAGCTGATGGCTGGCAACACACTGAAATCATTTACTTCTGTATCTCAGCTCAGATCAAAGAACCTCTTGGAAGTTTGGGGATTCTATCACATTTTTATGTAACTACCTCAATAGAAATTATCATCTTTGAAGAACCTAAAGATGATAATCTATTTAAGTTATTAATAGGCATTAAAATGCAAAATTACAATTTACAATACACCAAAAGGCTGTTTACATAATATCTTTGAAATCTGAATAGTGCCACTAAATAATTCTTACTCCTCCAACTGGACAAAAACACACACCTGGGTGACCAGATTAAAGCTTTTTCTAAGCAGAATCTGCTTAAAACCAACATGAACATCTTGCAAGTCCTTCAGGAGCATAAAATTCCTCCCATGCAAACATTAAACTGCCTTCACTCCTGCAAGTGACTGCAGGTGACAAACCCAAGTGACACATCAGTGGTCACTTTAATACCTCACTTAGCAGAACTGAAAGCAACTGATTCCCATGGAAGAAATATTAATGCTGAAGTTATTTAATAAAGGGCATGGAACAGCAGATAAAAAAAAAAACTACATCTGAATTTATAAACCTGGATTTAACCCAGTTAAATGCTTTTCCTCCCAAAACATCTGTACAGATGCAGGGAATGCAGCATGATTATCACTTCTTTCTTTATCTCATCTATGAGATCCATTTGCTGATCATGTTTTGCTTTCTAAAATTCCTCCCCACGTTTCTGACAGATTCCTTTCTGCTTTTCCAGCAGATCAGTTCCCTGACCTGACCAGTTCCATGATTTCCAACTAAAACCAAAGGATCTGAGCAAGGCACTACCAGAGTGCTGTCACTCATTCCAGCTGTTTTCCACACAGGAAGTGCACTTGGCTAAAAACAGAATTTACTTTCTTTATCCAAAGCCAATTATGCAATTCTCTGCAAGAGAAAACTTCCAGCTAAGTGGGTGAAGGGAGAAGAAAGAGTAAGAAATGTGAAAGTAGAGATAAGGCTGCCACCTTACAAAATCAATAATGTTCCTGTAGAACCTGAAACTCTTCTTACCTCAAGAACTCAATCAGTTCTTCCTTCCCTAATTCATTTTTTCCATTTGATAAGAAGCTGTCCAGAACTCTCTTCCAGGAAAAAAAAAAAAGAGTCCTAAGTTTAGAATTCTGTCAAATACATTCATTTCAACTTAAAGTATTACTTAGAGACTTAATGAGAAAATAAACACTTCATAAAATCAGGGAGAATCCTAAATTCTGTGTAATTACCGTGGTCACTCTCCTGACTTGGAATTCCTCCTGGAGAATGTTCCAGTGCCTGCTGCAGAGTGTGCTGTCCTCAAGCTTCTTTCTGCAGGCAAAGAATCCCAACATTTTCATGTTAGTGCCTTGGCAAACATGAAACCTGAGGAAAAACAAGCTGCAAGGAACACCAGAGATTCATGGAAAGAGCAAGAGCCAGGAGGGGACAGGCAGTGGAAACTCCACTGGGGAGCTCTTTGGATATAAATAGATTTATTTAGTTACCTACTCTATACCTGTTCTACTCCTCTATATAGCAATAAAGACAGAAAATCAGGTTCCAAACACACCCAAATTTAAATTGTCATGCACATATTTCCCTTCTGATAAGTGACATAAAAAGACATAAATTTGGATACATGAAGGTGGAAATACAATCCCAGTTGGCTGTTACAGTGCAGCATAGCTTTATTCTAGAAACTGCTCCACTGAAGATGCTCCACCAGAAGGAAATTAACAGCTCCAGAAGTTGTTAAACCACTTTAGATGTTGTATTTAATAATGTAAAAATCACCTTTCTCAAGCTGCATCCAGCACTAAAACACTTCTCAAAATATCTGCACATTGAGCCCTTTTTTGGCTCTCCAAACACAGAAGTTTTTGCAAGGATCAGCCAATCCCCAATATTGCTTTTCACAGAACTAAAAAGGTTGGAAAAGATCTCCAAAGTCATCAAGTCCATCCTGTGCCTGACCCCTCTGTGTCACCAGCCCAGAGCAGAGTGTCACCTCCAGGGATGGGGACTCCCTTCCAATGGCTCTCCAGGAAGAAATCCTTCCCAAATCTCTAGAGATAAGGCCCAGGTAGGTGTAGTGTGTTCTGCAGTTTTATTGGAACTCTCCAAGATATCTCAGGCTGCCTGGAGAAGCTCCCACACATCAATCCATTGTCATTGTCACCAAAAAGGTGATATTGTCTTCAAGTCACTCTGATGACATCACCTGAAGATGCTTTTGAAGTCACAACCTCACAAATGTTTTTCCTGAGCTACTTTAAATGAGACACTGGAAAAATATTGAATATAAAGCATCAGGCCCCAGAGTGAATCTTGGGCAAAAGGAGGCATTTTCCACATCAATCAAGATCCTGGGAACAAGGGGAGATTTACATTAGGATTGAAAGGGCCCAAGGGCTGGGAGCCAGTGGTCTGTCTGTGCTGGTCAATACACAGAAAGGATTGTGTTAGCACCACTGAAAGAATAAATTATCGCTGCTTTTACAATAAGCTCTTCAAGAATGCAATAAAGAGTTCAGTGTGTGCTCCTCACTCAGGAATCCAAAACTTTTCAGTGAAGGTCTGGCTTGCAGCAAAGATAACAGCTGAAAACCAACCATCTTGACCTTGGGAAGCTTCATGACAACGTGCTAAAAACAGGTGAAAAAATGCACAGGTTCCTGCTCCCACATTCCCCAGCCTTGAGGCCAGAGCCTTGAGCAAGTCCAGGTTTAAACATTGAGAGCTCAGACCTGATGCTTTCAGACAGACCAAAATTAGAAGTGAGAAATGTAATTTTTTTTCCTCTTGCCTGTTGTAGGATTACTAATATTGAGGTTTTCTCATCTGCTTGCAGAGGGAATTTTAAAATTCTTCTCTGATTCAATGAAATCATGACAGGAAATTAAGAAAATATGGAAGTAGAGAAAGAATTCTTATGATATTTCATACCAGCTCCTGACTTTGATGAACAATATTATAAGAATGTCTTCCCAGTCACGTATTCCTTCTAAATCTGACAAGTTTCCCAATTGTGGAAATAGCAAGTAACCAAATAAAAATGCCACTCTTTCAAGCCTAAAAGATAAATTTTAATTTGTATGAAATTCACCCAAGGCCAGGCAGAATGGGAGCAGAATACTGGAATTTTTCCTGTCTGCATAGTCCATGTGATATCTTTTTTCTTTTGAGGACTCACCAAACCTTTCCTAAAAATAACCATAAAAGATGACAATTGTTGGCAGGGCTGGGACAAGCCCCACAATTAACAGGATGCCAGTGCCAACCTCCAGAAATGACAATCAAAAGGGTCATGAAAAGAGTTATACAGAACATTTATATCCAGATTTGGTGTCAGTGCAACATCAAAGAGAGAGATGCAGTTTGACATCAAGGCTTGTGGCAGGAAATGGATTTGTGTAGACAAAGTTATCTTTATTCTCTCTCAAGGTGAATCCAGCAGGAGTTATTGTTTTAAACCATTCTAACATCCAATTCATTAAAACCAATGAATGACCAAATCATCACCAAAAATCAGCTGTCCCAAGAGAAGAGCAGGGAAAGGTGGTATTTGTGCACATTCCCAGCCCAAGGAGCTGAAATTATTCCACTGCATTGTCAAAGTGCTGCTTCATTCCAGCTAGAGCCAAGTTTTCCAAAAACTTGCTGCAACAATCCTGAGCTACAGCTGAGTGAATAACTTGTAAGAGCTTGCTCCAGGAGCTGTGGGAGCCATCAGTGCCAGCCCTGTTTATCCACAGGCTGCCCCATGCAGGATCCCAAACTGAGATCTGGGATCCAGTGAATTAGTCCAGCTCTCTAGAAAATGAGATTTATTTGATCCCAGCTGAGAACAAATGATTCCCAGACAACAACAGCTGTCCAGAACTTTCCAAGATTTGGAAACAGGAAGGTAAAAAGCCCAAAATGAGAGGAGAGTGTAATAGCTGGCTGCTTTTCAACACCCATGATCACACACTGAGCCCTGAGAAAGTCAACATCTTTCCCATTTTACCACCTTATCCTTTTTCACAAATTACATAAACCAAGGGAAGGAATGCAAGTGTGGGAAGCAACCCAGGCTTTGCTTCTTACTCACAGAGATACTGAAGCAAACACAGAGCACTTTCTTCTACACTGGATCTTAACTCCAAGGTCAATTTATTGGCTTAAAATACAGAGAGGATGCTTCCCTGGTTCAAATGCTAATCTGAGGCTCAGGAAATCTAGATTCAATTCCCTGCCTTACCACATACTTCCTGTGCGACCTTGGGCCATAAATATTTCGGTGCCTCAGTCTTTCCATCTGTGACTGAGACAGTATTTCCCTATTGAATCCAGTGTTGCAAAGATAAATACATTAGGAAAACATCAGGAATCCCAGGCCACACAGACATACGTGGAGCGGGCTGTTGGGGAACTTTGTGTGTCAATATTCCCAATCAGGCAGCAGGGAGAGCAAGGAAGGGCTGCCAATGTGAAAACATTTAATTACTGAGGGATACAGAGAAGAAAAAGAAGACAAAGTATCAGCAGAACGGACAAAAAAAACAAAACCTCAGCGATTAATTGCAGAAAATTTCCATCATTCCAATCAAGCTTCGAACAGAAACGAAACTCAGAAACCAGCTGGGCGAGCTGCTGAAGGGAGCAAATACACCTGCCAGCAATGGATTATTGCTCTGTTTTCTGAGATTATCACACAAAACACCTCAGATCTGAGGTGGCAGAGAATCCCTGGAGACTGTCCCCGAAGGGAAGCAGCCGCCGCTGCAGCCCCCAGCCCTTTGTGAGACACACAAACAGCAGCGGGCAGCGAGCGGCCCCAGCGGGGTCCCGGCTGCTGCTGCCCCACGGCGGGGACGGGGACACAGCGGGAAGGGGGAGGGCAGAGGATGGTGAGCAGGCAGGCAGGGGCTGACAGCAGTGACCTCCCCCTGCCCCGAGCCCAGGAGGACGCGGGGGAGGTGTCTGGGACCGGAGCTGCGGAGCAGCCAAGGGGAACAACTACAAGGCTACGTGGCATTCGCAGGCAGCGGCTGCCGGGGAGGGAGCACGGGGGGGCGGCCAGGGGGGACCTGGGGGGGACGACGGCGCATCGCAGCCTCTCCTGCCCCACTAACAGCGGGGTAAGGAGAGGGCAGGGGAAGGAGGAGACGGAGGATCTGTGCGCTGGGGAGCGGAGCGGGACCCGCTGGCATTAACCCCGCGCGGGCAGGCTCAGCCCGAGCCCCCTCCCGGCACCGCGAGTCCCCTCAGGAGCGGCTCCCCAGAGTCTCCGTCCCGAACCCGCCGCGTCTCCTGCGGGATGCCCGCGCTGCATCGGGCAGCGCACCCGGGCACATCCCGGACACCCTGCACCCTGCGTGCCCCGCACCCCGGGCACCCCATCCATCCCATGCCATCCAGACACCCCATCCCATCCCGCTCACGCCATCCCACCCCAGGTCCCGGGACATCGGATCCCCTCCGTTGCTGCTCCCACCTGCCCCGTGCGCCACGTCCACCCCCGAGCCTGCCCCACAGCCCGGGCTGTCCCCCGCCTCAGAACACCCTTCCCGTCCCTGAGACCCGCCTGTCCCTGCAGCCGCCCCCGCCCTCCGCTCCGCGGGGCTCCGCTCCCGGCACTGCCCACCGCGCCCCGGCCGGGCACCGCCGCTCACCGCCTCTCTCCGCCGCTCCGGGGAGCAGCGAACCCCGGGGAAGGAGCCCCGAGGAGCGGCCCCCGGCCGCGCCCGTGCGCTGCCCCCAGCACTGACCGTGCGCCCCGCGGGCTCCGCCGCCTCAGCGCCCACCGCCCGCCTGTGCCGCCATCATGGAATGCTCGCACCGCGCCTGCGTCGCCGCTGCCCGGGGGCGGGCGGGCGCGCCAAGCACAGCCCCCGTGGATCCGCGGCTCTCGGACGCCCGCGGCCGCCAAAGCTGCGCGGGGGGGCGGCCCCGACCGGCCGCGGCGGTGGCACCTGGGGGCGGGTGGCATGTCTGGGGATTGTCTGGCCCTCATGGGCACAGCCCGCCCGCCCTGGGCACTGTCTGTCCCTCACGGACACTGCCCGCCACCCCCGGGCTCCGTCTGTCCCTCACGGACACTGCCCGCCACCCCTGTCACTGTCTGTCCCATTGTCGCTGTCTGTCCCTCATGGACACCGCCCGCCACCCCTGGGCACTGTCTGTCCCATTGTCGCTGTCTGTCCCTCACGGACACCGCCCGCCACCCCTGGGCACTGTCCCCTGGTCATTGTCGGTCTGTCCCATGGTCACTGTCTGTCCCCCTTGGGCAGTGTGACCCTCAATCACTGTTTGTCACCCCACAGTGTCACCAAACCGTGTCCCGGCCCCCTCGGGGGTCTCCAGTCTCCATCCTCACCACAAGGATCATTGTGGGGTTCCATTTTCCCATTCCACCCACAATTCGGGGGGTTGCACTAAAACACTAAAACTGTCACAAAAGCTGTGATGGTGACAGCACAAAAGTGAGGGGATGATCCCCTGAGTGGGCAAAGAGAAGGGGAAGACTTGGTTGGATATGAAGGAAAATTTCTCCATGGAGCCCTGGCACCATCCTGCACAGACACCCCATCCCTGGGGGATTTAAGATCCTTGTGGCACTTGGGGACATGGGTGGCCTTGGCTGTTCTGGGGACTCCATGGTCTTGGGGTCTTTTCCAACCTGAATATTCCTGTTATTCCATGATCCATTCCTATGTTCAGCCTAGAGCATCCCAATTTCTGCTTCAAGGAGGATCAAGGGCAGGGGCTGATAAAACCCTCCTGGGATGCAGAGCCCCTCTGGCACATCCATTTTTGTCCTGGCAAATTATGAACCAATAAATCTTACATGCTTCATCTTATTTCCACCAATATATTTCTATTAACATGTTTTGTTTTTTTTTTTTTAAATGTGCCTCAAACTTGCTTAAAGCAGCAATTTCAGAGATACCCTGTGTGGAATTCAGCTTCATGTGGATGTAAAATAAATGTGACAGCTGTGCTTTTATACAAGCCCCACTAAACTGTGGATCACAGCAGAAAAAGGTCACACTTGACATTTATATGCAATATAATAAATGTGTATATATAATCTATATAATAGACATAGAAAGACTAACCTTTTAAAATGAATGGGCTTGTGTTTACCCCCAGATTGATCTTAGATGTGTTCATAATGAATATAAAAATTTTTATGAAGAAATTGTTCTTTAATGTCAGAGAATTTCTCTCTGGAGACTGGTGGAAGGGGTTGATTTGTCAGAATGAACACCCTGTGCTGGACAGGACTAAAATAAATTCCCATCCATCTTTTTAAACAAGCAGGCCCTGGTAAGAAAAGCCTGAAGTGGTGGTGGCTGCTGAATTTTTAAACAATTAATAGGTTATCATGTTAAATAAAGGTAAAACCAGCTCTCAAGAGTAACTTTACCATTAATTTTACTCATATAGGCCCATAAAATGATGAATATATTCCCTGCTAATTGGGAGCAAACAGTGAAAGAACATAAAATCTGCTGCATCTGAAAAGCAAACTTTTGTAGCTGAATCCAAGGCAAATTCCAGGTGGAAAAGACAGGAGAAACCTTTTCCTCTTAACATGATAATTGGTAAAAATCCCTGCACTAACATTTCTTCTTTCTACCCCTTCCACAAGTTTTCCTACACACGTGTGACTCCTGGCCTGATTCTTTTCCCTGTGGAATAGTGTGGATCAGCACATCCTGTGTTTTATTATGGTTAATAAGAACCTATAAATTTACCTATAAAATAGATTGAAACCTTCAGACAAAGATTTAGAGGGAAAATAAACTGCTCTTTAATGTTGAGTCTCACCATGCTTTTGTCCCTGATATTCAACTCTGAATTTCACTGACTTCAAATGGAATTCTTTAATTCCAGCTCCCATTTAAGTCTGGGAACACCTCAGGAAAGGTGGAAGACCAGACCACCACAGGACTCTGTGAGTGCAGACCTGCTTTAAAAACAAAAATTTGGTTGATAATGTCACCTTTGAGAGAAT
Source organism: Erithacus rubecula (assembly GCF_903797595.1). Lineage (NCBI taxonomy): Eukaryota > Metazoa > Chordata > Aves > Passeriformes > Muscicapidae > Erithacus > Erithacus rubecula. The sequence goes on along the minus strand of NC_136667.1, from coordinate 4,880,959 downwards.
TCCTGGAATCTTCAGCACTCCATCTCAGGAATCTTAGAAATCCACAGCCTCTACCTAATCTGCAGTGCCCTGGGGATTTCATTTCTGAAGTGAAATATTTGGGCTTAATTTTTGGGACATCTCCTGACAGTGACCCACCAGATGGGATTTGGAAATCTGAAACCCTCTGCACCAAATGGGTTTTGCTGTTGAAAGCAGAGATTCAAGGACTGTTTTGACTTCCCAGGCTCGGTATTTATCCATTGCCAGCTAAACCTCACAAGTTGTGACTAGTGGTGGTTGTGATCCCCTGTGGTGATGTCCTGTGCCTGATATCCAGAATAAAGGAGTCCTTGGGAGGGAATGCTGAGCATTCTTTGCTTTGAAAGCTCCCGGACCCCCCAGCTTTGATAAGGACAAGAATTCCTTTGTAGGAAATAACACAGTGCAGAAAAATCCTTTCCCTTTCCCCCCAGCCTTTCCTTAAATAAATTTTTTGCTCTTTAAATTTCCATTTAAAATGCATCTTGTATCCTAACAAGGCCATTCCAGCAAAATGGTGGAGAAATTTTGGGGTCACAGCTTGTTTCCAGTGAGGCTTGGGATAAAATATCTCAAACCTGCCCACACCCCACAAACTCCAGGACTCCTTTAAAACCTCCAAGCTATTCCCACACCATGGAAAAGAAATGACCCAATGTTTGCTGCCTACACCCAGACTGCCACAGCCTGACAGTGAGGGAAAGTTGTTTTTTGCAGCTGGAATTGGAAAGGGAGGTGAGGCTGGAGGCAGAGGCGGGATGTTCCAGACGGAAAAGCCGCACGGGAGGAAAATTTGGCGTGAGGAGCACAGTGACCAAACTGCCTGGGAGGAAGGCTCTGATTAAATGGGTCAGGAATGACATGGAACAAGGCTGAGGGCAGCTTTAACTCTATTTTAAAATTCCTGGAGAGCCACAGGGACCGTGCAAGGACAGCGGGTTCCACACACAGAGGCAGCGACTGGACTGGGAGAAGTTGGATTTTGAAGGAATTTTTACCCAGACTGTCCTTGCAGTCTGGAGAGGAAGAGGGAACTGGGTTAGGGGTGGATCCAGGCCTGAGAAAAAGGAATTAATAATAGCAGAGTGTAACATCAAAGAACACTTGGCAAAAGGAAAGGGAAAGAGAAAAGGAATGGGAAGTGGAAATGAGTCAGGAGGGAGGAAAGAAACGACAAATGGGAAGAAATCTGGGCTTATAAAGGAAGGGCAGGCTCTGAAATGGAAAAAAAATGGAAAAGAGGGGAATTAAGGAGAGTCTGTCTTAACAAAACAATGGCAAGAAGCAGTGCCAAAAGCATGCTCATTCTTCCACTAGAAAATCTGCAATTGCGATTTCATTTTTTAAATTTGCTGATTCAACTGCCTTAGGTGAATTAATAAAAATAAAGGGGCAGAGGGAAAGAAAAATATTAAAGAAGTGGAAAAGAAAAGCCTTTGACAGAGAGGGGAGAAAAGAAAGATGAGAGTAATATTGCAATTTATAACATATCCCAGTCTAAATGTGGGCAGGGGAGCTTGAATAATAAAATCCTGGATGAACATCCCCCCTCCATGCCAACACCCCACTTATCAGGGGGATTAGCAGCCCTCCTGGAGCTTTAGCTCCAGCCCATAATAAAAATGTTTATTTTTCCATCCTTTGACTACAATAATAACGATTCTGGTTATTTGAAGTCGTGTCTAGCAAAGCCTCCCCTCTCCTGCCTTTGCTGAGTGCAGTCTTGGAACACATTTTTTGGTTTTTCCCTGGCTCCACACAAACTCCTGCTGTGTGCACTCCGGGAGGGAGCGGGGCAGGGCAGCCTGGCAAACCAAATTCCCTCCAGCAGCACTTTGCTGGGAGCTGTGCTGGGATCTGCAGGAGCAAACAGTGATGCTGGGGCAGATTTCCCACCTGTGTGTGCTGCCCCTGCTCCTTCCACACCACAGCAGTTGTGGGATCTGCTCCACAGGGAGAAAGCAGTGCTGTGGGCTGTGGGTTTGGAGAGCAGCACAGTAGGAAAAGCCTGGAGGGCAACAGGAGAGGGGGTTTTCCCCAAAGGTCACACACCTGTTCTTCTGCAGGTGCCCTCATCCCTGTTCCACAGAATCCCAAGATGGTTTGGGTAGGAAGGGACCTTAAAACCCATCCAGTTCCACTCCCTGCCTTTAGCAGGGACACCTTCCACTAACCAAGGTTATTCCAAGCCTCATCCAGCTGCTGTTCCTTTGATGTTGAGCCACAAAAGCAAATCAACACCAGCAGAAATTATTTAGGGTTATTAAACACCCACTAAACAAACAGGTGACACAGGGTGGTACCAGCACCAGTGATCACTAAAATTGATGTAGTTTTAATGGAAGAAATTACACCAAGTTTGGAGATTTTCTTCTGGGTTCAGTAATATTCACAGAACTCTCTGTCCTCTCAGTGGATTTCAGTTCTGGTTTGGTTCTGGTGGTGCCTTACAGCAGAAAAAGAAATGGATTAAAAAGAAAATGCAGCTGCTTGGCACCAGTATGAAAAGGGAGCAGGGAAGCCTGGCAGGGGATGAGATGCAGGTGGACACCACATTTTGCTGTCTGTGCTTCTTTCTCCAAGCAGAACCCAGAACCCCCAAGAACCCTCAGTCCAAACCAGGAACTCCAGGCACAAAGCTGCTGCCATAAACTCCCACTGAACATCATCCCTGAATCCACAAACCTGCTGGCACTCAGTCACCATAAAAACCAAACCAAAAGCCCACAACAAACACTGCTGGTGTTTATGGCTGCTGGGGGTGGTGAGGGATGAATTTCAGTGCTGGGGAACACCTGGTTTATGATTCCTTCACTTGTTATGTGGCAGAGCCCAGGAGCAAACACTGCATGTCCTGACCTCTCTCTGCCCCATCCTGCAGGTTGCAAGCACAGCAGGGGCTGTTTGGAAAAGGGAACGAAACCCTGGCCCACTGAAAATCTTTCTGTGAGCTGGGAGGAAAAGCTGATGTGCAGGTGGGAGTGCTGGAGCTCCCACCTTGCCACTGGATACCTGTAAATGGTAAAAACTCGGAGCAGGGAAGTTGTTCCTCATTTCTCCCAGCCCCAGTCTGGAGCTGCTGTCACCATGACATGAGGAGAAGGCTGAGGAACACCTGCCTGGTCTCTCCCACCTTCTGCAAGGTCTTTCTGCCCCATTTCTCCTTAATTTATTCAGCAAGGGCTCTGATAGGAATCAAACATTTCATTTCAGTCCAGTTTCAACCACTGGCTCTGTTTAGCCATAAATCTATAACTCTTACCCCAAGCCAAGAAGCAAACAAGGAAAAAAAAAAAACCCAACAAAACCCCAAATCCAAACAGGCTGAATAACTCAGTGCCTCAAGAAACTGTTTGGAATGGGCAGGTCCAAGCAGAGACCTTGGGAAGCAACGTGGCACCTGCTGGGGCTTCTGCTCCAGAGCAGAACATTCAGCTGGGGAAAACAGGATCTCCCTGTGGGATGGAGCCCATCCTGCCTCTGTCCTGGTGTTGCAGCATCCCCAGAGCCCAGGAAGGTGTCAGCAGTGGAAGGCTCAGGAGCAGAGCTGCTGCCAGGTGGGTACAGGACAGTTCTGCAGCTGAGCTGGTGGCAGACACAGCATGGCTGGGCCAGATCTGCTTACCTGGGAATGTGCTCACAGCCCCAAGGAACTGGAACCTCAGAAATTCAAACAACCATCATTTAAACGTGTTAGAGCTGGAGATGCCCGTCCTTGTTCTGGTGATGAAAGGAGGAAACCAAAATAAGTTCATTTATAAGAAGTGAAGCTGTTTAACAAACCATCTCTGATGTGCTTTCCTGCTGCTGTGCATGAAGGGAACATTTCCAGGATGCTACAGAAGCACCTGAATCCTGTGGTTTTATCCCAATGAGGGGATTTCACTCCCTGGGCTGGGCAGGGGCTCGTTTCCCTGCATGGAATTCAGCTGAGAAATGTCTTTGGAGAGCAGAACAGGCACCAGAGCCAATGTCTGGAGAACAGAGAGGAGGGGAAGGACAAAAAAGAAAAGGAAAGAAAGCAAACAGAATAAATCTGAATTGAAACAGAATTACAGCCTGTATTGAAATCTCCACATTTGGAATTGATTTTTTTCCATCAGACAAAAGGCTGAGAGTTCAGTTGTTGAAATGCTGATCTCTTTCTTAACTTGTTCTGAAGGGCACGTCCAGGGCAGCTGCAGGTGAACCCTCAGCAGTGGAGGGCTGATAAAACCTGAAATATTCCTGTGTCAGGTGTAATGTGATGCTCACCCCTTTGTTTAGGCTGTTTCCTTCCTGCTGGCCACTTGGAGCACGTTTCCACCTTTCCACAGGTTCACTTGTTTTCCTGACTGCTGCCCTTGTTTTAACTCTTGTTTTAACTCCCCCCACCTCAATTTTAGGGAGTGGAAACCTTTCTCCCATCACACTTGCACCAGGATTTCCCTGAGCACAGGAGGTTTGGTGTCCATCCCTGAGCTGGGAGTGCTGGAAGCTGCAGCACCTTTGGGAAAAGCTGTCCCTGCTCCTGATCTCCCTGCTCCCTGTCCACATGGGACTCCAATTGTTTCACTCCAGTTCTCCATTGTCTCTTTTCAGAGCTCTGTTTCTTCCCTATCTGGCATTTTCCTCCCTGTCCCCAAACAACCTCTTTTACTTGCTCTCTCCTACAATAACCCCATTCCTCGTGATTGTTTCCATTCCCTTTTTTTGTTTTGTTTAGTTTTATTTTTCACTTGATGGAGGCCTGGGGGCCCCTGCTCTGCTTTGGGAGCTCCTCTTACAGCCACAGAGATGTTGGAGCTGGAGCAGCATCCCCTTCCCATCAGATTGGTGTCCTCAGCTCTGCAGAAGGGACTCTCCCCACCCCAATGAACATTTTATAGCTGATAAATTTTAGATCAGTGCAGAGCTATGAATCAGGTCTGGGATACAAAATAAGAAGCAGCCACATGGCATGAAGCAGTTGGGAGCACTTCAGGCTAAAGAGAAAAAAAAACCAACCAACCCACCCAGCAAAAGGCAGAGATGCAGCTGTGAAGAATTCCAATATTGGCTCCTCCAGGAAATCTCCACGTTGTATCCATTAATGAAATCTACTTATGGTTTGGGGCTAATGATCTCCAGTTTGAGATTGGCATGAATCTGGTTTCCCACCCTCAGAGGGAAGGTCCAAGCCCTGATATTCCATGTGAGGTGGTGGCACAAGGAGCATTTCTCAGCTGGCAGAGCAGATCTCTGGGACAGAACTTGCAAGTGGAATTATTGAAGACACTTTAGGAGAGAAAGCAGAAAAAAACGCCCAAACTGCCCCTTTCCCACCTTCCTCATCCTCTCTTGCTATGAAAAATCCTCCTCACTGCTTTCCCTGCTGCTGGAGGCTGCTGGGAGTGGGGAATTTTGGGGAGCCCTTCCAAAGGCTCTGCTCCAGGAGTGCTGGCTTTGGCATCTCCCTGCTCTGGGAAAGGGGCTGGAGCAGCTGCCAGCTGAGATCACCCATGGGGATTGATGTGGGGATTGTCTGAGATGCTCCAGAGGTGAATTTTCCTATCACTGCGAGGCAAGCAGAAGGAATAAAGGGGGTGGAAGCAGAGTATGGAGCTGGTGCATCAATCCCTGTCCCTCTGCTCCCCTGACACACCAGGAAAAAGTCACTTCCCACTTCCCAGGGCAGTCAGGAGTGCTGACTCGTTAGGGGTGAGATAAGGCTGAGATAAGCACGACAGGATGAGGATAGATCTGTGTTAGAGCTGGCAGAGGGGGGTGAGCAGCTCCTGTGTGCTGAGAAGGGATTTGGGCTCTGACCCCAGAGTTCCTCTGCCCTGGTGAGGGATGGGGAGCCTGAACCCCAGCACTGCCCCATTCCCACCTCCTGAAACAAAGTGTTTGAGCCACCTCCTTCAATAAAAAGCTTGGAATGACCCTCTTTAGTCTTAATCATGCTGAACATTCCTGCTGGAGCCAAGGGAAAGCCTCCAGACATGGAATATTTGCACCTGGGAGTGACTGGTCACCTGGAGAGCCACCAAATCCTTCCCCCAGTGACACATGTGGCCTCTGTGTCTGTTCCAGCTGTTGCTCCAAAAACAAACACACGTTTCAAGAGAACCACAGCACCCTTGTTTCACAAAGAAATGATGCAATCTCCTTTTCACTTCCCCTCTTTGCTGTTACTTCATCTTTTCTCCCCAAACGGTGCCAGCAGTGTCCTCGGGCATGTATGGGACTTGTGCAGGGCTGGCCTTTTGTCACAGTGTCACTCAACAAGGTTTGTTAATCCCTGCTCTTATCAAAGCTTCCAGGGCTTTAAAATCCTCCTGCTGATGGGTGAAATGCTGTCAGTGCCCTGACCCCTTTAATTTTGGGAGAGGGGACAGAAAATGCCACACCATCAGGGTCTTGCTCAGTGTTGCCTTTTCATCACTGCCCCTGGTCTTCCTATTTATGTATTTCTATATAAAATCCAGCAGAATCAATCAATAAAATCTTTAAATATATATTCCTCCATCTAAAAGGGGCCCAAACTCTGTTTGTGTGGGCTGGGATGGCAAAGGTGATGCTTTCCTGTGGTGTTGCTGCACTGAACATAAGGAAAAGCCTGAAGTTTAACATAAAATAGAAAGAAACAGAAATATTCCTCAATTTACTATTTTTTCAAACAGCCTCACATATCCTCCCTCTCCCTACAATTCCTGCAGTTTGTATTGGCATAATCCTTGTAGTTTGGATAAAGAGCTGGTATTTTGTAAAAATTTCAATTTTCTATGAAAAGCAGAGGATGAAGAACTTACATTTCTTTTTCTTTAATTGAATTGCATTTGGGGTTGATACTTCAGCTTTAACTTTTTGTTATCACTATCACTTGGCTCACAGGAGGGCAGTATTTTCCTGGCTGTGTTGCTTTTCTAGATTTGATGGTTAATAAACCATATTTCTAATTTTCCCAACTTCCTTCTAAGAGTCAGTCAAATTGTGCCCTGTCTAAATATGAAGTGTAAGTGCTGCCTCCTCCTCCAGCAGCCCTTGTTGGTGCACAGTTGTTTCAGAGGAACACCCAGTAGAAATAAACAGGGAAAAATCAAAATATGCAGCTCTGCTGAGGTGCAGTGCTAGTGGGGGTGGCCATGAGCCTGAGTTTACATAAACTCAGTGTAATATTGGGTGTTTGTTGGGTTGTTTCACCAGCAGAATTCCCAGCATGGGAGAGAATTACCATAATAAAACATTTAATTTGAGTTGAATGGTTGGTGCCACTCTCTATGGCTCCTGCTCAGCCCTGCCCAGTGCCTGCAGTGTCCTCTGCCTTGTGCACATGCACCAGGGACGTTTGCTGACCCTCAGAACAGCCTCAGATCCTATTGATTAGCTTTAGTTTTAATTACAGTGGCAGCAAGCTCTACCATCAGCTGGTGTTAGTGGCACAATTTGGATCTGAACAGACAAATCCCAGGGGGATCCTCCTGCTGGATCCCAGGAGGATCCACCCCAGGAGCTGAGGATGTGCAGGACTGTCCCCCAGGGCTTTGACATCCATTCCTCAGCACCTCTGTTTCATCAGCTCACATCCTTGAGGCTCTTTTTCCTCCCACAGGATATGATTAACCCTGAGTGGAGTCATAGTGCTGCATCCCGAGAGGAAAATCCACCTGAGCTCAGCCTCTGCCCCCCTTGAGTCCTGCCCAGCCTGGGATTCCTCGTGTGCAGCTCTGGAATCTTCTCTGGGACACCTCAGCACTGGGTCTCAGCCTTGCTCCAGTCTCTTCTCTGCAGCTGGGGACCACGAGCCCTTCCTCCTCCTGCTGCCCTGCCCTTCCCACCTGGGTACCCAGCAGGAGCCCAGAGCAGCTCTGGAGTCCTGTGAACCTCTGGCCCAGTGATTTGGGGTGATGAAGGACGTGAGGAGTGTGGGAGGAGGTGATGCTGACAGGAGGCAGCAGCTCAAGGCCAGTTAGGGGGAACTTTTCATTCCATTTTCCTTGAAAATCCGTGGTGAAAGGGCACCACAGCATTTTCCAGCCCTCTCTCACGTAAGCAGCTTCCTGATGTGAGTAATGTGGGGAGGACAGGCAGAGAGAAGGGGCTGTCTCAGGGTTACTCAGAAAGGAAATAAAGCCTCTCTGATCCTGGGACAGATGCAATTCTAACAGTCCAGCCACAGGCTACCTTTTGCAATAACTGCTCCCAAACCCAGCAGCTCGAGTCAGCCCCTGCAGCCTCCTGGGCTGGTGGGACAAAAGACCTGCAGGAACCTCCTGTGCTGTGTGTCCCCACAGCAGGGACATGGTGACACTCTGCTTCTTGTCCTTGAGCCCTCCAGGTGTTGCTGGGGGGCTCAGGGGCTGTGGGAGCCTTGGAATTGTAAAATATCCTGAGCTTGAAGGGACCCACAAGAATGAGTCCAGCTCCTGTTCCTGCACAGACACCCCAATAATCCCACCCTGTGCATCCCTGGCAGCTGTGTCTAAACCCTCCTGGAGCTCTGGCAGCCTTGGGGCTGTGCCCAGCACCCTCTGGGGGAAGAACCTTTTCCTAAAATCCATCCTGACCCTCCCTGACACAGCTCCAGCCATTCCCTGGGTCCTGTCCTTGTCACAAGGAGCAGAGATTGGAGCTGCCCCTGTGTCCTCTCTTCTCCAGGCTGAGCAACCCAAGTGACCTCATAGCTGACATGAGACTCAAGCAGATCACCAGGGAGTTGCGCTCCTCAGAAATAAATGGATTTTAACAGGCCAAACCCAAACCAAACTCTGTTTAGTCTTTGCCTCCCCCAGCAGAGACCTGCAGCAGTGGTCCTGGACTTGGAGTTTTTATTAATGATCAGAAATGTGAGGTTGTGCTGCCTCATTCCTTCTATCCCTCCCAACCTGCTGAAGGTCCATCAGGAATGGATTTATTGACTTAACAAAGGACCCTTGCTTTGCTCCCAGGGCAGCCTGGTTTCCTCTGGAGCGTGAAAATCCACACTGACAAGAACAAAACAGGCACATTTCCCCCTCCAGTGAAGTCTGCAAATATTCCAAAGGGCTGTTTGTACATGTGGCCACTCGCAGGGCTGGGATTAAGAGTTTGGGAGAAGCAGGGTTGAGTTCCCAACCTTGCTGATCCCAAGAGGGATTTGTAACCCCAAGTGTCAGGCTGGCCTTTTCATCCCTGAGGTTTGCTTTCAGGAATGCTTCTAAGAAATTTTACTGCTTGCTGAATGTTTCTAAGATATTTTAGTGCTGATGGTATTTCAAAATCTGATGGGCTTTCCTTCATTTTTTTGCTCCTTAGTTTTTTTAAACTCTGGTAATAAGGTTGTACCCTGTGGAGAAGGATAAAGAGCCTGGTGTTCTCCCTCCTGCCATGTGGGAAAAGTCCCTCTCCTAATGTCAGACCACAGTGGAAATTGGGAAAAAAATGCTAATTTAAGATTCAGCTTGAGAATTAACTCCTGCTTAAGGGACCCAGAACTTCTCAGTGCACAGATCCCTGGGGAATCCAGGCAGTGGGAATGGACTGAGCCCCTGCAGCCCCAAAATTTGTGCTCAGGGATGGGAGGGCAGGAGGCACCATGCACAGAGCAGGAATGAGAGGAAATCTCTCTTTATTGCCAGTGCTTGGACTGGCAATTAAACTGAACATTAAACTGAAGGGCTGCTGGCTTCTCACATCCTGCAGGAGCTTTATGGAAAAGCACTTTATGGAATTAGGGTGAGCATGTCCCACGTGAGTTTTGAATTTTCCCAGCCATGTTCTTGTGGCAGCTCCTTTTCCTTTGGTGGGAGACAGGCTGGACCATCCCATTCCCATATGGAGAACCAGCTTTTTTGCAGTTTTTCAGCCACATCTGTACTGGTTTTGTCAGAAATAACCCTCCCAGACACACCCAGACCAAAGTGGCATGAGGAGGTGATGCCCAAGGGCTGCAGCCACCACCAGCTCCCACTGGAAGCTCTGCAGGCCATACTGGGATGGTCATTTTATGAAAAATCAGCATTTTTTAGGCAAAGTTGGAGCCTGAAGCAGGAGGAGGGAAGGTAGTGGGTCCTTCCCAGCTGGAGCATCCATTCTGAAAAATAGGAAAAATCAAAAGGAAGGCAGAGAGGGAAACCCAAAGATTGTCAAATAAAATGCAGGCGGGGTGGGAGGGAAGGAATAAAAAGGTCAAGAGCAGAGGAAACAGAGTGTGGCAGGAGAGGAACTGGGGCTGGACTAAGAGAAAAGAGGAAACCTCAGCAGCCACAGGCAGCTCCAGGAATGGCTCAGCACTAGGGGACACCCTCGCACCAGAAACTGCAGCAGAAAATAGCCCAGCTTGAAGCAAAAACCCAACCCGCTTTTGTTTTCTGTGCCTCTCTGTCACCGCACCAGGGTGACACTCGGTCCCCTCTTCACCTTGTACAGCCCCTAAAAACACCACAATTCCCAACCTGCCCCATCCCTGTCTCTCTGCACAGCTTTCTCTCCAGGCTCCTATTCCTGAGCAGAACCTGCTGCCACTTTTCTGTGTCCCCAGGGCAAAGGCACAGGCAGGGACATTGTCCCTGGAGCTGATGGCAAAGTCCCTCCTCACCCCCCCGGGCTGGATCTTTATGAGCAAACACCCCCCTGCAGACTCTGCTTTGGGGAAATCCAAGGACAAAACACTCCCACACAGAACAGACAAAAAAATCCCCCTCACCAAGAGCATCCCTGCCCTCCAAGTGTCTTCCAAGAATTTTCTGTCTCTAAATCCCAATTTTCCAGTTGCTTTTTGTTGGGCTGGTCCCCCACTGCAAGGACAGCCAAGAGCATCATTTTGTCTCCAACAGGTCCCCAAACAGCAGCCCCAGTGAATCCTGAAAAGCTGGGCTATGGCAAAGTCCAGCAAAATAACTCCCCAAGCATCTCAGCAACATCTGTGCTGCTCTAAGTGTTTATTACACCATTATAAATTATTATTATTAAGCAAATATTACACTTTGGTGCTGTGTGCAAGTATAGTTTTATTGTAGGGAAGAAGAAGCTGTCACAGAGACTTTCAAACATTAAAATTTCACACTTGCAATTTTTTCATTTGGTTTTCAGTAAAGTTTTTTTAAAACAGGCTTTCCTATTGCACAAGAAAAGGAAAAAAAAGCTGCCATTTCCTTTGCCATTAACATTGTCTCATTCAAATTAAAAAAGGCAAAACATAAAAAAATACCTCTGGGACAATAAAAATGCTTTGCAATATATACACACATATATATACACACACTTAGCTTTACTGTACAATATTTTAAACTTTGGGAATGGGCATGTTATTCCTGCATCATCTGAATAAAAATCCAGGAGGATTTTTATTTACAGTTTCTCAATGCCTTTAAAGCCTGGAGATACAAGTGGAATACTCAGTGCTGACCCTTGAAAATGAGTTTTAGCCAATTCATTTGTATTTTTTCCCTGAACAATTTGCAGTTCTGGCTTTGAACTCTTGGCACTGCCCTGGGGGTTTGTGGGGTCTCTAACTCTCCTCTGCAGCAGCAGCTTTCAGCCCTCTACCACTTTATCCTCCAAATTTAACAAAATAATTTCAGATCTCCTGGGAAATTCACATCCATCATTTGTCCTGCAGGTGAATTTGGTTTTTTAAGTGCTTTTTGCTGAGCCAGGGCTGTGGTGCAAAAAGAGAATTCACACTCTGTACAGATAATTTCTCCAGCAGATGCCTGTCCAAGCCAAACTCCTTTTGCTGACTGTTATTCTTCACTATTAAAACTGTTTTCTTTATTCAAGATAACATCAAGTAATTTCATAAATACCATATCCAAACACACTTGCTGTTCATTTATCAACTCCTTCTCCAACTGAGAGGTTTAATCCTACAAGAATTTCTATTTCTGCTGGGATGTGTTGCACATTTCCGGCCAGGCTCTGCTCCAGCAGAGCTGGAGCTACCTTCCTGCAGATCCCCTGGAAAAGTACAGGAATGTTTCCCTCCATCCAAGAGGGTGAAGTTTTTCTTTACAGAAGAAACATTTTTTTTTTTTCAGGATCTCATCTCATCCAGACTCAGATTTTGAATCTCCAGCTCTTCCTAAAGATCTTTCCAAGGGCCTTGTGTTGCCTCTTTGCTGCCATGTGTGGGTGGGGTGGACACTCTGGAACAGGATCAAACATCCTGGAGAGCTTTATTTATATTTATTATTAATTTAACACCCTTGGCCAATAGTTGAGAAAGGTAAATCTGACTCCAAGCATGCAGAGCTGCACTTTTACCTAGAACTTCCCCAAAAACTGGAGTGAAATTCTGAGTCCTGTGGGTATCATTTCAGGACCAGTCCTACTGAAATAAGTTCCCTCCTATCTTTATTCCTTAGTTATTCTGCACACTAGGAAACTTTAATTTTACAACTGATCCCATGGATTTTTCTAGAAACTGGGAAAACACTGGCAAATCTGCTGCCCACCAAAACCTCTCGAGCTGCTCGCTGGGGGTGGGAGAGGGGCCCATCCTGATTTGCAGCCATGCACAGCCCTGGGAGCCTAAAATATAATAATGAGCATAAAAACCAAAATCCAGCAGCAGCTGGGAGCAGGGCAGGAATTATCCTGGCCTCACTGTGTAAATAACTTGGCGGCTGTTTGAAGATCCAGTGAAAACTTTGCCCTCGCCGTTTGTCAGGAGCTCCCCACATGCTGCAAGCTCTGTTTACATTTCCCACTGGCTTGGGGAATTAACGCTCTTGGAAAGTTGTGAAACGAAGCAAATGCCCAAATATAGCTTGGGAAGGGGTTTGGGAGTTCAGCAGCAGCTCCACAGTTTGCTGGTGGCGGCTGCTGCGTCCCACACGGCTCTGGGGGCTGCCCCAGCTCTGCCACCAAGTACCACAAACCAGGGGCTGCCCAGAATTATTTAACTACAACAAAGGCTTGAAAGCCTCCATCCCATCTTCTGGATGGAGATCTCCATCCTCCAGCAGAGCTCTGATGGGAAAGCTGAACCTCCTTACAAAGGAGCCACAGCTGCCTTTCCATTCTCCCTCTGGCTTTCTCCAAAGGGCTCCTCCTCCTTATCCTTCACGGAGACCTTTTTCCTGAAGGCTTGCGACAAGCTGGAGGAGGACACCTTCCTGAGCGTGGTGAGCCGCTGCCGGAAGTTTCCCCCGGAGAAGAAGTAGAGGAGGGGGTCGAAGCAGCAGTTGGCGGCCGCCAGGGGCAGGGTGACGATGACGGCTTTCTGCAGGAAGACGGTGTCGGCGCAGGCGGGGCCCTGGCGGCGCAGCGCGTGCAGGTGCACGGTGCGCAGCACGTGGTAGGGCGTGAAGCTCACCAGGAAGGTGGCGGTGACGATGGCGATCATCCACACGGCCTTGCGGCGGTTGGCCTCGTTCTTGCGCAGCGAGTTGCGCAGCAGCGTGCGGATGATCATGGCGTAGCAGATGGTGATGACGGCGAAGGGGAGGATGAAGCCCACGAAGAGGGCGATGAAATCCAGGATCACCACCAGGTTTTTCTTCTGGGAGTTCTCGGGCGGCTCGAAGCACTTGGTCTTGTTGCCGTGCTCGTAGGTGCCGTTGCGCAGGAAGGGCGCGCTCGTCAGCGTGACGAACACCCAGATCCCGACGCAGACGAACTTGGCCTTCCTCTCCGACACCAGGCTGATGTTGCGCACCGGGAAGACGATGGCGATGCAGCGGAAGAAGCTCATGGCTGTCATGAAGAAGATGCTGCAGTAGAGGTTGACGTAGAGCGCGTAGGACGAGAGGCGGCACAGGAAGTCGCTGAAGAACCAGTGGCCCTTGTTGACGTAGTAGATGACGCGCAGGGGCAGCGTGAGCACGCAGAGGAAGTCGGACAGGGCCAGGTTGAGCATGTAGACCTGGAAGGCCGTTTTCTGGCGGTAGGTGCGGATCAGCACGTAGAGCACCACGCCGTTCCCCACGAAGCCCGTGATGCTGATCATGGAGTAGAGCGTGGAGTAGACGCTGTTGCGGAAGTCGTCGATGGAGTGGTGGTGGCACGAGAGGTTGGGGGACAGCGCTGTCATGGTGCCCTGCTGAGGCACCAACCCCCGGGGGTGGTGTCAGGCCTAGGGGTGAAAACAGGTGAGGTAAAGCAGCACAGGGAAAGAAATACCCGTGATGGAATAAGAGGGAAAACCCTGTCATCTCTCTCAGGTGTGGATCTGACCCATCCCCACTACACCCGTCTTTCTTCATCAGGTACCAACAGTGACAAAATGTGGCAGAGCCATGGAACGACATCACAGGACCATGGAATCCTTAAGGTTGGAAAACTCTTGAGATCATCAAGTCCAACCATCAAGCACCAACAACCTATGTCCTCAAGTGCCATGTCCCTACTTTTTTAAAGATTTGATGGCTCCAGCATCTCCCCAGGAAGCCTGTTCAGGGTTTGATGAGCCTTTTGGTGAAGGAATTTTTCCTAATATCCAACCTAAACCTCCCCTGAGGGAACTTGGGGTCAAGTCATCCAGACGTTAAATTTCCAAAAAAACTCTTAACTCCTCACAAACTGAGGAAACTACTCAGCAAAACCGCAGAGAGGGACAACGAAGGTGACAACAGCACTAGGGAATTTAAAATAGGAGGAGTGGACTCTAATAATTGTTCATCCCTGATTCTCTTCTTTTTTTAAACTGATTTTCAGTTTTAATGGTTCAAAAACAGAACCTCCCTTGCAGCCTGAGACCATGAAAAGCTGTGAGACCAGAACTGCAGGACAAGAGCCACAACAACACCACAACAACAAATGCAGAAGCTGGGTCAAGTTCAGCCATAGGAACCCACAACTGTACCATGAATATGCTCAAAATTTCTGTTAGATGTATTTTCACCCATAAGAGTAACTTGGCAGTGTTAGGTCTCTGTCTGCCCCCAGGACTGACTGAAGTCAGAATGCAGAACAGTCCTGGGATGCTCAAGCCTGCAAGGTGTCAGCTAAATTTCAGCTATTTTGTTGTTTGCACTCTTTTATGAGTCGTTTGATTATCTGCAATGCACAAAGGACCTAAAGCTGAGCAGTCGTCAGCAAAGGACTGTCACCACCCAAGGGTGGAGGGGAGAGTGTTCGTTAGAAATCCTGAACAAAGCTGCCAGTCCACGTGTCAAGGACCTTTTATGCTTTTATTACATTATGGCCTTAATTCCAGTAAACCAGCCCACAATTTAAACAACCACTCGAGGTATTTGTCAGAAAGACAAGCAAGGCTTGTTTTCTACTGCATTTCTAAACATAATTTGAGTTTTGCAACCAAAGGGAAACTGATATTCACAATCCAATTGCTTAAGCGTGAGAGAACATCACACCCAGAAATGCATCTGTAAAAATCAACAAGAATCTCACAAAACAGCATTTCCCAGCTGAGGCTTTGCATTTGCATCATGCATTGAAGAAAAGCATCTCTTCTTTAATTCTGTGGAAAGGCACTTTTTTATTTGTACAGTCACGGTTCACTGAACCATTTATTTTTGTGCTGGTGAATTCAGCTCGCTGGGAATGTGCACAAGTGAAAGAGAACAGCAGTGGATGAGAAAAGGTTCCCAAAGGGAGCAAAAGCCGAAACCACTGCTACTCTCCCAGTCTGATGCAGCACAGATAAATTGATAGCCTGCCACAGAATCACAGACTGGTTTGTGTTGGAAAGGGCATTAAAGCTCATCCCATTCAATCCCTGCCATGGACAAAGACTCCTTCCACTATCCCAGGCCCCTTGGACACTTCCAGGGATGGGGCAGCACAGAGTCTCTGGGCAAGCTGTGCCAGGTTCTCACAGGAGAGAATTTATTTCCAATATTCCACCTATCCCCGGCAGTTTGAAGCCATTCCCTGTGTCCTGTCCCTGCATCCCTTGTCCCAAATCCCTTTCCAGCTCTCCTGGAGCTCCTTTAGGCACTGGAAGGGACTCTAAGTTTTGCCTGGATCCTTCTCTTCTCCAAATGAACACCCCCAGCTCTCCCAGCCTGGCTCCAGAGCAGAGGAGCTCCAGCTCTCGGAGCATCTCTGACCACCAGCAGATCACACTACATTTAATTACACATCCCAAAAGCACAAAGTCGCTGCTGTGGTTCGTTCCAAGCACAAACACGGAGCATCCCCATCCCGAGAAACGCTCCGGGCTCTGCATTCCCGGTTTGGGGAGGGACGGGAATGCCCCAAAACTCAAAAATCCCTCTGCGAGCGGGGACACAGGACAGGAACGGAGCGATCATCGCGGCGAGCGGCCGCTAATTAACAGCGCAGCTCATTAGCGGCGCGGCTGTGCTCCGGGATTCAGCGATGGAACCGGGACACGGCACAACCCCTAAACCCTTAAACCCCAGCCCCAGTGCATTCCCAGTGCATTCCCAGTGCATCCCCAGTGCATTCCCAGTGCATCCATCCCCAGTGCAGTTCTTACCGGAGCGCCGCGGGGTCGGAGCGGGTGTGGATCTGTCCCAGGCGCGCTCCCGCCGCTCTTAAAGCGGGGCGCGTCCCCGAGCCCGCCCCCGGCCCCGCCCCGGCCCCACCGGGACCCCGAAACCTTCAGCTTTTCCAAGATTTTCCCACCTTCCTAGCGCTTGGGAACATCGCAGCCGTGCCCGGTGTGCTGGGAACTGCCGGGGTCCCCTCCCTGTTTATGCTCTGTGAGTATTTCACTCCTTCTGACTGGCAGGGAGCTCATCTCTGATATCAGAGTTAACAACCCTGCTTAAAAATAGTTTTTAGGAGATTTTTTGGTGTTGGTCTCCTAGGAGGGAAAAACAGAATTAATTTAGCACTCAGCATCCCGAAATATGCTGTAATTGTCTATCGTTTTTTAAACAACTGTGGTTTTGCCGAGAAAAAAAAAAAAACAACCAAAAAACCCAAACCACCAAAAATTAAAAATACCCACCAAACAAAGCCAAACAAACTCCAAAGCTATATCAAATGAAGTAATAATTTCCTCAATTTTGAAGATTTTAAACATGGGCTATCCCACTCTGAACTTTCAATGTATGATATTGGTTTATGTTGAGGATACATAATATGCCATTCCCACCTTTTGCTGAGGAGTTAAGGAATTCTTCTATTCTCCCATCCCCAAATTAAACTGGAATGTGGATGGCCTCAGGGGGCTGGGTAGTGGCACCCAGCAGCTTTTGGCTTCTCTGGGGCAGTGGGGAATCCTTTGGGAAAACAAACCTTTACCCCCGGTGGGAACAGCTCCAAGTGGCACTGGAGCATCTGGAAGTATCCAAGGCTGGGTTGGATGGGGCTTGGAGCAACCAGGTCCAGTGGAAGGTGTCCCTGCCCATGGCAGGGGTGGGACTTGATGGGCTTTGAGGTTCTTTCCAGCCCAAATCATTCCATGATTAAAGCCAGCCCTGCTGAACTCACCATGTGGGTCACTGTCCTCATGGACACCTCTCTGTGCTCGTGGGCATCTCCCTGTCTTCATGGGCATCTCCCTGTGCTCATGGACACCTGCCTGTGCTCATGGACACCTCTCTGTGCTCATGGACACCTCCTTATCCTCATGGACCCCTCCCTGTGCTCATGGACACCTCCTTATCCTCATGGACACCTCTCTGTGCTCATGGACACCTCTCTGTGCTCATGGACACCTCTCTGTGCTCATGGACTCCTCCTTATCCTCATGGACAGCTCTCTGTGCTCGTGGACCCCTCCCTGTGCTCATGGACATCCCCAGGCTCAGCCTGCCCAGCTCTGCTCCAAGTGCTGGCAGCAGTGACCCCACAGCAGCACAGCTCTCCCAGGCTGCTGCCCTTGTGTGACTACCCAGGAGAATTCCCAGCCATTTCTCCTGCCCCAGCTCCATTTTATGGCTGCTTTTGGAGTTTCCAAAGCCATGGTGCTGTGGATGTGCAGTTTCTCTTTGAAGTAGCATTGATTGTAGGATAATTCAGGCTGGAGGTGACCTCAGGAGATCTCCAGTGCAACTCCTGCTCCATCCAAGCCATGCCAGGTTGCTCAGGGCTTTGTCTCACCTGATTTTGAAATCTTTCAAGACTGGACAATTCCTTGTGCTGCCTTCAATCTCCTGTGCTGGGAGCTGCCTCTGGAGTTTGTTTTAATTGTAGTGCATGTTCTCCTGTTACATCATTTAGACATTCTTCTGCTTTTTTTGTTACTTTTCCTGGCCATTCCTTCTGCTTTTTGCTACTCAGCAATTCCTTCTCCTTCTCTTTTTATTTTCTTCATATATATTTTTTTCTGTTCCCTTTTCTTTTCTGCCTTTCACTCTCAAGAACAGGAAGATTTCTAGTTGCAAAGTCAGACTGAGGTTAATGTGGGATCGAGGAGGCTGCTGCTGCTCCAGGTGTGCTGGAATTGCAGCCAGAGTTTTGGTGGGAAGGATTTCCATGCTGAATTCAGAAGGAGCTCAGACTGCAGCTCTGAACAACGTGGCAAAGATGACATGTGGAATTTGGGGTGGGCAGGACTGCAGGGCCTCCCTGATATAGCAACATGTGAGGAGACCTAGAGGAGAGCAAGTGGAGGGGAGGACTCCTAAAAAGAGTCTTGGATTAATTCCCAGAGATATGAGGATGAAGAAGATCCCAATAAAGTGATCTCCATCAGGTCTGATAAGAGCTACTTGATGCTGGGGCTGTAACTCTGATTCCCTTTTCACAGACAATGGAATGAGGAATAAAGGCACAAATGAGGCTTTGGAAATCTGTCTGGGACCATCCAAATCTGAGAAAAGCCTGGCCTTGCTTTAGGGTTGTCACTTAGCACTGACTGACCCTCCCCTGCCTTCCAAACCCAAATTTCTGCAACTCCAACCACATTCCAAAAAGTTTCCAATGGCACCGGATTCCAACTACTTGAGCCCTTCCCAAGTATCCTGAATTCCCCGGATCCAGCACACTGCTTATCTGTTTACTGCAGGGCTTCCAGACAACTTCCTAAAAGCCCAAATACTTCCCAGAGTGGATGAAAAATCCCTCCAGCATTGGCAACTTCTTCCACTCTGGCTGTTGAAGAAGGGGAGACAGAAAGGTGGGGTTTGGTGAGGGAACAAACATCCTAACAATGTTGCATTCCCTTTCCTTTTCCTGTGACTCCCCAAATAAATCCTTTCTCTTAGAATCTGGTGGAATAAGGATGGTGTCCCAGCTTCAGACTTGCCCCAAGATATTTGGAGTGGGCTGGGCTGTGTGGCACTGGCAGGGAACTCCCAGGGGCAGTGTCAGCTGCAGGATTTCTCCAGAAAAGCAGGACTGTGGTGGTGGTGATGCCTGAATCAGGCATGGAGACCTGGGAATGCTCAGCCAGCCCCACTTGGAATGTGTGTGAGTTCAGTCATCGTGCCAGGAATGTGCCTCTTGTAAGGGAAGTAAAGCACAAGAGGAAAGCAGAAGGTGAAAAAAAAAAGAGTGAAGGAGGATGGAGAGCTCTTGGAAGTGAAGTAAAGCACAAGAGGAAAGCAGAAGGGAAGAAAAAAAAGAGGGTGAAGGAGGATGGAGAGCTCTTGGTGGGGATTAGGGAGGGGAGTGCACTGGAGCAGTGCCCCTGGATCTGGCAGGGATGAGCTTCCACTGCACTGGGGTGGGAAATTGGAGGGAAAGGGGAGGTTTGGAGGTGTCCCCTCGGTGTGAGAGGAGATGAAGAGCCTCTCAATGCAGTAAATTGAGTGCCCTGAAGGCCAACAGCCCAGAGTCACCCTGAAACAGGTGGGTTGTGTCTGGGAAGTGCTGGGTCAGGGCCAGCCCCAGCTGGGTCAGCCCTGGGTCTGTGTTTGGGTGACACAAACCACACAGGGGGAAGGGCACTGTCAGCACTGCTGTGGGATGGCTTCTGCTCTCTCCTCCTCTGCTTCCTCTTGTTTGGAGAAATCATTTCTGCTGCTTGCAGAGGATGTGGAATCCCTTTGCTGTATCAGCTTTGCCCCAGTGGGAGCTGCTTCTCCAGGGGATCATCCCTTAATCTCACCTGAACTTTGTTCCCTGGACTCAGCACAGGGAATTCACAGAATCACTGAATATTCTGGACTGTAAGGAACCCACAAGGAGCATCAAGTCCAACTTAGAAGGGAATGGTTGATCCAGGGATCAAAACCACCACTTGGTGTTATCAGCACCCAGCTCCAACAGAGGGAATCTGAGTTGTTGTCACATTTCCAACACTTCCAACATCTCCCCTTGGATTTTAGGGGTTGATATTAATGAGTGGCCTGCACTGGCAGCTCCAAGAAGCTGCTCCATCCCAGGCCATGAGGCCAACAAAGCTCCCCATTCCCTGTTTTTTCTGGGAAACCAGAGTCTCCTGTGAAGGAAACTTCAGCCCTTGTCACTCAGTCCATCAAATCCTACTGTAAATACAACTTTTTGGGTGGCTGAGGGAAGATGGGGAGATAGTTGGACACCTTCAGCATGGTCTGCAGGCAGCATTTTTTGGGATAAAGCACTTGGTCTGTTGGGATTAATAAAATAAATTATTAAAAGAAATTACTCCCAGGACTAAGCTCAAAGACCACATTCAGCCCTTGTTATCCCAAACATTTGGAGAATGATGCTGTTCTCTCACAGGCACTGATCTCTCCCCAGAAATGAGGCGGGGATGGAGATGGATGACAAATGTGGGAAGGACCAAAGGCATCAATCAGGGACAACTGATTGTTTCTGTTTCACTGACAGGATTTCCTGCCAAAAAACCCAAATCCTTTTCTGAGAAGTGGAGCTGCCACAGTGTGGGAACAGGGACAGGGCTGCACACACTGCCACAGCTCCTGGTGCTGCAGTTCCTCCCCTCCCTAAACTGATCCTCACTGGGTTTGGAGGGATCTTTGGGACAGAGACAGACACTTCAGGTTCTTCTGCCAAAAGAAACTTCTAGAAAAGATGTTTCAATCAAATTTGTGAGGCCAAACCTCCAGACAAGGACCCTGAGCCATCCTTCTGGTGGGGTTTGGCTGGTGAAGGACCCAGCAAAGCACCAGAACTGACCCATGTGCCATCAGCTGGTCACACTCTACCTGTGGTTTTATGAAAGAGAAGGCTTGAATTAATACATTTCCAGAATCATTATGGGATGGGCTCCACTGAGCACCTCTGAGTCTAGCAGTGCTGGGTGCCAGGAAAAGCATCCCTGAGGTGATCAACCAGCTCAGAAAAAAACTTAAAGCCATCATCACAAAAACCTTTGAACTGCTGACTTGAAAAGCTGCATTTCCTCGTCTGGGTTTTTTTTTTTCATGGTCCCAACGTGTCAACCTGTGAGAACAAAGAGCCACTCTGGCTGGAGATGCTGATCTGATAGAGCCAATTGCTGCTTCCCCTTCCTGTTTTGTACGTGGAACACGAGGGCTGCAGCAGATGGGGGCAGATAGAGCTGAGTTTGAGCTCTGCCCCCAGAGTTTCACAAGTCCCAGCACAGAGAAACCACTCAGGGAATGTGCAGCATCCCTTGTCAGGGAAAAACAGCCTGAAAACATTTATCTGTTCCTCATGGTTCCTTTAGGAGGAGCTGGGAAATTCTATGGATTCTCCTGGTTTTGTAGAAATGGGAAAATCTGTATTATATCCAAATATCTTAAAATTATCCTTCCATCTTAATATTTTTTTCAGAATGGGGCAAACCTAAAGATGCATTATTGACCCTCAGACTGGAGCTGGGTGTGACTTTAACCCTCCCAGCTGGGACTACTGGGAGCCTTTCTCACCCCAAAAACAACATTTTAATTCTCTGATGATCATTTTTTGACAGAGTTTTCTCACATCAAAACCCACCAGACTTCTTTGTTGCTGGAAGATGAGAAAACAAACTTCCCCCTCCAAAACCTCAACAGTATGAAAGCAAAAAATTCCTCATGGAGAAATTTTGCTTTAATCTTCTTTTGGAAAGTAAACTAAAAAGCCAGAAACAGCCTGTGGAAATTGACCTTCTCTTTTGAGAAGTGGATTGGAATAAACAGCATAAAAACAAGTGGATTTTTGGCATCAATACTATTTTTAGGGTTTCTAGCTCTTGGAAATTTGTTCATATCTAAACAGAGAGGCAAATTCATGTGAATTAATGAATCATAGAACAACCAATGTTGGCAAAGAGCTCAAAGATCCCCAAGTCCAACTGCTGTTGGTGATAATTGGAGCCTGTATTTATTTAATGTGTCTTGTGATATAGATTGCTGCTCAGAATTTGAGGATGGCCAGGGAATCATCTGGGACACAGCACACATCCAGTATTTTCCACAGAATCCCTGAGATCATGTTCAGCATCTCATGTTGGAATAAAACTGCAGTCCCTGCCAGAGACTTTTCTCAGGAAAAATCCATCAGGATGCAAATCCTGCCTTGCATTTGAACAGCTCCATGTTAGCTGTGGATTCATCCAAAATCAGATTTTCCTTAAAAGCTATTAAGAAGAAATGCCAGGTAACCTCCATAATTAATCTTTGATGATCAAATATACTTTACCACGGGTTAAACATTTTAATTATTCCCATTTTATTTTATTTGCACCTGTCCTCTCTGTTCTCATTCACAGTTTTACCCTGGGGGACACAAAGCCAAAAACTTCCCAGGAAAAACCTCATTTTTCATCTGCTGCACAAAACCCACCAGGAGAACTGGAATAATGGAATGATTTAGGTTGGAAAAGACCCTGAAGCTCATTTATCCAACCATGATCCAGCACTGCCAAGCCAAGATCATGTACCCAAATGCCATTTTACTTCTTTTTAGGATAATAATCCTGGATTTCTGGGCTATGTTTGGGTGGTGAAATGATCTGTAGGAGGAGGATGGGGACAGGGAAAGCCCCAAACTTGGAGCAGCCTCAAAGCTCAGCCCTGGGCTTTAATTCCCAAAGAAATCCAACAGGTACCAGATGGACCTTGCATGAATGGGGAGAGAGATAAGACCTTGGAAGGATGTAATTAAAAATGTAATTAAAAAACAGTAACATGGGAAAAGCCTAATCAAGCTGCTGGAGACAGGAGAGGGCAGGATGGACCCTGGGCTTGGACACACCCGGGTTCTTCAGCCAAGGGAAATGTCAGGGCAGCCAAGGCCAACCCAAAAATTCACCTTTGGAGCAGAATAAATTGGAGCACACAACTTTCTGGTTCCTCTTCAAGGAATTCTTCATCCCCAGCTCTTCAAGGGCAGGGTTTGCAATTGCAGCAGTTGGAGACAAGAACTGAGACAGATCTGGAGCATCAGATATGCAAAGAGTTTGGTTAAAAACACCACAGGAAAGAGTATTAGAAACTTCCTGTTCTTTGAGCACTCCAATTCTCATCTTGACGTTTTTTCTCTTTGTTTTCTTGTTGACTTGAAAGGAAAAATGCAGAGAGAAAGCCCCTGATGAGCAATGACCTAATCAGGCCCTTTGTGCAGAGCTGAGGGGAGATAAGGACACCCCACATACCAGGAATTTGTGAAGAGATGTTCCTGCAGCCCCAGTGCCCACCTCCAGCCCTCCTGCTGCTCTGCTTCTGCAGCAGATTGCAGCAGATAGCACCAGAAATCTTTATAAAAATCGAAGTTTTGCTTTTAATCGTTACAACCTCTCATTTCCTGAATGTCACCGGGAGATCTGCCTGAAAATAATTCACATTTTCCATCAGAGCACCACCACACTGAGCTGCTTTTGCTCCCTTTGTTTGCTCCAAATCTCCTGTTCCACCCTTTTTGCTTAAATTTCATGACTTGTGCTCTCAGGCCAGGCTATCAGCTCCTGATCAGACCCAAAATCTTCCTCCAGGCTCTGAATCATCCCTCAATTATATAACTGCCTGCTCTTATCTCATGTGCTGAGAATGGCTCTTTGGGGTTTTTTTAATGCTCACTGGTGAAGGTTTTTACTCTTTTTCTGCCATGATTCAACTGCTCTGTGCAGTCCTGGTCCATAAAATGCCAGGAATTGGCTTTAAAATTGAATATCATCTGGGCTGGGAAAGGACAGGGGAGCAGCCAAGGCAGCCAGTGGGAAAACTTGAAAAAAAAAAAAATTATAGCACACAAAAGATCATCTCCCTTGTGATCAGTGATGTCTCAAATGGTGCTCCAGGAGGTGATGGAGGCTGGGGACAATCCCAGCCTGGTGTCCCTTGTCAATCCTTGCCAGGACTGGGATCAACATCCCAGAAAATGTTTCATGAGTGTTGATCTGCAGCTCAATCCAGAAGCAATTAAATGCATAACTTAATATTAATAACTCAAATATTTGTATATTAATATATTCTCTTAAAGATTTATGACCATATTGAGGCTGAGTTTGGGCAATTTCAAGGCCAAAGAAGTCGTGGCTGTTCCCATCCATTTGGAATCCCACAAAACACAAAAATACTGCTGGCAAAGAAAAATTGGTAGGAGGAATGATAAATAACTGATATCAGTGGAGCTTTTGCAAAAGTGGGACATGATTCTGTTGGAATTAATGACATTTTAACCCTTTCCAGTGGATTTCCAAGTGCTGAGAAGCAGGGAGCTGAAGGATTGCTGTAATTATCACCCATTGCCAAAACACACCTTAAACCCCTCTTGGTTCTGCTCCTGAACCATCATTTTGTGACTTAGGTGCAACTCACTCCAGTCAGTGCCACTGCTGGATTTGGGGCTTTCCCCAACTTTCTTTGAGCTCCCTGAAATCATTTTTATGAGATTTTGTTTCAGTTTTGCCCCAGTCTGAGACAGAAATCCCCCCAGCACAGCTCTGCCAGTTTGGTCTGTGTCTGTCTGTGCTTTGCAAGGTCAGGCTCAAGGAGTGACCTTGGACTGATCCCAACCCCAGCTCCTTCTGGGGAGAATCCAGATTTCTGGGAAAACTCTCTGTGATCTTAGAGATTTCTGCCAGACTCCAGCCCCCTGCAGACTCCACACCATCAAAATTGTCTTTTTTTGGCCATCTGAGTCCTTCTGAGTCACATCAGCTCTGCTTCTGTTGAGCTTCAAGGCTGACAACTGATTTCTGCATTATCTTACAATTAATCCATCCCCATTCAAGCCTCTCCATTGCTTCAAAAATCAAATTTCACCCTCTTATCCCTGCATTTAAATATTAGAACAGAATTATAAAAGCATCAGGCAGATGTTTTCTCAGCTCCCAATTTTTCCCTGCAGGAACCACAAGCCATTAGTTCAGCTGAAGGCTTGGTTTGCCTCGTTATTTATTTAGTTGTGCTTTATTCCCATCATTCTTTCTATGCTGTGTTTTCTTTCTTTTTCCTGAGGCATGGCAGGACTCCATGGAGCAGGAGCACCAATGTTTAGCTTTTGGGATTTGGGAAGGAGTAGCTGGTCCAACAAACCCATGGGGCTGTGTGAGCACAAGCACCTAGCTCATCCTGCCATGGATCAGCTCCCAGAATTTCTGGCTCTCCACAATCACTGCCAGCAGCAGCAGGTGGCTCACAGGTCCTATTTTCCATATCCCACTGCTCTCTTCAAAAGAAAAATCCCCAAAAAAACCACTAAGGAAGCTGTGAATCCTTCAGCCTTCCCCATGCAGGTTGTGGTGGTGACCACTGGCACTGCCCTGGGTTTCTGGGGACAGGGAAAACCCTCATGAGACCCTAAAAAACCCCACAAAAGTAGTGGCAATGCCCCATTGAACAGATGAGGTTCTCCCCCTGCCCCCAGATCTTTTATCAACTCCAGCAGAGTTTGTGACCTGCCAAGTGATAAGGGCCGGAAATCCTGATACCAGCTTGCCCTGATGACCAGAATGTGAGCAGAAACCAACATTCTCTATTTCCTCCCATTCCCCTGGACCACAGGAGATGCAGATGTTCCAGCTCTTTGCCATAAAACCCCCAAACCCTAATTTTTTGCCATAAACCCCCCAAATTTTAATTGGCCTTTGCAGGGGATTGAGGATTTTCATGATCCAAAAGGTTTATCCTGGGTTGGCAGCTCAGATCTCTCAAAGTTTTCCAGCAGCACACTTGGGTCACTCTCTTAATTAGGTGATTTTCTATGGAAGTTATTTTTATCCATCTGTGTGGTCCCACTAGGAAACATTTTCCCAATTCCTGTCGTTTGTCCAAAGTAAACACGTTCACTGATAACGGGAATTGCATGGAATAGCACAGAATTTGTTTCCTCTTTTATTCTTTCATGCAACAATAACACTCAAAATAGCTCCAAGGATTGTTTGTTAAAGAAATCATAAATTTTTCTTTCTGACAACTTTGCCCTTGCCAGCTGAAGATAACCAGTGTTGATACAGGAGAGAATTCTGGTCACACTGGAGGCAGCACCAGTAATTCCTCATGCACTGGTGTCAGTTCCCTGTGAGGATGTGTGATGATGAAGATGAAGATGGATCATGGCACTGGAGCTGTCCCTGGTGGTTTGGGATTCCCAGGTTTGGGATTCAGAGATCCCTGCTCAGCACAGCTCCAATCATTCCATGCCCCAGCCATTCCTTCACTGTCCTTTCCAAATCCCAAAAGCTCCTTTGGGCTTTTCCAATTACTTTGCATTTACACCCCACTCACTGCAATGAGTGTTTGCTCTGCTCTCACTTTACAAAACAGTGCATAACTTGGTTGTCTTGGGCTGTAATACAGGATGTGGCCAGAAATGTGTGTGTGTATATATATATATGCATATATATGTGTATATATATGTGTGTGTGTGTGTGTGTGTGTGTGTGTGTATTCTGTCACCATCTGCTGCAGCCGGGTGGGGCAGTGACCCTGATCTCCTGGCACATATCATCTGCTAATGAGCCATCTTTAAACCAGCTGGGCAATCATCTTTATCTTTCCCATGACCCACCCTTCATCCAGGAGGTATCATCTGTTAATGGGCCATTGTTAAAAACTGGGTGTGGCAGCGATTCTTATCCCTGTGGGAGATATCTCCTGTTAATGGGCTATTGTTAAAAACTGGGTGGGGCAGTGACCCTGATCTCCTGGCACATATTATCTGCTAATGGGCCATCTTTAAACCAGGTGGGGCAATCATCTTTATCTTTCCACAGCCCATCCTCCCTCCAGGAAGATATCATCTGCTGCTGGCCCATTCAGTCCCACTGCATGACTGATAAAATTCCATCATCCCACTGGGAGATGCTCCAGACCAGGGAGGAGCCAAGCCTTTCCTACCTAGATAAAAACTGAGATTTTGGACAGCAAGGAACCTTCTTTCCACTGGATTCCAGAGGAAAGCCAGACCTTTCCCCATCATCCCTGGACCTTCAGAGGAAAACTGCACCTTCTCCAGGAGCACTGCTCCAGCTGAACCACATCTGCCACTGCAGGAGGATGCAGCCACCATTGAATGGGACTGCTGCCAACACCCTGACTGACTGCTGATGGGTTGTATTCTGACTCTGGCAGTGTTTTGGGATTGTTCTTTGTAATACTGCATTTCTATTTTAATTTTCCTAGTAAATAACTGTTATTCCTAATTCCCACATCTTTGCCTGAGAGCCCCTTAATTTCAAAATTATAATAATAATTTGTAGGGAGGGGGTTTACATTCTGCATTTCAAAGAGAAGCTTTTGCCTTTATTGGCAGACACCTGTCCTTCAATCCAGGACATTGGAGAAACCCTTCTCCAGGTAAATCTGCATTGGATGAGCCATGGGATGATACCAGCTCTGTTTGAGCCTCTCTGGGCTGGTACCTCTTTATGCAAGTGGCCCTGGCACCAAACCTGATTAATCCCAGCCCCACATAGCCTCTGGCTCCCTCCTGATGGGATGGGGGAGAGCACTGGGATGGTAAAAGTGACAAAATTTATGTCTGAGGAAAAGCCTGTATGGAAATAATTTCCTGCTAAGGGTGCAGGGTGGGGATGGAGACAGCCCAGCCAGGATGGAGTGAGCTGGTGTGAGGGTGGAGAAGCTGGGTGAGTTCAGCAGAAAACTGAGGAAATCTGTGACTTCCAGGGAAATTCCTGCCAGCCTCATCCCTGGGGATGAGCTGAGCAGTGGAATGCTGTGACTCAAAGGAAAGCACAAGGGTTTAACTGGAACCAGGCTGATCTGACCTGGAGAATTCAGGCACGAGTGAGAGACTGAGGTGAAACCATGAAAGGAGCAGAAACAAACCCCACAAATAAACCCCATGGCACAGCAGAGAGAGAAATCCAGGAGCTGCAGGAATTTCCTGGAAGAGGTTTTAGCAGGCAGGGGCAGGGCTCTGCAGGATGAGAGCCCCGTTCAAAATTCCTCCTGGAGGAAGTTGAGCGGGAGTTGAGGAGTTGAGAGGGAGGAGGAGTTGAGCAGGGCTGGGGAAGCTCAGCCCTTCCTGTACTATTCCTTAGTAGAGCTGAGAATTCCCAAATTTGTTCAAGCTATTCCCAAAATTTCAGCCCAGGGCAGCAGTGGGAATTTCCACCTAAGCTCCTGGATGAAAGGTGTGTCCCAAAGTGCTGCTCCACACTGGAAGTGGGAATTGGTGAAGGAGGAAGCCAGAACACCCTGAGATTTGCATTA
This sequence comes from Erithacus rubecula, assembly GCF_903797595.1. Taxonomy (NCBI): domain Eukaryota; kingdom Metazoa; phylum Chordata; class Aves; order Passeriformes; family Muscicapidae; genus Erithacus; species Erithacus rubecula. The sequence goes on along the minus strand of NC_136667.1, from coordinate 4,852,605 downwards.
AATGTCTTCCCCCCAGTTTTATGAATCACCACCACTTCTTTCTGCTTTTTTTTTCCTGTAATCTTGACCCATTCTACCCCTTCACAAAAAGGATTGTGCCATCAACCGTGTCCCTGTCTGCCTGTAAGGAAATCTTTCCTGCCAGCTCTTGAAAAGAGGCTGATGAAATCCTGTTTTGTGGCTGGAATTACTGCCCACAAGGAATAAACATTCCATTAGTAATGCTTTATCCCTCATTTGCTCTCGTTAAAAGGTAATTTCCTTTTCTACACTGAAAATTGAGAATAATGGCAATAAAACAAGCGAGATGATGATTTCCTTTGTTCATGAGTTCTTTGAAAAGGTGAAAAAAAGGGAAACTCGTGTTCTGGAGAGTGGGGCAGGGCACAGCCAGGTCACACATCCACACCTGAGCTGACCTTTGCCCATTCCTGCCTCTGCAGCCTGCAGGACCTGCAGATTTCCCATCAGGAAGGGCATGGAGGTCAGCTCAGCATTTTTGGGCATTGCTTTGCTGCCAGTGGAGCTCTGGCAGTGGGAGCTGTGACACATCCAGACTCTGCCCAACCCCTCCTCATCCCTGCAAATACTTACCTGGCTTCTCCTTCTCCCTTTTCCAGCCAGAAGAGACAATCAATCAATAATCAATCATTCAACCATTCAGCTGGCTCTGATTTCAAAAAGGAGCTTCTTGAACTCTGCCAGGTGAGGGAGAGGTGGAATTGTGGAGAATTTCAAGGGGGGAACCACAAAAAGTCCTGAAGAAATGCACATTCTCTAATAAATAATAAATATGGGAAATAGTCAGATGTCCAGGCAGGAGAATCTTCATGAGGAGAAAACCAGGACACCTTGGGTGAAGATCTGACAGGAACTGTTCTGGTTTTTTACACAACCCAAGTGTAAATAAAACCAATAAAACCAAGGTAAAGCACGAGAAGAGCAGCAGAGCCATTAATCAGCCCAGGGATCAGGATGGCAGCTGGCACCACCAGGAGCAGAAAACTGGGAAACCACCAAGGAACTGGAACCAGGACCTGGTTTGTAGGACCAAACTGCAGAGTTTCTATGAAGAAAATTGTCCTCCCTCAATTTCCTCAAAATCTTCAAGTGTGTTTAAAAAAAACTTCCTAAAAATACAAACTATTCAGATGATGCCATTTCCCTGCCCCAGAGGAGCTGTGGCTGCCTGGAAGTGTCCAAGGCCAGGTTGGATGGGGCTTGGAGCAGCCTGGGACAGTGGAAGGTGAGTTTTAAAATCCCTTCCAGCCCAAATCAATAATCAATCTGTGATTCCCTTGTTCTGTGGTTCTATGAGGTGGCAAGGGAAGAGTGCTGGAAACCCTCAGGGATCAAAAGTGATGTGCTTCAGACAGAAGAAAACTGAAATTTTCTTACATAGTGTTGAATTCTAATTAACTTCAGTTGCTGAGGGAAAAAAAAAAAATAGAAAAGATTAAGTCCTCAGCTTTAAAGGGCACAGTAATCACTGTAGGGAGCTGGGCACAGCCTTCAAACAAAGGTGTAGCACAAAATAAACAGGTTATGGAAAAATACTGGCTAAAACTGATTAAATGAGAGAGCAGATTAGAGATTGCAGCACTTTCCCCATGGCCAGTAAAACTGGGCACAGCAGGGTCAGATCATCTCAGCTTCCCACCTCCCCCAAAAAATGAGTTTCCTGCTGTTTTCACAGGGTGGGTGGCACAGGGGAAGCTCTCACCAAAAGGGTGGTGCCCTGGGAGGTGGAGGGTTCATCTTATCTGTCCCCAAGTCATTGTGAAATTTTGAGCTGCTGAGAAAAGTGTGGACAGTTTGCAGAATTTGTGCTCTTGCAGCTGCTGGTTCTGTTTTATCATCATGGCAGGCAAAAGAAATAAGCAAATACAACAGAAGTTGTGAAATAGGAGCTGTAAAAGATAATAGAAGTTGTGAAGTGTAGGAAAAGTTTTAAAACACAAAATTGCTATGGAGAGTCCCTGGCAAAACCCACTCCTTAGAATCAAACACAAAAATGAATATTTAATTCTATTAATTGCCCCCCAGCCCAATCCCTGTTTCCAAGGGCCTTTGGCAGATGTTGCCCCCAGTGTCTCCAGGTGGGAGGAGAGCACTGGGCTTCCTTCCCTGCACCCTCCCAGGTGGGGACAGCAGTGCCAGAGCCTTGCAGCACTGGGAATTTCTGCTGCTTTATCCTGGGACAGCTCTCCAGGCTTCAGGAATGGTGTGGGACAGGCAGTGAACCCTCCTGGCTGAGCCCTTTCATTCCCTGTTTCCATGTCCTGGTTGTGGGTGTGGGATGGGCACACACAGCCTGCTGGCTGGGGATGTGTCTGTGTCCTTTTGCTGCTCCCCACAGTGCCTGTGGGATGCTGTGGGATGCTCCTCTGCTCCTCACTGATACCAGAAAAATCCCTGGAACAGGTGAGAGGAATGATGGATTCATCCTTACAAACAAGCTGTGGGTCTGCTGGTAGATAAAACCACAACTGAGAGATAAAAGAAACAATGGCAAGGATTCCACTGAGTGATGAATGGAGAAAAAAAAAGATATTTTATAAACAAACTGTAGGTTTGCTGATAAATGAAACTGGATATTGAAAGATGAAAGAAGAAATGGGGGAAAAGCATGAATTCTGTAAGAATTAAAAATTAAAGGGAGGGTTGTCCATTAGAGGGGAATCTTAGGTATTAGGTGTTCAGGGAAGTGTGGGCCTCTCAATCTCAGAGAGAGAGAAATTGGGATAAAAAAGAGACTGCATCCTTCAAAAATTTGAGAGATCCCAGGGGAACGCCCTGTGGCATCTCCCTTTATTTGAATAAAGTTACAGGACTCCTCTGTCTCCTTTTTGGACATAACCTCTGGTGTTTGTGGATTAATTTTCCTGACACGTGGAAGAACTTGGCTCCAGCCCTGGAGAACAGTGAGGAGCTGGAGTGCAACCTCAGCAGCACCAAGCCTGGGTATCCCAGACAACACCAACACAAACATTCCCAGGATATCCCAGTGCCAGGACACCCTTCCCTTGCTCCCTGGGCTGTTCTCATGGATAACCTGTGCTGGCTCACCCAGACAAGCTCAGGGTCTCTCCCTGTGATCTGCCCCAGCCTGTGTGTGGGGAAGTGTCTGGGACTCCTTTTCCACTCAGGCTATCAGTTTTTCCAGACAGCTGAAAGTTAATGGGCACCATGACTGGGGTGAGTAATCCTTGTGAAACCAGCTCTGGAGGAAGTTGCCCAGCAAAACACATCCCAGTGCTGACGTGGAGCCCAACACGGGGTGCTCTGTATAAAAACCAGGAATCATTCCAAGGGAAACAGCACTTTTCAGCTCTGCTGAGACATCACAGACTGCAGGGATGCAGAAAACCATCCCTGCCTGCTTCTTCCAGCAAATGTAAGTGTTTTTCCTTTTTCAAATAAGGAATAGCAGCTCATTACAGATGGGATATTCAGTGCTATTCTGCTTCTTTAATTTGTTGTCCTCTTCTCTGTATTCTTTGACATCATTCCAAGAGGATTTTGGAAAGGAATTACTTGTTTAAGTGCAGGAGGTATTTCTGGGCACCCCTTAGACTACAACAGTGTACTTATGACAAATGAGAAGTTATTAGCTGGAATTTGGGAAGTGTGTCAGGAGAGATGCCCATGGAGATAAAGAAACCAGCCCACTGGAAACACCAAGTGTTGGCTCAGGAAACCTTCTGTGAGCTTGAACTGAGATTTCATCTGACCAAAAACTCTCCAAGTGTCCCTGTCCATGAGCAGGAATCCTCCTGTGGGTGGAAACTGTAAATAAGTGGGTGAAGCTCAGGTTGCCTCCTCCACTGAGGGTGGAAACATTCAGGAAAGAGTTCCCCACTTCCCATGGCAGGTGTGATCCCACATGTCCTGCTGCAGCCAGAGAAAAGGGTTTGCTCTCTCGTCACCAAATATTTTTGTGGGCTGGTGGGATTTCAAATTGAAAAGATCCAATTACTTTAAGGTTTTAGGTAAAGAAGTGACTAATTAGAAGAGATAAAGACCAATTAGAACTTTAAAAGATAACCTGAGGGTCTACAAGGGGGTGAACATTTCTCTAGCATGAGTCTCTTAAGGAAGGATTTCTTATCTTAGGGGAGAAGATTCCAAGGGGTGTGTGAACCATCCACACTGGCAGTGCCAAAACTCTGCCAGGAGCCCCTGGAGCTCCAGCACCTGGGAACACCTCCCAGCTCTGCTTCCTTGCCCAGAGCAGATGAATCCAAACTTGGAGCAGGTGCCAGAGCTGGGATGTCTCTTCCCTGTCAAACAGGTGCCCGTGAGGTGACCATTGGGCTGCTCCTGGTCCCTGCCCTGTGTCACCTGCTCTCTCACACTGAGCCCACATTCCTTTGGAGGCACGGGGCAGGAGATAAACATCTCAACCCCCTGAGGCAGAGGAGGAAATCAAACCTGGCTCTGCTGCATTCTGGGTGCCAGTTTTAACCCCTAAATTACAGTGTGGAATGGGAGGAGGGAGCAGGAGGGAGCCCTGGCAGTGATCCTGCCCCAAGGGGCAGCAGTGGTGGACACCTCTGGCTGTCACCAACACAAAACAAGAAGGAATTTTCCAGCCAGAAACTCCAGTTTCTTTCCAAAGGACACTGTGTTGTTCAGAAAAATGCCAGCAGCAGTATGGGAAATGCTGAAATTTCAAGAAGAGAGGCTGGGAGAAGCATTTTGATCTCCTCAGGGTTCCACCCTGGGCTCCTCCTCTGGTTTCTCTGGCTGCTCCTGATTCCTAAAGCTCCTCCTTGGACTCATCACCAAACCCTAGGGTGAGGCAGGAGCCAAAATCCAGGAGCTCTGAGCTCAAATGCTCCACATGGACAAGATCTGCTGTAAATCCAGCCCTTGGATGGTGGTCCTTAAACGAGCAAAGATCTTTATCAATGCATGCGATTTATCTCCCCACAATATAATTAATGAAAATGGACACAAATAGGTTACAAGGAAAAGATAATGACAGGGGATTCTTAATGTATCTTTCAAAGGAGTAGCTTACTTGAAGATAAGAAGATAAATCAGGATTCAGCTGCCCATGTCATGGCTTGGTTCTCCTCCTCTTGGAGCTGGGGACTTGCACCAGTTCCACCTTGTGGATTCAGGGTTTGCTCCGTTAGATTGCGATTTCTTTGGTGCTCTGTATCAAAACAAAAGGTCAAACCAATAATGGAGTCATTAAGGTTGGAGAAGACCTCTAAGATCATTTGCTTTTGCCACAAAATGCAGAATCGTTTTTCCACTTAATCACTGTGGGAAGTGAGGGCAGGATGAATAGACTCAGCTGAAATACAGGGAGAAATCTTTTACTACTTCTTCCCCAGCCAGCTGGATCAGACACTTCTAAAGCAAAGGAGAGCAGGCACATGTGAATCTCAGATGAGTCAACCAGTCAAGTCTCTGCAAGCAACAGGAATCCCAGTCTCAAAAACCTGGCTCTGTACCTTTCATGGGAATCATTTGGGATTATCATTTTCCCATCACCCCAGCAAAACGAAACCCAGCTGATGACTTAAGCAACCACCCAGACCTGCTGGGTAATGTGCTGGAAAAGCTCTGTAACACCAGCTCCAAGGTGCTGACACTGGGAATTTGGGGAATTTACATATGGAGATAATTGCTCAATAGGAGAGAAACGGGATTGTTACACTGGGCTCAATCTCTGAGGATCTGCCTCCTTGAAACTTCTTCAGTGATTCCTTTTTTGAGCTCTTGGCCCCAAAACTGTCACACACCTCAGCCGAGGCCTGAATTCTGCTGAGCTCCTGCTTGCAATTCATGAAAAACCCAAATGTGAGATCTCTGCAGAGCCCCACATGACACATCATTCCTCAAATTCCTGAGAATGAGCTTTCCCTCAGCTTCCCATCCAGCTGTGCATGACTTCACCACAGCTTCACCTAGGCCACGGTTCTTACCTTGCTCCTCCCTAAAAATGCCTCATGAGACAATATTGAAGCTCTTCAGGAAATTCAGGCTGTGTGACACTGGCTGTTCCCACCAGGATTGATCTCCCTGCTGCAGGAGGAAGCTGGGCTCAATCAATTTGCTTTATCTGTGAGAAACCCTCATTGTTCTTCCTTATCTCCTCTCTCTCATTTAGATAACAGTTTCCTTGTTTATTTATTAGAGCTAAATTCAGAGATGATTTTAGTATATTTTCTAGGAACTGCAGCTTATCATTTTCTGGCTCCTCCCTTTCAGGGATAATTCACACTTACACCCCTCCAGTGCAAGATTACACAAATTATGCTGCTACCTAAAAATAGCCAGGCACTTTACAAACTTCATTCCATTTATGAGATGTGTGTGTAAATACAAGCTCAGATCCTGAGCTGGCATCCTCTCCAAGCAGTTCTTGACACTGCAATGTGCAGGTCCATCATAGTTTGCCTAAAATTTTGCTGATTTTATATTTAATCAGTGGGGTTTTTTTTTTAATATGTATTCCAGGTATTCTTCCCTAACTGGCATTTCAATGGAGAGAGACCACATGAAAGATCTCAGAAGATACCTGGCACTGAAATATATCCAGTACCTCGTCCTGTCTTCCTCCAATGCTGTCAGCACCCTGCTGGGGCTGCTGGGCAGTGCCTACACCATCATCCTCCTGCAGTCTGCCAAGGTCTCCTCCAAGTCCACTGCAGTCCTCATCTCCAGCCTGGCCCAGGCAGACATCCTGGTTTTGCTTAGCCTGGTTTTGGGGGGTTTTGGTGCTGGTGTCTCATCCCTGGCACAGGTGCTGCTCATGGCCAACACCCACCTGAGCTGTGTCCTGCTCAGCTGTGTGGCCCTGGAGGCTTATTTAATCACCTTCCTGCCCTCAGAGTCACGGCCCCACAGGACAGTCAGCAATGCCAGGCTGCTCTGCAGGGGGGTCTGGGTGCTGGTGGCTGCAGAGTGTGTCCTGTTCCTCCTGGATGAGCACCTGGGGGCCAGCACTGCCTCTGCCCCCTCCTCTGCCACCCTGGGGCTCCTGCTCCAGCTCTCCAGCACAGCCACAGCCCTGCTCCAGTCCCTCTGCTACATCCTGGGAATTCTGCTGAGGATTGCCAACGTCTACATCTACTACAAGATATTTTTCAGCATGTCTCCCAGGTCCAGACTCAAATCCAAGTAGGATGTGTTCCTTCTGGGAGTGCTGGGACAGGACAAGACCCTTAATGCAATTCCAGACCTCTGTTCAATGACCAGGACCAAGGCTCACCAGGGAGTTTAAACCTTCCTGATCCTGGTGCTGTCCAGCTGTTATTGAGGAGAGTTTGGGGCTGAGAAGCCCCTTGGCATTGAGACACCACAGCTGGTGTGTGTTTATTTAGACTTTATTCACTGTCGAGGTGAAACAAAAGACATTTCATGGTTGCACACCAACCCCACTATTTTTTATATCAAAAGGATGCTTAAAGGCTTCCTCAGGGATCTGTTGAGCCAAGAGTTGTGTAGTTGTTTACTGAAGACAGGATCTAAACTATTCCTAGCTCAGGTGACCCCAGGTTGTGCAGGTGGGGTGGAGAGACAAGGTGAGCACCAAGGGGTCCAAGGTGGGCTCAGGGCATCAGCCCCACCTGGAGAGCTCCTGGGACAGAGCTGGGCTGAGCTGCCACCCCTTGGGACCTTCCCAGAGCTGCTCTTGGGAGGCTGCCACAGCAAAGCAGGAATCAGCTTCTCTCACACCCTTCTTCAGAAATGAAGGGGAGGGAAGCTGCAATGCAGCTGTTTGCTCCTGGGAGAGAGTTTGAGAACCCCCCTGTGTGGAGGATCCATGAACTGCACCCACTGAGCCCAGTGGCTCCACGGCTGTGGGTTTAGAGCAGGGGGGGCTTGTTGGGATGAGCAGAGCTGTCCCACCTCCCCTGGCAGATACCTCTGACACAATGCAGACATGGCCATGGGCACTTCCAAATCCTCACACAGGAGCTCCAGGTACAGACTGTGGTGAGCAGACACTGAGCTTCTGCCAGACATTCTGTCATCCCCAGATGTTTCTGCCATTCCCAGATCATTCTGCCATTTCCAGGTTATTCTGCCATCCCTAAATCCTTGTGCCATTCCCAGATCATTCTGCCATTCCCAGATCATTCTGCCATTCCAAGGTTATTCTGACATCCCCAGATGTTTCTGCCATCTCCAAATCCTTGTGCCATTCCCAGATCATTCTGCCATTCCCAGATCATTCTGCCATCCCTAAATCCTTGTGCCATTCCCAGATGATTTTGCCATCCCCAAATCCTTGTGCCATCCCCAGATCATTCTGCCATTCCCAGGTTATTCTGCCATCCCCAGATGATTCTGCCATCCCCAAATCCTTGTGCCATTCCCAGATCACTCTGCCATTCCCAGATCTTTCTGCCATCCCCAGCTCGTGGCTGCAGCACCAGCAGCTGAGTGCTGACTTTGCTTCTCAGGGGACTCAAAGGGAAGCTCTGCTAAGGGCTGGGGATCAGTAAAAGCAGAGCAGAAATGTAATCAAGTCAATTAAACCCTTGGATGAACATTCCCAGTCAAAGCTGATCCCGTCAGCAGGAAGGATGTCCTAACAACTTGATGCACTGTGATAACCTGTTCTTGCTCCTGAAACCAGAAGTGAGACACTTCCAGGAAAAATGAAATGTTACTTGAAGTGCTGTAATTAATAAAAATCTATTTTGTTAAAGCCTGGGCATTGTTTATGTATTTTTGCTGAGGTTCTGCTAGAAAGATCTAGAGGAGACAATTGTTTTGTTACAGCCCACATTGGCAAGATTTTTATAGTGAATGTTTAGACCACATTTGGTTCCTTGGTTAACAAAGAGAGAACCCAGAGACATCAGGGGATGTTCTATCTCCTGCCTTATCTCAGCAAATTCACAGTTTTGCTGTGGTGCAGTTCCTGGCAGCTGATCCCCCTCAGCCCCACTTCTGATCACCTTTGCAGATGGAGAGGAAACAAAGCCCTGCACAGGATGATGGAGCTGATAAAGGGAAGAGTTCCCCCTGTCAGCAGGAAGCCACCAGGGAAGACCCAGGGGTGCTGGTGGTTTTACTGTGCTGTGAGTCCCTCCTGCTGCCCTGTGCACACCCAGCAGTGTGATTTCCCAGGAGAATCAGCAGCCTTTGGCTTTTCCCTTGGCTGCTGCCACCTCTGCACATGGAGCAGCTCAGGTGACCTTGGAGATCCCTTCAGCCTCGATGATCTGACCCAATGTCCCTCCTGAGAGCAGCTGGGGCTCTGGCAGTGGTCAGGCTGGAAGGGAAGGAGATGCTCCACAAGGAAATTCAGGGACAGAGCACCAGGCTCAGAGAGATCTGCATGGCTGGGACACCCAAAGCACTCAGCAGTCAAGGACAGACCCTCCAGTCCCTTTGTTCACAGCCTCATCTGAAGTTTCCAAACCCTTAAAATAAAGAGGGCTTCTCTGCACTTCAGCTGAAGCACACCAGCTGTTTTTATTTTCCACTTGGATACCATTCCCTGAGTCTTTTTGGCTGACTTTGGTGGTTGATGGAGCTGTGGCTGTGGGGTCAGATTCTTCTCTACAAAAGAGCTCAGAATCTGCCCTTGTCAAGAGCTTGGAGTCACAAAACCATGGGAAAGGATCCTTAAAGGTCATTTAATCTTCCTCCTGCCATGGGCAGGGACACCTTCCACTAGCCCAGCTTGCTCCAAGCCCCATCCAACCATGGACACTTCCAGGGATCCAGGGGCAGCCACAGCTTCCCTGGGCCACCTGTGTTTATCTTGGAGCTATTTCCTGCACCAAACCCCCAATCCATCCTTTCCAGGAGCACAAAAGCCTTTTCTGGGCTGCAGGGAGAGGAACCCATCCCTGCAACAGGGAATTCCAAAGGGAACAGGGATGAGCATATCACAGCTGGCATGGGGCAGCTGAAGGGAGGCATTTCCCTCTCACAAAAGGCTCTCCCAGGACATGGGCTTAGTGTAAACTTTGCTTCTTGGAAGAAAAGTGGTTTATATTTCACTGCTTGTAAGTGACTGTCAGCTAGGACTTCATCACTTCATCCTGGAGCAGCAGCACCATGTGAGCAGAAAGATAAAATAAAAGAATTTTTGGAACAAATATGTAATGGTGCCCATGAAAGAGGAATTCCCATGTCATAGGGATGACCAAAATCCTTAAATTAGAGCTGAGGCTGCACAGCATGTTTACTTTACTAAATGGTTAAGGCAAGGGGGAAACTTTTCTCCTACTTTTGCTGGGAACCTTCTTTCAAAGAAAATTTCATAATGATCCAGGGGAAAGAAAAGACTCGCACAGGAAAACATTTTTCTACTAAAACGAAATCATTTTTAGAGATGAGTCTTCTGAAAAAACACTTAGATTTGGAGGTCACACCACCCTTGGAGCTGATTGGATTGAGAAGATGGGTTTGCTCCCTGCAGTAAACCACGTTAGAAGACGTTGAACGTTTTTGGGAAATGCAGCTCTTCCGAGATCAAAATTCCGGAAAATTAGGGGTAATTTGGTTTTTTCTAATAGATACTGGCTCCATTTTCTTGAATTCACAGCTGCTTCCACGAATGTCACTTAAAGCACCTCCGGGGGTGTTTAATAAGGGAACCAAAGTGCAGGAAGGTGTTTGGGCTGGAGCAGTGGGTGGTCCTGGCCACCCCCACACACCGTGTCCGGCACGGCTCATCTGAGGGGTTTTGGCTCTTGTGTTTGCAGCATCATTCCAGGAATCGCTGCCGGTCGGGAATCCCCCTCTCGCTTGCACATCGTGCCCTCTGCTGGGAGAGAGGGATCAAACCAGCCCCAAAAAAACCTGCTTTGCTCTGGCACGTGGTGGAGAATTTGGGCAAAGGGGGGATGGCTTTGGGATGAAGGAGGGCAGGGTTAGGTGGGATATTGGGATGAAATTCTTCCCTGGGAGGTGCTGGCACAGGGTGCCCAGAGAAGCTGTGGCTGTTCCTGGATCCCTGGAGTGCCCAAGGCCAGGCTGGACAACCTGGACAACTAGCCCAGGGCTAGTGGAAGGAGTCCCATGGCAGGGTGGGGCTGGATGGGCTGTAAGGTCTCTTCCCAAGGGACCAGTGTGTGATCCCACAATGTGACACAGGTCACAGCCAGCTCCACACCTGTTTGCCAAACCCACCTTTCAGTGGCCACAAAATTCCCCTTTATTGTTTTGGGACCTCTCCCTTACACGGTGCAATTGCCAAATAAATCCCCCGGGGGCTCTTTGTCCACTGCTTTGTGCCCAGGATGGTTTGAGGCAGGACAAGAGCCCTGTCCTGCTCTGCAGCCCTCTGGAGCTGTCCTGGATGGGTACCTTGCAGCAAAATTGGGGGAAATGGGATTGTGTGTGCAGGGGTGGCTCTGGAGGTTGCTCCTGGAGAGCTGAGCTTTGTGTCAGGATGTGACAGGGGGTGACACATTGAACATTTTGATTCCTTCCTTTCCCTCACACTGACCCCCGTGTTTTCCTGACATTAGGCTGCACAGGCATCCAAACCAGAAGCTTCTCCTTTTGGCGTCAGCAGTGTAAATAAATGGCATTTGTGATGTTTGGATTCCATAAATGTATTGCTCTTGGCTTTTCCCTGGGCGTGCTGAGGAGCAGAGGGATGGAGCCCCGGGCTCTGATCTGTCTCCAGGCACAGGGAAGTTTGTTTTCAGAGCCTGGTGACCATGGGGAAGTGTGGGACTCTGCCTGTCCCCCACAGGAACTGTCATTTCCCCAGCCCTGTGCAGAAGCAGCTCCTGGAACAGCAGCTGGAGCTCCCAGGGGCTGCAACTCCCAGTGCCCACCACAGAATGGTTCTGTTGGGAAGGAATTCAAACATCATCTAATCCAACCCTTCCATGGACAGAGCAGGCTGCTCCAAGCCCCTTCCATCACTGCCCATGCAGCTCCAAGCTCAGCACCCAGGGCTGCTCCTCTGGCACATTCCCCAGCCCAGCTTGTGCTCTTGCCACGGTGGGGAGCCACAACCCTTCAGGTTTTGTCCATCCAGCACAGCCCTGACCCAAACTGGGCTAAATTCCTCCTGGAATTTAGAAATGATGACCTGGGGCACCCAACCTCTTGCCAGCTCCAAGCCCTGGCAGGGCTGAGTTTGTTCCTGTTTGCTGCAAACCTGAGTTTGGGAGGAAAACCCAGCACCTCACTGGTTTAAAATTCAGAGCAGATGCATCACCACAGGAGGTACCAAACAATTATTTAAAATCGATTTTAGTTAATTTTTTTTTTCTTTTAATAGTGGAGTAGGAATATTTATACTTTCATCTTCCCTGGGTGAGTCACGAAAACTCTCCAGCTTCTCCCCCAAGGATTTTTCATGGGCATGAGAACACCAAGAAAAGGCATTTACTTGTAAACACCATGGTTAGCTGGAATTCACCCCAGAACAGAACCCCCACTCAAGTGAAGAGGTCACACTATAAGCAGATACTTTACCATAGTTTACATTTTCAGATGGAGCCAGAAGCAGAAGCACGGGAGATTTTCCTCTGCCTGCCAAACAAAACCAGGGGATGTGAATCCAGGTGGACACTGACCTTGGGGCTCCCCTCAGGGCTGCTCTGGGGACCTCCAGGGCTTGGGGATCTTGATCCCACCTGGCCCCAATTCTGCTCTTTGTTACTTTTCTTAAAATCCCCTACACCTTTTAGACATCAGAGCCATAATCTGGAAGCTTTTTTCCCAGTCTCCTTTTATTATGATGGTCTGTTTGCCCTAACTCTCAGGAAGAAAAAGGAAAAAAAACAGGAGGAGGAGGAGGAAAAAGGGATGCAAACCCCATTTTTCCTCTGGGCTTGAAGGTGGGTTATGCCTCTGAGACTGGGAATATTTTCTGCCCAATTTTCAGTTTTTGGGCTCCAAATCTCAGTGCATGAGGAAATGCAGATTTGCCTGTTCTGTGGCTGATCCAAGATGCAGGAGCAGCTCAGGGACACACAGACACTGCAGTTACTCCAAGGGAGAGCTTTGCCCCAGGAGATAAATAAAAGAGAGTGGGGAAAACATCAAAAGGAGAGGGATTGTCTGTGAAGAAAAAGGTTTTTTCTCCTAGGAGGCTGCAGTGAGAATGAGAGGGAGGAGGCTTCAGGAGCCTCGTGGAGCTGCTGACCTTGGACCAGGCAAAATCTGCTCCTCACCGGGGTCAAAAGTTGTATTTGCTTTTGAGAAAAGCCTCGGAGCTGCAGCTCCTTAATCCAAGAGCAACAACCCCGCGTGTCCCGGGGAGGAGGGAGGAGGGAGAGCATTTCAGGCTGAAAGAGGGATGGAAAAACTGCAAACCCCCCCTCCTGCAGCCCCCTCCCAGGGGGTGAAGCTGCCAGGACCTGCCGTGCCAGGACTGAGATGTTTTCGTGCCAACCATGGAACCAAAAGGAATCAGGCATTTGTGACATTTGTGACACCAGGGCTGGATGCTTGACCCCAAGAGCTGCTCTCCCAGGAGTGCCAGGGCTCCAGAGGTGGGTCCTGGGCTCAAAGGCTGAACCACACTTGGGATCTGATTGCTCCAGTAATTGCTGAGAGAAGGGCTGGGAAACAGCTTAAAATCCATCCAGCAAAAAGGTGGGAAAACACCTCAAACTGGAACTGCAGAATGGCTTCAGCCTCCTTTCAGATTCCTCAGAAATTTCAGGCTCATCCTGCCCTTCCCTTGTGTGGAAGGCAGCTGACATTATTCCTTTAACTATTTGGGTGTAAAAGACTCAATAACCTGTTTTTGAGTGATTTTTAAATTCAATTATCTGCACATTTCATTGACAAGGCAGGAGGCACAATGAGCAGCTGAAAGAAGGAAGGCATTTCTGAATACCTACATGGACAGAGAGCAGAGATGAAAAGCAGATGTTGGAGGCAGCTGTGTAAAACAAATATTGAGGGGGCCAGAGAAGATATCATAAAGAAATAATATCCCCACTGATATTTCCCCAAAACCATCTCTATTGCTGTTTAGAGCAGGTTTTTAGGCAGACAGGCTTTTAGGCAGTCAGGTTTTTTATCCAGTCAGGTTTTTTATCCAGTCAGATTATGAGGCTGAGATAAAAAGATAAAATACATTAAATCCTTCAGGAATGGGGACTCCACCTCTGCTGTGCCAACACCTGACCAGATTTTTCATGGAAAAACCAATGGGAATGAAGCCCAGCCCAGCCCTGTAACAGGGATAATGCCCAATGCTTCCAGAGATTTTGGGATTTCACCTGCAGAAATCAAAATCAGGGCTTGGAAGGAAATAAAAATAACTGGTTTTGGTCAAGTTAATTTCTTTTCTGACTGATCATGCTCCCTTGCTCTCACAAAAGGAACACAAATGTCTCAGCTGTTCACAATCCAGTTTTGGAAAGTTCTGTTTGCTTCATCCTCCAAGCAAATCAGAATTCCCAATCAAACCAACCACAAATTCATCATTTGAGCATTTTTGATCAGTCTCAACTCTCAGTCCAGAGCACAGGCCTGGTGCAAACTCCAACCTCATTTAATCTCCCTCAGCTCCTTTCTCCAGGAAAGTGATGGTGAAAGGATGTCACAGAAAGATCTTAATTTTTTTTTTTTTTTTCCCAGGATGAAATTGAGAAAAGATAAAACCAAGCTGTGGCAAGACTCAGGTCTGACCTGAACCACCAAGGAGTTCTTGCCCTGCCTGGGAGAAGCTTTCACTGAAAAGTGATTCCCCACAACTGGATGTGAAGAAAGGAAAAATCCACTTTTCTGTCCATTTGTCCCATTTGACTTCCCCAGCCCTGAGGATGTTCCTGGAGAGGGAATGTGCCCCAAGCAGGAGGGGCCACCAGGGATTCCCCTGCTTCATCCTGGCACATCTAAAGCCTGATGCTGGTTTCAGCCCAGATCTAATACAAAACACAGCAACAAAACCATTTTCCCTAATAAATAAAACCTATAATAACCACAGTCCTGATGCAGAGATTAAACACATTAAATTAAATTAAATTAAATACATGCCAAGGCACTTGGTTTTACTCAATATAAATAAAACTTCAGTCAAGTTCCTGAGTCACAAAAATGCTTGTCAAGGCAGGTTTCTCTTTGACACAACTGCTGAAGATGACACATTTCCTTGTCTGCAAGCATTCTCCAAGGAGAAAACTTCAGGCAATGAAAATAGTTTGGCATTTCACCAAGTATTTAAAATATTTAACAATGACCTTGAGAATTAGACAAGGATCCAGTTAAAGCCCTGGTTTGAGGGGAAAAAAAGGACAAAAATATGTTTCCTAGCAGAATCTGGTCCTGGTGTGTGTTTACTGCAGAGCTTATCTCAGCTGTGCTCTGGACACAATGAAAATGAGCTTAAAAACAAAGGAAAAGGAAACAAGTTTAACTCCTTGTCTTAGGAATACCCTGTGACCCAGGGAATTAATTGAATTTCCAGAATACCTGATCACTTCCTTCCAAATAGTCAAACAGTTGCTCATAACAAGGAGAGGGACTAAATCTTGTGCTGATACAGAAATGGGATTTTTTTTTTTTATTCATGGAAAGGATCTTTGTGGCTCATTGCTGGCCCAGTGAATGAGCTGTGGGTCTGCCTTGGACAAGACCACTCCAGGCATTCCCTAGATATTCCAAACATTCCAAATATCAGCTCCTGTGCTTTGTGAATGGGGTCAGATCACATGGAAGAACCCAAAGATTAGACCAGAGCTCTCTGGTGGGTGCATTTCTCTGCTATTTATCAATTCTAAACAAAACAAAAAAATTACTTCAGCCCACTGTGATTTTGCACAAAGAGTGGAATTTAAGAGATGTGTGCTGAGCTGGGAGCTGCTGGGATGTGCTGTCTTTGTGGTGAAACTGCTCCTTTCCTCTTTCATCAACCTGAAAAACAACCCCTGGTGCCCCAGGTGTTTCTTCTGCCTGGGTTTTGTGGTCCAACAGACAGGAAAAGGGGTTTTTGGTGGGCACATCCCATTAGTCCTCACACACCTGTGTGTCTTTGTACAATGTGCTGAGAAGATGGGTCACCTCTTCTTCCCATACTGTGGGTCCTGCCACATTTCCTAGGATTTCTTGACAGGTGCATCCCTGGAGGGAGAATCCCCACAATATTCCCAGGTGGTGAAGCTGTGCTTGGTTAAACTCCAAGGAAATGGGGCTGGAAATGGGGAGTTTCCATCACTCCAAGGTGGAAAGCTCAGAACAGG
The DNA here is from genome assembly GCF_903797595.1 of Erithacus rubecula. Lineage (NCBI taxonomy): Eukaryota > Metazoa > Chordata > Aves > Passeriformes > Muscicapidae > Erithacus > Erithacus rubecula. The sequence continues at coordinate 4,836,460 of NC_136667.1, read as the reverse complement.
GAGAGAAAATGTGATGTGATGACCCTGAGAACTCTGTGCTTTAATCTCTGCCACCATTTTAATGGATTATTAACTGACAGTTCCTAACTTCTTTTCCAGAAACACAGGAATCAGAAAGGAAAACAGAACCATTTTAATGAGCATTTGCTTCAGTCTCTGCATTTAGGTTCAGATTTTCACATTGAGAGGATTTTCCTCAGCTCCCAATCACTCAGTGGTGTTCTTCCCATAAATTAATGGATTTAGGAAATGCCCAAAAGCTTCCAGACTTCCAACCACAAAGAAAGATAAAATAAACCAAGTAATTTAAGTTATATTACAATTGCCACAAAATGCCCTTCGTGTGTTTAGAAGACACGTGGCACTTGGGGACAGGGTTTAGTGGTGGCTTTGGCAGAGCTGTCCTAAAGACAGAAATTAATCAAAGAAACCTCTAAACCAAACAATATATTTTTTATTATCCTGTACCTCTTTGGAGGCTGTAGGAAACCACGTCATGGATCAACACTCCAAGTATTATTCAAACAAAGATCAAAACAAGCTCTGCAGACCTAAAGAGCACATCCAAAGTTATGCAAACAATCCCCAGGAGATCCAGCCATGCCAGCAGCCCTTCCAGGGGGCTGCTCTTCAGCTGAGAAAGGTTTGGAGTAAGTTGGGTCAAAGAAGGTAGAAAAGGAAAAAGGTTGGTAGAACTTAACCAGTATCTGAACTGGGTGGGATCCACCCAAGCTGCTGGCAGGATTCCTCACCATCTTCATAATTCCATATTTTCAGTCTTACCAGGCCAGGCTGGACAAGGCTTGGAGCAACCTGGGATAGTGGAAGGGGTTGGAAGGAGATGATCTTCAACTTCCCTTCCAACCCAAACCATTCTGTGATTCCATGATTCTTAATTTCCCTTAATTTCCACAGAACAGATGCATGCCCTGCATTTATTTTTGCCAGTTTGTGCATTATTTTTTAGCTCATTGGGTGTGTTAATGGTTACTGTTGTCAATAACAGGGTTTCCAAACAATTTCTGGCTGACTTTGTGAGCTGGCTGCCAGCTGGACAGAACGTGGAGCCCAGCTCCAACTTTCTAGTAATTGTCTAAAAAACGAGATTTCTTAACGGAAAGTTCTCAACGGATTTCTTAATGGAAAGTGTTTTTAAGATTTTCATTGATTTTCCTCTCCATCCTCAGTTTCAGCATTTGACATGGGTTTGCTGAACAGGACACTGAGGGTCACAAAACGAGCTCAAGATTAAACCCACCTCAGGCAGAGCTCAGCAAAGAGAAGCGACACAAAGACTGCACAGAGCAGGCAAAGCCTGAGCTTGTCCTGGTTATCAGAGCCACACATTTATCAGCAGGAGAAAAGGAGAGATTCCCTGCTGCAGGGGCGTGGGGAGGAGCTGGTGCTCTCCCTGCAGCTGGCAAAGGCAGCAAGCCCAACGTGCCAAACACGTCCCCCTCGTGCTGGGAGATAAAGCTCACGTTGAGGGAGCACAAACAACAAGCAACAGCCACACGAGGCTCTGTTAATCACTTCCATGTGCCCATTATTAGCTGGGGAGGCTGAAAGGGAGGGGGAGATCAAGCAGGGCCAGACTGATTCAGACTTTGCAGCAGCAGCACTGTGGATTTTTATTAAATGAGGAGTGTGTGTGCTGCTCTGCTGCCATGAGCATCCACGAGGCAGAGGAGGGTGCACAGAATCATCCCCAGCCCTGGAGTGTGGCTACTGGTAAAAGCAGCCTTGGATTTTCTCTGCTGCTCAAAGAAAATGTAAGAGAAGGAATTAATAATAAAAGAAAAGCACCTGCAGGGTGCATGAGAGGTGGCAAAGGTGTTACCTGCCTTGCCAATGGAATCAAGTCTATCCTCAGTTCTATGATCTAATCTGTAAAAATGCAGTTTGTTTCTTTATTAAAGGGCTTTTTGCTTCTCTGCTGCCTGAAGGAAGTTTGTTGCTACATCCTTTTCACTGCTCTCCTTCCATGGGGGGGAACCTACAGCCACCCAAAATCTGAGAGCTCTCTGTCCCCAGAAGGTTGTCCCTTGTCCCAGCCAAGCACACAACAATTCCATCATTCCTGCAGGGCTGGGAACAGCTCAGTGGGGCCAGAGCCCCCCACTGCTGGTTGTCAGGGCTGCTCTGCCCTGCACAGGGATGTGCAAGCACAAGGCAGTGCTCACTCCAAGCTATTCCAATTTATCCCTCAGGAAAAATGTATCCCCCAAACCACCAGTGTTTGCTGCAGGGCTGGCTCTGGGAAGAGCTTTATGGCTCTGCCTAAATATTTGGGTTTCTACTCACTCCATGTTTCCATCAGCCTGCTAATCACCCTGTAAAAATAGGAATTCCTGCTCTAAGGAGATAATGAGCTCACCCTGAGCAGCTGCAGGGAATCAGACATGGCAACCTCAGTGCTGCCCAATGCTCCAAGGTCTTTCCTCTGTGTGAGGCAGAAGAAAAGTTAATGAGGATCTAAATCAAGCAGTGTCCATTTGCTATTTCCTGATTTAATTTATCAGAGGCCTGGCACAGTCCAGCTTGTGTGAGGGATTTAGGTGAGCTCCTTACTTTGCATCTTCTCTGCTGGGAAGTGATTGGTTCCCAGATTTTGGGTCAAAATCTCCTGTGCCAGCGTGGCACATGTGAGGTTATGGAATGGTTTGGATGTGGAGTGACCAGGATTATCCATTTTCAGCCCCCTGCCATGGCAGAAACACCTTCCACTGTCCCAGGTGCTCCCAGCCCTGTCCAGCCTGGCCCTGGACACTGCCAGGGATCCAGGGGCAGCCACAGCTTCTCTGTGCCAGGGCATCTCCATCCTCACAGCCAAGAATTTCTTCTCAATATCCAACTTAAATCTCACTTTCCTAATCCTAAAGCCATTCCCCCATGTCCTGTCCCTCCAGGGTCTTGCCCAAAATCCTTCTCCAGCTCTCCTGGAGTCCCTTCAGGCCCTGGAAGGAGGGTTGTTCATACATTTATTTATTTAGGGGGAGATAAATCTGTGAGACCAAGATACACGTTTGCATTAGAGGAGCCTCCAAGCTAAAATTGCAGGAATAGTTCAAGAGTTGCACAACCACATTGTATGAAAAGCAGGAGAACACATTTGCAGTGACCCTCAGGAGACAGAGTTTGGCAAAGCACTCAGTGCTCTTGGTGAAATAAAACATGCCCTGCAATCCTTTTTACTGATGATATCAAGTGTAATATTCAATGGTCTTCAGAGGCTGAAAGCTGCTCTGCTGCTTTTGGATTGAAATGAATTGATTTGACTTTAAATTAACAGCAGATGACTTGTGGGAATGTTTATTCCCATATATTCCACTTTGGACTATTTTTTGCTCTTTAAAAGTGTTAGAGCTGAAGGCAGCATTCCCTGGAGCTCCAGGTAGCAAACAAATGGGCAACAAAACCCATCACACCTGACATCCAGCTTGGCATCCCACAGCAGCAACGCTGCAGCCCCCAAAATTTAGAAGTGCAGGCTTGAAAATCAGCAGATGTTCAACTTCTGCCAGGGGTGGGTGTGACTGAGGAATGTTTTGCTGGCTCTGAGCCCCAGTCCTGCTCTGGCAGAGGACAGGTATTTATAGCACAGGTGAGTCCCACCCCAGCTGGTCCAGCACTTCCCAAAATTCTGAAGGGTCTGGGCTGCCAGGAGCTCCTCAGGCTGGGATGAGGGAGCCAGGGCTGTGTCCTGCTCATCCACACCCTGCTGCAGGTCCCCAGGGCTGGAATGAAAAGCCCTCTAAGATCATCCAGTCTACCTGTTAATCTAAAAATGCACTTTGCTACTAAACCATGTCCCAAAGTGCCACACCCACACATTTTTTTTAACTCTTCCAGGGATGGTGAATCCATGGTCAACCTATTCCAACATCTGACCACCCTTTCCATGATGAAATATTCCCTAATATCTGAATTAAATCTTCCCTGGCCCAGCCTGAGGCTGTTCCCTCTTGCCCTGTCCCTGTTCCCTGGAGCAGAGCCTGACCCCCCAGCTGTCCCCTCCCGTCAGGGAGTTGTGCAGAGCCACAGGGACCCCCCCTGACCCCCCTTTTCTCCAGGCTGAGCCCCTTTCCAGCTCCCTCAGCCCCTCCTGGTGCTCCAGCTCCGTTCCCAGCTCCATTCCCTGGACATGCTCCAGCCCCTCAATGTCTTTCACATCACAAGGGGCCCTGACACTGCTGTGAGCTTGTAAAAATGTGTAAAATTACCTGCCTTCCACTAATATAAAAAGCCAGGGAAAAAAAAAAAAACAAACTCCTGGAGAAGTCTAAGTTTACCTGAAAATCAAGCCAAACAGGTTTTTCTCCCCTTTTCTGTGTGCTGCTGTCATGAAATGAGAGTTTGAACGTGGAGGTATCAAGTTCGCAGCAGTTTAAATGTTAAACGTGGCCTGGAAAAGCAGAGCTCTCTAAAAGCTTTCATTGAGCCTTGTTTAGCCCTGCTCCTTCTCCCCTCTTGTGGCTTTCCACAAGTGCTCCATTCATGGGGACCCTGGCCACCAGAGCCCCTAAAATTGTCAGGGCAGCCCCAGTGGCTCGGCCTCATTAAAGGGTTTGTGTTTGGGGACGTGCTGTGGCTGCTTTCATCTCCAGACTGAGCTCAGGTTATTTTTACCCATCAGCTTGGAGGGGCTGAGCCTTTGCTCTGGGTGTTTGCCAGAGCAGCCTCAGTGCTTAACACAGCTCCAGAGCTCTCCCAGATTGAGGAAAACTCAGCCAAATAAAGAACCCCAAAGGTGAATGGGCTGGGGGAGAGCTCTGGGTCCTGCCATGCTCTGGTGGGCAGAGATTTTTTTTGCATTTGTGTTCCCCAGCTCATTCTGCAGGGTTTTTATCTCATTTGTACTGGTTTGTGTAGGATTCCCTTCTGGTTCTTCCCCAGGAATTTCTCCCTGGGAGAAAAGGGAGCAGGAATTTCCTTTGTCCCTTCCCAATTTCCAACCTCCCACCACGTGCCAGGAGCACAGGTTGAGGTTTTCCAGGTGAGGATCCAGGCTGCTCCCAATGCTTCCCTGGGGCTACAGGGATCCTGAACCTGCTCCTTGTTTTTAATGTGTTCCAATATCTCCAGGAGTGACACAAACATCACTGAAATCAGCAGGGAGAGCTGGGACCCACATCTCAAACCTCTTTTTCTCTGCACTCTAAAGGTCAGTGGTAATAAGCCCCAAATTTCATTCAAATTGTCATTTTCTCAACTTGTCCCAAGAACCTGCATTGATGTCAAAAAAACCTCTGAACAGGAGAAACTCTTTCTTAGAGTTTCTGTAAAACTTAGCAAGGTTTTCAAGCTCTGTTTTTCATCCTGTGCACCCAAATAGAGTGGCAGCTTGTGGAGAAAACTATATGAAGAAAATATAGAGAAAATACATAGAAAATGCACTTTCTGGTGCAAAAATGCACCAGACAACTGAAATTGTGGCATTTCTGAGTTTTGGAGGCCTCTCTTTGCAGCATAAATTGATTCCACTCTCAGACACCAGGCAGGACACAAATTCTAAATGACAGTGTTGTCATTCGTAGAAGCAACTTATACAAGCCAACAAAATGGTTTCAAACCTTTATTTGTGTCAGGGCAGCTCTGTAAGACACAATTTTTATTATAAAACCTTTTCATCCTTTACCAAGGTGGTCCTTCCCACACCTGAGCTCTTGCCCAGGCTGTGCAAACCTGATAATAGAGGCTCAAACCCCAATTTTTCAGTGTAAGGTGTGTGAGGAACTGTTGGTTTGAATCCCAAACAGCACAAAGAGTTGCCAGTTGTCCTTATCCAGCATGGCTAAGCCATGGATGGGGGTGTGGATAAAAGAACACCATTCCCTGGCAGGGACAAGGGGCACACAGCAGGCCAGGGAGCCTTTGGGAGTTATCCCAAACTTTGGGAACACAAATGTCCACCTGCCAATGATGAAGTTCAAGGTCTGGCTGTGACAGCTCCAGGATGTGCTCCTTGTGCAAGGCTTTCCCTCAGAACAGAACAAAGTGAGTCCCAAGGAATATTCAGGTGTCTATCAAGAGAAAATGCACATTTTTACAGTGAGATTTCCCTTTGTTTTCTCAAATCCAACACAGAAATCTCCAAGGAAATAAATTTTTTGGAGCAAACATTTCAGAAAATTAATATAAGATATCCAGCAGCTCTTCCAGGATCCACTGGATTTTCCACAGTTTCTTCTGCAAGGCTGGGACTGGGACTGGGACTGGGACTGGGACTGGGACTGGGACTGGGACTGGGACTGGGATTGGGATTGGAATTGGGGTTGGGACTGGGGCTGGGATGGGATTGGGACTGGAACTGGAACTGGGACTTGGTTTGGGGCTGGGACTGGGACTGGGAATGGGAATGGGAATGGGAATGGGGCTGGGATTGGAACTGGGACTGGGACTGGGACTGGGACTGGGAATGGGACTGGGACTGGGACTGGGACTGGGACTGGGACTGGGACTGGGACTGGGGCTGGGACTGGGACTGGGACTGGGGCTGGGACTGGGACTGGGACTGGGACTGGGATTGGGATTGGGACTGGGACTGGGGTTGGGATTGGGATTGGGGCTGGGGCTGGTCTTTTCCTGGGACTGAGCCTGTAAAGCACTGCTTGTACCTGCTCCTTCCCACAGTAAATTTGGCCCAGCAGTAATTTGGGGTTCCCTTCTGGGTGCTGCCCTGGGTGGAGGAAAGGTCTGTGGGTACCTGGGTATCCCCTGCACGGGGGGACAAACACTGCAGTGATGTGTGGGCTGGGAAAAAGCAAACCTCAGGGAATGTCAGAGAGCAGCAGCTGGTAAATCCATACGTAGGAAAACAAACAAGGCTGGGCTTGGATTGTCCAAGTTCACAGCAGAGGTTACTTTACCTTGGCAGAGCCACGTCCACGACTTTGGGCTCGGAATTCCTGCAGCAGAGCTAAGCAAAACCATGTGTACTGCTGGAACCAGGGGAGGGTTTAACTCCAGGGCTGGGAAAAGGGGGATCAGGGGGGTCCTGTGGCTCTGCACAGCTCCCTGAGAGAGGGGACAGCTGGGGGAGAGTTGTGCTCCTCTCCCAAAGAAAGGGACAGGAGGAGAGGGAGCAGCCTTAAGCCATAGTGCAGGTTGGACATCAGCAGGAATTTCTCCATGGAAAAGCTTTGGAAGGGGCTGCCCAGGGAGGTTTGGAGTGCCCATCCCTGGGGGTGTCCAAGGAACTCCTGGAGGTGGAACTCAGTGCTCTGGGATGGTGACAAATGGGGATCAGTCACCCATGAGAGGTCTTGTCCAGCCTCAGGGATCCTGGGGATTTGTGAGAGGCTCAGTAGGATTTTGGGAAGTGGTAGGAGGGGTGTTTTGGGAAAGCTAAAGAGAACAGAAAGAGGGGAAATAATGTTTGGAGAAGAGGTGTAACAATGACTTGACAGAGAAGGGAGAGGCTCTGGCAACTCCTGCTGGAAAATGTGGGCTCAAAGCAGGGTTCAGGGAGGATCTGCTCCCGCACAAAGTGCTCCAAGGAACCATGTCAGGGGAGCTGAGAGGGGTGAACTCTCTGACCAGGGACCTGCCATGTGTCTGTGCTATTTAAAGATGTGTCAGGGTTGGGATAAATATAGAACTGCTCAGAATGGTCCAAAAAGTCACCTTGAGTTCTCATGGGAATATGAATGGTGAGCTTCAGATGAGTGCAGCCACAGCCAGAGCTCCCAAGGGAAAAACTCCCTGTGCAAAACTGTGGAAAACTGCCCTGCATGGGCTGGGACTGGGACTGGGACTGGGACTGGGACTGGGACTGGGACTGGGACTGGGATTGGGACTGGGACTGGAGCTGGGCTAGCCCAGCACCCAGGAACATCTCAAGCACTGATCCAGCCATGGCTGTGTCCCTGTCCAGCTGAAAATGGGGACAAACCTCCCAGATTTCTTCTTGCTGAGCAGATGTGTGGCTGTGGCAGGGCAAGGATGGCAAAGGGAAGCATAAAAGGATCCTCAATCCCAGAGGACCCAGCAGGTCCCATGGAAGCAGGGCTGCAGGTGCTGTTATTAACAAACAACAAAACCCCATTCTATTATTTCCCATTCCCCACTTGGCTTGGGGGAGTCCAGCATGATTAATAATTCGTGAAATTGCATTGCCAGAAACAAGAAACCAGCAGGAAAGACTTAAATCAGACTCTGTAAAACTAGAGGGGTTGATTTGCTTCAGTCTATTCACTTCAGTCGATACAACCACTATTAAATGTTGAGTAAATTCCTTGCTTTATGTAAATCCTTTCCCAAAGGAAAAGCAGAACAGCAAAGGAGGGAAGAGAGGAACCCAGGAGAAAATCCTGTGCTGGCTCCAAGCCACAGGAGGTGCAGTTGTCCCTCCCTGGTCACTTAGTGCTGATAAAATGGGAAGCCCATGAATTATGAGTGAGGCTCTCACATTTCATGGAGAGCTGTTCCCCAGAGTGGGGATGTGTGGGAAATAAGAATAAGATTTTTTTTTTCACTTTTGTTCACCAGAAAACACCCAGAGTTGGTTGATGGTCACCTTGTGCAGAAGGCAGGATTGGTTGGGGTGATGCCTTTTTGGGGCTACCTAAAAGCAGAGGCCAGACAGAATTAAGGGAATAAAAAGTGGTTATATTTATTGAAGGGCCTTCAGATACATTTTGGGCAGACAAAACTCCCCAAGGAGCTACACCCATATTTTCACACTTTTATAAATTTGGTCCATTTGCATATTGGGGGGTTAATCCTCCAGTTACAGCTTCAGGTAATGAAGTCATTTACCCCAATTTTGCTCCCCCCAAAACTCATTTTAGTCTACATTTCTCAGGGTGAGGTGTCTTTGACAGGAATTGTTGTGTCTGACCAAAATGGGAAAGCAGCAGCTGACACTGGATATGGAGTTTAGAGTTACACACTGAAGAATTGTGAGATTACAAACATGTGAAAAATAGAAAAGCTAAAATCCTAAGGTGTCATGGGAGAAGTGTGGACACCATGAACAGAGAGCTGACTGCACAAAGGGACACAGGGACAATGACACTGCAGGGGCAGGCAGCCAATGAATGTTCATTTTGGTCAAATTTTGGTTAAGGTTGGTTAAGTTTAGAGTATAAAAATACTTGTTTTATTCTAATAAATGATCTTCTGAGCACCAAGGAGGTCTGTGTGCCTTTGCTCCCCATTGCTGCAGGGGTGTGATGGGGCAGCCACACCTTGCCCAGGCTTGGAAGGACATCAGGAGTCAGCAGAGGAAAGGTAAAAGACAAAAATAGAGACATTGCCCTGTTGGGGTTGCTCTCCTCTTTAAAATAAAGCTCTGGTAACAAAGGGAAAGGTTGTAGAAGGAATTCCATCCTTATCTGGGCAGCTCCTTTCCCTGGCATGTGAAGCTCTTCTTCCCTCAGGAGTCCAAATGCTTTTAGCAAAGCAGCTTTAATTTGGTTTCTCTCCTGGATTTCTTTGCCTGCTGCTCCATTTCCAACCTGGTGGTCCTGAAGGAATGCCCAACTTCTGCCAGGAGATCCTGTGGGACACCAGCAGGAATTTTGGGTCATGAACTAGAGGGTTTGGGATGAATCTGAACTTCAGGCTGGGTTTCCAGTGGATGCCAAGTGTTTATTATGGGCTGGAGAAGGGAGGGTCAGGAGGAAGGTCAGGTCCTGGTGTACCAGGGTTGGGGGGGTTCCCTGATGGGCATTTTGGGGCCATTGCCAAGGAAATTCTTACCTGCATCTTCCAGGGGTATGGAGCAAACCCGGAGCAGACAGCCTTGGCTGCTTTGCCAAAAGCTTAATTGCAATTAGTGAGGCTGAGGGGAGGCCAAAGTCCCAGCAACAACTGGAGAGCAGGAGTGAAGCAGTGGTGGCATAACACAAATAAACCTGCTTGGATTTGCATAACACTGGGAGTTTGTGCAAAGCAAAGCTCAGGCTGGGCGAGATTAGCTCTGCTAATGAGCTTTGCTAATTCAAATCCTACAAGAGAGGCACAATTTGGGTGTTTGACCCTGGCTGGGCACAATCACAGAGCTCCCTGTGAGCCCTGGGCTGCAAACTGCCTCATTTTGGGGTTAAGAGGCAGAATCCCAGACTGGTTTGGGTGGGAAGGACCTCAAAGCTCATCCAGTGCCACTCATTGCCACCAGCAGGGACATCTTCCACTGTCCCTCCAGCCTGGCCTGGGACACTTCCAGGGATCCAGGGACAGCCACAGCTTCTCTGGCACCTGTGCCAGGACCTCCCCATTTCCCTCCTTTGCAAGGAATCTTCAATCTGTGATCAAACCCAGTCACTAAAAGCCATTATTAACACAACAGCAATGCTGTGCTCCCTGAGGACTGAGAATTTTCCAGGTCTGTGCTGGAGGATTTCTCTCCATGGTTTTGTCTGGTTTTCCATTATTCAACCCATGTGGCTTTTACCACTTCCCTTGGGAGCCTCCAGCAAAGCTCAATCTCTTCATTGTTCCAAACATTTCCTGATATTCAGCTGCTTCTTCCTTCTATTCATGCCCAGCAGAATTGTGCTCCTGCCTGGCTGCACCCTCGATTGTTTGGGGTGCTCCCAGCACTTTTAAACTGGGAGTTTTTGCTCCCAGAACACAGAATAAATCCCCTGATTTCTCATGTCTTTGGGATTTGTTGAAATTTAACCTACCTCTGTGCTCCTGCCTAGGAGCAGCAGCCAGCCCTGGACATATCCTCATTTGGTGTCTTCTCCCTTTATTTCTGCCCTGTGGTGGCTCTTCCTCTCCATCCTTCCCAAATTTTTTTGGTGGAACTCATTTTGCTCCAGGGAAACAGCAGTTTAGCTGCTGTCACATTCCAGGTGCAGCCCAGGGAACTGTGAGGGATGAAATGTGGGTATGGGAGCTCCTGCTGGCACTGACAGCTTGGGTTGGGAGGGACCCTAAGGATCATCCAGTTCCCTCTGCCATGGGCAGCATCACCTTCCAATCCACTATTCCTGCCTCAAAACCAGGCTCCACCATGTCTGGAATAGGAGCAGCCACCAGGATTTAGAAAAAAAAACCAGTAAACCAACTCTACATATCCTGATTTTTGTTAAAACTCTGCTCTGCAGGATGGGAAGAAAAAGAGAAGAGTTTTGGTGTCCCTTTGGGCACAGCTTGGGAATCAGCTCTGCCCAGCTGGAGTGGGTGGGCTCTGCTGGAAAACACCTGCTCCTTTTTCCAGGGATAAGATTTGGGAGTAGCTGGATCCTCCTATCAAAACAACAATGTCCATTCCCACTGGGATCTGTCCCTTTGAAAAGGGGAAAAGGAGCCAACAAACCCATCTCCCCCAGAAAACACAGACATGGGGAATTCTGAACGTATCCTGGAGAAGGGAATGACCAGGAATTTCTTTCCTGGATGTCATTTCTGCAGGGGGACACAGTGGGCTTGATGTGGTTGTGCTTAGAAATTGCTCCTGTTAAGGGGAAGATGAGGAATGAGTGAGAAGTCTGCAAAATTAATAGTTTCTCCATCAACAAGAGAAATTAAAGGCTCTGAAATGACTTAGACAACCTTGGAAGAGCCAGATTAAATTCCTGTAGGATTTGGGAAGCAAAGGAAAGAGGAGTGCTGGGAACTGGGAGAAGATGACTCTCCTGACTTATTTGGGATAAAAGAAAAACAAATTATGAAGACAAAATATGAGATTTTGAGGGATATTCAGGTCCAGGCTGTGGTGCCACCAGAATTTTGGATTTGCCTGACCCAGCAAGCAGCACAAATTTTTATTTTACCTTTTCCCAAATTTCATCAGCTCATGATCTTGCCTTTGCTTAAGTGCATTAAATACAGAAAGGCCCAAACATTTGGAAAAGAAATATCTTGGCATCTATTGGCAAAAAGTTCTCCTGGATAGGAAAGTAATGGAACGTTAAGTGCTGATAAATAAACAAACTGAGATTTTTAAATGAGGCCCTTTTAAAATTGCAAGGGGACGCCTTCAAATGGGCACTTGCCTTTTGTTTTTCTTCTTTGCCATCTCTCTGCAGCACTTAAAATTATTTAAAAATTCTTCTAAATGCTTATTAAAAAAAAAACCAACAAAACTGAAAAGATGATGTTTTGCACTTCCGTTTGATTCCAAAGGGATTTTTGGTTGCTGTGTTATAAAACTTTTCAAAAAAAGGTTTCAAATGGAAGCCCTGACAAAGCATGGAACATTAGGAATTCTGCAGCATTAATGAGCTCTTGAAGAGTCAGAGAATCATGCAGTAGTGGAGTGGTTTGGCTGAAGGGAACTTGATGCTCACCCATTTCCACCCCCTGCCATGGCAGGGACACCTTCCACCATCCCAGGTTGCTCCAAGCTCTGTCCAACCTGATTCTGTTCAGGAATTTTCCTTTAAAATCTTTTCTAGCATCCACCATGATCTCTATAAAGTGGTATTTTTTTCTCTTTTCTGCTATTACTGATCTTTTCCTTTAGTTTTCATGAGAAAACCCTCAATGGAGGGTTCAAACACAATTAAACCTTTTGGTTTAATCACCCCAGTAATGATCCTTTGGGGTCACCCAGACACTAAACATGATTCCACAGGAGTTGTGGTCCTAAAGCTGATGCTTTAAAGGTATAAGAGAGAACAAGGCAGGATATCATTAATGCATTGCAGACAGGCAAAAAATTCCAAATACAAAAATTTGAGGCACTGAGTTGATGTTTTGGGCTCATGGGGGTATCCCCTTTCCTAGGCAAGGTTCCTAAATCACTCAGATGCCACCAAGGATGCTCAATTTGTGCCACACAGCCTGTTCATGGACTCCATAGAAGCCTCAGGATGAACCAAAGCCATGCAGCATTTAAGGGCCAAATGAGTTCCGCTGGTGCAGGAAAGAAGAGGAAAGAAAGGAGCAATAAAGGAATAAATTTAATGCCTTGATCATGTATATTCCAGTGGCCTTCAAATGCCAGCTGGATTTGGGTTCTGATCTGGCTCCTTGGAGGGCTCCTAAGTGCCCTGAAGTAGGAAAATTGGCACCAGAAAGCCTCAATTGACTGAAAATACTCAGCAGGTTTGACAGCAGAAGAATTAAGTGTTAATCACCGGGAAATGCAATATGCTCCTTTTCCGGGCAAAATTATCCCATAAATCCAGGTGTTCCTGCCTGGCTGAAATCAATGGGAATTGCAATCCCAGTCCCAAAGCCACTCCAGACACAGCCCAGAAGTGTCATTCCCATGGGGTTTCTGTGCATGGGCAGCAAATTCTGGGAAAAGGGGGTAAAATTTCTGCTTCAAGCCATTGTGCCTTCTCAGCTTTCCAATAAGATAACAGCCTTGGTTTCTCTTGTTTTCCAAAATAACTCCAGATTATTGATGTCCTGCCAATGTTTTAACAAGGAGAGTTCACTAAATCCCACCCTGTCCCAAGTCTAGGACGAACACCATGGGATCAGGGTGGGGACACCAAGTGGGTTGTGCAGAGATGAAGAGCCCAGGAGTCTGCTCCTTGTTTTTCCATTTTAAAGCAAACACATTTCTGTAACTGGAACCAAGAAGAGAGGCTGCCTCCTCCTTTCTTCATGTTTGGCAAATAAACCTCTTTTAAGGGCACTGTGTTGGAAATGTTTGTACTTTATTTATTTAAAGAAAAAGATACACAGAGTGGGTTGATAGCACAACATTTGGCCTATTTAGGAGGAGAAGGATAAAGGCATCCATGTATTCCTTTGAGTGCCTTGGAGGGCAGCACAAATACATTGCTCTGGGCATGTTTTCTTTCTCATCAATAACAAAAATTGCATGTTCCATAGAGAAAAAGTTGGAATTTTAGGGGGGTTTTTGTGTGATCTCTACAGGTTAGAGAACAGTATTATGGCTTAACCTAGAGATTGCACTTTTCCAGCTTTTAGTTTTGGCTGTAGCAGAAAAAATACTCCTATAAAAGAAAAAAAACTCCTAAACCAAGTGGTGACAGAACAACCTGCTCGCTACAACTTCTGGATTTAATGGCAGCCACGGATGGATACAAAGCTGGGATCACTACGGTGGTTTAGCAGGATGAACTCCACAAAGGGCATAAATCCCATTCCCAACCCCCTGTAACATTTTAAGGAGTTGTTCTTCCAGCCCTTGAAGTTCCCAACAGCTGAAGACTTTTGTCAGGAGAGTTTAATTAAACCAATAACTCCGGAGAGAAAGCAAACATCCCAGCCAGGCACAGCTGCCTGGGTCCGTTCCAGCTGCAGCAAAGTTGGCACAATCACCACATTCTGCCTAAATTCTTTAAGAGGCACAGAAGTTTTGGGTTAAGATTTATGCTGTGTTTAATCTTTAAGGGGCCATCAGCCTCCTCTCTAATGGGTTTGCCCAGCCAGGGCAGTTTTGAAGCTCAGGCTCAAGATGTTAATCTGGGAAAAGGTTTTCAGTGAGCTCATCCTAATCTGTGCCAGAATACCCAGTTCCTGACATCCTCGTTTCCCTAAAAAAAGCTTTGTTGGTCAATGGGTTCCCACTGAGAGCTCTCACCCTCGCATGAGAATGGGTGTGAAAAGCAACCGCATCTCCCCAGGGATCAGAATTTCCATGCACAGCCTGAAAATGCCCACAAGCCACGAAACTGGGTTTCTGCATAAATCTACTGGTGATACTGGCGGCTCTTCCATGATGAGCCCTCTGTGACAGCGATGCCTTTGGCCACGCCGCCACCATTCCCCAACATTTTCTGCTTTTACCAAACAAATAAAATAGACTTTTGCCCACCGGGAGGGGGGAACATCTGCCCCGCCAGCGCTCTCGCTCCGAATCCGCGCTCCTGTTTTTGGGTTTCGTTGAAGCGGGAGCTGGCAGGGCTCGTCTTGAGCAGCCCCGAGCTGTTACATGAGATGTTCAGGAAGTTATTTGCATGGAGGGGATAAAAGCCCGTGGCAGCAGCCGGGCGAGCTGCAGAGGCGACTCAGCCACGGTGGCCACCAGCCCGAGGAATTACACCCACCGCAGCTTCACAATGAGTTGTTTACTGGCCTGGGCTGCCTGTGGGAAGAGCCAAGGCGAGCGGAGGAAGAGGAGAGACAAACACAATGCGAGCGAGACGCGTTAGGGGGAGGCTGGGCTTTCGCGGCAGCCCCGGCGTTTCAGCCCTATGGAAGCAGAGAGGGCTGAAAAGGGAATAAAATGAACCATCCGCCGCCTCGCTGCTGCTGCCAGCAGAGCCTCGTCCCCACCTGAAGAGCTGATATCGAAGGTAAGAGGGGGACAGAAGCAGTTTTTAGGCAGATGCACCGCGCCGCTCTCGGGGGCAGGCTCAGCCACGCTTCTGCGAGTATTTGTAATTACGGCCCTGGAAAAGCAAAGCTGAGCGGTTTTCCAGCAGGAACCCGGCAGCTCAGACTGTTCCAGTCAGCTCCTCTGAGAAGATTTAAAACAAAACAACAACCCCCCAGCCTAGCAAACAGCGCCTTTCTAAATCTGCCTAGGGAGATACTTGATATTTTATTTTCACCGCCAACTTTGCTTTGCAGCTTCTTAATCTTACCCAGTGCTTTCCTGATTCTCAGCTCCCCCTTCTGCTCTGCTCCTCACTTTTTTCTTTTTCTTTTTTTAATTGGAAGGCAAAACAATTACGGCCGCGGGAAGGAAAATCCCGAGCTTTGAGCAGCTTTTCCCTGCTCGTTCCCATCGGGCTCTCTCTCTCTCCCGGGCTAATTGCTCAGGAAATCCGCGCTGCTCATTGTCGGGCTGTCCTTAAGCTGCTAATTCCGAGCTGGGAGAGGCTCTGGAAGGGAATCCATGGATAGAGCCCCGCGAGAGGGACCCAGCGGAGACCCGGGGCGGGGCGGGCTAATAACACATCCCTGCCCAATGGAAAGCGTTTCCTATGGAGACCCCCAGGAGTTCCCCCTGCCCAGACATTGGGGCCATTCTTGCGTCCCGTTTTCCCAAGGCACGATGGCAGCAGCGCTCGGCAGCCGCGATCCCGCTCGGAACAAAGGCCGCCCAGCGCGCAGTTTGAGGATGAGCGGCTGAACTTGCACCGAGTGGGATTTTTTGGGGATTTTTTTTTTTTTCGCGTGGGAATAGCCAGGCTGGTGTGGCAGGGACACAAAGGATCGCTGCGGGTTGTCAGGGAGCCGTGGGGATGGTGGCGGTCCCGGTAAGTTTCCCCCCCCCCCTTCCCAAAATTCCCAATGCCCCCAAATTCCCAATGCCCCCAAATTCAGGAAAAGCCGCCCGGATTTCACGGCAGCTCCGGGTGGGGAAGATGAAGATGAAAGCCAGGGTTTCACTGGGGATCAGCAATGTTTTCCCTCCTGCTCCAACCCTGCCATGGCTGCTTAAAGGGAGAAAAACGAGCTCCAAGTTTTGGGGAAGTAATTCCTGTGTGAGCTGCTCCTCCAGATTGCAGGGAAATGGTTCTGGCTCCCACCGGAATTCCCCATTCCCATCGAGATTCTCGTTGTGGCACTGCAGGTGACAAGTTTAAGACTTTTCTGTCCTGTTGTTTGTTGTGTGTTTGTGAAAAGGATCCCTTGGTTACAGCTTTCTTTTGTACTTGAAGTCAGTGTCATAAAAACACTTTAGGCTAAAAATGGCTTGGATATAAGTGTGGCATTCAGCTTCGTTTAAAGGAGGGCTGGTTCCCACAAATTATACAAAAAATTAGTAATTAAGTTATAAATGATATACTGAAAACCTTAAAAATTAGATTTATCACTTCAGCTTCGATTCATGGCTGGAATCTACTCCTTTAAAACTGCAAAATTCAATGAGAAAAATTCAAAGACAGCTCTAAAAAACTATGTCTGAAGTAAAATGAAGGATGAACAACATAATATAAAGATTTGGCTGCTTGGAAGAGAGAGGATTTAACACAATATAAGCACATGGCAGAAAAACTTGCAGGAAAAGTTTGGAGGTTTTAATGACATTCCCGAATCATTGTTTGAGAGGAGACAATTGTGTGTGGTTTTTGTGTTGCTGCCCTATAGGAGCAGCACAGTCAAATCCAGAGGATGGGAAGTGCAAAGTTCACAGCTTGGTGATAAGGACATTCCCCTCTTGTAGTACTTTTCCATCTTCTTGCCCTTAGGAGCATTCTCTAAAAACACAACAGGCAGGAAACCCTGGTACTTTGGGGGGTTCAAAGCCTCTGCATTTTAAAAGAAACTCCTGAAAGACATAGGAGGGAGGAAGGGGGTGGGAGAGGAGTCTGAACAAACATTTCCCTGGAATCCTTTGAGGCTAAAAATGAGAATCCTCCTCGACTGATAAAAATCGATGTCTTCCAAATTCCAGGATCAGGAGCTCATCTCCACACAGACAAACACAACAAACACCCCAGCTCCCCACTCACCTTCATGTAGGGCATTGCAATGAGGCACAGAACTGCAGAGCTGCACCTGGGGCTGCTGAGGAGCAGGGATGGAAACATTCCCTGGGCAGGGAGAGGATGGATCAGTCCTCCAGCGGTGACCTCATGGCTGGAGCACAAGAGCAGGCATTAAAGCAGTTTTATCCAGAATTTAGGACAGGGTGCACTGTTGGAGAGGACGTGGCAAAGCAATTTGGGATTCTGTCATTGTGGCACTTGGAACCATGATCCATCCGTGCCAGCTGCCCCTCACCTTGCTGACAGCACCTTTGGGATTTGGGGCTCTATTTCTATTTCTGAGCATCACTCAGGTCGGGGCTGTGTGGCTGGAGTGGCGTTCCCAGCCCGCTGGTGCTGCGGGATCCCAAAAGAGCCGGCAGGGAGCCGTCCCTGCGGCTGGGCGGGGTGGGGATGGCTCCTGGAGCACTCGGCCACCCTCGGCAGGTCTTTCCAGGTCAAGCGTGCGTGCAGAGCCTCACTCTGCTCCTCCAACATCGCTCCTCCTCCCTGAATAAGGATCCGATTTAGTCCCGGGCAAGGGGAGCCACCACTTTCCACAGAAGGGAAATTCTCTCCCTGAAAAGAGGAGTTCTTTATTCCCAGAGCAGACAGTGGCTCTGCAAGGTTTCCTCCTGCACCAGCTCCCAGTTCAGCCCCATGAAAAGGGTAAAGATCCACCCTGCTCCAGAGCCAGACCTGCCTGAGCTGACCCTGGCTGCAGGAAAATCTGCTGGATTATTTGTCATGGGTTTGGTTGGTAGAAAAAGGAAGATCTCTTTATCTTGGCATGTGAAATTGGGGGACATTCATCAGTCCCTGAGCCCTGAGACAGAGGTGTGTTCTGGCAGCAGAGCAGATCCTTTCCCTGGTCAAAGCATGAGCTCATCAGGCTGTGAGACCCTGTAAATGCACAGCCACAACAGACCTCTTCTTTTCCTCCAATAATATTCCCATTTTCATTTCTTGAACACGCTAACAACTCGCCCTCTTCCTCCCCAGCATGTTTTACAGATGGATATAACCATATTTAGCCGGAAAAGCAGCATCCAGCCCTTGCACGATGTCAAAATGTCATTGCCTTGCCCTCATCTCATCATTAGAAATCTGATTTCTAAGAAACTTCAGTGCAGAAGCATTGCTGCTTAGCTGAGATTAGATATTTCTGCAATGTGGAGTAATTTCTTAGTTTTTTAAACACTTTACAGAAAAAGCCAGGTTGGACAAGGCTTTGGGGGTGGAAGGTGTCTCTGCCCATGGCAGGGATTGAGCAGGATGAGCTTTAAGCTGCCTTCCAGCCCAAACCATCCTGGGATTCTACAATCCTCAAAATTTCCCCTTTTCTCCCCAGGATAAAGCCATTTAAGAGAATAAAGGCCTATTAGACCAGTCCCCTGCAGTAAATAAATGCAGTACACAGATCCCTCAAGGTCCCAAACACAGATTGTGTTCAGCTAAAGGAATCCAGGCAGCCCCTCCAGCCAGGCCACCTTGCCAAGGTGAAATTGGTGTTTGTGCTTGGGGCAAGGCAAGGCAAAAAAAAAGTCCATAATTTCTGGATAATGGGAGGAGAAGGTTCAGCTCTCCCATTTCAGCAAAGAGAGTGCAGAGGATCCAGCCCAATGGGATGAGGATGGGGTGGCAGGAGGGCTCCATGTGGCTCAGAGGAGCTGAGGAAAGGCAACAAGGAAGGAGCCAAAAAGCCAATGAATGGCCAAGGAACCACTGGAAATTGTGTCAGGGAAAGCAAAGAAAGGCAGCTTGTTGGGCAGGCTGCTGACTGGGAACTGTGAGCAAATAAACCCCAGCCTGTTGTTGGAGTCCCCAGTGGCTCAGGGAAACAGGAGTCTCTTATTTTTTATGTTGGGTTTTTTTTTTTTTTTTTCCTTAGCCACACTTTGTAATGAACCAGAGCTACATCAAGGACACAGCAACCTCCACCACAAACATTATTCCTGGGTGAAAACAACCTGGTCAGACAGGGTAACTTTGCTTTTCAGCACTTCATCAGCTTTTCTTTGCATCTAAATCTTGTCTATTGAGTCCAGCTCTGCCATTATCCAGCAATCCCCTCTCGGTGCCAGACCTATCGCTGCAAGCAAGCACCAAAGGCCGAGCAAAAAGCCGCTCTTACAAGTGTTAAATAATGCAAAGTTGGGGTGAATCCCATCGTCTCCTGGCTGCTGCCCAGCCCCTCCGGAGGCTGCAGGGGATGGGGAAAGGCAGAGCACGCCAAGGGTTAAAGGGTGATGTAAATGGAGAGAGACATTCTCCGTGCAAACAAAAGGAGAGTCATGCCCTGAGGATCAGTGGCTGAATATGGGGTAAGGCAGCTCGCGATTCTCTTCTGAAGGAAACATTTTAATTAGCTCAATCCAAAACAGATACAGCCCAGAGAAGGCACCACGAGCAGGAAATGCTTTGTAAATCTCAGAGGACAGTGAGGAGACAACGGCGGTGCTGAGCAATTAAAAACAAGAAAAAAAAAAAGGGGGGGAAGAAAAAAGGAGAGCGCCTTCAGGGTTGGGGCTGAGAGGCTCAGGTTTCCTTCTCTGCTCCATCCTGGAGAAGAATTAGATTGGGGTCCCGTCCTGTGCACGACAGAAAGGAGCTGTTGGAGGGGTGTGAGGGTCCCAAAAAGCCAAAGGCAGCCCAGGGCAGGGACAGGAGCCGGAGCATCCCTGCGCTCACTCCTGGCTGAGCGAGAGGCGGTGCCTCCTCCAGTCCCACCGTATTTTGGGTTTTTCTGTCACAGGGCATTTGACAGCAGCTGCTGAAACCTGCCTGAACCAACCCCAGCTTCCCACAGGTACAGGAGGGACGATGTGGCACCCGCAGCACGGGCTGGGGAGTGTCAGCTCCGGTGACACCGAGCACAATAAGTGTCAAAGCCATGAATAAGAGCCTTCCTGCCCTGATTTTTAGGCTAATCACCCGCAAATGTCCCCATTCCCCGGCATACCGGCCGGGCATTCACTCTGATAAACCGGGCAAGAATGGCTCTTTGAAGCTCCACAAACCTCCACGGACTTCAAAGTCCCACTTCTGTCTGCTCCTTTCCTACTGTTCTCCAATACATCACTTAGGATTAGGAAATGAAAGAGATTAAAGCGTTTCTCCTTCCCAGCGCTTGGGATCGTCAATGGAGCTTTGTTTACAGGCAGCTGCTCCGCTTCCCACCCTCTAATCCCAGACTTTCCAGGGAGGGAACAGGCGAACCTTCCTGGGAATCTGGAGCTCCGGAGAGGATGGAGCACTCACAGACACTCAGCGACCCCAAACTGGTGTCCCAAGCTATTTCCCATCCCTACACCTTACTCTGGAGAAGCCACATCCAGCATCAGCTACCCCAGCTGGTCCATCAGCCCACACTGCTGGCACTGGGAAAGCACCAGCTCCTGCCCTGGCAGCCTCCAACAGGGAAAAATCAACCACCAGGTTACCCCAAATTGGAGGTTTGTCCTAAAAGATGCTCCCAGTTCACACTCGCAGAGTTCTCCGTGAACGAAACCAACTTTTGATGAAAAAAGAAAGTAGAAATAAGTGGAAATTCCATTGCAGGAACTGACATGCTTAGTTTTTCAGATAAATAAAGGTTTTTTTTTAAATATATAATAGTTTTGATTTTATCTATTCAACCATTTGCAGTTTAATCTTATTTTATCTATAGTCACCAGTATGGAAGAACCCAAGTCCTACAGGCTTACACAGAATTATCATCTCTGCAAAAATCTGCCAAAAACCCCAAACATCTCCTTATTTGAGATAAGAAAACAAACCCCTTATTTGAGCCTTCTGCCTAGTTAAAGTGGGACAAAGGAAGGAAATAAACCCCAAGAAGTTGCAGAGCTGAGTTTGTTGTAAAGCTGCAACCCTGGGCTCCATGGTGGGAGTAAGTTACACATCCCACAGGTGTTGTAGCAATGGGGTGAGGAGCAGGGAGCTGCAAACCCTGGAGTGAACGGAATTCTTGTCAGGAGAAGGCAGAAATAAAGCTCTTGCTGTGCCCCAGGAAAATCCCTATTTATTTCCAAGGTTGGGGGCTGAGACCCTGTGAAAACACAAGGAGTGGAGTCACAACCTGGGACAAAACCCAGAGAATCCTCCCCAAACCCCACTGTCCTGCAGGTTTGGGCTTCCCTACCTATAAACCTTTGTTTCTCAAGATTGAAGAGATAACCTGAGTACACACCATGACAATCCAGCAGAGATCCTTCAGCTTTGGGAGGTTTTCCCATCAGGGCTGTGCCAGAGCTCCCAAACCCAGGGCTCAGCTGTTTAAATGAACACACAGGGTGTCCTTCACCTCCAGACTGATAAAGTTCCACTCATCTGACATCTCACATGACTAAAAGAAAACGTGATGATGCCAAAAAAGCCAGCCCCAAACTTCATGCTGATTTTTCTGATCCTTAGTTTGCTGCACATGTGGAGAACAGGGAAAATGGGATAATGGAATGGCAAGGGCTGGTTTTAAATTTGTTTTTTTTTTTCCCTGCAGTAATTCCTGTTCTAACAAACAGTTACTCTGGATGGAGCTGCTGTCTGGCAGTTTGGAGGTGTCTTGGTGTGCTGGGAGGAGGAAATTCAGGAATTGTAAACAGGATACCCAGGCACCATAGGAAATAACACCAACTTTTCCTCTCTTTTCAGTCCATGGAGGATAGGATATTTCTTCTATAAAAGAGCAAAACTCCAGAGGAGCTACTCTGCTGAATCTCACTCTGAATAATAGGGTTTTGCTGCTGGAGGTTTGCTGGTACCATCCTTGCAAGGAGAGAGAATATTCTGAATTTTATCACACTAAACAAGGGTCTATTCCATTATACTCCTGCTGTGCTGGACTGGCCCCCAATTTAAATATAGGATTTAAAGCTTTTCCCTGTCTGAAATATATTGAAAAAAACTGTTTTGTCATCCTGTATCTACTTAGTTTTTAAAAACATATTGCTTTATTTTTTCCCAGCAAGGCAACAGCAGTGGTGACTGTGATGTCCATGAAGAACATCCCACTACTTTATTTCATAGTGGAAAGGAAGGAAAGGGAATTTTACACTCAGAAAACTCAATCTGTGGACTCATCCTACAGAATTTAAAGCACATGGCTGGCTTTCAAAGCCACTTGTCAGCTTGTTTAAACACCTCAGGGTTCCATAGGTAAACAAGCCAGGCTGTATTTTAAAGCCCATAAGTTAACTAGACAATTGCTGGCAGGCAATTCCCAGGGATTAGACACTGGAAAAAACGGGATTTGACCTTGGGGCTGTCTGGAGCAGAGCAGGGAGAAAAGAGTGAGGTGATGGAGCATCTTTTTTCTTGTGTGTCTGGGTCAGGCTGACAATGAGCACTTGGTCAGGAGCAAAGGTGAGAATTCCAAAAGCACCTTTCAGACAGTGGGTACTGCCAAAAGCCAGGCCAGGTTGGGCAGTGGGTTTCCATCAGGCTGTGTGGGGTTTTTAGGGACACCCAATCCCTCTGAGATCTCCCCAGCAGGACCCAGAGTGAAGCCTGGAGTGGCACACCTGGGGTTCACATAGGGAATGACATTCCAGCATAAACACAATCTCCTGGTGGAGATACCAGGGATGTCTGCACTGGGAGGGAGCTCCAAGGCAAGCATTTAATGTTTTAGGCTGAGGGTTAAGCCAAGGCTCAGCTGTTCCTGTTGGAGCTCATGTCATCTTTCCAATCCAACTTAGCTCTTGTTTAAAGGTATTTGAACTTTCAGGCAAAACCTTTCTTTTTTCCCTTTCACCACAGATCCAAAGAAAATGAGTTCAATCCCACACTTGAGATTTTACTCCTGGCTTCTCATAAATTTAAATATTTGATATTATTTTTTAGCTTGTTTCCCAATAAAGCTCATTTAACCATGAGTTTAGTATGAAAAACACCTCCACAGGAGAGACCTCCAAGTTCCAATTCATCTTTTTGGGTGTCCAAAGGATGAAATCATCTGGGAAGGGAGATCTGGGCATCTTCCTTTCCTGCTGCTTTGCCAGGTGCAAAGGTGAGGTGCTGCCTGCTCCCAGCATCACCAGATTTTGGGAAGCCTGTGGTTCTCCAGGCACTCCCAGGTGAGGAATTTGCCCCTTCCACTTGGCAAAGCCGTGGCCATCCCATCTTTCCCAACACTTGCCATTTCACCAGCAAGGCTGACAGCTTGCATGCGAGAACTCCCAGGAGGAAAACATATGGGAAACATCTGATTTTGATAATTTGAATCCCAAATTGTCTCAAATTCATGCTTTGTTTTTAATTTTGTTTGTTGATGTGTTGCCATTGCAACCTTTTACACGACTCAGTGACAGGTTTGGAGCTGAAACTCCTCTGTCAGGGGATCACTCTGGAAAGGATCCCACTCTTCACAAGGGTTCACCTCCAAATTACCCCCAGTTGTGGCTCCTAAATTTCTTCAATTACAAGGAGATTCCAAACGAGTTCATATTTGGTTGGCTGGAGTTTGTGAGGAAAAGGTCTTTCCCTTCATGACCCAACTTTGCTCCACATTTCCAAGAAGTGCTGAGCTCATCATCCAACTCACAAACCCTCCTTGCTCCAACGAGGAGACTTTCCAAGGGATTATCCTCACAGGCATTAAAAATACTCAAAATAGCCACAGAGAAGATCCAGGGAGTTCAGGAAGCACCTATGTCCAAGTGAAAACATGCTCACTCCAACTCCTCATGTCTCCAAAACTTGTTGAGCTGGGACAAAGTCTCACAAGAGTGCAGTCCGTGAGATTTCCCAAATTTCACATTCCAAACCTCAACAAAGAGTAGGAATGAAAAGCAGCTGTTGGTACAGCTTAGAGGAATCTCTCTTGGGGAAGTTTTACACTTGCAAAAAAAATTCCTTTTGGAAGTCACACAGTATTTGAAGACATTTTTAAGCAAGGAAAAAAAAAGCTAACGTGGTTTTGGGAAGTGTTTTTGATAAACATTTCTGAGGTACAACAGTTTTCCACTTTGGAAAACCTTTCCAAGGGGAAAGTTGGAATTATCCTAGAATGGTTTGGGTTGGAAGGGACCTTAAAGCCCCTCTTGTTCCAACCCCTGCCATGGACCTTCCACAGACCAGGCTGCTCAGAACAATCACTCTCCTTCAAACAGGAGGATGAGGGAGTGATGGAAGGAAAGGCCAAATTCAGTAAATTCCTTCTTCAATGGTGAAAAACCCCAATGAGAGTGGAATAATGACAAGCTCCAAACTAATCCCTGCTCTTGTTTGCACATCCATCGATTTGGGGATTTCTCTTGCACAGCCACTTTGGGGGACTGGTTCAAGACTGATGGCAGCTGTGTCTCTCTCTCCTTTAGGATGAAAGGATCCATGGGGGAGATGCAGTAGGAAGGAGTCCAGCCACCTCCCTGGAATGTGCTCCTTCGGGAAGGGACGGGCTCCCTGCCTCATTTTATGGATGTCACTGAAGTAGACTTTGAAGGCCTTTGGAAGCCCATCCCAGACTTGGCATGGGAAACCACAGCAACAACCATACCTGCCTGACAGATGATTCCTTCAAGTACAACCTGTACGGAGCCGTGTACAGCGTGGTCTTCATCCTGGGCCTGATCACAAACTGCGCCTCGCTCTTTGTGTTCCTGTTCCGGATGAAGATGCGCAGCGAGACGGCCATTTTCATGACCAACCTGGCCGTTTCGGACTTGCTTTTCGTCTTCACCCTGCCCTTCAAGATTTTTTACAACTTCAACAGGCACTGGCCCTTCGGGGACACGCTGTGCAAGATCTCGGGCACGGCGTTCCTGACCAACATCTACGGCAGCATGCTGTTCCTGACGTGCATCAGCGTGGATCGCTTCCTGGCCATCGTCTACCCCTTCCGCTCGCGCACCATCCGCACGCGCCGCAACTCGGCCGTCGTCTGCGCCGGCGTTTGGATCCTGGTGCTCAGCGGGGGCATCTCGGCCTCGCTCTTCTCCACCACCAACGTGTCCAACACCAGCACCACCTGCTTCGAGGGGTTCTCCAAAAGGATCTGGAAAACTTACCTGTCCAAGATCACCATATTTATTGAGGTGGTGGGGTTCATCATCCCTCTGCTGCTCAACCTGACGTGCTCGTCGCTGGTTCTCCGGACTTTGCGGAAGCCGGCCACCCTGTCCCAGATTGGGACCAACAAGGAGAAGGTGCTGAAGATGATCGTCGTGCACGTGGCCATTTTCGTCGTGTGCTTTGTCCCCTACAACTCCATCCTGTTCCTGTACGCGCTGGTGCGCTCGCAGGCCATCGCCAACTGCTCCCTGGAGAGGTTTGCCAGGACCATGTATCCCATCACCTTGTGCATCGCCACCCTCAACTGCTGCTTCGACCCCTTCATCTACTACTTCACCTCTGAGTCCTTCCAGAAGTCCTTCAACATCAAAACCCAGATCAAAATGGATTCTCTCTTCAAGACAGAGGTGCCGCTCACCAAGACGGCGCTGCCGGCGCCGCAGGACGAGATCAGTGACCAGGCCATCACCAACGGAGGGGACCCCACGTCTGAATCCCATTTCTAGGGAGCTGTTTACACAGGGAGTTGTGCCCCATTAACTCCTGATTAGCACCAGGTGGCAGCTCCAGGAAATGGGGCTCCCACGTGGGGTTAATGAAGAAAAGCTGCTGGGGGACAGACCCTCGCACCGGGACGGTCCCATCGCATTCCACGGGTGAACACAAAGTGTGAAAATCCCCATGGATCCTCCTTTGGAGATTATGGATAGGCTACAACACATGCATCAGCTCAGGAGGGAACAGAACAGCTTCTTTATCCACAAGATGCCAACATTTGGCATTTTCCCCCCTCAGCAGTTGACATGGGACCAGTTGGGAAATAGAAAATCTCATTTTCATAGAGAATCCTGCCAATATTTCTGCCTTCTGGAGGTGCATCCTCATCCTCATATGTTAACTCAGTAACTTCCCACAATATGTATGTTTGCTTACAAAGGCATAATAAAAGCTTGTGGCTTTTCCTTACTCCACTGCCAGAGTGTAGAGCCTGGTTTTCCTAGAGACTGGAATTTATGGAGAGGCTTGAAGTGTAAATAATTGTTTAGCAATTAGGCAAAGGAGTTGCTTGGTGACAGAAAAGATAATAAGGAAAAAAAAAAAAAAGATAATTATTACTACAGTTTTGAAACATGACGTTTCGTTTTTATCAGATTAAGCTGTCATTTAATTTATTTGATTATTTTTAATGCCACATCTGGGGAGGAGTAAAGAGCTCATTAATGATCAGTTGCACCTGGGCTTTTATATCCCAGGGGGTTATATGATTATTTCTGGGAAGGGCTGGACTGTAAAGTCAGCTGGAGAAGGGTTGAACCCCCAGAGTTCTTCCTCCCATATGAAGCTGAGGCAGCTGCAGGCCCAGGAATGCTGATCCCACTGAAATATGGACCAGTGGTGTCAGAGCACCCAATCAAGGGATGATCTCTGCTTCATGGGTTTTTAGGGCCTCAAAGTAACTCATAAACCAGTTTGCTGCACTCTTTTCTTAGCTGGTTATAGCAATGTTGTCTTGTTTTCCAATTAATTTATTTCCTTTTCTTTTAGAGATTACAGAAATATATGGAAAATTAATTATTTGTATGTGTTGTATTTTACCACCTGGTTCCTTTCTCCAGCTCTTGGCTCGTGTTTGGAGCTCAACAGCCCTTCCCAGGCTGGTTCATTCTTAAGTGTAAGACACAGAAATTAGGAGAAATTTTAATTTGAAAAAATATAAAGTTACAGCTTGTTAGCTCTGCTGTCTACATGACCATGGTAAAGCTACTTCTAAGGCTATATTGCCAAAAAGAGAGACAAATTATTAATTGAACAGATGTTTTCCACTCAACTCTATTTGAAATCTCTCTGATGAAGCCTCATGAGATACAAGAGCAACACCTCAAAGGTGATCATTAAAAGCAACAGAGGTTTAAGTGTGAGAAGAATTCAGCTGTAAAATGTTAATGCTTCCAAGGGAATATTTATTTAGCACTGCATTCACTTTGAATAAAGAAGTCAGTGGCTAACCAAGGTTGAGAGACCCCAAAAATTATTCTTTTTCAGTCCTAAAGTGTCACTTATTGGAGAAAAGCATATGATCAACTCATTATACACAGAGAGTGTGAGAGCAGCCAAAATATTCTATTTCAGCTCTGGGTTACAGCAGTATTTACTGGAAACTTGCACACAGGACTGGCCTGGGAAGCTGTTCTGGAGATTAAACCCTCAGACAACTGCACTTTGGAGAAAGAAAATGTGAAAGCAGGGAGAGATCATTGAAGAAAGGTGGTGGAATGAGGTCAGAGTGGCAGGACAAGGGATAGGCAATGACAGGTAAATTGTCAGCCCAAGGGATGAGCTGGGCTTTGGGAAGGGGCAATACTTGCCATTTAACCAGTCTCTTGTCCCTTTTCCTGCCTGTGTCTCTTTCCTGCAGGACCCAAACTCTTCACAGGGAATTTTCAAACCCATATTTCCTTTGGCTGATCAGCCCATCTCAACCATGAAATGTGTGGATTTCAGAGAAGTTGTTCCTGTAATTTCAGAGCAAAGGGCAAAGTGTGAGATTTGCCAGGCTTCCCTACAGAGTTCTCCCTGTAGAGCAAATCCTTCATCCCAGGGCAGAGAGGAGGGTTGGGGAACCATCAACAGCTCTGGCACACCCCAAACTCTGTGAGAAATGGAGCACCCCATCCCAAAACCCTGCCAGGAACTCAGACACAAGCTGGATTTTTAGGGATGAGAGAGGGGAGGAAAAAGAGCAGAAGAATTCACTAACAAGCTCCATTTCTAAGAGTGGGGGAGAGAGAAGGAATGAGAGTGAGGAGGATTCACTAAAAAACTGAGGGTGCATTTAGAGCCATAGAATAGCCCAAGCTGGAAGTGACCCACAAAGATCATGGGAATCCAGCTCCTGGCCCTGCACTGGACAGCCCCAAGAACCCCACTCTGTGCCTAAAAACACATCTTCCTGTTTGCAAGAAAAATATTTGGAACATAAGAAAATGGTCTTC
The DNA here is from genome assembly GCF_903797595.1 of Erithacus rubecula. Classification (NCBI taxonomy): domain Eukaryota; kingdom Metazoa; phylum Chordata; class Aves; order Passeriformes; family Muscicapidae; genus Erithacus; species Erithacus rubecula. The sequence continues at coordinate 4,808,154 of NC_136667.1, read as the reverse complement.
TCTGAGGCAAACCCCTGATTAATTCAGATTTACAGAGATGAGAATCCTGTTTACACTCAGCTTGTTCTCAGCAGGAAACATCCAACTGCCAGCTTGGGAATCTCATTTTAAAGCTGCTGCTTTACACTTGCAAAGCAAGAAAACATTTTGAGATCCCAGAGTTTGTGGGGTTTGGGAGCTTTGTGGGACAAGGCTGTTCTTATATCTGGTGGCTGCGGAATTTCTCATTCCCAGAGTCCTGAGACATCTTCTGCTCTGGATGTGCTGCACAGATTTCCTCAAGTGAAAAAAAAAGAATCCAGGCTAGAAACCACTGTCTGGGCTTCTGAGGGAAATGGTAACAGAGAGGAGGGAAAGAACTGCCTGGGACTGGACAAGCTCCAGGCTCCACATCCATGGCCTGCCTGTAATCCCAGCATAATGGGTGTCTTTTTGGGAGCCAAACCAGTGCCAATGCTTACAAATTTCTGTTTGCAGTTTTATGGGGTAAGAGCTGTGGTGGATATTCTCACATAAAATGTAATCCTATCATCCCGTGCCAAAATGCCAAGTGAAAAGATCCATTATTTTGTAATTTAAGACCTCATAAATTATATGGAGATCACATGATGACTGACACTCACATCTGCTGGGACAGGTCTTGACTAATCTGTTTTTTTCTAGGTCAGGTACACTGAGTACACACTCCATGGTTTGTGGATAAATAACCAATTATGCATTCAGAGAGAGGAAAAGACATTTTTCAGATGTCAGCGAAGCCAAGCTGGGAGGAGAGGGTGGCAGAAAATTGGATTCCCAGTTTTTCTGGCTGAGGGGCAGCTGAGTGCTCCTCCCCCTGACAAAGAGCTGCTGTCAGCAAAGACAGCACAACTTCAAGCTTAAAAACAAAATCAAATTAATTAAAAGTCACTGCCTTTAGCAGAGCCTGAGACAGGACCCAGAGATCCTAAACAAACATTAATCATGGATTTCCCTGTTCCCATTCCCCACTCCTCCCACAACATTCACTCACCACCTTTACAGCCCATTGCCCAGCTGGAAAAACTGCTGTTCCAAAAATGCTCCTGAGCCCTCTGCCCAGCTCAAACCACCCTGGGGTGGCCACACCTGTGAAATTCTGTGCCAGTCACAACAGGGGGAATCAGGGCTCTGCTCTGCAGCCCCAGGGAAGCTCCTCTTGCTGCCACCCTGCAGTGGGGGAAAGGTGCCAAGCCTGGTGTAAATCTTGGGTAAATCTTGTGAAAATCTCCGCCAGCTTTGCACAATCAGTGCAAACTACCCAGAGTGACATCTATGAACCACAAGGGCAAAGAGGCAGCACCAGTCAGGTATAAAAGTCATGGGTTAGCTCCTGGATGAGCCAGAAAGTTCAGGGATGGAAAGTTCCTGTGCTGCACATCCCATCAGCCAGCCAGGCTCTGCTCCTCCTGTCCCTGCTCCCTGCATGGACCCAGCCTTGAAATCCCTCTAAAACAAACCCTGGGAAGTTTTTTTGGTGGCTCTCCCTGAAGTTCTGTGTGGATGAGGGAGGGAGGCTCTGCTGCCAACCCAGCAAAAACACACAGAAGGGATTTCCCTGTGCCAGAGAGAAGCAGCACTGATAAACTCCTCCAAAGCTGTGTCCCTGCAGAGCTCCCCCATGCCATCCCAGGGGGAGGGTTTGCTGTCACAGGCAGGAATTTGTCCTGTGGAAGTGTCCCTTGGTGTCACCTGCTGCCACAGGGAACCCCAAGGCTTTGTGCCCAAAGAGCTCTCAGGGCAGGATTTGGGGATAGGAACAAAGCAGCCCTCACTTCACTAAGCAGGGTTTGGTGCTCAGCATTAATTGAAGAAAGAAGCAGAGTTGTTCTCTGTGGATTAGCAGCCCAAGCCTTGTTACCCCTGTAATTCCAGGAAAGCTGTATTTTTTATTTCTGAGTGCTGACCCCAGGCTGACCCCAGAGCCAGGCTGGGTCTGAGCTGTGTGCACCCTCTGACACTCCAAGGACCATAAATCATCCCTGGAATCATGGAATTAGGGATGGAAAGACCTCCAAGATCATCAAACCCAACAATCAATCCAGCCCCACCATGCTGACCACAAACCCACATCCCCAGGTGCCACATCCCCACATTTCCAGGGGACACTCCACCCCTTTGTTTTACAATGCTTGACAACCCTTTCTGTGAAATAATTTTTCCTGATATCCCATCCAAACCTCTGGCACACCTTGAGGCCATCCCCTCTCATCCTGTTGTGATATTTGTATATATCTCCTGTATCTCCCTGCAATCCTGTGCCATGGAGATGCCACTTGGAGAAAATTAGGTTTGTGGGAGGTTCAGGGGATTGAGGGAGATCTACCCAAAACATCTTTGCTTCCCACAAGAGTGGTCAAAGATCCTTTTCTCTGGGTTCATATTCCAGCCATGGGAATATTCTCCCTTTCCTTTTTGTTCTGCCAGGATCTGGGTAGATTTAAATGTTCATTCTGCCCAAAGTGAAATCCCTGGAAGTGTCCCAGGCCAGGCTGGAAGGGGCTTGGAGCAACCTGGGACAGTGGGAAGTGTCCCTGCTCATGGTCTCCAAGGCCAATTCCAACCCACACCATCCCATGATTTAAGCCAGATTTAAGGCATGATTTAAGATTTAAGCCTTATAAAATGCGCACATTTCACAGCAAAACATGGAGCTCTTCCTGTTTTTCTCCTCTGGAAAACATCACTTCACTTAAAACTAACATTTAACACTGCTGGCTGTTCTTGATTTTAATTCTTAAATTTAATTTCCACGCAAAACACCAGGACACTCACACCCCTAAACCACTGGGACAAGCAAGGAGTGGGGTGGTTTCTTTTTGGGATCACTTGGCATATGTTTTCCAAGAAAACTGTCCAGCTCCTAAGAAAACCCTGGGCTGGTTTTTCCTTGCCTGAGGGAGTTGAGCAATGTAAATATTGTATAGAAGTGACCAACACCCATGTTTTGCACTGTTTGCTCTTTTCTGTGTCTCTGTGGATGTGTGTGGATAATGAAAAAGGAAAGTTTTTTCCTGAAAAACAGAACGTGTGAGTGTGCTCATTTACCCTGGCTTACATAAATACACAATGTTAGCTGGAATAATATTTAAATTCCAATTTCACTGTAGCCCTCTCAAATCCTGAGTACATCCAGCACACACAGAGATTTTCCTGGAAACCCTCAGCATGGAAACTGGTCATTCCTTGTTCTTGGTTTGTACAAATCCCATTTCTTCCATCATTAACCCAAATCACCTCTGCAGTCATGGAATATTTTCTTGGAACTCATTCCCTAGATCACTTCTAAGCCCACAACACACAGAAAAAAAAAACCCCCAAAGCAGTTGCACTGAACCTATTTTAATTTATATTTCCCCGAGTTCCCATCTTTCCTGCACAGGATGACACATTGCTAGTGGAATTAAATTAACCTTAAAAATATCTTTTGACCACAGGAAGGGCTGTGCTGCTTCCAAAGCTGGTTTTGTGTGTTATCCCTGGAAGTGCCATGGAATAAAAGCCCTCTCAGCACCAGGGAGGGTTGAAATCTTACTCAGGGATCTGAAAACCTCATGGATGACACTGAATTAGCAGCTGATCCCCAGGGGAGGTGTTATTTTATGTTCTAAATCAATATTAGCTGCATTAGGAAGCTGAGGAAAGTGCTGTGGAAAATCCTGCTGCAAAGATAAAGAGCCTTGGGTAATAATTTGCAAATTTTACATAGATCACACAAAGAAAAAAATAACCTCTTTGAATAGTGGCACTGTGACATTATTAACATTATAAATTGTCTGTAACTGCTCATTACACACTGAAAGCCTGGACTAAAGCAAACCCCCCAAAATAAGGTCTGGATTAAGCCCAGGTGTTGATTGTGCAGCTGCAAGGAATATTTTGGTTTTTATAACATGAGCAGCACCACTCAGAGCTGGAGGTCACAGTGGAGCTGAGACTTGCTCACACAACCACAGAGGCACCAGAACCCAAATTCCCAGCACGTGCAAAAAAAAAAATCCTCTTAAAACCAGCATTAAGCCAGGCCTGGAACTACCTGACAGCATTTGAGACCTTGCTTCATTTTGAGGCTTGGGCAGGAAAAAGGGTCAGATTTATTAAAGGACAAATTTCAGTCCTAAGTCCAACAATCACATCCTACAGTACCTGGAGAAGGAATTTTCTCTTTCTGGCTTAGGGCTGCTGCTTTCCCCTGGCACAGGGACAGCTGGAGGCCACAGGCAGGGGCCAAAGGATCCCACTGAAATTCCTGCACTCACCTCCAGATTTTTGCATTGCAAATAATTTCATTTAAAAAGCTCCTTCCCTCGGGGTTGCTCAGGAGAATAATTGGGCATTTTCCAACACCACTCCCACTTGTGAGAGGTGACATGGGTGATGGAACCATCCTGATCCAAGGGAAAGGAGAACACTGGGGAAATTTGTCATAGCTGAGGCATAAAAAGTGAGTTTTTGGCAGCTCAGATGCCTGTCTTTCCCCATCTATTACTTCATCATTCCAAACTGGCAGAGCACTGAGGGATCACAGGCAGGATTGAGGATGGGGAGATAATTGGAAAACACCCTCCTGCCACAGCCACTCCTTCCCAAATACTCATCCTGCAATTCCCCCTTTAAACACAACTCCCCCATTGATTCTTCCTAAATCCAGAGCTCACAGGACATTTGTCCCTCTCTCTTCTGAGGAGGGGAGGACAATGACAATGATTTGGGGGTCTGCCTCCTTTTCTCCTCTCACATCCCCCTGTGGCTCCCCCATTGCTTGAGCTGTCCAACACCTTCTTGGGAAGGCACATTGCCCCCCAGATCTCTGCAAAATAAATTAAAATGAAACAGAACTCTAATTTCCACCACCTCCCCCAAAATGAGGTTTATTTTTATCCTGGATCTTTTAACCAGGTTCTTGGGAACATCCCATCCATCCCAGTGCTGGCACTGAGAAGGTGTCCACGGAGGGACAAGGGGAATTTCTAAGCCAACTTTGCAGCCTCACAGAGCCCCTCTCCAGAACAAGCTGCAGGAGGGTGGTGAAAGTGGATTTTTATTTCCATGTGAAGCCTTAAATACAACTCCTGAACATTGAAACTCCCTGGATGACACCACCAGCCCTTCAAAGCCACCTCATCCTTAGAGATGGCTTAAATCAGAATTAAAGGGTGATTGTCACATGATTTCACCTCTTACTCTCATTTCTATTTCATTAGCTGAACCTCTTTGGGTTTGCACTCCAGCTCTCACAACAGCAGAGTTCTTTCTGCTGAGAGCACCCTGCCCTTGGGAAAGAAATGAAAAATTCTGCTAAAAACATCTTTTAGATTTTGGGAGGGAGATGAGGAGGGACACTTATCTCTGGGCTCCTCTTAGACAAAACAGGACAGATTGTGGGATCAGGCACAAGGTGAAGAAGGGGAAAAAAGAAAATCAGGATAACCCCTGTCCAGCAGTGGGAATAAGTGCCCGAATTCCTGAGGAGTCCTTGACTTGCCACAGCCTTGAGCCAGTCTGGGACTGATGTGAAAACTGCAGAGCATTTTGGATACTTGGGGATTTTAAATCACATGTGTATTTGTGTGTTACCAAAACCTGAGCAGAAATGCTCAGAAATGTTGTATATTCAGAAATGCTGTATGTTAGAAATGCTGTGTGTTCAGAAATGCTGTATATTCAGAAATGCTGTAAGTTAGAAATGCTGTGTGTTCAGAAATGCTGTGTGGTTTTGGGAGCACATCCTTGCTGTATCCCACCCTCTGACTGCACACAGTGCTGGAAGAGCCAAAAGGGCAGAAAGGAGTCCAAGATGACCCCATGTGCATCTCCAGGAACTAACTCATGGGATTCTAGAAGGAGTAGCTTGTCCTGCAAAGCAGGGTGAGGATTTGGGGCCATGGTTTATGGCTGTGCTCTTGGCAGGGCTGGTTAATGGTTGGACTCGAGCTCAGACTTTTTTTCCAATTGAAACAATTCCATAATTTGGAAGGAGGAAGGCTGAGGGAGAGGAGGGAGGCTGTGTGTCAGAATTAGATCATAAATTTCCCCAAATAACTCATGGATCTGGATCTTTCACAGGGGTCACCTCCCCTTGCCAAGCTGGCCAAGTGCCTGGCAGCTCACACCTGAACCTGATCCTGGCTTAATAAATCCAGGGATTTCTGGCCAGGGAACAGGGCTGAGCTCACACAGCCCTGTTGTTTCCATTCAAGGCTTGGCTCACACCTGGCCAGCCTCAAGCACAGCAGCCCCAACATCTGCAGGAGCCCCCAGCCCCAAAACCTCAGGTGCTTTTCAAACACAGCCACGGGGTTTTGATTACAAACATGACTTTTTTAAATCAGAAAAAGCTGGGAGCTTGTTCTGCAAACAAGTTTTATTGTCTTCAACTGGGGGTTTTATTGTCAACATCTGAGACTGGAGGAGGGGAAAAAAATCCCATTTTGTTGCCAAAGCCATTCCCCCTGTCCTGTGAGTCACAGGTTTGACCCAGCCTGGTGGGACAGGAGCCATCTGACAACAATGGGAGTCTGGCACTTTGCATCCCAGAGTTCAAGGAGCACACAGGCCCTAAAAATAAACCCTGCTAAGCTGCTGAAACTGTATTTTCCTACCAAATTTCCTGCTGAGCTGATCCAACCATCATTTGACCACATGGATAGACCTCCTTGGTTATAGGCAGGGAGATTTAATTAGGAAGGAAGGAAGCAGGGAATTCCTGTTTGGTTTTTTTTTTCTTTTTTTTTTTTTTTTTTTTTTTTTGGACAGGGGAGTAGGAGGGAAGAACAAATGAGACAAAAAGAATTATGAGCAATGGACATGTTTTCCTGGCATTGGAGTTGCTGAGAGTAAAGGATGCTGTGAAACATCTCCTTCCTCCTCAGGGGTCTATCTCTCCTTCCTTCCCTTCACCCAGCACGGTTTAAATAAAGAAACATCTGCAGAAACTCCCCAACAGACGAGCCCTAATCAGGGAAAGATAAATGTGAGTATCTGGGATGTGTGTGGAGGTGGAGGATGCCAAGGGGCTTTGTGGGAATTGGGTGCCAAGTCACTTGAGCTGCAGATTAGAGTTGGCAGGGATTCCATGGAGCCTGGCCCTGGAAAAATGTGCTGCAGGACAGGGAGCCATGGGAACTCCCAGAAAAGGACACCCTGAGGTACCACAGCTCAAAAAGGACATCTTGGTACAAGGGGAATGCTGTGAGTGGGTCTGAATTGCAGAGAGGTGGAAAAAAATCCAGATTAGGCAGAGAATCCTGTGGTGTGTGGAGTGGACAAGAGCTGAAATTGCCTTTGAGTTCAGGATCTCATCTCTCATGTGGGAGAAGCAGCTCTGTGCCATCTTTACTTTTATTTCATAAAATACATCTCTGTCTGTGTTTAGGGAGAACCCAAGAGTTTCCACTCTGGCAGGAGCAGTTTGGGACATAAGAGCTGCTCAATCCCAGCCAGAGGTGCTCCCTGGATGCTGTACAGAAGGACCCAGGCTGGACAGCCCAAGGAGCAGCCTGGGCTGTGGAGTGGAATTGGGATGGGCTTTAAAGTCCCATTGATCCCCAGCCAGGATCCTATAAGGGGAGCACACCCTCTGCTCCATGTGGATGCTTCCCACCAAGAGCACTCTCCCTGGTTCCTGCAGAGCTCCTTGAGTGCTGTCTCATCTCCCAGATGACCTTTATCTGGTCACAGACATCATCCCAGAGCTCCCTCCCTGCTCCAAGCAGGAAATCCCAGCCAGCACCAGAACAGACAGGGACGTTTCCAGCAGCAGGATTTTCACACCTCTCCTGGGCTGCTCTTTCCCTTTCTCTTCTGCTCAATATTTTGGGGGGGAAATGGAGAACATGGGAGGTTTAAAGCACTTCCCCATAAAAGCAGCTCAGTTTCACAGCTCCAGCAGGAAAATCTCCTCTGCTGAGATTGAGCAGGCAGCTGGAGCAGGGAGACCAATGGTTTCAACAGCATCTATTTTTCCTGGCTTTGTCTCACTTGACTGCTCCAAAAAGCAACCTAAGGGCTTTAGGCAAGGAGCAGAGATCAAATTTACTTCCTTTCCTTGCAGGGTTTGAAGTGAAAGATCCTATTCCACAGTGCTCTCTTAGGAAAACATATCAAGCATATTTTTACTCCTTTTTTTTCCCCCTCTCCCTTTTTTCCTTTTTGCAATAAGCTCTGGATAAAGCCCAGAGCCAGAGCCTGGTGTCTGTCTGGATCAGTGACACGCACAGGATGAGCTGAGCCTGTCCCAGTTTGCAGAATGCATTCCCAGGAGGAATTCAGCTCCTTTTTGGGCTCTGGGAGAAGCCTGCAGGCACCTCCTGGAGCTGGTGAAAGCTGTGGCTCAGCTTTGTAACACCCTCTAAGCCAGACCTAAGGGGGGTTTATCACATCCAGGCAGATTGGGCAGCTCAAGGTCACAGAACAGCAGAGCCCAACTGCAGCTTCACAGGGGGAAAAAAAAATTCCTCCCATCTCAGTTACTTCACCATTTTTCCATCATTTTGTTCTTCCCAAACCTCCACCTGCCCAGGTTTTTTTTGTAACACTGGAGCTCAGCATCCCAACATTCCACATTGGCTAAAATCAACAGGGCTCACAAGCTGCCACTTAATTCCTTTAATTAAAAAAAAAAAAAAAAAAAGCTGGTGGCAAGTGCAGATTTCTGGTTCTGAAAAAGGAAGGAAGCTCCATCCCCACGTGGAAATCACCATTTTAACTGAGGAAAAAATTGAAACACAAAGGGATGCAAATGGTTCAGGGGTTGAACTGTGTGTTAGCCAGCAAGGCCAGTGATGTTTTGGAGACCATCCTAAGAAAAAAGCTGTTTATTCCCAGCTCCATGGCGACCAAAAATCACTTTTGTGAGCTCTGCTTGTCCTGCAGCCAGCCTGGTGTCTCCAGCAGGAAACCAGGGGAGGAATTTTGATTACAAGTGATCACTGCTGAAGATGTGTATTCAGATAAAAAGGACTTTTCATCCAGTTCCCTTTGTTTCTTGATTCATAGTCAAACTAATCCTATGGCAAGTTGGAATTCCCATAGCAACTCTTTTTAAGCAGGAAAAGCTGGCAAAGGGGAAAGGGCATTATTTAAATACCTGATTACTGACTTCTGCAGCAAAGCTGCTGCCAAACACCCAAGAACAACTTCTTTTTAAGCTTGGGCTAAAAGTAAAAACCCTTCTAAGGTGAAAATCCAATGTGAAAATCCTTCTTTTTAGGAGCTGCAAATTCTTGGTCCACACATCTCTTAACACTTGTGCTTCCTAATGCAAGAGGAGAAATGGAAATGGAAATCTTTCTGGTGAAGATGCAGGGCAAGAGAGCAAATGAGGATTTATTTTCTAGGGAATCTTGCAGAAATACTTTTAATTAATCTTTGCTGCTCTATGCTGATGTTAAAGAAGTTATTTTTATAGTCACACTGATGGACTGAGGAAAGGCCAGGGCAGATTGCTGACAAAAACCTGATTTGCCTTTAAATAATCTAGACTTTCTCTGTTAATTGGAGGACTGGAATTTATACTGATTGTTTAGAAATACACAGAAAAGAAGAAAACCAAATTCATCTGGTTTTGAGCCCAGCCCAGCAGTGCCTCAGCTCAGAGCTGTGCCACAGGATGGATGTGACCCCCCAAAGCCACCCCAAATCCAGAGGGATGGAGCAGCCTTGGGGAGCTCTGAGTGTCCCTGAGCTGTCACAGGCTCAGGGCTCATCCCAGCCCTTCCCCACATTCTAGGTTTCTCCCAAACCATGGAAATGCCACAATTTTTCCTTAAAACAACAACATCCCACCCAAGGCAGAAATCCAGAGTTTGCAGAGTCCTGACGTTGGAGTCCTGGAGCACCAAAGCATCCTTCTCCTGCACTGGGGTTTTCATGGATACAGTGGTGAGAATGTTGCTCTTCCCTTCCAAAAACCCAGCTCAAGTCAAATCCAGCAGTGGGAAGGAGGCTGTGAACGTCCAGCTGTGCCCTGGCTCACTTTGGGTGACCCAACCACAACCTTCAGATGCCCTGGGGGCACAGGGATGTCACCCACTCCAGGCAGCTCCTGCTCACAGAGCCTTGGGCACTTTAAAGGTATGAGCAGCTCTGGTTCTGCCTTTCCAGGAAATCCACCTGGATGTTCCCTGGCACCTGCTGCTCCCTAAATATCTCCTCAACCCACCCTGAGTGTGGTTTTACAGTTAAATGTGATACCCTGGGGGAAAATCAAATGGTGGGATCAGCTAGGATGAGCTGAAGGCTTTACCCAATTAAAAAATTGAGGAGACAGTTCAAAGCCTTTCTGTGATCCCAAGGGAATGGAGGATGCAAGGAACAAAGGATAGAGATGAAAAGAGGATGTGCAGACAACTGGGGGAGAGATGTGAAGGGGTAAAAATAAAGAAATAAAACAAAAGGAAGCCTCTAAGAACCAGAGGGAAGGACAGAGCTGACAAGAGAGCAAATATAACAGGGCAGAAGAGGAAGGTGATGTAGGACAGATAGGGAAGAAAAACCCTAAACAAATCATAAAATGCAAAATAAATTAACCCAGCATGAGTCACTTTGCCATAGTCAGCCCATCCTCAGGCTGAGACAGCCTCTCCCAGGCACCAAGCAGAGGGCAGAGCTCTGAGCCAGAATCACTGATGGCATCACCTCCCACACAGACACTTAGCCCAAAAAGCACCCACACCCCAGCAGCCCATCCTGTTCTCTGCTGCAGAAATGACTCTGCTGGGGTAACGAGGCAACAATTAAAATCTCAGCAGTGCCTGTGCCAAAAACCCAAAGTGCAGCTGCTTTTGGAGGGATGTTGGGCTAAGGGGGCCAGGAAAAACCTCCCCCCACTGCTTGGCACAGCCACAATTCCTAAATAATTGCCAGGCACAAGGCAGGGAGAGCCTGGCATGGCTCTGCTCAGCAGAACTCTGCTGAGCTGCTGCTACTACAGGTTTACAACAGGCTTCCTCATGAGACTGAGACCCCAAACTCCACAGAGCAGATTGATGGGGAAAGCAGCTGCTGATTGACTCTGAGCTGCTCTGAAATCCCTCAGGGCCCAGGCACCTCCTTGGCTCAGCAGCATCCCCAGATCCCATTTTATGCAGAATCCTTTTCCTGGAGAATTTCTGCTGTGCAGCCCCACAGTTCCTGAGCTCCAAACTCCTCAGATCCATCAGAATTCAGAGCTCCAGGATCCATCAGAATTCAGAGCTCCTGGATCCATCAGCATTTAGAGCTCCTGGATCCATCAGAATTCAGAGCTCCTGGATCCATCAGAATTCAGAGCTCCTGGATCCATGAGCACCCACAGCTCCTGGATCCATCAGAATTCAGAGCTCCTGGATCCATCAGCATTTAGAGCTCCTGGATCCATCAGCATCCAGAGCTCCTGGATCAATCATAATTCAGAGCTCCTGGATCCATCAGCATCCAGAGCTCCTGGATCCATCATAATTCAGAGCTCCTGGATCCATCAGCACCCAGAGCTCCTGGATCCATCAGGAGAGCTCTGTCAGCCCAGGGTGGGTGACACCCCACTCCCACCCAAACCTCATCCCTGCAGCTCTCAGGGGCTCAGCAGCATCCAGGGAGAAGGGGCTGCTCCCTCACCCCAGCTCCTGTCATCCCCCTCTCCAAGGATTTTCCCCTGCTTTCTGCTCTGCAAAGCTTCAGGAGGTGACAAGTCATAATTCCACTATTTAAAGGTTCTGATTTCTCCCTCCCTCCTGTGTGTGCTGCAGGTGAGGGGTTCACCAGTCCTAGACCTGGAAAAGTAGGGATTTTTCAGGTTTATGTTCAGTGCTTTGCTGCAAACCAAACTCCTACTCCCTAAAGGGCAGCATATTTAACTCCCAGATTATAGAGTGAAACAAAAAATTAGCATTAAACCTTAGAAACCAGCACTGAGACCCCTTTTAGCAATGCCAGAAAGGAGGTTTTGGCGAGTTTCAATTGGTGTTTTTTCCCACCCAGGGGCCTGGAAGGTGGCCAGGGCTCTGTGGGAGCACTGGGGCTTTGTTTGCCTCAATTCCCAGCAGGCACAAGAGCCTTGTCCTGCTCCTCCTGCTGCAGGAATTCTGTGTCAATACAGGGAGGGACTGGTAGCTCTGCCCTCGGTGTCATTAGGACTTGCCCCTCATTAATTAACCTGCTCAGGGTGCTGAGACCTGGATTCCAACATCCTGGGCACAAATCCCAAAGGACAGCTCTCAAAACCTCCCTGAGCTTTCCTTGTTTAAGGTATTTTTTGTAGTAGCCTGACCCCTGAAGGTGCTCACAGGATGCTTCTCAATTTTATCCCTGTCATGATTTGGGTTTTGAGCACAAGGAGAGCTTTCTGAAATAATGAATTAATTCCATCCTCACCACCAGTTCTTCTCTGGAAGAAAAGCAGGAATATATTCCTTCCAGAGATTTTTTTCCTAGAAAATATTATTTATTCACAGTTAGGTAAATATGTGCAATCAGGGACAAAATCTCATTTTTAAGCCTTGAATCTCAATTGCTTTTTGCCTCTCATTTCAGTCACCTTGAAAGGGCAAATCCAAGGTGCTCCCAAATTCCTTAATTTGATTACTTGGCTTTCTGGATCAAAAGCATCATCCCACTCAAGTGACCAGAGTTTTAATTGCTGTCTAATTAAAAAAAAATAAATCTTGTGGGGCTTTTTCCTGTGTGAAGTTCAGTGCATCACAAAAGTGTTAGATACATAAAAATATAACAAGGAATGTTAAATCAGAAGGAAAGGGGTGCAGAAACTGTGAAGCATTTAGTGAAGAACACAAATGTAGCTAGAATGTAGTAAGAAACCACATTTGAGGGGGAGAAAAAGGATCTGTTATAACAAAATGGTGTCTTTATTAGGGGTTGTCCATTGAAGTCCTAAATTATACTTTCAAATGCAGTAATGGCACAAGAGAAGCAACATGAAACAAGCCTGTGGTAGCTGCAGGCTATGAAATCTCTATGAAAATCTGTGAGTGACACCCAGGGAGCTGCTCAGGGTTTAGAGAGCACCAGAGGGCAGCCGTGGAACACAATAAAAACCTCCTTGGAGCTCACAGGAACCAGCAAAACACAGCAGAAAGAGCTGCCTGCTGTAAATACATCCCCTGACAGAAAAAAAAAAAAAAAAAAAAACGAACTGAGGGAATTTTGCAGAAAAAGCATCCACATGAGTGCTGTAAGAAGAGGGAAGATAAGGAAAAAAATCATGAGAGCTCTTCAAAAGCAGCTCAGCCAAAAGCTGCTTATCCAAGGCAGCTGAGATGTCACAAATCCTCTGCCATTTATTCACATTTCTCCCCCTCCAGCTGCTTTGAGGGTCCTGTTCCCCTGGGACATTTCTTTATTCCAGCACTGACAGACTCCTTTGATGAAAGGTTTGTTATTCCCATGCCAGGAATGGTTTTTGCCACTGCAGTGCCCTGGGCTGACTGTCAGTCAGAGCCCAGATCTGTGTGATCTGCTCTGGGGGAGAGCACAAATCCTGCACAAATCCCATGGGATTCCAACAGGAGGAAACTCAGCAGTGTCAGGGGTAAGGGCAGAAATTAATTAAAGGGGAAAATAAGGGATGGATTGCATTTTTGTAAGGGAAAGGGAGAGATTGAGGCACAGGGAATAAATAATTTATCTATTCCAAGCTATTGCAAAGGAAAGGATTAGAATTAGAGAATCCTGGAATGGTTTGAGTTGAAGGGACCTTAAATCCCATCCAGTGCCACCCCTTCCATGGGCAGGGACACCTTCCAGTGTCCCAGGTGCTCCAAGCCCTGTCCAGCCTGGCCTTGGGCACTGCCAGGGGTCCAGGGGCAGCCACAGCTGCTCTGGGACCCTCTGCCAGGACCTTCCACACTCGCAGCCAGAAATTATTTCCCAATATCCCACCTGAGCCTTCCCTTCAGCTTGGACCCATTCCATGTGTCCTGTCCCTCCATCCTTTGTCCCAAACCCCTCTCCAGCTCTCCTGGGTCCCCTTTAGGCACTGGAAGGGGCTCTGAGAACTCCCTGGAGTTTCTCTTCTCCAGGCTGGACACACCCAACACTTTCAGCCTGCCAAAATTTGTTTCCAGGAGTTTGTTTTCTATTATTCCCTGGTGCAAGCAATGCTGAGGCACCTGCTGCCATCCCAGAGGAAAACACTCCAGGTAAGAAAAGGAACTTTTTAGCAGCTCAAAGTGGGGATGAGAACAGCTCTGCTGGGCAACCCCTTCAGCTCCTCCCTGGCACCAGTGTTTGGTGTGGATTTATTGCTCCACCAGCTCAGACTGTTTGTCCAAATGAGCTCTAAAATATCCCTGCAGAAAGAAAATTCCCCCCCCCCCCAACAACACTGCTGTATTTGCTCAGGGTGTGGAGCAAACCCTCCCCTCAAATGGCACTGAGAGAAAACACAGAAGATGTCAGAGGACAAAATCCACCCAGAGCCCCCCTAAATCCAATTATTAAAGCACTTTATTATCATCACACAAACTCCTCTTCTCCTGCTGTCCCCACCCTGGCTCTGACCTGAGGAGGAGCCTCAGGTGTGGAACATTTTCCACCTTCCCTCCTGGCCATGAGGAATTGCTCAGAGATACCAAATTGCTTCAAAACTGCAATTCAGAGTCCCAGTCCCAGAGGCAGAAATTCTGGGAATTAGTGTGAGACCCTAAAAATACAGGTGCTGCTTTTAGTGATTCTCCTCATTAATCCCTTTATCCAGACTGTCCTTGCCCTCAAAGGGAACCCAAGTTCCCTTGGTCTTTAGAACAGATTTTTTTCAAACAATTAAAAACAGTTCATGGACATGAAAAGGCTGAACTTTTGCTGCCTTCATAATTCCACACTAAATCAGGAGCATCCCTGGCAGAAAATAATCTCATTTCCCATGGAAACTCTGACCTTCAAAGCAGACACAGCTGAAATGGTTAAAAGCACAAAAAACACAAAAACCACCTGTTCAAGTGTCAGCCCAAGCAAAGTTATTTCTCCCTTGAGGTTTACAGAACAAAACTCTGTCTCCTCACCACGTGGACACCATGTGGAAAGTTATTTAATTCGAAATTAAAAGCATTGATAATGACATTGGATGTCCCAGATAAATTCTGAGAGATGAATTGTGTCATGGACTCTCCTGGGTTGGAAAGGATCCCATTATCAGCACCCCTGTAAATCTATTTTTAATTAAAGATAAACCAGAAGAAGGAGAAAATGAACCACTTGCTGAGGGAAATCTTTCCTTAACCCCGCCCAGGTTTGTATTTGCTGCTAAAATAAATTCAGGTGGGATGGAAAAGTGTCAGACCAGAAGTGGTGAAAGTGCTTTGTACCAAAATTTCATCAGCTGCTTTGTTTCAATAAAATATCTTTCCCTCCTCTCAAATCTTCTCAATAACAACTTCTCTTTCATCTTGTTTTCATTTCAGCTAGAAAATATTAAAAGTTCATTTAAAACTACTTTAAGAAGGTTTTTTTAAATTATTATTTTGTTGGTGTTGGTGTTTTTAACAATTAACATTTTCTTCTATTTTTTCTCCACCTCCATTTTATTCCCAGCTCCACATCTTTAGACTCCTGCATGAAAAACTCAAGACAGGATCCAGCTTTTAACAGCACATTTGCAATGTTTTATGTGGATAAATTCCTTCATTTCATTGCTTTTCAGTAGCTGATACCTTCCAGCCTGGGGCAAATAAGGGCTCACAGAAATTTTACTATCTCAAGTGGAACTGAAGCTGATTGTTACAAATAGTCCCATAATGAGGTTAAAAGGGCCATAAATCTTCACAAAGTCAAGTTCCTTCCTGCTCTGAAAGCACATTTTCAGCAAGGCAAAGTCAGAGGAGCTGACTTGGAAAGGCACAACTTGGAGCTGAAAAATAAACTTTAAACAGCAAGTCAGCCCAAGAAGCTAAAAAATCATTGTCAGAGAAATTATTTATCCTAGAAATACAATTGTCTGAATTTGGGATGGACTCCAGGGATGTAAGAAATGGGTGGCAGGGAAGAAGGGAGAACCACATCACCTCATTACTGGGGGATTCATGCTTGAAAGGGAATAACAAACAAACAAAAATACCAAACAAAATAAAACAAACAAACAAAAACCCAAACAGGATAAGCCCTGGATTGAAGGAGAAGGGGCCTTTCTTTGACTTTCATGCCAAATATGCCAGGTCAGAGCCCAAAAGGATTTTGGCAGCTCATGGAAAGGGAAATTGAGGAGCTGAAATCTTAAGGTATTTTCCTTTTCCTTGGGAAGCACCAACACCTTGCCAAGCCCTGCATCCACTCCAAATCCTAAAATTCCCCCCTCTAACCCCAGCCTTCTGTCCCTTTATATAAATTTATATAAATTTATATAAATTTATATAGATTTGGCCATTCCTGTTGCTCATCCTGATGTGTTTGGAGCACGACTGCCTCGACCAGACCCAAACCAGCCCAGGTGTGCTGGACAATCCCATGGGATACCAACCCCAGTGTGCTGCAGAACCTCTCCCTGGGTGCTCAGCAGCAAGCAGGGGTGTGGGACACACAGAGCAGGAGGTGTGGGGCATTTCTGTAGCTCTGTGAGCATTTCTGAGCTCTGTGAGCATTTCTGTAGCTCTGTGAGCATTTCTGAGCTCTGTGAGCATTTCTGCAGCTCTGTGAGCATTTCTGTAGCTCTGTGAGCATTTCTGAGCTCTGTGAGCATTTCTGCAGCTCAGAGCCTCTTCTGTTTTCGTGCAGCTGTGGCTAAACTGTCATCAGCTCCCCAGGCCACGAGCTGGGACAGAAGTGTTTGGGTATTAGATAACAATTCTGATTAATTGTCTGAGCTCCTTGTGACATTTCATGAGCTCAGCACACTCAGAGAGGATGTGGGGTAAGAGAAAACCAACCTGCCAGCAAATTCTGCCTGCAGGTCCCACCTGGCTTCACCTGTGTCTGTCCCTGCTGCCCCCTGCCAGCTCAGGACACATTTTCCCTCTCCTACACCTCTCCCAGCATCTTCCAGCATTTCTCTCTCTCTGAGCATCCCTCAGCCTCCCCTGCTCCCCCTGGGATGTCCCAGCTGCTCTCCCTGGGGAATCACAGCTCCCCTTCCTCCAGAGCATCTGCTGACAAAAGGCAGGATATTGTTTTCCTGAAGCCTGATGTCTCTGGCTCTGCAGAAATCTAATTAATGCATGTTAATGAGGCTAATTCAAAATCCCTGATCCAGCCCAGTGCTCCTTCCAGACTTAAATGCTCCTTCCAGCTAGAAAGAAAGGAAGAAAAAGGAATCAGCAGAGTTGATCTTTGAATCTTGACACTTAACACAATTTCACTGATGTCTCAACCACAAACCAACAGTTTCCTTTTTTTTTTTTTTTTGTTCCCACTCCACCTGTACAAGAATTCTCAGAATAAAAATGATTGCACAGTGAATTTATGAGCTGCAGCTCTTCCAGGTGAGGTGTCTGGTTATGTGGTGGCTACAAATAATTTTTTTTATCCAGACACCAAAATGATGAGGCATCCTGTGAAAAGCAGAGATGGGGCTGATATCAAGGTGGAAGAGGAACCTGAGAGTTACTGACAAATCTGGGAAACACCTGGGTTATGATTATCAAGAGAAGACAGGAAAAAAAAAACCCAACCCTAAAGTTTTATGTAAACTCAGCAAGCAAAAATAAACCAAACTAGACCCAAACAAAAAAACCCAAACCCTAACAACTCAGGCTGAAATGAGAAAGGGAAAAGTCCCATTCTAATTCACAGATTATTATAATTTCCCAGTCAGAGCCCAGTGCTAACTGGGATTACCTATGGCCTGATTTATGAGGGAATCACAGGACTGGTGTGGATTCTTCCACTGATTTCAGGGAGGAAGGTAAAGAAGGAACTTTGCTTTTAGTCTAAAATTAGATGATTTGAAAAGCAAATTCTGGATGGTTTTTCTCTCTCACTTCTCACTGGCATGTTCTGTATGTGGAGCCTCCCCTCTGCTCCATTTTCTCAACAGGTCTTAAAGGTGGAGGAGTTATCCCAATCCCAAAAACCTCTTCTCAATCTCCCATATGGATTCTCAAAGGTTCTCATTTAAAAGCAGCAAGATTTGAGAGTTCTAATCCAATGAAAACCCTTTGGAAGTTGGTGGGATATTTGTTTTTTCCAGGCAGGGAGGACTCCTGGGATCTTGAGGTGACTTGAGGGGGTATCTCAGCTATACAGCAAATTTTTTTGGGATGTATCTGCAGAAAATGTCCCTAAAAAATGAGATTTTGCCAGTTGAGGTTTGGATTTCACCCCAGTTAATTTGTGGTACTGGTTCAAGGGGAGTGGAACTGGAAGCTGTGTTTTCTGTCTCTGAGTACAGCTGGAATATGAGAGAAAATCAACTTAAAGGCTGCAAATATTCCTTCTCCCACCTCCTGAATCTGGGATTACATGGTTAGAAACATCCATTCAGAGTCAATCCCTTACAGCAACTGTTCAGAAATACTATCCAAGGAATTGGCAGCTTGATGCAATCTACATTATGGATAGAAAATGAAATTAAAAAGTGCAACATTAATGAAGAACATTGGAGAAACAGGGTGTAGCTTAAGTGTTGTTTGATCCCAGAACCTGAAGGATTCTTTCTGCAAGACTGGGATGCTGCAAACACAACCTAGATATGATTGTGCTGCATTTCCTCCCCAGGTATCAGAGAAAACTGAGGAGTGAAACACCAATTTGAAAGAGAAAAACAGAAACAAGGAGTGAAGCTAAACACAGAGCTGCTGGAGAAACTGCCAAAACAAGAAGTAAAATCCAGCAGGGCCAATAAATTTTGGCTGCCAAGGAAACCTTGACTCCTCCATGCAAAGGAACTCTTGTAAGAGTAAAGACTCACTCATCCTTTCCAGCACTCAGCTGGATTTACAGCCCTGTGGGATGTGATGTCTCCAGGATGGGAAGGAGGCTCCAGGAGTTGCTGCCTAGTTGTTTTTCCTACATATTTTGCTGTTTTTTTCACAGGTTTAGCTGGTGGTTTTTTTCTGTATATTTCTTAGTTTAAGCCAATAGTTATGACAAGTGCATAAAATAAACCATTTTTAAGTGTTTTTCTGCAACTTGTTGAAACCCTTCAAGGCCACTGCAACATAAGTTTTGCTAAATCAAGAAAAAAGGAGCTTAGAAACAAAATGCCAAAATTAAAAAACCCAAAATAAAAATAACCAATAGAATTCTATCATCATACCTAAAAACTTGTAGCTGAGGAGGGCAAAGGGTTGGAGTTTGTGGCTTCAGCAGAATCCAGGCACTTGGAGCAGGACTGAGAGCTGAAAAAAGATATTTATAAGCCAAAAAACCCCAAAGAGATGATGCTGAGCTGATGTTTTTCAAGAAGAGCTAAAATCAAGCTGTTCCACCAGCATGGTCACACATCCTGCACCTCTGCTGCTGGGCAGGGAAGCCAAACCAGCTCCCAGGGCTTTGTCCTGTCATTTAGAATCCTGGGAAGCAGAGATGGAGCAAAACCATCTCCTGGCTTTTCATTATTCCAATCAGCCAGTGGAATCTGGGCTGTAGCTGCTGTGATTTGTAGGTGCTGCCAGTGTCTCTAATCTTGTTGGAATGATGAAGTGTCTCATGAGGCTGTTTTCTCCCAGGAATCATTTTCCTTGGAATCCCTCCCCAGCCAGGAGTACCCAGAGCAGACCTGAGACACAACTGCTGCTGTTGATTTCTGACTGTCAGCTTTTGATGGGGTAGAATTAATTTTTTTTCTCTGACCAGATTTATATCTTGGGCCCAGGCTGTGTTTGTAACACACCCCACACATCCTGGCTGCTTCCAAATCCAGGCTGGACAGGGATTTGAGCAACTTGGTGTAGGTGGGCACCTGCTCCATGGCAGGGGGGTGGAATGGGATGAGATTTAAGGTAACCTGGCAGGAATGAGTCCAGCCTGCCCTTGGACACCTCCAGGGATCCAGGGGCAGCCACAGCTTCTCTGGGCCTCCTCACTCTCACAGGGAAGGATTTCTTCCCTGCATCTAATCTAAAAATCTACTAATTTTTAAATGCAATGAAGTTCTGCCTTGCTGGAGCCTTTGGTGCTGTTCCCAGATGAAGTGAAAGGGGAAGCAGAGCCTCATGAAGAAAATGTGGTGAAGAACATGACTGGGGTTGATCACATTTGTTGTGGGGAGGTTTTCCAGTCTCAGGAGTTCCCCAGGGGATCTCTGGGTTTGTCTTCCAGTTCTGATGACAATTCTCACCCTTCTCTTTGCAGCTTTCATGGGGAGGCTGTGCCAGCGACACAGATGAGATTTGGGATTGGGATATTTTGGATTGTGGAATCCCAGGATGGTTTTACACGTGTCCAAGGTCTACCAGGACTCTGAGACTTGTCCTGCCTCTACAGAGGGGTGAGTCACTGTGGGTGAGAGGGGACAGAATTCCAGGAGACAGCTCCAGGCTGAGTTGGTTCCCTGAGGCTGATGTTCCAACTCTCTTTATGCTGTAAGATCTAAATTAACAAATTATAACCTTAACTGGATCTCACCAGATTGTCCTGGTGATTCCCCCCTGGCAAAACTAGAGCACTGCCTTTAGCAAAAGCTCCAAAAGGAACACAAACAATGCACTCAACTCCCTGAGCACGTAAGGAAAAGGAATTTTTTGTGGCAGCTGCTCCAGGGTAACTCACCATTACAAAGACCCCCTTGGGAACAGAATTTAAACTGGGCAAACAGATTAAAACCACCACAGGCAAAACTAAGAGTTCATTTTCCTCCCCAGGTCCCTCTCCCTCAAAATTTTCATTTATCCCCTCCAAAAAAGCTGCTGGAATCTGTCTGTCAAGAGACTCTGAGCTGCAGGGGATGAAGGAGAAGTTTCAGCAAAGAAAACCAACGATTATTTTTAGCATCAGCTGGATGGAAAATACTTCTCAGAGGCTCTGGTTCGTTAGAGGGGAAGACACATTTTCTCCTTTTTAGTTCCTGTTAAAACCCAGAATTCAGGAAGTAAATGACTGACAAAGAGCAGTGGCTCTGACAGGCAAATCCTTGTGGCTGGCATTGGCAAACTCTGGATCTCCCATTGGAAAAACTCAGATTCCCTTCCAGCTCCGGGGACTCAAGGTGCTCAGCTGCTCTGGAGGGTTTGGGCAGCAGCATTCCATGATTTCCTTTCTGTTTCTGCTGTCAGGCAGGAATATTTTCGTTCCTGCAGAAGCCCTTGGTGTGGAGGTTTTCAGCTCGTTATTTATCCCCAGTTCCAAGCGCCCAGGGAAGGGAACAGCTGCCCTGGGATGCAGGGATGGGCTGACACAGCTACTGGGCAGCTCTGCTAGGAAAAGCTGCTGGTTTGAATTAAAAATCGATTTATTTGGAGCAGAATCAGCCTCTCTTTTGGACAGGAGTGTGTCTGTACTGGGGGCAGAGGAAACGTTAACAATGTGAGTTGTTAACAACTGGAGCTCTGTAGCAGCAGAGAGGCACTAATGAGCAATGGTATTTCAGAAAATGCAGGTAATTAGAAGTTATTTTTCACAGAATACCCAGTTCTGACTTTTCCCATGTGCCTCCTGTTCCTTTTTGTAGCAAGAGAAAAAATCATTATCAGCTTGAGGCCCCAAAACAAAAAAATAAAAGAGAAGAATTTGAAAATGTTTGTCATTCTCTGTTCCTCTTTTTGTTATCTGATATATTAGAGTAAACAACACCCTTATGTAATTTTACCCCCATATGCACATTTCATTCTCCTTTAAATAATCCTTTAAATTCTCTGTAGGAAGAATCACTGAATCTGGATGCAATTATTTATTTTCTCCTTGTCAGAGTATAACTTTTGACCAAACTTAGAAAAATTTCTTGGCGTGATCTTTTGTTGAAAGTCTGCTTTTTCACACTTCAAAGACTTGACAGAAAAAAAAAATTGCCATGAAATTTAAATATTTATGTTATTTATTGGCTGCTCTGTCCAATATAATTATTATTTATTGGATGCCCCATCCTTGGAAGTGTCCAAGGCCAGGTTGGATGGGGCTTGGAGCAAGCTGGGATAGTGGAAAATGTCCCTGCCCATGGAAGGGGGTGGAGCTGGATGGACTTTGAGGTCACTTCCCATCCAAACATCCTGGGATTCTGTGATTTTAGAAAAAAAAAATGCACTATTATGAATATTGATATATTAATAATACTGCACAATGTACTGTATTAATGTTTTCTATATACTAAATAATACATTTCCCTAAATTACATACCTATCTCAGTAATAATTTAGAAATGCAGCTGCTTTTCCTCTAGCTCCCACTGAAGAGCTGTAATTTGTTTTATGGGAGGTATTTTTCCTTTTTTTATTTCTCCCCTTGTAGATGTGGAAAACCTCTAAAAACCCAGTTACAGTTCTTTGGACTAAACCCCAGAAAAGCCACAGAGCAGCCACTTCATTTTGGATTTGGGGAAAGAACTTGGAAAGGAAACAGAGGCATGGAAAAGCCATGGAAACCTCTTTTTACTTGGGATAGTTGCACATCAAATCCAGTTCCTGAACAGCAAACAGGCAAAGCTGGAGCTATTTTTTTTTTTTTAGTTAAAACTATGGTATTGCTCAATTATCTGTCACTTGATGATGGCACCGAAGTCCAGGTGACGTTGCAGGATCCAAGTTCTTCTTTAATCCAGGTAATTATGGTAATTAATATTTCTGGGAAGCCATAACCAAGAAGAGGAAGAGCCTTACACTGCACAAACTGAAGTTTTACCCCCAAAACGAGGCAAACAGCTCAGTAGGGAAATTCCATCAGACCCAGCATAACTGTAAGCAAAATCTCTGGGCACTTGTGGTTTATCAGCAGAAAAAGCCACTTCCTGAGCTCTTGTGTGCAGGATAACTGATAAACCACCCCAGTAAACAGGCTCAGATCCTCTGCAACTGCTCTTATTTAGGGAAGAAGAAATTCAGCAGGATATTCTGCAGGTACAATGAGTTGTAAATTTTTTAAATTTCTTACTGGTCCTAAAACTCAGGTAACAACCTGGCCCAAACCAGAGCAATTTATGATCATGGGGAAAGGCAGGAACAGCAGCTGCATTTTTTCCCTGTCCTGTTTTTCCACAAGGGTTTTGGCTTTTGTTCAGATCAGTCAAACCTGTCCTAGATGGAGGTTAATGCAGAGAAGAGCATCTGCACAAGAGGTGATGATGAGGGTGGTGGTGCCCTGGCACAGACACCCAGAGAAGTTTTGGCTGTCCCTGGATCCCTGGAAGTGTCCAAGGCTGGGTTGGACAGGCTTGGAGCAGCCTGGGACAGTGGAAGGTGTCCCTGCCCATGGCAGGAGCAAGATAAGCCTTAAACTCCTTCCCATTCCAAACCATGGCGTGGTTCTGTGATTCTACAAATGTTTGTTTTCCACAGATGCTGGTGGGGTCAGTCAGGGAACTGCTGTTCCCAAACTCTCAGCTTACCAGGCTGCAGAGTGCAGTGATTTTATGTGAAAGACAATTTTGTGATTGGAGAAATTCCAGCAAATATGTTTCCATTGCTGAGGAAAAAAAAAATCAGCTAAACAGGATGTGCTGATAAACACTGCAGCACCAGCCAAAACCTCACTATTGCTTTTCACAAGGTCCATATAAATAATTTCAAAATAAACACCTGGCAAGCTGCCAACTTCTACCAACCTCCTTTGATAATGGATGGAAACAAGACTGTCAGGAAAGTACAGCACTGCATTTTAGGGGGTGCTCATGTGAATGAGAACCACCAGGGTTGGGTTTCTTTGGTTTCTGAGCTGTCAGACATCATTGTCCTCACGTCAGGTAGCAGCTGCTGTGAGGTTTGACCTCACACTCAAACCACAGCAGAGCAGTTATTGGTGAGGACAGGAGCCATGGAGTTCCCAAAGCAGGGCACATTCCTGGTGGCTTTCTGAAAATCCACACAGTGAGATCCTCCAAGGGGGTAAAGCTGTAGCCCCAGCTGGGTATTTATCCCCTGGGATTAGGTGAGGCTGGATCTGTGCCCCTTCCTTGAAGCAATGTCAGAAGTGGCACCCTTGGGCACTGCTGGCACGGAGATCCAGCGAGTGTAAACCGAGCTGGGGACTTATTTAGTTCAGGAGAAATGTCAGGCAAGGCTCACACTGTGCTAAAAAAAGCCTTTGGGAAGTCAGACCTCATCTGCAGGAGGACTGAGCTGGAGCACAGCAGCAGGTCCTGAGCCCCAGGGGCAGGAGGGGACAGCAGGGCAGGAGAGGGCAGAGACCTCAGGAGCATTTCCATGGTCTGCTCAGAGCTGTGCCTGGAGAGGAGGAAGGGTTGGAGGGGAGGAAGGGTTGGAGAGGAGGAAGGGTTGGAAAGGAGGAAGAGCTGGAGGGAAGGAAGAGTTGGAGAGGAGGAAGAGTTAGAGAGAAGGAATAGTTGGAGAGGAGGAAGAGTTGCAGAGGAGGAAGAGCTGGAGAGAAGGAAGAATTGGAGAGAAGGATGAACTGGAGAGGAGGAAGAGTTGATGAGGAGAAATAGTTGGAGGGGAGGAAGGGCTGGAGGGAAGGAAGGGGTGCCCTGCACCCAATTCCACCTGGAATCATCCCAGTGGGTGCCAAGCCAACCCGGCAGAAAACACCTGGGACAAAGGCTCGTACCCCCATTTTGGGGTCATTGTGGGGACACCTGCCCAGGACAGAGCTGGCAGGGCTGGGAGCAGGGCTGGAACCACAGCAAAAGCAGCACCTTTTGTGTCAGCTGGTGATGTCAGCCAGGTTCCCTGGTATGTAAACAGTGGTACAGGGACTCTGCACTTCCTCCCGAGCGCTCGGCTGCGCTGAGCACGGCTCTGCCTGCCAAGGTAAGGCTGCTTTACCCCAGAACCTTGTGCTGCTTCCTGCACAAACATCCCTTTCCTTGGGCTTTTCCTCTTGCCAGGAGGGGGTTGGTGGCACTTGGAGCCCTGCAGCAGCAGCAGCAGCCGCTGTCCCCTTGTGCCAGTGGGGAGCACATGGGGGAGTTCAGGCAGCGGCTGCAAAAACAAATGTCAGGCGTGGGCAATTAGCAGTGCTCCAAATGTTCTCCAGTGTGGTTAGCAGGGATAATTTCCGTCCCTTGCCTGATTCCTCCGGGAATATATTTTATTTTAGAGCCATACTTGACTGTGATGTAACATGCAAATCTGGTTTTTTTTTTTTCCGGCGGGGATTTATAGTGCTATAAAATAAAATCCATGTGCTGCCCATCTTTGTGCCATCAAAGGCTCTGTGAGTGAGCAGCAACAGGAGGAAATTGATAATAGTGAGGGGACAGAAGATGGAAAAAAATAGTGGGATTGCTTGGACTTGTTTTTGCTAATGAGAATGCTGAGGTGGTTTTAATTCTTAATCAGACGACTCTGAATTAAAACTTGACTTCATGGGCTGGAGGTTTTAAACTTCATGGGCTGGAGGTTTTAAACTTCATGGGCTGAAGGTTTTAAACTTCATGGGCTGCAGGTTTTAAATTTGACTTCACAGGCTGCAGGTTTCCAGCTGTGCTTTGTAAAAGGTGCTTTTCTGCTGGCTTTGCTTTCACTAGCTGCAGCAGCTCAGCTCAGCTGGCAGCTCAGCAAACAGCCCCTGGGGTGCTCATGGGCAGGATTTAGAGTGGGTGGCCCCTGAATCTGAGATTTCTGCAAGTGGGTGGAGAGGGAATCTGGCAGAAGGTGAGTCAGGATGTCAGGATCTGCAGGAGGGGATTCCTCAGCTGGAGCAGGAGCTCTGCAGAGACAGTGGGGTTCTTTTCAAGGGTGTATTTTTGGTGTCAAGTAAAAGTGCTGGGACTGGCCTCAGTGCCAACATCATCAGCCATGGGAATTCCATCCATGAGGGAAATCTGTGGGACACCCTTGCCCAGCCTGGAGCCAGCACCCTGAGGGGGTTGCTGGTGTCTTGTGCAGGAGCTGCAGGAAGGAATTCAGCCAGTGCTGCAAAACGAAAATACAGCAGAGAGCCCAGAGCTGCTCTGCTTCTGTGAAAGAGAACCAAAAAAAGCACCTTTAACTGTAGAATGTTCCACTGCCAGTGCAGAGGTTTCACTCTGGTGTCATGGCCATGCACTCAGAGCAGAGTGTGGAGATGTTTGTGCCACAATCAAATAATTAACCTGACTCTGATGGGCACCTCAGACAGATCCAGGACTCTGGGATGATATCCCTGTGCTTCTCAGCCTAGCTCAGATCCTATCCATCTTTTGCCAAGGAGTGCTATGCTTAGTTTCCAAATCTCCAGTAATAACATGCTCACTTCTTATATCCTTATTGAAGCAGTATCAGGGATGCAGAGTCTCACAAAAATATAAAAAAGAGTGGTTGGATCTCAATGTGCTTATTTGACACTGTTTTGTTTTATTTTTTTAATTCATATTCTGAAAGCAATGTTGCAGTGGGAACCACCTCTCTGCAGGATGTAAATGAGAGATAAAATAGAATCTACTGGATAAAATCTACTGGAGATTTCAGTCTTCTGCAGCCAATGCTGCACACCCACCACACAGTGAAGGATTTGGAAGTGTAATTTTAGGACCCTCAGTGATATCTCAAGTATCTGCTTTTGTGCACAAGTGGGAAGAGAAGGGCTTGGTGTGGGATTAAGCCTCAGTCTGAGCCAAAGTGAGAGGAAAGGCAGAAATGCAGTAATTTTGTAGTGCCTTGTGGCTGGGTGCATTTTGATTAAAGAGATGGTTTAATCTAGTTATGTTTTAATGGTTTTGTAATGAAATCCTCCATCCTCAGAAAGGGCCAGCAGACATCACCCTGTGCATATTAATTGTGGTAATGTATTAATTAATGCAATTAATGTATTAATCGTGGTAATGTATTAATTGTGTGCAGTGCTCAGACCCTGAGTTCCCTGAATGCATAAAGGGATTTTCTGTCTCCAGGGCATCCAGTCCTGTTCCCAGTCTCTGAGTTAGATCTGGGGTGGTGGGGATGGGGGATCACCTGCAGGATGGGTTTCAGAACCTCCTGTCTCCAAGCTGCACCACAGCTCCATGATCTCCTCCAAAGTGCATCTTTTCAAGATTCTCCTACCTGTAAATTGAATAATAGAATAATTTAGGTTGGAAAAGACCTTTAAAGATCATCAGAAATTATACTAGCAACCAGGCCCAGTCCTGGGAGCAGTTTTTTTCCTATTATCAGTTACTCAGCAGCACTGGATGTTTTTTGGGATCTTCCTAAATGATGGCAAGGTGGGCTCATGACAACTCCCACTGTGACAACTTTTGGGGGTGAGAAAAAATGGCTGAAATAGAGCCAAGAAATAAAATTTGGATGTACTCTGACACCTTGTGGACAATTAGCAGATGAAGGTGATGGGTGAGGGGGAAGCTCGGGGGACCTGGGCAGGGTTTGTCCCACCAGAGAGCCAAGATGAGCTCTGGGATGGAGTGTGGACCCTCCTGTTCTAGGGACACAGCAGTTTGCCCTAAAACCTCTGGTCAGAGCCCATTTTGAGTCAGCAGACCTTTACCCCATCACCCCAATCATCCTCAGTGTCACATGAGAGCTACATCACAGAATATTCTGGGTTGGAAGGGTCTGAATAAGGCCTGGCTGTGTTTAAGGACCTTGATAAGCAAATTGGCCACTGACACTCATTGGACTGAAGAACAAGCACACACTGGCCAGCATTTAATTAGATAATTAATTATAAAAGTGTCTTTAAAATACAACATTTTGCAGATGTACCTAATCCTGTGTGGGTTTAATGGCCATCTTCAACATCCAGTTGGCTCCTTCCAGCTTTGATATCCAAGGAAAACCAGGCACATGAGGACCTGGAAAATGGTTTTTTTGGCAAAGGGAGAGGTGACCTAAAGGGACAGAAGGTGCAGTGGGCAGTGCTTTTACCAGAGCCAAGGCCCTGACCAGCTGGATAACAGCTGGAAAAGGATGAAACCTCCTGAGCAGCAGAAATGCCAGGAAATGGGAATTAACACATCCAGCACTCTGAGGGGAATGAAACCCCCATGCTCAGCTCCAGTCCCTGTTCATCCCTGTCCTGGCAGGGATGGAGAGCAGATCTCCATTGCTGCTGCTCAGGGGAGAGAATTCCTTGAGCCAGGTGAACCTTTTTCTGTGTTCTGTCACAGTTTGAGGCTCTCCCCTCCTCGTGGGGCTGTCGTGGCAGGAGCAAGACTGTGCTGTCCTGGGGAAGACTGAGCAGAGCATCCTGTCCCAGAGCTCAGGGGCTTTGGGAGGGGGCTGGAGGGACAAAAGCAGCTCTGAGGGGCTGGAATCCAGCCTTGGTGCAGGAAGGGGATGAGCAGAGAGCTTCCCAAAAGCAGCAGTCAGAGCAGCTGCAGGAGATAAAAACAGACCTTGCTTTTTGAAAGAGAAGCTGAGAAAGAAAAGCAAGAATCTGTTCAGGGAGCCTGCAGGAGCAGTTACCCTGCTGCCACGTGGGACCTTTCCACATTTTGGGGACTGAATCCAGCCTTTCCATGGCAGCCTGGAGCAGCATCTGGAGGAGCTGCCAGGTGTAAGCACCACAAGGACTGAGAGGCTGAAAACCCAACTATTTGTGCTCTGTGTCACTGAGAGCTCTAAATTCAACTCTTTTGGTAAGGCCAAGGAAAAAGCTTTAGTAACAGAGTGGGAGTTACTAATTTCTACCTACAGAGACAGTTTTTCTGGCAGATGCTCTTTGCAGGAAATGAGTCAGAGGGGTGAATCAGTGTCTACAGTGCCACATGAAGCTGATTTCCAGCTTGAACTGTTATATTCAATATGAGAGGGAATCACTGTAATGAGAATTATAACCCTGGGAGGAAACCCTTCATAAACCCCAGCTCCTCCTGCCTGTGTTGCCTTGCTGAGGACAAGTTACCAAATTTACTGGTCCTGGTTACAAAAGCTGGCAAGAGAAAGGTGGGGAAACAGTTCAACACGTGGCATTTTGCTGATGGCTGAGAGGCAGAAATTGGCAGCATCCAAAGAGTAAAATTATGATGGAAAAAAGAGTCAGACTGAGGCTGTCATGGTGATGAGAAATAGGAACTGGTGGCATGACCAGGTCTCTGTGTGTTCCATCAGCTTAAACACATTAACAGAACTCTTCAGGAGTGCAGGCTGTGTTCACTGCATTCACATTTTCCAAGCCCACTCCCTGTTACCCTTTTGCATGTGGTTTGTGCCCATAGTCCCAGAGGAAATGGGTCCATGAGGTCTTCTGAGGGGCTCAGGAGGCTTGTCACCCCATAATGCCCAACACAGCCCAACATATCCCTGGAAGTGCTCAAGGTCATTTTGGATGGGGTTTGGGGCAGCCTGGGATAGTGGAAAGTGGCACTAGATGGGCTTTAAGGTGCTTTCCAACCCAAATAATTCCCTGATTCAGTGCTTGGCACCCACACTCTGAGTGTTGGGACATGATGGAAGGCTGGGATATGCCACCTTCCATCCTTGTATTCCTGCCTTGCTCCCAGGGACCAAAGCACAGGAGACCTTGAGGAGCTGGCCAGAGGAAGGGCAGCCCCTCCTGCTGCTGGTCAGTGTGGCACAGCTTCCCCTGTGTCCTGGACCAACACACCAGGGATGGTCTCCCAGGGCAGCTCTGAACACGATTCCAGGAGGTTTCACACAGACAACATTCCCAAACCTCTGCTGCGTGCTGAGCAGCCAAGTGGGAAATGCAGCTGTGAGCACTTTGCCTTCACATCCCACTTTTCTCTCCACAGGAATGTCCCACCCACCCTACAGCAGCACAGCCTCGTCCAGCAGCCCAGCCATGAGCCAGAGCAACCAGAGCTGCTCCCACCAGGACGTCACCTTCAAGAGCAGCCTCTACGCCACCACCTACACCCTCATCTTCATCCCGGGGCTCCTGGCCAACAGTGCTGCCCTGTGGGTGCTGTGCAGGTTCCTCAGCAAGAAGAGCAAAGCCGTCATCTTCATGATCAACCTGGCCGTGGCCGACCTGGCCCACGTCCTCTCGCTGCCGCTGCGCATCTACTACTACATCAACCACAGCTGGCCCTTCGGGGACGTGCTGTGCCTGCTCTGCTTCTACCTGAAGTACCTCAACATGTACGCCAGCATCTGCTTCCTCACCTGCATCAGCATCCAGCGGTACCTGTTCCTGCTGCACCCGTTCCGCGCCAAGGGCTGGAAGCGCCGCTACGACGTGGCCATCAGCGCGCTGGTGTGGCTGGTGGTGGGGGCTGCCTGCGTGCCCTTCCCCATCATGAGGAGCCACGGGCTGGGGGCCAACACCACCAGCTGCTTTGCCGACCTGCAGGTGAAGCCCATCGCCAGCAAGGTGGGCACGGTGCTGATGACGGGCACGGCAGAGCTGCTGGGCTTCGTGGGGCCGCTCGTCACCATCCTGTTCTGCACGTGGAAAACCAGAGACTCCATCCGCGGCTTCCACGTCCCGCAGGAGAGCAGCGGCGAGAGGAGGAAGGCCCTCAGGATGGTTTCCATGTGTGCCGTCGTGTTCTGCGTGTGTTTTGCTCCCTACCACATCAACTTCTTCTTCTACATGTTGGTGAAGGAGGATGTCATCACCGACTGCATCCTGAGCACCGTCACGCTCTACACGCAGCCCTTCTGCCTGAGCCTCGCCAGCTTCGACTGCTGCTTGGATCCCATCATCTACTTCTTCATGACCTCTGAGTTCCAGGAGGAGTTTTCCAGGCACAGCAGCGTGGCCATCCGGAGCCGGCTGATGAGCAAAGAGAGCGCCTCCTCCATGAAGGAATGACTAGAAAGCCACTTGGAAAAAACCCCAAGGTATTTCATATGAAACCTGAGACTGCTCTGAGATACTCCATTGTGGAAGAGCCTGCAGGTTTGTCAGGGGAGTTTTGGGGCTGTGGAAACTTTTTCAGTGTATAGAAGATAAAATCCTGTGTAAGACTGGTGTGCTGGAATCTGGTGAGTGCCCCAATTGGTGTGACTGTCCCCATCCTGTGCCATCCCCATGTGAGCTCACTGGACTAGAAAACACACAGGAGGGAGTGAAAAAACTTTTAGTAGGAAATGGTGGAAATGTCCCAGGTTTTTCTTCTCTTTTCCCAGTTGCAGGCTCTGTGATCCAGCCAGAGACAATCCCACATTCACACACTGATACCTGCTGAAGGCTTTTCTCTGGGAAAACCACACAAGAACCCAAAACAGGCCAGTAGCAACCAAAGGACATTGTGGTTTGTGCACTGAGAGCTGTGGACAGGTGAAAGTGTTTTTTCACATGCTCCTGGGTTTGGTGCATCCCTCTCAGTGTCCCACCAGTGAGCTCTGCTCCCCCTTTCTGCACTCACCCTCCTGCTCTGCTCCTGCTTTCCCTCCTCACCCAGCTCCCTTTGCTCCCTAATTGATGACACATCCCACAACTTGCACCTGCCGCTGATGCAAGACCCTCTGCAAGACAAATTCTCCTCCAACATCCAGAGAGTGGCACCCTCCCTTGCTCCAGGTGATTTTCTTCCCCTCCAAGCTGGCAAGGGGGACATGGACATGGGTTTTTGTCTTTGGACCCTTTGGGGCACCCCATGGTGGTCCTGGGGTCAGTGCAGGTGGGTTTGGTGGTGCTGGTACCACTCAGGTCCTCACTCCCTTCTGTGTGTGATCCAGAGGAACCTGAGACGAATCTGCCCCAAAAAAGCTCAGCTCGACCTGTTCAGTTGATGCATCTTTTAAAAAAGAGAGGAGTCCTTGCCAAGGTGATTTCACTGATAGACCAGAAGTTAAGTTCATAAATTACTGTGATTTTTTTTCCACCAAGTCCTGTCATGATGCTAATGTTTACATTTTTTGGTACCTATGCAAAGCAGCCACAAGGAAGAATTAATTTACCCCTTATTTTTAATTAGTTACAGCTCTTCAGCTGAGTCCACCCACTCTGTAACCTCAAGGGTATCTCATGATACCTGGGGATGGATTTGGCTGAACAGTCACCAATTTCCTGCCTTTGGAAATCAGTATATTTTCAAAAGAATGTGAACAATTTGTACAGTCTTGCAACAGTTGCTACAAAACCAAAAGAAATACCAGAAACACTTGCAATGCATATTTTAACTCCAACCACTCAATTTCACTGAGTTAAAATGTAACTCAGCCAAATATTTCCTGTATATTGTGTTTTCCCACTTCTCTGTTTCACAAAAAAATAAAAAATTAAATAAAAATGAGGGGGGAAAAAAAGCCAAGAATCAGGGTTTAAACAACCATTTCCTTCTAGAAGGCAACGACACTGATTAAACACAATAAGCTCTCATGGTTCTCCTCCCAAGTGTGAGAAGATGATTTTGGGCTGAGTAGGATGCTCTGGAGTTGATGGAAATGTTCTCTCTGATGTCACTGACACAATAAATGTTTACAGATGCTCACGCACTGAGCTGACCTCACACAATTCATTTTCTGTCAGTTCAGCAGTCTCTCATAAGCTACACTCTGTATAAAGCTGTCAGGGAAGGAGATTTCAGTTCCAGTGCTTGTTTTGAGGATTTTTATAGCCCTTGCTCAGCCTCCACGTGAGCTGTTTCCTGTCCCTTCACTTTCTCACCCTTCTCTCCTGAGCAGGTGAAAACAAGCTGAGGGCACTTACGGGAACTGTGCAGCTCATTCTGTGGGTTTTACTTCCCTAGAACTGATGCTCAAAAGAAAAAGAAAAGAAAAAAAAAATAAAGGCTGTTTTGCAAACATCAGCTGAGTTTTTTAATTATCACTGTTACCTGGAAAAACTGCATGGGATCAGCTCCTCTGAGGTCAGGTTCAAGCAAAAGAGCACAACTTTTATTACCCTTAAACAGATTTGTTGCTTGTTTTCACTCTGAATAGTGGTTATTTATTTAGTTTTTTGAATCTGCAATGCTTCTATGAGATTTAGAAGTGTTTTGAGGTTGGGAAGGTGTCCTGAGTAGTAGAAGATGGAGAAGGCATGGGAATATTGCTCCAGCTGCTGAGTGTCCAGGAGTGACAGTGGCTCTCCTGCCAATAACCAGAGCATGGATTTGGTTTGTTATTCCTGCATCAGGAATAACATTCTCCATCTCCATAGTGGCACCCCCAAGCACGTCAGGTCCCAACATTTTCCTGCCTCACTCGCCCTCTGAACTCCTTTAGGTTCCCCAAAATGCTCCTTTTCCATATTGCAGCCCCAGCCTGTGAGGAAGGGTCACACACTCAACACTTTCAGTTCTGTGGTGGATCCAGGGGAATCAGATAATTCTGTCTGAAAGTCTTTTCTGGTGTGGGGAAAGTGCCCTGGTTTTGGTTGAGGTGAACCCTGTGGGGTTAAACCACCAGGGAAAGTCAGTCAGGATGAGCCAGCCTGGAGAGCAACAGCTCAAAGCAGGGAGAGATCAGGGAAAACTTGGGATTTTCTGAAAGTCCAACATGATTCATTTGGCCTCCACAAACCCACACATGAAACCCAAATCTTTTAGCTGAGACCTTCCAAACCCTCAGTGTGCATCTCAAGAGGAGAAAACAGGCACTGCAGGGAGGAGCAGAGGGTTCCAGCTGCCTTCCCAGCTGGCTGGTGCTGGATCTGACCCAGGGCCTGGGCTGCAGGGGCTGCTCTGCCTCAGTCAGAGGCACAACAAGCCTGGCTCAGGTTCCTGTAATTCACCCCATTTCCTGTGACCAAAAAACATGTTTATTATTTTGACAAGAGGAAATATAATTTCATGATGTTGCTCCTGGATTATATCTTGTGCTGGTCCTGCTGCTCAGATTCATGAGTGGAAAAAGTCTTTTCCTCTTTCTTGGGCAGACACAAAAAAGCTGTTTTAACAGACATGCCACAGAAAGGCAAAATTGAACCAAATCAAGAGGTTTGGTACAGCTCCACAGGAGTGTGAAAAATGGATCCTGGGGTTGGAGCATCTCACCCTGAAGGGAGCTGCTCAGGATGGAGATGTGGTGAAGTCTCCAAGCCACCTGCACTGGCACTGTGCCCCTGCCCAAGGCACAGCCCTGGGCAAACACATCTCCTTTTCTTTAGAACATGAGCCATTCACCTTTTAGCAAAAGCAAATGTGTTTCTGTGCAGTGCTACCCCATCCTAACCAGGAGCTCCTCTCCTGCTTGAAAGGGCCCTCCCATGCATGAGAACAAACATATCTGGCAAAAACTCCTGTGACATTTAAAGCCTTTCTGCAGCTTCAGGTTCTGAGCTGCAGAATCTTGCAGTACCTCTTGTTTCCCTTAAATTAAATTACCAGCTCTCTGCCCAGAGACAAAAAAACAAAATATGCTGGAAATGCAGGATAACAACTCCACAGTTCAAAAACATGAAACCACTTCATTGCACTTAAAAGATTTTGGGGATGACTGGTGTGATTTAACCAAAATTCTGTGTTTGTGGATTATACAAAGGCTTAGCCCAAAAAGTAAGGGAGGCATTGACAATTATTTGCTGTAAAATAAAGCAGAGCTCCCCAGAATGCTGTCCCTGCAGAGAGCCCTGTGTGACAATGGGGGCTCACCCAGCCCTGTCCAGGTCTCTGCACAAGGGTGAAGCTGCTTTGTGTGAACAAACCTCCTCCTTCCCCTGCTTTTCATACATCCTTCAGGTGCATCCTGTCAGATATTCTCAATGCTGAGCGCTGGAGAGATGCTGATCATCTGCAT
This sequence comes from Erithacus rubecula, assembly GCF_903797595.1. Lineage (NCBI taxonomy): Eukaryota > Metazoa > Chordata > Aves > Passeriformes > Muscicapidae > Erithacus > Erithacus rubecula. Next base: position 4,773,598 of record NC_136667.1, on the reverse strand, counting down.
TTGGCCCCTTGCCCACAGGATACCAGGCTGCAGGAGAAGAGACCTTTATCTGGAGCCCTTAGATAAAGTCCCACAGTTATTAAAAAAGTTATTTTAAAAGTTATTTTAAAAGTTCCTTTGTGTCTTCTGCCTTTGAAAGCAGAACATTGCCAAGTGTGAAAGGCACGTTAGAGTTGGGGATGAGCCAGAGAAACAGAAATGCTAAACAAAAATATGCCCAAGTTGAAAGAAGAATGGAAAGGTTGATCCCTGTGTGTTGAAGGATGTAGCCTGAGGTTTGTCAATCCCGCAGCTTTTCATGGCCAGGAATTTTGTGATCTACAGAAGCTCTCCAAAAAGCCAATGAGCAGAGGAAGGGCTCAGCTTGGTCACAAATCCACTGATCTCTCCCTCCCCAGCAGCACAGCTGGAAACAAACACCTAAAAATAGGGCTCAGGATGGCTGGATACAGTGCTGCAGACACAGAAATAGGATGTCCCAGGCAGGATGTCCTGATAAAACAGCCCCTTCACTTTGGGATTAACCTCTGCCCTCTGGAGAGGGACAGGGCACAGTGCCAGCCTCTCTTCTGTGGTATCTGAACTCTCCACAAACACAAGAGCTGCTCCTTCTTCCCAGCATCAGCACCAGGAAGAGATGCACAGGAGGAAAACTGGGAATGACAAATAGCTCTTGCACCTCCCAAATCCTTTGAGAGGAAAAGGGGGATCCTTTGAGATGAGTCCATGGGGATTTAGGGTGCTCAGAGAAGCTGGGGCTGCCCCATCCCTGGAAATGTCCAAGGCTGGGTAGGGCTTGGAACAGCCTGGGATGGTGGGAGGTGTCCCTGCCCACAGCAGGAGTGTTGGAATCAGAGGGTCTTTAAGGTCCCCAATCCAAATCACTCTCAGATTCCCTGATCTGGGCAAAGGAGACCTGGCAGCTGAGTGGGTGGCAGAGCTCTGGTTCACTCCTGATCCCAGCCCAGGAGCTGAGAACTAAAGTTTGTAAGATCTTCTTCCTTTCATTTCTCTGCCACAGTTCTGTTCCCATGAGTTTTGTGAGGTCACAGAACCATTTACAAAAAATAGTGTAAGAATATTTCTATTTTTACGTTACCTCCAGGAAGGGAAAGTTGCCAACAGCCAAATTATCTGTGCAAGCCCTGGGCTGTGAGCTGTGACCCTGGATATCAGGTAAAACTGCTCAGCTGGAAAAGAGGCAGCTCAGAAGACACACCATGAAATTCCACCACTTCTTCAGCCATGCAGGAAGGAGGTCATGCTCAGCAGGCAGAAAAACAGCTAAAAACTCTATATGTGCATATATATAGGAAGGGAACTAAAGGAATTAAGAAGAAGAAGATAGGGAGTTATGCACATTATGGGTTTTTTGAACAAGAATATTTTGGGAAAATCTCCACCTTAAACCATCACGTCATTTCAGGAATAAAGTCCAAACCCTCCAGCTTTAGCCTTGATAGTCTGAGGCTAACCAAGCTTCCAAGAAAATGAGGGAAAATTACTCCCTTCCAGTAACTTACACTGCCAGAGTTCTCGGTTTTCCTCCTTATTGGGAGGTTGCTTCTGTATTTTACAGCTCTGCCCAGGCAAAGTGACCGTGGAGAGGAGCAGGAGCAGCCGGAGGGAAGGGCAGCATCCCATCCCCAAACCTCCGTGCCCAGCGGGGACAGAAACCCGTGGTGTCCATCCCAGGGCACCAAAGGACGTCATCGCCTTCCCAGAGGCTTTAAACGTCATTAACAGCTCACGTTTGGTGTGGAGAAGAGAAACAAAATACAGGATTTCCTGTTCTGCAGCCACCGGACCGGGCTGCAGATGCCGGCGGGATTCCAGAGCTCTAAAACATGTGGAAGGCAAAGCAGGGATCGCTGAGAAAATCAGTGGGGAATAAAAGCAGGACGCTGGCGGCTCCTTAGCACGGCTATGACCCCCCCGGAGCATGGGAGGCACAGGAAGGTGAGTGGCATTGCTGCTCTTTTCTTCAGGAGACTCAAACTGGAGCAGTTTTAGCTACTTTATCGTTTTCTTGGTGGTTTCTTGTGGTTTTTCAAGAGATGGTATCGGGTGAGCTGATGGAACATCCTTTAGCAGCTTCTGCTGTGGTCACAAATTTGTCTCCAGGAGTGCATGTGGGGTGTCGGTGCCTGGGGGGAGGACGCGGGGAGAGGCTGTTGTAGCCAAAAATCTCGATTTTGTCCTCACTGACAGAGGATGCCACGGGCCACCAGAGTTATTTACGCATTTCCTATTAGTGCCTAGATCAAGCAAACAGAATTATTGCTTACACCCCCAGCGCCAGAAAACTCCACTGCTTAAACCAAGCTCTCATTTCAAGCCGTAAGTGGATTTATTATTTTTAATTTATTTTTTTTCCCCCAAGCCTGCTGTTCCCTGCAGCATCCCAGCACTGAAGGGAGGCAGCTCTGCCCCATCCCCGGCTCGGAGGGTTCTCCCCAGCCATGTCTGGAACTCAGCTTTAGTCTGGGTTGCCCAAGCAGCCCATGGAAAAGATGAGGGCGAGTTTGCCAATGGATGCGGAGCAGTAAATGCAGGAACACCCCGGTGGTGTGGCTGGGTGGGGCACGGGCTGATTCACAGGAGCCGGGCTGTTTCCAGCACTGACAGCCACATTCGCCGCCAGGAACACTCAAAAAATCAGCCCCGGGTGCTCCAAGAGCTGCCTTGGCCTCCTAATTAATTGCGGGGTTATTTGATGTTTAATGAATGATGGGGCTTCATCCACAGTCGGTGCTCTGACTCCTCGGGCACTGATATTCGGCTCCCTTCTGGAATTTCAGCTGGTTAAAACTCAGCTTTGCAAAAAAACCCCACTCCCTGCTCCTGCCTGTGTTTGAATCCATGTGTGGATGAAATGGGAAAATAATCAAAGAATGGCAGGAATATTTTATAGAAGATTTATAAAGGCACTGAACAAAACTCTGGAAGCATCTCTGTCCTGACACCAGCAGCAAAGCAGGGGAAGCTGGAGGCAAATGGGGCAAAGGGAAAACTGGAAAACAATAAAAAGCTCACAACTTCCCAGGAATTGTTGTAGTGAACAAGCCTGGCCTGACCCCAGCCCAGGGTGGGGATCTGCTGCTTTCCTGACAGTGCCCTCACCCAGAGCTGTGTCAGGTCAGGAGTGGCACCCAGCCCTCCCACCAGAACAGGCACTGCTGTGCTCCCAGGGAAAGCCAAAACCGTGGAGAAAACCAGCAGGGAGGCTCCCGTGGAAGAGGTGGAGGGTTTGGGCTGAGCTGTGTGGGCACCAGGGGCTCTGTGACCCTTTTTGTGAGCTCACACCAGGTGCCACCTCTGTCACAGGACAGCTGTGGCAGGAGGGGGACACAGCTGCATTCCCCACGCTCTTTTCCCTCTCTGTTTTCTGCAGAGGTGTGAAGACAAGTCCTGCCACCCCTTTCCCTGGGTTAAACAGACTCAGTGCAAAGGGCACAAGCCCCTCGTGGATTTTTGGACAGGTGAGGAGCACAGGGATCCTGCAGGGGCCAAGGAGCTGTTTGCCAGTATTCCCTCAGCACAGATGTTCCCTCTCCTCTGCCTTTCCCAACTCAGTGGAGCAATCCCAAACCTCTGGCACAGTCGGCAGCCCCAGTTCCACTGGAAAAACAAGGAAAAGCAAGAAGGCAGATTGGGAAAGGCTCAGCTTGGAAAGCAGGGTGTGAGCACTGACCCTGCTCACATCAGAGGTGAGGGTAGGGGGCAGCCAGCTGAGAGGCCAGGCCTGTATTTTAGATATTTATTTACACATAAAAATATAAAATATCTAAAGTGATGATTTCCTCCTGAATTTGAAAATGTAGTAATGCCACCAAAGAGCTGCCCAGGTGAGGAAGAGAAGGATAGAGGAGACTGGGAGGGATTCACTCTTGGAAATCTATCCCTGTGACAAACACCAGGCTCTGAGAAACAGCACTGTGGCTGCTTCTTAATTAATGACTGCTGATGAGGGGCTGGGTGACAGTGGCAGGAGGTGCTGAGGGCTCTGCCAGCCCCAGCTCTGGGTGGGGAAGGGCAGGGCAGGCTGCCCCCCCCTTAATTTCCAAGGGAAAATCCCATTGTTTGTCACAGACCATGCTGCAGCCCCTGGGTTTGTATCCTGCTACTGCCAAATCCCCTCTTCCCAAAAGAACAGATTCTTTCCCATGGGATCTGCTCATGAATGGCAAAATCCATCACCTCTCCAGAGAGCAGCAGGAGCACCTGAACTCCCCATGACCTGCTAATAAATCCCCTCTGCCCTGGGTGAGCTGGGAGGGGTAAATGGAGGAGAAGAATTTCTACTCTAACTAGAAGGGAGTTGCATTTATCTCCCTGCATGTCCTGAGCAGTTGCTGAAGGATAATTCCTGCTACTGAAGGATAATTCCTGCTGCTGAGGGATAATTCCTGCTGCTCCAGCACGATGCCTGCACAATGTGCCGGGAGTGCCGGAATTGAGTTAGCAGGACCAGCAGAGCAACTGGCGTGTGTTTGGCCAGTTATTAACTTATAAATCCAGCCTTAACTCTGGAGCCAGAGCTGATGGATCTGTCTGCAGCTCTCCCCTGGCTTCTGCTGCCTGGGGATGTTAATTATTGCCTTTGCTGCCGATTCACATCAGATCCCTGCATGGATCTGCAAAGACAGTGCCTAAATCCGTTTCAAATCCCTATTTATTTACAGCCCTGCTGAAAGTGCTTGTAGATGTAAAGCACCAATTTGTCAGAGTGTGATGGAAAACTTGATGAAATAAAAGTGATCCTGGAAAACCCAGGGAGCTGCAGGAGCTGTCTGGCAATCAAGAGAGGGATATTACAGAGCTCAGGGTATTCACTGTAACTGGGGCATCTCATGAGATCCCACAGAGCATCTCTGCAAGGAGAGGGTGGAGATGCCTGGAATTGCTGGAGTGGGGTCACCCTTCCCACCACACACATTGACTTTCACACAAGTGACTCTTCTGCCCTGAAGTGTGGCATCTGGTTGTTGTTTGGGGTGATAGCAAGTAAAGAAAGCAGGATGGGCCTTTGCAGGGGTTTCACAGAGATGTTTATTTTAGCCATGCACTGTCCATGGTTCAGGGAACAAAGGCAAAGGGGCTTGTGAGGGTTCAGGTTAAGTACATGGGATGAGCAGGGTGGGGAGAGCATCAGGGACCAATTACCAGGGAACAAGGGTGGGTTAGGGCAAAGGGCCAACAGGGAAACAGGGTGGGAGTGACCAGAAACTGAGGGAGAGGGGCTGACCCAGGGAACAGAACAGGAGTTGCTTTGGCTGGATAATTCAGGATCTGTTATCAAGAGAAGGCAGTGGGAGAGGCCTCTCATTTTCCCTAATTGGGAATGCCTTTCTGGGTCTCCACACTAAAGCACATGCGTTCCATGGAGAGATTTGGGCTTTACAGCATCTTTTTACCCATTCCAGAACCCCCTCCCCTGCTGTGACCATCCCATGAGTGAGGAGACCCGGCCAGGATGGAGAACAATGTGTCCTCAGGGAACTGTTCAGATCCCCAGATGTCCTTCCAGTCCACCCTCTACGCCACCACCTACACCCTCATCTTCATCCCTGGGCTCCTGGCCAACAGTGCTGCCCTGTGGGTGCTGTGCAGGTTCCTCAGCAAGAAGAGCAAAGCCGTCATCTTCATGATCAACCTGGCCGTGGCCGACCTGGCCCACGTCCTCTCGCTGCCGCTGAGGACCTACTACTACATCAACCACACCTGGCCCTTCGGGAGCTTCCTGTGCCAGGTGTGCTTCTACCTGAAGTACCTCAACATGTACGCCAGCATCTGCTTCCTCAGCTGCATCAGCATCCAGCGGTACCTGTTCCTGCTGCACCCGTTCCGCGCCAAGGGCTGGAAGCGCCGCTACGACGTGGCCATCAGCGCGCTGGTGTGGCTGGTGGTGGGGGCGGCCTGCCTGCCCCTCATCATCGTCAGGAGCCCAGCCCTGTCCAGCTCCATCAACAGCTGCTTCTCGGACCTGGGCGTGAAGCAGCTCAGCCCCGGCGCGGCCATCGCGCTGGTGACGGTGGCCGAGCTCTTCGGCTTCGTGGTGCCGTTCGGCACCATCGCCTGGTGCACGTGGCGGATGTGGCACTCGCTGCGGGAGGGCCCCACGGCGCTGCAGGACGCCGGCGAGAAGCGCAAGGCCCTCAGGATGGTCCTCATGTGCGCCGCCGTCTTCTTCGTCTGCTTCACGCCCTACCACATCAACTTCCCCTTCTTCATGATGGTGATCGAGAACGTCATCCGGGACTGCGGCCTGCACCGCGGCACGCTGCGCTTCCACCCCGTCTGCCTGTGCCTGGCCAGCCTCAACTGCTGCCTGGACCCCGTGCTCTACTACTTCATGACGGCCGAGTTCCAGGCGCAGCTGCTGGGCCGCGGCTGCGCGGCGCTGAGGGGACGGCTGGCTGCCCGCGCCTCGGCCAGCAGCGGCGCCCGCGGCCTCCGCCTCAGGAGGAGGAACCTGCCCCGCCTCAGCTTCTGGTCCCTTCCCAAGTTCTTCGGCCAAATCAACAGCATGGAGATCCCCGCCGCGCCGCCCGACGAGCTGCTGCTGGAGTCCATCTCCTGAGCGGCGCAGGGGTTCTCAGAGCTGCAGGGAGGGCTGCGCTGCTCTGCAAATCCCTCTGGACGCTGCAGATCCCAGGACTGATCCATAAGGAGGTTGTGGTGCCCGAAGGTTTGCTGGTTGTGCTGTTGTTGTTGCTGCTGGGGGCTGTCGTCTTCCATCCCCTCAAAAGTCATTGTTGATGCCAAAGTTTCCCCTGTGATGAACTGCAGTGGGTTTGGGTGCCTCATTTCAGGTGTTTCAGTGTTTCCGTGTATTTGGCATTTTTGGGTATCCTTCTGAACCCCAGGCTGTGAGTGAGCAGCTCAGCCTTGGCGCAGCTCTGGGGATTTCAGCCCTGATGTTCATGTGGGGCTCTGCATCAGGACAATTCATTAACTCCACACAAACTGAACCCTTTTCCACTACAAAAATCCATCACCTGTGTCCAATCCAGCCTAATCTGCAAGACTATAACCAAGCAAAGAACATTAACTTTTATCACATCAGCATTATAAGGGAAGGTTGGAACAAACTGGGCTCAGGTCACACTGCTGGAAAAGGCACCCAGAGCTGAGCCAAAGGATCCACCTGCTCCTGGGAGCTGCAGCTGCTCAGCTGATCATGGAGAATCAATATTTGGATGATAAATTATGATAGCTGTGCCACAAACAAAGAGGGAGATGTGCCACCTCCCAGGGCACATTAACTCACAGAGCTCTGGTGGGAGCTGCAAGAACAGGGACTTGCTGTTGGTGTTTCTTGCGTTGTTATTCAGAGTCTTGTGTTATTTGTCGTGTTGCTGACGTGTGTTGTTGCACATGAAGATGTTATCCAAACCTTCAGTTTTGCTTTGAACATCAAAAGCCATCCCAGCCCCCACTGGATACTGAGAAAATTTACAGAACTGACTCTAGTACACCCTGAAAGCTTCAAACTCTGAGGAAATAAAATGATCCCAATGTGTACTTGAGCTTCAGGAGTATTATTTTAAGTGCTTGTAAATATTCTCATTATGCCCCACATCTGCTCTCAGAGCAGTGACACAATCGTGAGGGGAACTCCCCAGTGTGGGGCTCAGAGAAGCCTCAAAGAGTGGCCAGTGCAGGGGTTCTGAGGTCTCCTCCTTCCCAAAAACCCTCAGGGGATTTTTTAAGTAAACGTAGGCAGAGAGGGATTGATAGAAAACAGCTTTTCCCATGATTGGATGCACATTTCCACCCCGTGCAGCATTTCTGGGAAACACAGAATGGGTGCTGAGGTTGGATGGGGAGATGGGAGATCCAGAAAAACTGATGAAATCTGTTTTGGTACTTAAAGTGTGCCAGACCCAGGCAGAAAACTCCAGGAGCAGGCAGAAAACTCCAGGAGCAGGTGAAAAGCCGCTGCCCTGGGGCTCATTCTGACCCAAATCTCCTCCTCCTCTCACAAAAAAAAATATAAATAACAAAAGGCCATGTTTTCCTCGTTTGCTTGGGGGCTAAAAAAAAAAAAAAAATGGAGCTTTCAGGGCTGGAAAAATGCTGTTTCAGATGGCCCAAACCCAGCAGAGTGTGGAGGCAAAACAGGAAACCCAAAAAACCTCACCGATGCTGGGACTGGCTCTGGGCAGCTCCCTCAGACAGGACAGGATCTTCACCAGGACTGTGCCTTTTCCTGGGTGTTTTGGGAATGGCACAACCCCAAGGTGCTGGGCTGGACATTCATGTGGCCCTAAATGATCACAGACAAGTCATAAATCCCCCCTGAGCAACAGCAAATCTTGGCAAATCCAGCAAAGCTCCAACTTTACAGGCAGCACCAGCTCCAGGTTTCCCAGGAGTTCCAGTTCCCACTGGGATTTTGCCAGTTTGTTTTCAGATTGCTTTTCTGACATTTCTGCAACACAGCTTGCCCCTTCCAAACAGGGAACAGGAAAGAGCAAACCCAAAACTCTCACTGATGTCACGTGGAGACTCAACAGTAAAAAAAATCCCTTGCTGGGTTGGACACCCTGGATAGCAAGGATCTTGCTGGGTTTTCTGTAAATCAATCCCTGAAGAAACATCCTTTGCCAGTACAAACTGGTGCTTCCTGCTCTTCCAATGCCTGCCAGGCTCCTGTTGTAGGATCATCATGGAATGGTTTGGGTTGGGAGGGACCATAAACCTCATCCCACCCCTGTATAGGCAGGGACACCTTCCACTGTTCCAGACTGTTCCAAGCCCTGTCCAGCCTGGCCTTGGACACTTCCAGGGATCCAGGGGCAGCCACAGCTTCTCTGGACAACCAGGGCCTCCCCACCCTCACAGGGAATAATTTTTTCCCCAGATCACATCTAAACCTACACTTACACATCCCTAAAATTATGCAGTACTTGGGAGTACCCAATCTGTCCCTTGCACGACACTTTTTAGGGCCCCACAGGGAGGGAGGGGAGCTGCTTTTCTCCTTACTAAAAATACCTTTATCCTCCCTCCATGACCACACGCTCCCAGTCCAGCCCCAAAGTGACTTTGCCTCTGGAAAACCACTCAGCCTCTGTGGAGCCCTCACAATGGAGCCTCTCCTAATTTTTGGCACCAGTGCTGGCAAGGAGCAGCTTCTCCACCCACCCACCTCGTGCTGGAGAGGGGAAGTGCTGTCCCTGGCAAAGGAACAAACACCAACAACTCCAATCCTGAGCAAACTCCAACACACTGGAAGGGAATTTTGCTGCTTCAAACCCAGCCGAGCCAGGGAGTGGCTGTCCAAGCCAAGGAGCCTTTTTCCAGACAGCCATGATTTCATCAGACCCCAATCCCATTTTTTCATTCCTGTGCTCAGCCAGCAACACCCTGCAAAGCCCAAGTTTGGGGTGTGGTGGGGACATCCCCGTGTGACAGCCCCAGATGTGTCCATCACCCCTCCCATACTCCAGGGTCCTGTTCAGAGCACAGGGGAGAGGATTTGGGAATTCTGCAGTGTTCAGCACTGGGAGGGCGCTCAGCATTCCAAGGATCAGCCAAAGCCTCATCCCTGCATATCCTTCCCAGCAGACTCTGCCACGCCATCGCCCAGCCCTGCTCCTTTTGCAGGGATTCTTTGGTTTTTAAAGAGAATTCCCTGCTGCATTCACACAGGGCAGGGAAATCCAGTTTTTAACCTCCAGCCTGGTGTCAGGAGCACGGCTGCATCCCTGGCTCCACGTGAGCTGATGCTGGGAGCTGCATGCAGACACGCTCCTTTCCCCTGGGACAGCCCCAGCTGTGTGGAGAGCAGACAGGCAAACCTCTTCCCAGGAATGATTTCTATTAAAGACAGGCAGTGCAGATCAGAAAGACCTCAGCTGGTTCACTCTGAGGAGCTCCTGCAAGGTCATGAAGCACAAGCTTAGATAAACTGAGAACTTCCAATTCTAGTAAGATACAAATGGAAGTAAAGAAAAAAATATAACCAGTACAAGAGAAAAATGCAATTTTAAAATTTTACTTTATGCTGTGAAATAATTGCTTTGTGATTTGGTGCCCAGCTCCAAGATATCCTGATTTTTGGTGGCCTCAACTACAGCAGGATTGGAAGGTCCAGGCAGGGTTTCCCTGGTGACAGCAGAACTCTGAGATTGGCACTTTTCTGCCCCTCAATTCCCACCCAACACCCCAGGAATGCTCCTGGAGTGATGGGAAATGGGATGGATGCCAGTGGCAGTGCACACAGAGCATGGCACCAACAAAACAGGATTTAGGGGGGATCTGCAAGGTGCTTTTGAAACAAAACCTCCCCTAGTACCCTACATCCACTCCCTGCCCCCCATAACTAGGCTGACTGCTGTGGAAAGGGCAGTGGAACAGAGAATCCATCACCTGCTGCAGTGGGAAAAGCAAAGGAGCCCATCCCCAAGCCCAGGTGCTGCTCACCCACAAGGGACTGGGGATTCCTGGGACTGGCCTCACTTTTATTGTTCATTAAAGTCACCTCCAAACCATTCCCCTCAATCCCTGTGGGAGGCAGGGAGGTGCCAGGGTCACACAGGGAAATGCCTGGGCACCCCTGGGGGTCACATCAAACCGTTTTGGGGAGAGGAAATAAATGAGAGCATGGCAGAGGCAGCTGGTGGGAGGTGCTGGGAAAGTTTGACATCCCAGATCCTGCTGAAATTAGGGAAACACCCCAGGGCTGAGGTGAGCAGAGGCAGCATCCTCTGCTGAGGGCTCAGTGAGAGCACAAACTCCAATCCCCACTGCTGCCAGCCCAAAAACATCAGTCCAAAACCCAGGGACAACTCTGCAGAGAAGATCCCACAGTGCTGAAAGTTCTGGCTCCCACCTTAATTAAAGCACATCAAGCCATCAGCAGCTTCAGAATAAAGCTGGGAGCTTTAACCAGCAGGAGCATCAGCTGCTGGGATGGGCACACAGCTGCATTTTTTTTGGGAGATGTGGTCCACAGAGCCTTAGAGGGGGGCTGGGCACCACAGAGTGACAAACCCTGTGCCCTGCAAGGCTGGAAGAGCAATTAATCTCCTGTAAACCACCATAAAAAGGAGTGTGGAGAGCTACAAACCCCTCAGCTGGAATTGTGATATGTGTAAATCGATGCTTTAAAGGAGCAGGTGTAATATAATATTTATATGTATGCTGTTCTCCTGGCAACATGTGTAAGAAAAATGAATAAATGCAAATTACAAAGCTGCAAATCTCTGCAGAGCTTCTCTGGAAATGGTCAGCAAAGTCACTTTTTTTTCAAATTAACCAACTGAATCGTTGCTCCCTTAACAAGGATTAATGTGGATGCTCCTCGAGGTGGAGTCCTCCGCTGGATAAGCAGGGAAGTGTTGCTTTTCAAACAAAGCGCAGCCAGCTCTGCCCTCTGCCGATGGCCCGGGGCCACCATGGGCCCGGAGTGTGGCCGTAGGTGACACCACTTGGTGGCACGTCTGGAAAAAAAGAGCCCTTGGCTCTCACCCTGGTTTGCTCCATGAGAGCTGCGGGAATCCCCCGAATGAGATAAAAATGACTGCGGAGAACTCGCTGCTTTTGGGGAGCCCAAACCTGCCCACGGGGGGACCCTAAAGCGCCCCAAATCATTGAGAGCAGGGACTGCAGCACAACCCGGGAAGGGAAGGAAAAGGATTGGTGAAACTTCTCGTTCCCTCCGTGTCTGTCACAGAGGGGCTGTGCCAGAGGGTCCCTGTCCCCAGGAGCTGAGCGGGCCCAACCCCACCCCGGCAGCGGGAACAGCTCCTGGGGTGACACCAACGCGACAGCGACAGCGACAGCGACAGCCACCGCGACAGCCACCAGAACACCCCGAGACAGTGACAGCGATCAGAACACCCTGAAACTGCGACCGAGAACAGAACCTCCTGAGACAGTGACAGCGATCAGAACACCCCGAGAACGTGACAAGAACACCCCGAAACTGCGACAGCGACCAGAACACCCCGACACAGTGACAGCGACCAGAACACCCCGAAACTGTGACAGAGAACAGAACATCACGAAACTGTGACAGAGAACAAAACATCACGAAACTGCGACACAGACCAGAACACCCTGAGATCGCGACAGAGACCAGAACACCCCGAGACAACAACAGGGACCAGAACACCCCGACAGAGACCAGAACACCCCGAAACAACGACAACTCCCAAAACACCCCAAGAACGCGACAGCTCCTAAAACATCCCAAGAACGCGATAGCGACCAGAACACCCTGAGAGCAGCAGCACCCTCAGACACATCTTGAAGGGCTCAGAACGGGAAGGGAAGGGGCGATCCCGGCAGGGACACCCCGCGCCCGCCGTGCCCGTCCCGCTCCCCGGGGCGCGGCCGCTCCCCGGCACTTGCGCTTTTGCTTGGCTCAGCGAGGGAGGGACCAGCCTTGGGGACCTGTGCAGACACACCGGGACAGCCTCCGGGACAGCGAAGGTAGGGCTGGAATTCCTCTGTCCCGGTTATCTTCGGGTCGGGCTGGGCGGGTTCCACTGGGTTCTTTTGGGGTTTTGTGCGGTGGGTTCGGTGCGGAGTGGTGAGAGGGGATGGGACAGCTCAGGGACAGCCAGGGGGGTCCTTACCTTTATCTGGAAACTCCCAGAGGAAAAAGGGAGAAGGGAGGAGATGCAGAGTGAGCCCAGCTATAGGTAAGGAGGTAATTAATTTATTGAAGAGCTCCTGGGATGCTCTGAGCATCCGAGTGAGAGGAGGGAGATGGCTGAAGATAAAACACCCAGCCTTGAAGTTTCAAAGCGTGTTTTCTGCTCTCATTGAGTGAGCAGCTGGATTTAAGGATTAACCCCAACTCCAGCGATTCTGAGCCTCTGCAAACCCAGCCCTACCTGGGATGGGATTTGTCTGTAAGGGGCCTTTGAGGCCACACAGCCTCATCCCCCCACACAGGGATAACTGACCCAATTCCCACTGCTCCACGTTTTCCTTGGGTTTGTCTCATGAATTGTCCCAAGTGTTCCTCTCAAGTGGCACCACACTGATTTTCCATGGTTTTCCAATTTCGATTTGACTGCAGGAACCAGGGAGGAAGAGGACAGGAGTATTACAGTACAGGGACATGGCTGTGCATCCCTGGGGGCCGTGGGTTGATGGTTTGGGGGATAATTCACACCTTTGGTGCCAGAAACATCTCCCAGGGACATCAGGGTGTGCCAGCAAGGGAGAAGGAGGGTGGGGGATTAGGATGGCACACAGCACTGCTGCTCTGAGTTATTTTCCCTTTTTAACCAGGATAAATATTAACAAAGGAAGACAGGAGCTTTTGCAAAGGATTAAAAGGCAAAATCAGAGTATTTCACATGGCATTAAACCAGAGCTTTTTTTTTTTTTTTTTTTTTTTTTTCCCCTTCATATTCTTGAAATTTAGTTAGCATAGCAAGGGGCAACGTTACTCTAATGTAGAACGAGATAAATCCCAAATATCTACCAGGAAACGACTTCAAGGCAGAGAAGCCTCTTCTGTCATTTGTTAAAAGAACAAAAAGCCAACCCCACACAACACTCAGTTCCTGGTTTTAACAGTTTTATTTTCAGCTGATTCCTTGTAAATTCTCCTTCCTGCCAAAGCAGGACAGCAGTGTTTCAGATGAGCCAAAGTGGGCACTGGGAGAAGCCCAGGCCAGCCCTGGGCCAGCTCTCCCCTCCCCACAGAGCCCTTTGGAGGGACAGAGCCACCCTCACCCCTCCTTCACTCACACAGGAAACTGAATTTCCATTTGATGTTTCGCCTGTGCATGTTCTGCTTTTATTTTAGCTTGTGGAGGAGAAGAAAAAAAAAGCATAAGAGAGGTGCCAGGCACAGCCCAGGAGGGTAAATGAGCAGGGGCCACCAGGGTGCTGCTGCTGTGCCCCTGTCACCCCTGGCACAGGTTTTAAGTGTCCCTAAAACCCATTCCCACACTGAACACGAGGGGACTGAGCCCCCCCAGCTCAGCTGGGCCAGCAGCACATGGAAAATGCTTTACCCACAATGTACCCAGCTCTAACAAGCTGATTTTAGGCTGCCTGCAACTCTTACCTGCTGCTCTGACTCATTAGGCACAAATTTGGGGGTACCCATGGAAAAATCAGGGGGAAAAGCAGCTCAGGGGAAGAGGGGGGCTGTGCCTGGGGAGAGTCTCTCCCCCACCCCCTTGCAGTGAGGGGGAAGCAAGCACAGGGCAAGCAAACCCAAATTTCCTCTTTCTGGAGATGTTTTTAGCATCATGCTGGTTTTTTGCACAGCACATGGGGCTGAACCCTGTGATGTTGCTGCTTGGGATTTCCAAAGCTCCGTTTCTCACATTGCTGAGTTTTTACAGCCCCTCCCCAGCTCTGGGGGTGTCTCTGGGTGCCCTGACTGAGCCCCCTCGCTGCTCCCCAAATTCAGAAAGTGCTGCAGGTGCCTCCCTGCCCCAGGGCCAGGCTGGGAGCAGGGAATGGAGCTCCAGGAAAGTTGTTGTGTGATGGGGATGGGGGAGGGCAGGAGCTGGGGGCAGCAGGAAAAACAAGATGTGCACATGTGCAAGGGCTGGGGGTGCATTTTGTCAAGTTTGCCAAATGAGTTTAAATTGATAAGAAAAATTGTTAAAATAAAAATATTATTAATTGTCACTTCTGAATAACAGGATCGTTTCACAAGCCATTTTACTCCACTGCTTGAGTTAGATGCTCTCTCTTTATAAGAAAGGAAGACAGCTCAGTCTCCTTAATGAGAGAAAATACTAAAATAGACATGCTTCCTTTTGTGGCAGATTTTCTGTTTCCACCCAAAATTACCTCAACTTTTGGTTCCATCACACCAGCAAGTGTTGAACATCATTAATAAGTGTCCACATTTTGTACCTAAGCACTGGAAAAAAACATAGAAACAGCAGGAACTGCAGCACATGTCATTGTACCTTTAAAATTTATATTTTAAAAAATTAAATTAAAAAATGAAAACATTTTAAATTAAGTAAATGTGCCTTTGGCATCTGGGTTGGTACCTACAAACTTCTCCCATTTAGACCTGCAGGATAATTCTTCATGTAGAAGCCAAAGGAAAACCTGAGAGGGTTTGGGCAGAAATCCGAATTTCCTCTAGATTTATCAGATCTGGCTGAGGTTTTTGTGTCTGACACACGAAGATAACATCACCTGTTTGGCCTGAAATTTTAAATAAAATCCACCTCCAGCCTCCTTAGTACCAGTTCTGGTATTACCAACAACCCCAGATGTGGATGGTGGGTAAGGACAGGCTTAGGAAAAGCAGCTGTGAGAAAGTCAAGCTGGACCAAATGCAGGTAGATTTGCAAAGGATGGTTTATATCCTATTTTTAAAAGTGAAATGAAAAAGTTGGCCCTGGTTTGGTGAAAGTCACTGACCTGAGACCTCCAGACCATGACACAGTGGCTGCACTGGGGGAAGGTTTGTGGGTTACAGAGGAGTGAATTTCCTCTGTCCCCTGCAGCTGGGCAGGGTGGGAATGTTCTGAGGGCTCTCCTGAGAAGCCAGGGCAGTGTTCCCCTCAGGAGATTTTGGGAGGTGAACTATCCCCAGGGAGGGAGGCAGGTCCAGAGCATCTCAGCACCCACCATGTGCTGGGACACAAGGAGCAACACCCCCAGGTTTGCAGCAGAAAATGAACATAATTTCTATTTATTCCTTGGTGGTTCTGTTCCTCCACTGGACATGGTGCTTGCTGGGCAGCAGAAGAGCTGATCACCACCAAAGCCACACAGGTTTCTGCTGGAGAGATGCTCCAGCTCTGTTCCTCCCATCTCCAACTGCACCTTTCTGTCTTCCAGCTGCAGGAACCCCTGTGCTGAGAGAAGAGGCTGAAATGCCACCCAAAAGGTGACAGGGACCCTGCTCCAGTGAGGAATTGTCCCCTTGGACTCACAGTGATGCTTTTCCAGGTGTGCCCACCCTGCAGGTGACCCCAGGAGCTCAGAGCATGAGCAGGGCAGGAGGGCAGGACTGGAATTAACTCCTCCCATGCCAGAACCCCCTGGGATGAGCTGGTGAGCAGAGCCTCCCCCACAGATCCCAGGGCTGGACGGTTCCCTTTGGATGCTGAGCCACCCTGGCTGCAGGACAGGCGGGATGGACGAGTTATGATGGACAGAAGTGGAGAACAGCCATGAACAACAGCTCCTACTGCAGTGACACAAACATCAAACCCTACTATGCTGTCACCTACACGGTGATCCTGATCCCTGGGCTCATTGGGAACACCCTGGCCCTCTGGGTCTTCTATGGCTACATGAGAGAGACCAAAAGGGCCGTGATATTCATGATCAATTTAGCCATTGCTGACTTGTCACAGGTGCTGTCCTTGCCCCTGAGGATTTTTTACTACCTGACAGGCACGTGGGAATTTGGAGGGGGTCTCTGCATGCTCTGCTTCTACCTGAAGTACGTCAACATGTACGCCAGCATCTACTTCTTGGTGTGCATCAGCGTGAGGAGGTACCTGTTCCTCATGCACCCCTTCAAATTCAGTGACTGCAGGCGTGTCTGTGATGTCTACATCAGCATCGTGGGCTGGGTGGTGGTCTGTGTGGGCTGCCTGCCTTTCCCACTCCTCAGGATGCAGCACCAGCAGGACACAAACTCCTGCTTTGCAGATCTGCCCATCAAAAAGCTGGACCTGCCCACCTCCATCACGCTGATGACCATAGGGGAGCTGGTGGGGTTCGTGACCCCCCTGCTCATCATCCTGTACTGCTCCTGGAAGACAATCCTGTCCCTCAAAGAGAGGCACTCTGCTTCCCGGGACCTGGGCGAGAAGAAGAAGGCTTTAAAGATGATCCTGACCTGCGCCCTGGTGTTCCTGATCTGCTTTGCACCTTACCACATCAGCTTCCCTCTGGATTTCTTTGTGAAGACGGGGCAGATCCGGGCGGGCTGCGTGCCCATCTCTCTGTTCCACGCCGTGGCTCTGTGCCTGGCCAGCCTCAACTCCTGTGTGGATCCCATCATCTACTACTTCACCACCGACGAGTTCAGGAGGCGCCTGTCCAGGCAGGAGCTGCAGGACAGCATCCATCTGCAGCTCAGCTCGGGCAGGAGGCACTCCAGGGATGTGCTCAAGGAGGACACCACGGAATGCTAGAGCTGCCCTTCACAAACAGCTGCCAGCACTTCCAAAATTTGGCCTTGGCCACAATTTTTTCCCCTCGGGATAATGAGAAGAACAACTCAAATTCTGCTTTTTTTTTTTTTTTTTTCCTCCAAAAAAACAACCCAAAACTGGCCAAAAATGTGTTGGTTTAATACTTCAGGTGCAGATTTTCACTGGATATAAATAGGAGCATTTCCATTCCTCACTGGGCAGCAGGAGGTCACAGAGCCATGGCAGAGGTGACACCATGCCCCACTGTCACCTGTGCCATCACCCAGCTATGCCCTGGCCAGTGAGAAATGAGAAACAGAAAAGATTCTGGGGTCTTGCTGTGCAGGAAGAACTGGATCCCAAAAAGTGCTGGATGCCACAATATTCTCTGTTTCTGAAGCACAGGACAATTCAGCAGAGACTGATTCTCCAGAGCCTGTTCCAGCCACGCTGAGCATGGAGGGAGCAGCAGAAGGTGGCCCCAAAAGATTTCTCATTTCAATAATTAATGAAGTCTCATTTGGGGGTGCAGAAAATGCCACCACCCCAAACCACACACTCAGGGAAGCTTCCACACACTATTTTTCTGCCATCAGTTCCCACTTGTGGATGCAAAGCCAAGGGTTAGAGCCATGCCTTGGGTTGTGCTCAGAGGATGTTTATTCAAGCCAGGTATCCATCAAGCCTTTCAGATCCTCTCTTCACCAAAAAATGGGGCAAATTATTTCCCTTTCACTGATAACTGACCCCCAGCCATCACATCCACTCCCCAGGATTCAACAGAGGATCCAAACCTCTCCAAAGTTTGCTGTAATGGGAACTCCCTGGAAGCAAAGTGTGCCACAAGAGATTTTTAAGAAAGGTTTAATGGTGGATGTTTTTTTAACAATATTTGCTTTAAATTCAAACCACAGAGACTTTGGGCTGGACTTTGGTATTTCATTTGCACCTTTTTGTAAAATGTTATTTTTCTATGAACATTAGAAATGTTACATTTGGAAATGTAAAATACTGTGACAGTATCATTTTTTATTTATGCAAATGTTGTTTTATAATTTATATAAGGGACATACACATTGCAGGGAAATGATGTGAAGCCCAGAGAGTGTCAGAACAAAAGAAGTTTTTCTTTTCAAAAGCTTTTTCATATAATAAAAGAAAACTCCATCACCTCTTCCCTACAGGAATCTGAGCCAGTGCCTGATGGCTGAGCAAGCACTGATAATTCATGGAAACCACAAAGCACAATTCACAGTGATGAAAAAAATATTTATTTTTATATTTCCTCTTGTATATAATAAAATAATAATTTCTAAAAATGTTTTAAAATATCATTCTTGGCTCCTTCTCCACCCTGCATCACCAATACACACAAATGTGGCAGCACCTGCAGAACATTTTAGATGCTTCTCTGAAATTATTTTATTCTTCTTCTTTGGGGGGAAAAGTCAAAGGACAGGTTTCCCAGGATAACAGAATTCCTCCAGCTGCAGGAATCCAGCCCACCCCTGTCCTTTCTGGCCACCATGAGAGGGGCCCTGAATCACTTTTAGCTCCTGAGCAGAAGGAGTTGTTACATAAAGCAGTGTCAGAAGTTCAGAAATTGTTCAGTCACAGAAACCTCAAGCAGCTGAAGTTTTCCACCCAGAAAACCCCGTGGGTGCAGCAGCACTGGGGCTCATTCAAATGAGTGTTAATTATCTCTTTTTACAGGAAGCTGGTGCAATGCTTGGGGTTGGTGACACAAGATGAAATTGGGGGACACCTCCCTGCCCTCCCCAGGGCACCTCTGCCCCAGGTGGGATCTGCTGGGGCCTCTGAGCTCTCACAAGCCCCTGGGGATGCTGCAAATGATGCCTTGGGTTTTAGCTTTTCTATTTTTCAGAATCTCTGCTGCTTAATCTGGAACTCTGAAACTTCATGTTAGGTGTCAGCAAGTTCTCCTGACAGGGAAGTCAGGAATTAAGGACAATTGGTAGCCAAAAATCATAAACAACAGCAAGGGAAAGGGGGAAAGGTAGGGGCTGAGACTTTTTATAACCTGAGGCTGTGATTGGATAATTGACCCCAAGATGTAGATGAACCAAAACTTATAAAAGTGTAAAACTCGTGACCAGGATCCATCTGGATTTTATTTGGGTGTAGCCCCAGCCAGGCTCTTGCAGTGCTCAAAGTGGATCCTTTCAGTAAATTCCTATTTTATCCCTTTAGCTCTGCCTAGTCTCTGTTCCAGCCTTTCCAGGGATCAGTTCTGGCACCCCAGATGGGACATCAAGGCATCTGGAAAACCCCTGGACTGGAGGAGCACCAGGCATCACCAATAACTACAAAACCAAGATATTCCTTAGATTAATTACCAGCAGGTGCATTTTCATGCTGTGGGTATTTTTGCCATGCCCTCTATTTTAATCTCTCAGGATCCACAAACTGGATTCAATGAATATTCTGTGAATCTCTAAAATAATCTGAATAATCTGTCTGCAGCACTGCAAGGGGAATCTGAATGAGAACACAACTGAGAAGAAAAACCCCCAAACCCCAAAATATTCTGCAGGAAGGGTTTCCTCTGGTTGCAGCCCTCCCCAGGGTGCTGTTATCACTGAGCAGCAAAGCACTGAGCTCTGGCAATGCCCTCAGCAGGCTGGCTCTGAGGTGACAGGTGCCTTTTGGGCACAGAATCAGGTTTAACTGCTGCTGGGACAAAGGAGAGCCACTGTGGTTTGATGGGGTGGTTTGATGGATGCCTGGGGAGTGTTCAGCATGAGCAGGGAGTTTGGGGAGCCTTGCTCACACAGGGCACAGGGTGGGTGAGGGTGCAGGGGCAGGGGCAGCAGAGTTCTGGGTGTGCTCCAGCCCTGCTCCATCACCTCTCCCCTGCTCCCAGCCCAGCAGCAGCTGCACAGCCTCATCCCCTGGGCTCTGCCTCTTCCCTGCCACTGCACAGTGAGGAGGCACAGCAGCTTCCCTGGGGCTTTTTCTGTGCTGGCTGAGACTCAGAGCTGCCCTTGCACGTGTCAGCTGGCACAGCAGCAGGAACACAGCCCCTTCCCTTCCCTTCCCTTCCCTTCCCTTCCCTTCCCTTCCCTTCCCTTCCCTTCCCTTCCCTTCCCTTCCCTTCCCTTCCCTTCCCTTCCCTTCCCTTCCCTTCCCTTCCCTTCCCTTCCCTTCCCTTCCCTTCCCTTCCCTTCCCTTCCCTTCCCTTCCCTTCCCTTTTCCCTCTCCATCCATCACCACCATGGGCCACCATGGAATCCCAAAGATCTTTTTTTCTGCCATGATAAAGGCTGATTCTGCTCTTACCAAAGCAGAATTTTTGTCCTCTCACACATCTTTTCTTTCACCAGCACTGTTTTATTTGCTGTTTTGTTACATGCTTGCTCAACATCCTGAGCAGAGTCCCCATTTCTCTGTAACTTGTTTGATTTTCTTGCTGGGGTAAAGGCAGCTTTGACACATTTTACTGCACTTTTTACTTCCTTTTTCACTTGGCTGTTAAAAATGAGCCTCAGCCCCAACTCGTGGGGTATAAATGCACACACAGAGCACCCCTGGCACTGCTGGACTGCTCCTCAGACCTCAATAACTAAAAACAACTTCCAGAGAGTGACCCAAATATGAGCCCACTCCATCTAACACAAAAATAAAAAGATAAAATCTTGTCAGAGATGTTTTGGTAAACATCATGACCAAAAATCAGCTGGATCCATCAGGGCAGTGCCTGGTTCATGCTGCCAGTTAAGTCAGGGCAGAGGAGCTACAGCCTTTGGGGTGATAAACTCTGAGAGGTTGATTTACGTGATCTACAGCTGTGGCCAAAAAAAAAATCTGATTTAGAAAAAAAGATTTGGTTATGTAAAGGCATGAGAACAAAATAACAGAGATAAAACTTAGTAATGCCATTGCCTCAGAGGGGAAGATCTGGTTCTGGTTCCTGCTCCTGTTCCTGTCTCTGAGGTCACACCAACCCTGCCAGGGCCAGAGTTTTGTCTGGGCCACCCAGAGGTGCCACCAGAGGTTAAGGGGAGGGGGAGAATGAAACTTCTTTGAGGTCAGGTACCTCCATGGTCACCACGAGGTTGAGCTCCAATCATCAAGATAATAATTTTTGACACCATTTTGCTGAAGTTTCCTTCTACTCCCACTCTTTTTCCCCCTGAATTCAGGGAAGAAAATGAGTCAGCAAAGGCAGGATGGACAGAGTGATGTGACCCAGTGCCATAAGGAACTGTGAGAATGAACCACTCTCTGAAGTCATCCTCATTCTCTCAGGGGCCCAACAGAGCTGTGAAAAGGGAATATCTTGGTGAGGCTCCAGCTCGTGGAAAGTCATGGCTTTTACCACCCTCAGTGTCCAGTTTTGCCTCCTCACTTTTACTCCCATGAGTCCCAAAGGAAAAAACCCTTATTTTAAAGGATTTAACCACCCAAGCTCTAATTTTGGCTGACTTGTTTCCTTCATGTGCTGTCAGATCACCAGTCCTGTGACCAGGGCCATTATCTGGGACAAATCCACAGTCACAGGACACTGGATATTTAAGGGCAGGGTAACTCCCTGTGGGCACACAAATGTCTGCACAGCTGTAGAGAAAGTTCCCAGGAGACCTGAGTGAAACAGAAGCTGAAACTCAGAGAGATGTGAAGTTCTGTTTGAATGAGAAATTTCTTATTTAAATGAATCAACACAAACTATCAAAGCCCACAGCCCAGCCTGTTCCTGCTGCTAAACAGCCTAAAAATCCTAAAGCAGCAGCATCCCAATTTATTTATGTGGAGAAAGCATAATGAAGGGTTTTGTGGAAGGAAAGCATCAGCTGCACTGAGAAATAACAAATATTGGGATGTATGGGTCTGCAAAAGGATAAATGCATGTGTTATCTAATGTAGCTGCAAATGGGATATTTATTGGAGAAACACAAAGTGTTTCTGGTCTAGTGGGAGATGAACTCAATGGGCTTTAAGGTTCCTTCCAACCCAAACCATTCTGGGATTCCAAAGGCTGTGACACTCTGCAGCTCACCTTCCCCTGAGCTGCAAATTTGATTTTCTCTCAATCAAGGGTCTTGATGCAAGGGAAAAACAGGGCCTGAGAATTCCCCAGGAGACAGCAATCCTGGACAAACTGTGCTCAGCACCTCCACCAGAGCAACCTCACCACAGGGAAAACTCTGGGAATTTCAGCCCCTAAATCCTGGGAATTTCAGCCCCAAACCCTGGGAATTTTAGCCCCCAAACCCTGGGAATTTCAGCCCCAAAATTCTGGGAATTTCAGCCCCATACCCTGGGAATTTCAGCCCCAAACCCTGGGAATTTCATCCCCAGACTCTGGGAATCTCAGCCCCAAACTCTGGGAATTTCAGCCCCAAACTCTGGGAATCTCAGCCACCCTTGGAGACAGGTGGGAGGAGCATCCTGCAGGGATGCAGCAGTGCCCTCGGGCAGTGAGGGGAGCAGAGGGCTCCTGCCCAGGGAAGGCAGCTCCCAGTGAGGCACAGCAGGATGTGACAAGCACAGAGCTGTTCCTGTGTCCCCACTGGGAGCAGCAGCAGCCCTGCTCACCACAGAAGTGTCAGCCTTGGGGGGTGTGAAAGACTCATCCTCCCACCTCTTTGGGGTTTTTTTGGTCATGAGATGAGGAGGCAAAGTGTAACTGCTTCCAGCTTCAGGCTGGGTGACAGTGCACACTGGGAAGGGCCTGAAGTGGGGCTTCTACTGAAAAAAAAAAAAATTTATTAATAAGTGCAAAGGGCTGAGAACATGAGATGACAAAAGCTACGACCACCAAGGGCAGAGAATCTGAAGGAGTGAATTATTTATCATCAAGTGATCACTGAGATCATCACCCCACAGAAACAAACACCCCCCACAGCCCTTCCCTCCCAAGGGAATTGGGGGCAGCAGGTGGAAGATGTAGGATTACCCACAGAACCATGGAATGGCTGGGGTGGGAAGGGATCTTTAGGACACCTTCCCCTATTCCAGGTTGCTCCAAATTCCATCCAGCCTGGCCTTGAACATTTCCAGGGATCCAGGGACAGCCACAGCTTCTCTGGGCACCCCTGTGCCAGGGCCTCCCCACCCTCACAGGGAAGGATTTTTTATCCCATCTAAACCTCCTCCATCCATGGATTCATTCCTGATGATTCCCACATGCTGACACTCTCATTCCAGGATAAAAGCACTGCATTCCACACCAACAAGGGATTAGGTCTGTGGGAAGGAAGTTCCTTGTTCCAGAATCAGGTGTCCACCCATGGATTTAACCCACAACAGCTCCAAACATCAACAAGCCCTAAAATGGAACAGCTCAGAAGAACCCAAACACTTCTGCAAGACACAAACTACCTTCCACAGTGAGAACCAGTCTGCAGACAGGAAATGCACTCTCACATCTGTTAAGGTGGAATTCAGGGTTGTCACAGCACAAAAAGAGAGAAAATACATGCAAGTAAACAGAACAGTTGAACTGTAAGAAATAATTTCCTTGGGAGGTGGAGTGGCAGGTAGAGAGCCTCTAATTACTCTCAAGACAGGAAATACACCCCTCCTATTGCCTAGGTAATATCACAAATATATACTCATAATGAAGAAATAATGTTAATGCAATAATGTTAGTGTAATTATCCATATTGTAATTATTTTGGTGGCAGCCTGGAAGCTTCAATCAGTGCTGGCATTTGGGCTCTGTGCCACAGCTGGCAGCAGAGCCATCCCCCACCCTGCCTGGAATTAGGACAGGCAAAGCAGCTTTAATCCTCCCAAGCCTGACCTCGAGCTCAGCCCTCCCAGGGGGGGAATTCAGCCACACAGTGGAGGTTTTTGGGGGGCTGCACCCCATTTCTCTTATCCTACACAGCTCTGCTGTGAGCACACCTGCAGTGCTGCTGTCCCCAGCATCAGAAGGACGTGGAGCTGCTGGAATTAACCCAGAGGAGGCCAAATTGTAAAGGGGCTGCAGCACCTCCCCTGTGAGACAGGCTGGGACAGCTGGGGCTGCTCTGCTGAAGGTGCTGGAAGAAGAGACCTTCCAGTGTCTGAAGGAGCTACAAGGAAGCTGGAGAGGGAATGTTCACCAGGAAGTACAGTGACAGGACAAGGGGGATTGGGATCAGACTGAAAGAGGAGAAATTTGGATATGCAGGGTGCCCAGAGAAGCTGTGGCTGCCCCTGGAGCCCTGGAAGTGTCCAAGGCCAGGCTGGATGGGACAGAGCTAGTGGAAGGTGTCCCTGCCTGTGGGAGGGGATGGAATGGGATGAGTTTTAAGGTCCCTTCCAACCCAAACATCCCAAGATTCAGGGCATGGGTTCTCTTCAGGTACAGGGTGCTCCCTGCTGAGATTTCAGCCATCACTCACCCAGTCTCTGCTGAGCACAGCTGGATTTGGGGCAGTTTTCCACGAGCTAACAAAGCCCAGCCCCAGCAGGCTCTTTGTCCCCAGCACAGAGGCTGGAGGTGCTGCTGGGGGTGGGAGGTGACAGTTTCTCACTGCCACATCAGCACAGCTGCTCTGCAGGGCCCTGCACAGAGCTGAGCTTACTGCCACAAAAGCCTGGTTTAGAAAAGCAGTTTATCAGGTCTGAGGTGTTAAAGCTCCTTTTCATACCAGCCTGAAGCCTCAGGGTGTCTTTCAAAGGTCTTCAAAAAACATCCTTATTTTTTTCATCTCCAAATCTACATCCCAAGATATTTATATATGCAAAGAAGTTCAATTTTTATAGATTTTTATGAACAGTAAGCCTGGAGGAGACTGAAGTTCTAATTTAGACCATTACATAGTCAAATGGAAGAGTCTGTCACCACAGCCACCCACACCTCAGCAGTCACACAAAGCAGCAGAGGACAACAGCATCTCCTCTGAGAAACAAAATCAACTGTGCTCTTAATAACTATTTCTTATGTGGTTTTTTGATTAAAAAAGCCCCCACAAAACAACAAAAATAACTCACATGCAATGCTGGAAGAGGAAATACCCAAAGCACTGCATTGCCAGCTTCACATGAATAAAGGCATTTAAAATTAACATCTAATTTTGAATTTGTAGGGTCAGAAGCTAAGTGCCAGCTCCCCAGAGAAGCTGCTCAAAGTCCCTGCAGAGATGTTGCTGATTGTCCCATGCCCACAGGATGCTTTTGCAGTAAACACCGATGGAAATGAAGCTCTTACAGTAATTGAGCTTGCATTCATCCCAGCAGTGTCACCCCTCAGCCACCACACCCATGGCTGCAGCACAGCTCCACTCAGATTGAAACAGCCTTTTACAAGGTTACTTCTGAGATTAAAAATGTTCCTTACTACAGATAAAAGCCAAGCCAAGCCACTGAGCACCAGCTGGATGCAGCTTTGATCAAAGCATTTTTAGGTTTTATTTAGGTAAAGTAGCTGAAAAGCTGTCTGTAGGGTGAACACACCGAGTTTTTACCAGTTGCACACATTTGACACCCAAGTGTTTGCTGCCTGTGCCATCTACTGGTGTGAAGGATTCCTCCAGCTCGTGCTCCTTCCTGCTTCTACAGCCCAGCTGAACACAGCAGCTGCTCAAAGCCAAACACAGCAGCAGAAGATCCCAGGAGCACCTTAAAATTCCAGTGTTTTGGCTTGGACACCCAGCCCCAGCCTAAAACACTTAGGGATAGATGGCAAGGCCAGCAGAGCACACGTGGGACCAAACCCAGCTCCCTGCTCACCTCAGAGCAGGTGAGAACAATCTGTTCCTCCTGTCCCTGGCTCCCTGCCTGGAATATCCCATAACATCTTCAAAAACTGCCTTCACTTTGTTCCAAAGGTGCAGAAAGTGTTCCAGCCCGTGTGGAAGCAGATCCAGCATTCCTGGCTGGAGGTGCATCCACTTCATGGACACTCTGAGCTGGAAAGAACAATTCCTGGGGTTTATTTTCCATAAAATCAGATCTCAGTGCTACAAGCAGATGCTTCTTGGTCTCTACAACCAACATATCTCCAAGTCTTTCCACTCAGGGCTTCCAAAAGAACCCATCCTGGTTATCACCACAGCCAGTCCTGAGCAGGAAATCACCCCTTGTCCAAGGACAGAAAATCTGGAGGAAAAACTCCCCAGCACAGCTGCTTCTCCCAGTAAAACCTGTGAGTGAAGGGAACCTGGCTCACAGTGACAGGAATTGGAGCTTTCTACAGCATTTTATTTCATTATATACTTCAATTTACTGAAATACACACCCTATTTTAGAGCCAAAGCTCTGCTTTTGGGACACATCCTTGGGGGAAGAGCTGTGTTAGTTTCTGTGCTAAAATTCCTCTGTTCTCCTTTCTCCTGCAGCTTCCTGAGCAGTGGCAGAGCAGCAATTCCTACAGGCACCTCTCCCTCCCCACTGTTCTCTGTGCAGAAATCCTGTTTTCCTTCCAGCTGCACAATCCCAGGCACTTTCCAGGAAAGCCAGAAGGGCTCAGCAACACTTTAGCTCTGAGCCCCAGCACTTTCAGGGCAAGACTCTCCTGCCTGAGCTTCCAGCAAAGCTCAGGGTCAGAGCTGAGGGTTCATTAACCCCTGAACAGCCCCTCATTAACACCCAGGGACAGGCAAACCTTCAATCAGCCTCATCACCAGCAATATTCAAATGAATTGTAAACACACCCTGCCCTTGCAGGGCTGCCCCTGGGGATCCTGTTTGGAGAGAGCTGTCTGCTCTTCCCTCTGCTCCTCGGGTTTGTCTGGCACCACAGAGCATCTCCACAGCAGCAGGGAGAGGAAACTCAGCTTCACAAGCTCAAAAAGAAGTAAGAGGAGTAAGAGTAGAGCAATGCACACTGCCCCAGGGCCACACCATCACCCCCTCACCTCTGAGCACCAAACACAACACAAACACCAACGTTTTAGAGAAACATTTATTATAGGGTTGCAGAATTTATGCCAATATAAAGTCCCTTAATAAAACTCTTGAGTTTATCAACTGCAGGACACTAACTCTTCATTCTCTTTAGACTGCAGCTTTCCAAAAAAAGGGAACAATGCTCTGACTGTAGCAGTAATGCTACTTGCTCATAAAAAGTTGATCTAAAAAGTTTTATATAAGCCCAAGTAGTTTCAGTTTCCAACTACAGTCACGTCCACAAGTGAGCTATACCAGAACAGACCCTGGAAATAGGAAGTTACAGGATAAACCAAGTCATAACCAAAAATACTGACAAGCTTTAAGAGCAACTCTATCAGAACCTAACAACTAAATGCCACAAAACCAAACTAAGGGAGAAGAACTCAACATAAGCTCAGGGAAGGTTCCAAATATACATACGAATTCAATACAGTAATTGCACAAAAAGAAACAGGGTAGTGTTAAAGGTTTCTGATCACTGAGCTTGGATTTTACATGCTGCACACATGGTCATTAAAATAAACCTTGAATGAGCCAGATCAGGAAAGTTTTTGAGCCAGGATACGGAGTGCAGAGCTATTCTACAGAACTACACAAGATGTGCAAACCACAGATTATTAATATTAATCATTCTGTGAAAGTTAAGGTGAACATAACTGGTTCCAGCCAAGGAACTGGTTAACATTTTTTTTATATATATATTTTTCTGCCATTCCCAGATTACACTAAATCAAACACATTCAACAGATAAACTGATATTAGCCTTCTAAAAAAAACAAACCTTACTCAAATTAAAGTTTTACATGAGACAACTAAAAAGTTATACCAAGGATCAACAAAAGCTGAAATGGTGACTTTGTCTTCTGAAATACAAGCAATACACAGAAAATGCATAAGGCTTTTGATTATCACTGCACGGTTTAATTGCAGAAGTCGATGTCTAATGCTGACTTCTCCAGGAAGGTGTGACCTGGTCACCTCCCACCTGTCACCTTTCACTGCTGACAGATCTTTGTCTCAACCACGAAGGAGTTTTCAAAGTGTCTGATGGAGTGACAGTTCTCCGCTGCCCGTTTCTGCACACCTGGGGACGAGAGAGGACAAGGGGCTGAGAGAGGGACCAGAGCAGGCACTGCCAGCCCCCCTCACTGCAGCTCAGGCATCCAGTGCTCCTCCAGCCAGGAACTGCCACCACAGCTGCTCTGGCTTGTTTTCCATCCCAGATCCCTCACCCAGTGTGCATTTGCAGAGCACTTCACCTTGGGAGGATTTATCTCACTCTGGTTCTTCCTAACACTATTAAAGTGATTTTCTCTATTTTGGGACATGCCAGCACTGGGGCTGACCCAGGCAGTTTACCTGTATCAGCTGTGGCTCAGTAAGAGGCAGGAACACAGCAGTCCTACCATCAAAGAGCTGCTCTCCTCAATCACTTCCATTTGCAATAATCCAAAAGGATTTAGTTTGTTTAATGAGCAGAGAATTGTTCAGATCAAGCAAGAGAAGCATCAGCTTTTAACCCAATCCCAGCAGGGCACTGCTTTGGGTTATAAACACCTAAAATCCAGGCTGTCTTTCAATTCCAAGGCAGCAGGATGGAGGTGAAGTTTCCAGAGCCCACCTAACAGCATGACCTGTGTTTCTCCAACACCTCCAAGTTACAACTGCAGGGAATTGACCCAGCATCTGAGGTCAGTTTGATCTAACAGATAAACACACAAACTCCACAATAGCTGAGAGCCAAGGCAGCACTAGCTAAATGAGAATAAATGAAAAGACTCTTCCAGAGAAGTTCCAGGAGTTTATTCATTGCAGACTCATTTCTGTGGCACAGCTTGTACACTGTGTGCTACAAATGAGATGGGCAAGGCAAGACTTGCCCCTGAACAATTTTCTCCTCAGTTTGATCAGATTTCCCACCCTCTCTCCTCCACAGGCAAACAAGGAGAGTTACAGCACAGCAGCTGTACCAGGAAACATTTTCCATTTTCTAAAATCCTTTTGTGTAAGTTCTCTGCAGGAATCTTTTACTCTGCAGCAAAGATGTCAACAACATGTTAGAGCAGGATGATTTCAGGGAACATCATAAACACTCTTCACAGGGCTGCCTATAGACACAGCAGCTGTCAATTTGTTCCCAAAATCATTCTCACAACAGCTCAGTCACACGCCTCTGCCTCCCATGAGGGCAGCATTCAGTGTTCCTTCATGTGCCCTACACAGAACCCCTCTGCTCCCACAGAGGGAGCCTTGCTTCCATCCACAACAGGATGTTGTGTGCAGCAAGCAGCAGATGTGGCTCCTGATGCTGCAACTGGGCTGAGGAAACTCTTGCTTAAGAGTTTGGCAGCTAAACCAGAGCACAGAGTCCTGACAAACCAAACATTTGCATTCTGAAAGGCTCTAACTGACAAAGGGTTAGCTCACTGTGTTTGCTGGGTGCAGAAAATATGAAATGCTTTGAGCTGCAGTAAAACAAAATTCACAGCATCAGATTTCTGTCCCCCAGGTCTCATCCCAGGGTCAGAGCACAGACACCTCAGCTTAGTCCCTGCCAGGGGTGGCAGGAGCACACAGGCAATAAAGAACTAGAACTCAGCAGTTCCTCTGAAGTGCTCTTCCTCTTTCAGGGAGGAAGTCTGGGATGTCCTGAGCTCAGTGTTCAATTACTTTTCAGAGCAAGTAAAGCAGAAGAAAATGTCTTTACTTTGTAACCCAGCTTTAGAGAGGACAAGGACAGAATAAGCTGCACCTACAGAGACTCTCATTATCTGATGGATTATATGAATTTTGGGGTCAAACTAATTTACAACTTCAACCAAAAACTGGAACAGACTTAAATGTGGTTTGTGGATGTAACCTGTAATTGTGTAACTGATACCATCTCAGCATGTTCAAATGACACTTCACACTCAGACATGAAGGGAGGGGAAATACCCATCAGGGCCAGGAGTAGCCTCAACTTCTGCTGTACACAGAGATTCCCCAGATTAGAAACCCCCAGGTTTGAGTATTTAGCCCTTTCCTGTTAAACAACACATCTGCTTTTCCTGAGGGGAGCTTACCCATGATCTGGTCTCTGCGCTGCAGCCTGAAGGTCTCTTTCCCCACACAGAGCTGGTAGATGAAGATGCCCAGATCAGACACGTTGTCAATCTCCTCTGTCACCACCATCTCCTCACGCACCAGGTACGTCTGGGGCAGGTAAGAGCCAGTCTGCAAAACACAAAGCCTCAAGGTACAGACTGCTGCTACCAAGGGGCAAACCACTGCATTTCACTCTTTGCTTTGGAAGGGAT
The DNA here is from genome assembly GCF_903797595.1 of Erithacus rubecula. NCBI lineage: Eukaryota > Metazoa > Chordata > Aves > Passeriformes > Muscicapidae > Erithacus > Erithacus rubecula. Next base: position 4,743,351 of record NC_136667.1, on the reverse strand, counting down.
TCAAGCAGCAGAGTTCAGCTTCCCTGATTTTTAATACCAAGGTACACTGAGCTCAATCAGCCTTGTAGCAGGGAAATTAAAAACTGACAGAGGCCATTTCAAACAGCTGCAGTCACATCCAAACAAAGCACAATTAGCCTCATGTGAAGCAAATGTAAATAGAACCTGGTCAGGTTTACCTGTACACAAAGTCTGCAGCTAAAAGAGAAACAAAATATTGTGAAAGACTCCAGGTTTGAGGCAGCATTATTTCTAATAAAAAAAAGGCATGGAAATCTACAAAAAAAAAAAAAAAAATCTACACTACTGAAACAGCTTCCTACCCTCCAACTCCTAAAAACAGGGGCAGAGACATACACTTAGAGCTTGTCTTCATGGAGCTAAAAAAAGAATGAAACAAGCTAAACTAAACCAGTGGCCCCTACAACCAGGTGTAAGAGAGCCAATGATTTTTTTTAAAAAATCCATTAGACACATGATAGCCAAGTATTGCATTTAACTGGGAAGCAGCAGCAAGCTCTATCAACTTGACCCATAAATCATATTGGAAAAACACCAGTTTTAGTCACTGAAGAGTCAAATGCTTGTGGTGATCTCATAACTGCAGTGCCAATAACTGGGGAACAAGTTCACATTGTTCTTTTCAGCACAACCCTCACGGGGCGAGCGAGCTTGCCGGGAGTAACTCTCAGGTTTAGGCTTTCAATGATATTTGGAGCTTTATCAAATTCCTTTCTAACAGCTAAATTTAACCTTATCTGCTGGTTGCTTTCAGCTCTCATAAAGCCAGGTATTAATAAGAGCATTAGGCATGAATCTACTCAACATAATATACACTGACAGCTGGCCTTAACTTCAGTGCAGTGACTGAGCCAGGGGATTATGGACTTTGATGGAGGGAGGACTGTTCTAGCAAGGGCCTGGAGTTCAGGAGCAGCACCCAGCACTCTGAGCTAAAGGCAGGCTGTCAGCAGAAGCCAGCAGCACAGTCCCACATACCGCCAGCTTGGCAAAGAGATCCATCAGATTCCTTGGAGGCATGACTATGGAAGTGTTCAGTGGGATCACGTAGCAGTTCCCCAGCTGCAGGTCGAGATAGGCTGTCAAGAGCTGTATTAGAAACAAGTTTTCAATTAGTCAGGGGCCCTTTAATTAGGAGAACACAATTCCACCAGGAGCAAGGCAAGCTAAAAAAGCTGGAGGTCACTCACAGCTACTACAGAAGTGATACATTCAGGAACTGCCCAGTGTAAGAACTGAACTGTTACCACTTTGGCAAACCAAGTGACTACAGCAAACTTTCTTTTAGATAAGAGAAAGCTGGATATAAAAGCAGCTTCTGCCATCATTGTAAAGGAGTACAGTTTGTACCAACACAGAGGAAGTATTTGGGAGTATGATCTCATAACTGAAAAGGTCTAATTAAGCACAGTGCAAACAAAAGGTACCCAGCTGCTGACAAACAATGATTCCCTTTAAATAGTTCTTCAGGAAAAGTGTTAGTCCCTACAAAAATCTCAGCATTGCCACTGGACTGGAGCACAAGGACTGCAGCAACTTGAATTATCTGTTTATTCTATCTGCACTGCCAAGGCTGGATTTACAACCAACCTCCAAGAGCCTTCACAGCTGACCGAGGATAAATGTTAACACTATCAACACAACTTTGATAAAAAAGTCAAATGAAAGCCACCCTCTCCTCTCTGCCTTACAGAAATGCCATGCAACTACCACAGCACTGTCAGGTTCTGGCTTTCAGCTGCCTGAAGTAATTTTTCAATGTGCTTCTCCAAGGCCCACACCTGTTTCCAAATCTACATTTTGCTGTGACATTGTGCCGTGTCCTCAATCCCTTAACTCACATTTACATGGGATTCTTGATCAAACAGCAAGACATCCCACGGGCAACAGCAAAGTTGCACAGCCCTGAGATGCATTTTTCTGGGGAACAGCTCAGAGCTGCTGCCCACAGTGACAGCAGTTGATGGCAGCGGTGCAGAGCTCACAGGGCGAGCTGTGCCACGCTCCAAGGCCGGGGGCAGGCAGTGCAGGGCCCCAGCAGTGCCACTGACCCTGTCGAAGTCGTGCACGATGGCGGCGGGGTCGCTGTCCGAGAACTTGGGCACGGGCACGTCGATGATGGCGATGTTGTCGTCCTCGCGGATGTCGGCCTCCTCGGCGATGGGCAGGAAGTACGGCTCGGCCGCGCGCTCCCGCGCCTCCTTCTCAAAGTAGCACATCTCCCCGCGGTACACCTTGTGCTGGCACACAGGCAAAGGCAGCTTGTTACACAGCAGAAACAACGTCTCCATATTCAGCCAAATTCACGTTGCTTTATTGGATATGGACTGGGGAAAGGTCAGGGGTCACCGCCCACCCGGGTTTGCAGCTCCCTTTTTACAGGATGGTTTTCCTTGTAGGAATCAATAATTGCTATTGTTTTGCTGTCATAATTCTGCAAGGTAAGCAGAGCTGGTCAAAGGACAGCTCTTGGGACAATTGGTCATGTAAGCATCTGCTCTTGGTAGATAAAAACCCAGAGAAGTGGGAAGCCTGATCTTGAGCAGATAGTTTGCAATTGAAAACCCCCTTTTTTTTCTTTTACAAACTGGTATACACAATATTCATAATGGGGGCATTTAAACAGAGTGGGTTTGATCATTTATTTCCTTTTATCTAGGTCCACGTTGTTTTCTTATTTGAAGTATTCTGGTTTATACAAACTCCAAAACTTCTATGATTAACAAGAATCATTTGTCAATTATCACAAGCTTTAACACTGCACTCCTGTCTGCTGGGACTGAGCGTGGCTCTGTCACACAGTCATCATGCCCTCATCTTTCCACTCTAGTGATAATCCATTTATACTTTTTTTAACCAATGCTGTTTCAATAAAAAAGAACTCTCAGATTACCTTTGGCATGAAGTACTTGTAGATGCAGGCTCCACCCACAACAACCCCTGCCAAGATGAAGGCCAGGCCCAGCAGAGTCAAGAGACATCTTCCAGATGAGTTTTCAGCCCTGTGTGTGGCAACTTCTGGGTCCTTCAGAAAAAAAAAATATTGGGGAGAACTGAGCAAGGGCAGCTGTTCTGAATTTAAAATGAGTTGTTATCAACTGTTTCACTTTGATCCACCATCTCCTACTTCTTCTAGGTGTGGGAATGACAAGTCAGCATCATAAAACAAAACACTCACATGAAAGATTACTGCATCAGATTACAATCAGTTTTCAAACAGCACCGAGAGTAGAGGATGAGTTAGAGGATGTTTTCTAGACAAAACTTTTGTCCAGAAATTATTTGAGATGTACAAAACTTATATCCCTGTGACAAAAGATCCTGTGCTGCAGCCATGCTGTAGTGCAAAAAGCAGGATTTGTAGATCAAGGTCATTAAAGGCACACAGTGTCTCCAGGCCTCTTCCCCTCCTCCTCTCTCTATCACGTGCATTAACATCACTTTTCCTCCCAAAGCTGGATTAACAGAAGAAGCCAAGATGCAACTTTGTCTCTTGGCTGGGGAACAGACAACTGACACGTTTTGGAACTTTTAATATGCACAAGCAAAGTCCATTATGAAAGAAAACGACTCGTCAGCTTAAACACAGCTTCCAATTATGCCAAATAAAACCAAGTCCCTGTGGCACATCCTACCCTGCAGCCTTAAAATAACCTTTCTCCAACCCAAATCACAGGAAGTTTTGTTTCTAACAGCCTGAAACTTCTCTCTTTAGCTCAGCAGCTTGTTTTCCCCCACCCAATGTTCCCTCAAAGATGACTGCACCCAAAGGAAAGTACTCCCAGGTGGTGGTGAGTTGTGCAATCCTCACTGCAAAGGCAGAGGTGGTGTCTGAAAGGAAAGTTTAAGCTCCCAGAGTTCCTGCTGCACCTTCCCAGACTTCCAGCTGCAAGCCAAGTGAAGAGAACAGCAAAAGTGCTATTAAATACCAAACAATCAGAAGAGACATTCCCTCCTGGAATTGCACACTGGGGCTTGAGTCTTTAAAAGGAAAAAACAAAACACAAAAACAACCACCAAACCCAAAATGTTTAGATAACCCCTATATTTGGTCAAGAATGGCCCTTTAATGATTCCTGACTCCAGGATTTAATAGCTTGCTTTCAAGATCTGCTCTTTGTCCCAGTCAGGAAGGAAGAAAATCGGATTTCACAGTAAAAGATCTTTTCCTTTGAGGTGTTCCCAGAATCAGTGGCTGGGCTGGGTACAGCAGCTTCCATGGCCTTTCTTTATTTGGGTCCTGCAGAACACAACACATTTAGTGACCTGTGCTCCCAACAAGTGCCAGCATTATCACCAGGGCTGCAATATTTCCATGCTCAGCAAGATGTAGCAGCATAGAAGTCAAAGCCATCAGTTATGCAAGGGCTGAAACAAACCCCAAGCTGTTTTGTGAAAGTCAATACTCCCACATTCCACTGTGCATCCTCCAAACACAAAAATGTTGGTTCAGCAGGACACAAGCTGCTACAATTGGCATGTGAAGCATTTGTTAAAAAAAAAAAAAAAAAAGGAAACAAACTACAAAAACAAAGCCAAACCCTGGTTTCAAAGTCAGAATGATGCCACATTTCTATGGCACCGTGTGAGAATCACCTTTCAGGGTTAAGCAGCTGTAAGATGGAGATTAATCCTGTTCTCTCCACATTCTCCCACCTTCACCTCCACCTCGGAGCACCTTACTCATCCAGCCTGTCCCTACTTGAACACACCAGTCTGCACCAGTTTTGGCACTGCAGCCATCCCAGTGCAGGGGTGATGTCGACATCTAATTAGCTACACTTGCACTACACCTATTTCAAACAAAGCAAAGGCACTTCAGCATATTAAGCAGCAATGTGGGCAGCAGAACCTCAGAGGGAAGAGTTGACAGAGCTGCTAACAGAACACAATAGCAAGATTTTGTTCGAGCAGGTTACAAAACCTCTGCACAAGAGTAACAGGTAAAAGTCATCAAAAACCTACAAAGGAGATGCAGGTCTAAGCTTTTAACAAGCAAAGCAAACCAGGGATAAGAGACAAGAAGAAAAATCACTTGTTTTAACACTGCTGACAGCCCCAAAGAACCTGCAGGGAGAATATTCTGCAAGCTCAAGGGTTTTGTGCAGATACTCCAGGGGACTTTTATTGTGCTGTTTCAGCCAACATTACCCTTTAAGCCTGTTTGCTCTGCACAAATAGTCCAGCTAAAAAAGACATTAACAACCACTCCAACAAGTTTGTCTTGGAGTAAAATTATGAACTTGATGTTTACATGCAACTCCAAGCCCTGAAGTCAGAGTGAAGAGTTGTTAAAATCCCACATACGACACACAGAATATTCCAAGTTGAGAGGAGCAGCTCTCATGAGAACAGAAAGAGGGGTGAGTTTCTTACAACTATTCAGTCAGAGCTTTCACAGTACAGAGCTAGGAAATACATGTATAAACAGCTGCCTCAGGAGTAGCTGAGGAGTTTGTCTTACAAGAAAATGGCCAGGCTAATGACATCTTCAAATTTAAAATCCTTTATCTACCTTGTTTTCCTACTTTCTCTCCTTTTGATCCTGTAACTGAGTGCTACTGTATTAAATGTGCACACATCAAACTGACAGCTCAGGAGTGCACTGAGCAGGAAAATCACTCTGCATCCCTTCTCCTTCCAAAGGAAGGCTATTTCAGGTGAGGCTGTGTAGGCTGGTAGGGAAGCTGCTTTCCTGATTACAGCTTAGAAGGAGGAAAAAATAAAAAAATAAAAAAAAAAAGAAAAAAACAGAACCAGATCCAAGTCCACAAGTTTTGTTGTTTTCAAAATTTTCTTACTCTCCGATTGCAAACAAACTCGGCCCATGCCACCTTCCCGTAGAGCCACTGATGTATTTACCTACAGGCTGAGCTTCCCCACCTGCCTAAAACGCAAGGAACCTCCAAAACAAATCTCCCACAAACTGGGAAAAGTTCCACTCAAGCCAGCGACGCGCGGCTCGCTGGGAAGGAAAAGCCAACCACAGGGTGCTTCTATTTAAAACCCTTTATGGCAGGTTTCTTAATTTAAGCGCGACACCGACGCCTCAGCGCAGCTGCCGGGAGCGCAGGACGAGCCGCAGCCCGCTTTGTTTGCCCGGGAGGCGCCGGGAGCGCTGCCCGCGCCGGGGGGGCTCGGCTGCGCTTCCCAGGGCCGAGCTCGAGCTTTAAAGCGCCGTCAGGAAACGCGGCGCTGGCACGGGCCCAGCTCCACATAAACACCCGCTGCCGGCGCTGGCCCGGGGATGTCACGGGATATCGCACCGCGACAGGGACAGCGCCGCGGCCCCGCACGGCTGAGGGGAGCCGCTCCCTCGGCCCGGAGCGGCCGCCACACGAGCCGGAGCCCCGCGGCCGCCGCCGCCTCCCCCGGCCGCGAGAAAATGGCGGCGGCTCCGTCTCCTCGCGCCCCCCCCCTCGCACCGCCCCGCTCCTCCCGCCGCCGCTGCCGGCCGGGACACCCCTGTGCCCGCACCTTGTCGGCCACCAGCGCCTCGGCCGCCTCCTTTTTGGGCTCATCCTTGAGGGCGAAGGGCGAGTTGAAAGCGATCTTCACCATGGCGCCAGCGCTGCTGCCGCGTCCCGGAGCGGCAGTGGGGACAGCGCTGAGGGAGGGGCGGGGTCTGCGGTGGCCACGCCCCCAGCCCCGCCCCGGGCGCGGCCCGGAGCGCCCCCTGCCGGCCCCGCCCTCACACGGCTCCATCCCCCCGGCTCCCCTCAGGCGTTGGCAGCGGGGCCCGGCATGGAGGGACGGGGTTAGAGGGGCTGGAAAAGGATAACGAGACCGTCGAGTCCAGCCTGGGACCGACCCCCACCTTGTCACCAGCCCAGAGCACTCAGTGCCACCTCCAGTCCTTCTTGGGACTCCCCTAGGAATGGGGAGTCCAAACCTCCCTGGGCAGTTCCAGTGCCTGACACCCTTTCCATGGGGAAATTCCTGCTGCCGTCCGTCCTGGCCCAGCCTGAGGCTGTCCCCTCTCCTCCTGTCCCTGTTCCCGGCTGTCCCCTCCTGTCAGGGAGCCACAGGTTCCCCATATCCCTCTTTTCTCCAGGCTGGGCCCCGTTCAGCTCCCTCAGCCTCTCTGCTGCTCCCTGGGCACCTGTCCCATGCTCTGCCCTGCCATCGAAAGAAATTCTTCATCACCTTGAGGTGGAACTTCTTGTGCTTTAGTTAAGGGCCACTGCTTCTTGTCCTGCCACTGGCATCTTCCTCTGGCACCCACTGGAGATATTGCTATGGACGGATGAAATCTTTCTGTCTTCCCTCTCCAGACTAACCAAGCCCAGCTCCCACAGCCTCTCCTCATCACAGATGCTCCAGACTCATCATCCTGGTCTCTGCTGGGCCCTCTCAGCAGCTCTTTGGCTTTTTTGTCCTCAAGAAACCCAGATCTGGGCACAGCCAGATGTGCCTCAGAATGGAGAATGAAACACTTCATGCATGAGATTGTCTGAAACAATCTGCTCCTTCATATGGATGGAAATCTCTCTGTCTCTCTAAAATTTGACTTTACAGCTCTACAAAGAAATCTGGTTTGAGTCTGGTGCCCACACCATGGAACCCTCCCTCACAGACAGCTGTAATTAAACAGAGCTGAACACTTATGCAAATATTGCAATAAGTAATTCTTCTAAGTGTAAACAACATGCAGTGTGTATTCCAGCATTCAAAGCATGTTCCTGTTATTCCACAGATGGAATACACTGTGTTTCCTTTCAAGATCATAAGTTTGATATTGCTGCCTTTCATGTCAGTGAGGATTTTCACTTTGACTTCAGTCAGAGAAGAACAAACTGTTTTATGTCTATTTAGCTTGACTTGGTCTAGTAACAGAAAACACTTTAACCTCATTTTCCCAAGAAACCAGTGAAAAATCAATTTTCGTAGCTTTAGCACGTTGGGAATAAGTCAAGCTCTACTCTCAAAGTCCCTGGAACACAGATTCAGGACAGATTAAGAAGTTTCCTGCATGGCCAATGCAATATCTGTACTCTCCAAACTGATGGTTGATAAATGCCATTAATAATTTTTGTATCTTACTCTAATGTAATTACTTCATGCTTAAACAAATAGACTTGGTCTTCCAATCAACCAACACCTTTATTTGAAAAAGAAGACAGAAATAAAACTAGAACAGAACAGAACTAGACCCCTGCTTTTTATCAAGGCCAGTGTCTATACATCCCAGCTGTCTCACTGTCTGTGTTCTGTTGCAAGGGGTGGACACACCTGGAAATATTGTGCACAGAGAGGAAAAAAAAGCTAAAGAATAGAAGGACTTTTTTACATTTGTCTGCACTCAAATTTAAAAAATTGGAACTTTCATAAGATTTGTTGTAGATTTTTTTTTTTAATGTGCCTTTCTGTAGTGTATGTGATAATAATTCATCTTAACATGTTCAAAACTTCTTTAAAATGTGCAGTGTCTGGGAGAAAGTAATTGCAGCATCATCAAAGAGTTTTACACAGCTGATACTCTCAGTTCAGTCAGCACCAACTCCTTCCAAACACATCTCCTAAAATAATCCGAGTGTGTTTTGTAGAATACCAGGTTGGGAAGACACAAGAAAACTCAGATTTTTTTTTTTTTTTTTGCCCTTCTAAAAATTATCAGGCTGTTTGACTGAACAAATATTAGAGAACCCCGTGGGTGACTCCCCCTAAAATGCTTTTTCACCTTAGTCCTGGTCCAGTTTTCTTTTGCACTTTTGCCATATTGATTGCAGTTAGGTCTGGAAATCCCAAGCCATCTAAAGAAATCATATCACTTCTTCTTTTGAATTCTGCAATATTTCTGCTTTTCTTTACTATTAAAATACCCTGGGGTTAATTTCCTGGTATTTATTCTGAGATCATCTTTATCACCTTGGCAGGGAAGAGATTATCTCCTGATGCTTAATTATCTTTTCAATCCTTCTTGGTGTCTGTAAAGTTAAAGCAGCACTGCCTTAAAAAAATAACAAATACAAGTTGTTTTAGGGAAATTTGGCCAAAGAAAGGGAGAACTGGAATGCTGTGGTGTGTGATGCTGTTACCTTTGCTCACAGAGAACTGAATTTCTTAGAAGTTCCACTAAACCCCAATGCCTCCCTTTTAGCAGCAGTGATGACATAAGGAGCCCAGACAGTCTAAGAATATTAAAGACCAGGCTTTGGAAGGTGAGCTTGTACCTTGTATTGCACCAGGCAGTGACTCAGCAGATAATCCCACTGGAAGCTCCTTTTTGAGCAATCCTGAATTAATTTTTAACGTGTAGGAGTTTTTATTTTAACTCTTCTAATACACTTTAGAAAAACTCCAGGCATAAGATGTGTTCACATTTATTCTATCTCCTCTTTTTTTTTTTTTTTTTTTTTTTTTTTTTTTTTTTTTTTTTTTTTTTTTTTTTTTTTTAATGCCAGGAGAACCCTTCCTTACTTTCTGGGAACAATGGGATGTTCTGTTTATCCTAGTTTTTGAAGTGTTCTCACACTTTGAAGCAGAAGGTGCTGTGTAGGTGCATAATCCTGACTCGTGTATCTTGTCCTGGCTCAGAGCTGGGAGGAGGAGGAGGCTGCAGGCTGGCAGGACATGTGAGCACAAGTTCTGCATTTCAGTGGTCACTCACAGCTCCTTCAACCTCAGTAATGTTTTGTTAGACTTAAATCCATGCACAGAGTTCAGCACTGAAGTGTAAATTCACTCAGCTGAGCCTCACACCCTCACTGGTGCTGCAGAGTTTACAGGGACAGTGAGACTCAGAGCCCCAACCTGGACTCAGGGTGTAAAGAAACAGTAATTAATACAAGTAATAATTAACAGTTTTAAATATACACTATATCCAACAGTTGGGTTTTTTATGAGGAGTGTAATTACTGACAGAAGTGCCATTAAAGTAAACAAGTATGTCATGCAGGACTGTTAAAAATTAAAGAGAAACTACAAACCCTCTCCTTTTCAAAAGACTTTCTCCCAGATTGGCATTTTATATTTATCCAGATGTCTGAAGTTCTGCTTTTTCTTCCAGCCCTTTCCCAAATCTCTTGCAAAGCATTCCTCCCTCACCACCTCCTCCTGGTTTTCCTCACTCTCCAGCTCTGGGATTCCATCTCCATTCCTTCCCTAATCAATGATCTGGGACCTCTTTTACCTTTCTACCTGCTCCTAAGGCTATTGATACTGAATCCATCTGGATTTCAGACCACAAAACTTCCAAACTGAGAGCTGCTGGTTTAAACTTTTGTGGAGGAAGGTTTTTCCCACTAAATTTGGGCCCTTGAGTGAGGATCTGTGTGTCTGGGGAGGAAATGTTTGCTCCTCTGCCTTCCCCTACTGCCTGGCAAGCTTCTCTGCACTGCAGCAGTGTTAGATTAGGATCTGTGGCAAGGAAAACACACATGACTCACTTCTACTGATGCCTTGTTACAAAACACTGCAACAGGAATGTTGGTTCCATGGAAAGTTGCCTATTTCCATGCAGGGAGAAGTCGGGAGTCCCTTTTCTCTGCAGTGGCCAGCTGTGGGAGGAATGAGCAGAGGGAGCCTGAAGGACACAGAGATCCTGTTGGTGTGGTCAGTGCTGAACAGACCTCACTGCCCACACAGCCATTGCCTCACAGAGCAGAATTCCACAAGAAATTCCAGTCCTCTGGAACATCTGCCAAGGGAGCAGCACTCTCAGGGTGATCAGCAGCCCGAGAGGATGGAAGGGCCAAATGTGCCTGTGGTGTAACTGCAGTGAGTGAGGCAAGCAGAGATCTGTCAGGAGCCCAGAGTCCTGGTCTGTAGCAGCATTGCCACACTCTGCTGCTGGAGGAAACCCAGCAATGGCTCAGAGCTCAGAGTGGCTTCTCCTGAACCGGCCAAATGGACATTTTTGGGCAGAGATTTGTGTTTGCCTTGGCTCTGAGGGGTGGCACCCGGGATTCCCCCTCTTTTCTTTCAGGCAGCTTTCCTCAAACCTTCTCCAGGAGTTCTCCCTCTGGCCAGGTGGGCTGGCAGGGGAGGACCCCCAGAGTGGGTTTGTTTTTGTTTGAAAGGGGGTTGTTAATTTTTGGACACCCTAAATGGGAAAGTGCTGAAGAAAACCCACCCCTTCATCCTCAGCATTCTCCCTGTGTGCTGATCCTTGCTCGAGCAGGAACTCGAGTGGCTCTGCCATCCTGCTGGAATGCTGCACATCAGGAGAGCCCACACCTACACATGCAGATGTTGCTGCAAGGGGCAGCTCTTCTCAAACAGCCCAGGCTCGATCCTGCTGTGACCAAGTCATGTTTGAGCTCAGTTTAATGACCAGTGTGGACATGGGAATGTCTCATTTGGCTGTGCCGTCCAAAACTCGATGCTGTCCCTGCCCTGAGCTGGGTGAGGATATTCCCAGATATTCCCAGATATTCCCAGATATTCCCAGACATTCCCAGATATTCCCAGATGCACAGGGCTGTGCTGGCAGAGGCCCCCAGTGTCCTGGCAGAGCTCTGCAGTGGGTGGTGAAGCTCGTTTGGCTTGTTCCTGTGGGTTTGCTCTGTGCCTGTCGATAAGGCCGTGCACACAGGGACAGCTCTTTCCTGCCTGGATGGAAGCAGGACCCATGGAGCTGGTGCTGCTGGACTCAGGAAGGATTGCTGGGAGCTCACATCATCAATTTAGCAGCCATTAAGTCTTCCAGTGAGTCACAGAATCATTAAGGTTGGAAAGACCTCCAAGATCATCAAGTCCAACCTTTGACCTAACTCCTCATGTCAAATCAACATTGAGTGCCACATGCAGTCATTTCTCTGAGGACCTCCAGGGATGGGGACTCCACCACCTCCCTGGGCAGCCCCTCCAATGCTTCACCACCCTTTCCATGAAGAAATTCCTCCTGATGTCCAACCTGACACACCTTGAGTCTGTTTCCTCTTGTTCTGTCCTTTGCTCCCTGGGAGAAGAACACAATTTTCACCTGGCTGCCCCCTCCTGTCAGGGAGTTATGCAGAGCCAGAAGTTTCCCCCTGAGCCTCCTTTTCTCCAGGCTGAGCCCCATCAGCTCCCTCAGCCCCTCCTGGAGCTCCAGCTCCTGCCCCAGCTCTGTCCCCCAAAGATGCAGCTCTGGAAACAGCCAAGGAAAGGAGAGCTGTGCCTTGGTCTGTTTACATCCATGAGTGTCCCATACATGGCACCTGCTTATGGAGCAGCTCCATCTGCTCCTATGACATTAATGAAGGATTTATGGACACACCACATTCCAGCTGGAGAATTTTCTCAGGCACCACTAAGAGACTGTAGAAGGTTTTGCAGCAAGGGTAAGAAGTGACAGGTGAATCTTTAAAGGGCTTTAACAGAGCTCTGTGCATCATCCAGAGCTGGATCTGAACTGGAATTGGGAATTTCCAGTGAGTAAAAAAGGCATAATTCAATTACAGAGATACCTTTTCTATAAACTTCATTAACACTAACAGAAATCAGCCCTAGACTGTGAGTAAGAACACGTTATCAATTTTTATAGCCAGCTTTTAACTGAAGAAATAATACAAACTTTAAAAATAAAAATTACTGATGGAAAACGAGCCTGCCTTCACCCTCATCTACTCCTATGGGTGCTTTTTTTTTTTTTTAGAATACAGGTGTCCCTTTTCATCTTTGTGTAGCCTGTCAAAAATAGCAAACCCGCAGAGCACCTGTGCTAACAGAGCCAGAGTCCAAATCCTGTCAGTTAAAGAGATTTATGGGTTTTTTTGTGAAGCTGTGCAGGTTTTCTGTTGAGCAGCAGAAGTGGCAGTGGTCTCCTGTGCTGATGTTTATCTTTGAGCCAAGGTCTGGCAGCCCTGAGGGGCAAAGCCAGCTGGGGAGGGTGACACTGCCAAGCCTTGCTTCCTCTTCTCTGAGCAGAGAGCAGGAAACCTCTGATGTGAGCCACGAGTTTCCTCTGTGCAGCGCAGGCAGGAACAGACGTGGTCACACATACAGGCACAGCCTTAAAAACCACGTTTAATCAGTGTGTGAAATATTGTGTTGAAACAGACCTTAAGAAACCCGTTAGGTTTTTATGCCTTGCTTTGCAGAAGATGCCACTTGATTTGAAGAAAAAGCAAATCTATTGCCCACACTGCTTTTACAGAGCACAGGTTCCAGTGCAGGAGGTGTTTTGTGTTTGTAGCACTGATATCACAGATATACGAGAAATAACTTGCGGTTCTTTCTTTTCCTGTTCCAAAAAATCTCTTCACAGTGAGGAGACACCTGGTGATGTTACAAGGCTTTGATGGGACCTGTGCTGCTGTATTTGAAAGTGTTGACTCTCCAGCAGACAGCAGAGCAAACAACATTTGTGTTGTGAAGGATTGGAATTAAAAAATCCCCCCAAAATCAGTGGTTTTCTTCTGTTGCATTTTAGTATGAAAGCTCCCAGTTCAAAAGAATGTTTAAGGAAAGCAGTTTGGGGCATATTGAAATCTCCCCAGGTTAACATTAAAGACATGCATTGGCCTGAATTTAAGATCACAGAAACATGGGAATGTTTGTTGGAACAGAATCCTTTTGGTTTTTAGCCCAACCTCCCACTCAAAGCAGAACTATCACCAACATTAGATTTGGTTTTGTGCAGCTGAATCTTGGAAAGCACCAAGGACGGAGAATCCCCAAATTCCCTGGGTAACCTACAGCATTGCACTCCTTTCCTACTGTTTTTTTTGTTCTTCCCCTGAGGTCTAACCTTTTTCTCCCAAGCCACAGTTTGAGGCCACATTCACCCTTTGGCCTCCACTTCTTCAGGGGACGGTGGTTAAATGAAATGTTATGAGTCTCTGGTTAATATAACTAATATTTAAAAATTAAAAATCAACTGTGTTATGGACTGATGGGAATATTGACAGCCACAGCCCATGTTGGGATGCTGGGAGGGTGCAGCTCTCAGGCACAGCTCTGGGGATTGGTGGGAGCAGCTTTGGGACACAGAGGTAGGATGGCAGCTCCAGTGCCAGCCCCAAAGAGGGGCAGTGGGGGCTCTGCCCTCTGACACCATTTCCATTCCTTAAGAACCTTCCAATCTCCAGTGTAGTGGAGGAAATCATGTTCCCACTTCCCCATTTCTAACCCCTGGCTGTTGCCCTACCACTGAGGGTACAGGATGAAAGGCTGGTTCTCAGCAATGTGACTTTCTGGCCAAGTAAACAAATCCCTATTTTCTGCAATTTAGAAATTTCTTTAAAATTCAGCATCTTTGTCTAAGTATCCATGCTCAGAGCTGTTCCTTTGAGGTGGCAGTGCAGTCATCCCAAAGGAACAGCCTTGCCTAAAGGAGGAAGTGTTTACTTCTACTTCTCCAAGGATTGCATCCCACAGAAATACAGTTCTGAGCAGTTCTAGTGCAATGTTTCATATCCTGGTAATGCCTGGATAAACCAAAACTGAATTGTGGCCCAGCTTTGATAACCTTGAATGGCCCATGTGACAGCAATGTTGGGAATTCCCACAGGATCATTTTTCCCTAAAGACACTTTACAGACTCTCCCCTTGGGATTACTGATATTTCCAAAAAACTAGAGCTGCTTCCACTGCTGCCTTTGTGAAGTGGGTTCCTCATCCTTGTCAGGCTCAGCAGGAAAATGAGTTCAGTCTCAGCACTGCCTGAGTGTCCCCTGGGGCTGCCAGGGGAACAATGACCTTATTTCTGGGTTATTTTCTCCTCCTTCTTCCCAAGTGGATATTCCCATTAGTGAAGGATGTGACCTCCTCTCCTGTGTCCCCCTTACTTGGTGTCACACTGGAGGCCTGGAGACGATGCCACCTTCAATCCAAATTTAACCCATCTCCTAAAATTCACCTGCTTGCATTCAGCAGAGTTGGATGGTGTTTCCTGATAGGAAAAGATGCCACTGAAATTGATTCAGCATTAGAAATTCTTCCACTCATAGCCAGTATTCCAACAGGGAATAATAAATACACAGTGTAGAAGATATATCCTTGGAATTACCTGCTTCAGTTTCTTGGATGAGCTGCTTTTTCACCTTAATTGGCAGAGCTAGATGTAGTTTCTTTCAAGATTTACTGAAAATTAATCTCAGCTGAGGCAGTTACTGTTCAATTCCTGCATTAGAGGCCAAGGTGCATCCCCAGTCCTGGTTTCCATCTTGGAGACATTGGAATTGGTCTTTCCAGTGTGTTGCTCTTTCCAAATGAAGTGGCTGCCTGGGTTTTAATTAGTCTGGACAGTGAGACAGGAAGGGTTGGAAGGCATGGGATGGAGACAAGGAAAACAAGTGACATGAGAGGGAAAGTGATGCAGGGCAGTGCTGGGAAAAGACAGAAGCATCTAGTGCTCCTTAAAAATATTCTACTCTTCAGAGTACTCTGCAGAGCTCAGAGCCCCTTCCAGGGCCTAAAGGGGCTCCAGGAGAGCTGGAGAGGGATTAGGACAAGGGATGGAGGGACAGGATGGGATATTGGGAAAGAATTCCTCCCTGTGAGGGTGGTGAGCCCTGGAACAGGGGGCCAGAGAAGCTCTGTCTGCCCCATCCCTGGAAATGTCCAAGGCCAGGCTGGGTGGGGTTTTCAGCAGTTATTCCATGATTCAGAGATCCATTCTGGGCAAGTCACTGCAGCCATGTGGGAGCCCTGCTCTGAAGGCAATTCCACAGCTCTCTTTATTCTCAGGAATTGTATCCTCGAGCTGAGCACATCCCTGTCTCCTTGCATTCCTGTCTCTCTGAGGAACACTGACATTTTCACTCAGAAAACAGAAAAAAGAGGCAAAATCCTTTGCCATGCCTGAAGTGGAGGGTTAAGCAGAGTCACAATTTACAACTCTTTATTTTTCTTTTATTCTTTTTATTTTTTTTTTTTTTTTTTTTTTTTTTTTTTTTTTAAAGGAGCTTGTACAAGAAAGCACATGAAAGGGTGTTGGCCTTTTATCTGGAAAAGGCAAAGACCTCTCCAAGGGTGGGGTTCCCAAGAGAGGGATTGCTCAGCCCTGGAGCTGCCCAGGGCTGCAGAGGCTGCAGGAAACCTGCCCAATCCTGTCCATGTGCTTCCCAGCCTCCACAGGCTCCTGGACTTGTGCTCTTGGCTGGGGACAGGCAGGGCCTGGGGAATATTCCTCACCAAATCCTGGCCAGGAGGCAGCAGCAGGCTGGCTGCTGGAGGGATGTGGCAGCTCCAAGCTCGGGGTGCTGAGATCCAGGGTCAGGCTGCCCTTGGATGTGCTGATCCAGCCCTTCACTCCCTCTGCTCACACTGCATTTCAAGCCTTTGCTGCTCCCCTCTGAGCAAAAAATAATCCCAGATCGGTATGGATTCAAGGGGATCTTAAAAAAGATCTCATCCCACCTGGGCAGGGACACCTTCCACCATCCCAGGCTGCTCCAAGCCCTGTCCAGCCTGGCCTGGGACACTGCCAGGGGTCCAGGGGCAGCCACAGCTTCTCTGGGCAACTGTGTCAGTGCCTCCTCACCTTCACAGGGAGCAATTTCCTCCTAATATTTAATTTAATATGGGTGAAATTCAGCAGGGACACTTTTGATCCATGAGCAGGACCATTCCTTTGGGATCCAGGACCCCAGAAGTTCAGAGGGATGGAGAAGCCAAGAAGTCTTCTTGCAGAAATGATGCCTGAATACACACATTTGTGTCTTTCTTTTTTCTTGTAAACCCCCTTTCAGAGAATTCTCTAGAGGACAATTCCTAGAGCTCAAATGCCCTCATCAGAAAATCCAAACCTCACTTTTTTCCCCAGTTTTTCTAGAATAATTTCAACTAGAAAATGAAAACAACCCACCAGGAAAGTACTGTGTGAAACAAAAAGTCCAAAGGGAAGTGAAATCAAAAGAGAGATGAAATTTGTCTACTCAGGCTTCATGTTTTGGGGAAGTGCTTGTTGGCAAGGGGCAGGGAGGATCTTGCTGGGAGGCCTGACTGAAATTTATCTGCTGATATCAAATCCTGGAACTCAGCACAACATTTGCATGGATCATTATCCACTGCACTTCAAAAATAACTGTGGGATATATAAACAGGGGAGTTTGCAGAAGTAAACATGAACTAAGAGGTGAATAAGGAGGAAAAAAAGGTGATGGCTTCCCAAATATCCTTCTTTTGTCCCTCTTTATGCCTCAGCTTCCCCACAAAGTGTCCTTTCTTCTCCATCTCCTCCCTCCCAGGCTGGTTTGGAACATGAATTCTTATTACAGAAGAAAAGCTGCATTGTTCAATATCTTCCTCCTCTGAGTTATGCCAGTGGCACCTATTTTGACAGAGTCCTCATAATTTCCTCATATCTTACTAATTAGAGATGATGAAAGCCATGATTCATTAAAAAAACACAGATAATCATCTGAGCAAATCCAACCTCCATCTTCAAATGGGGCTGAATTTTCTTGAATATCCATCAAACCTCAAACAAATGATTTAATCTCAAGGCTCCATCTTGTGGCAAAGTAAAGCAAAGTCACTGATTGTGAAATTAATATTTGTTCTTCCTTAATAGTTGTTCTTCCTTAATTTTCCCTGCTTGTTCTTTAATAACCTCATGGATGTGTTTGCTCATGTACAGGGAAAATTTAATTTGATACCCTTGAAAACCTAGAGCAGTACTCAGAGCTGTGGTAATTCTGAAATATCCTGAGTTTCCCAAACTTCTGAGTGTTCATGTCCAATGTGATCGTGCTTGGGCATATTTGTATTAAAAATTTTTGCAAATCTGTGGATTTGGCATTAATTTTTGTCTGGACTCTCTGATGGAGTTTTTTTTACTCCTTGATTTTGAATTGTACCAATGGTGTAAAGCAGAGAAAAGGGTTTATGATTATCAAGAATGATTTTTCATCAGTTAGAAATTCTGATTAAAAAGATGGTTTACAATGGGCAAGGGGTTACCTGGTGCTTGATCAGGTAATTAAAAAATCATGGAATCACTGAGGTTGGAAAAGACCTCCAAGAACATCAAGTCCAACCTTCAATCAAATCCCATCACCAAGGGTTTCATCTATTGATTTTTGAACATTTCCAGGGTGGAGACTCCACCACCTCCCTGGGCAGTCCTTTCAGTGAAATTCTTCCATGAAGAAACTCCTGCTGATATCCAACTAGAACCTCCTCTGGTGCAACTTGAGGCTGTTCCCTCTGCTCCTGTCCCTGTCCCCTGGGAGCAGAGCCCAGCCCACACCTGTCCCCTCCTGTCAGGGAGTTGTGCAGAGCCAGGAGGGACCCCTGAGCCTCCTTTTCACAGGATCACAGAATCACAGAATCATAGAATCATAGAATCACAGGATCACTGGGTTGGAAGAGACCTCCAAGACCATTGAGTCCAACCCATGCCCCAACACCTCAACCAAACCATGGCACCCAGTGCCACATCCAGTCTTTTATAAACACATCCAGGGATGGTGACTCCACCACCTCCCCAGGCAGACCATTCCAACACTTTATTATTCTTTCTGTGCAAAACTTTTTCCTAATATCCAACCAACATCTCCCTTGGCACAGTTTGAGGCTGTGTCCTCTGCTTCTGTCAGTGCTGCTGGAGAAGGAGACCAACCCCACCTGAGCACAGCCACCTTTCAGGGAGCTGTAAATGTGATAAGGACACCCCTGAGTCTCCTTTTCCAGGCTGAGCCCCACTCCCAGCTCCCTCAGCCACTCCTGGAGCTCCAGCCCCACTCCCAGCTCTGTTCCCTTCTCTGAACACTCCCCAGCCCTGCAGCCCTGTGTCCCCAAAGCCTGGAGGGGACAGGCAGTGTGGCCTGGGCAGATAAAGCAGCCCTGGGGGGGCTGGGCAGGAAGGGGAGCAGCTGCTCCTTATCTGCCTTCCTGCAGCTCCCCCAACACGTCAGCTATTTTTATTTTTATTTTTTTAATTTTGCTTTTTTTTTTTTTTTTTTTTGTGCTGGTTTTTAGCAAGCAGGAGCTGTCAGGCTTCCAGGAGGGTGTCCTGGGCAGCAGTGACAGCACCCATGGGTGCTCCCTGCCTGCTCATCTGCTTCATCCAGCCAGGAATTTCCAGGAGCTTTGGGCAGAGGGGGCAGCTCCTGGGCTGGGCTGTTCCAGCTTTTATCCTGGTTCATTTTTTTACAAGGGCAAGGAATGACAGGATGGAGAATGGCTTCACACTGCCAGAGGGCAGGTTTAGATGGGATATTGGGAGGGTGGGGAGACCCTGGCACAGATGCCCAGAGAAGCTGTGACTCCCTGGAAGTGTCCAAGGCCAGGCTGGACAGGGCTTGGAGCAACCTGGAATAGGGGAAGGTGTGGAATGAGATGATCTGTGAGATCCCTTCCAACCCAAACCCTTCTATGATTGATTGCATGACTCTATGAAAATTATAATTTCTCCTTAATGTCACAGGGAGCAAAGCATCATCTCCCAGGTAATTTCCCAGCTCCCCATGTTGGATATCTCACTGATAACAGCTCCCAGTTTCTGTCATCAACATTCCTGCCTTCTGTGCCCACCTCAACTGGTGCCTGTGAGAACTTTTGCCTTTGCTAAACACATGGAGAACAATTGCCATTTGAGGGGGGATAACTGGAGTGATCCAGGAGCATTTAACAATTGGAATATCATTCTGCTCCGTGGCTTTTTATTTTTTCCTGTTCCAGCTACAATGTCATTCACTAATGAATGCAGCATGGGCTGGGATTAGGTTTAAAGGAGTATTTTCCTGTTGCTGTTCCCTACATGTTGGTCACACCCTTAATGATCTTCCTAGGAAATATTTACTTTGAGGAGTTTGCTTCTAAGTCCTCCAAGTGATCAAAACCAGGCAAGGCATGGCTTGCTCTCCTATGACTTCAGTTTTTCCTGGAAAGAAACAGGGACCAAAAAAAAAAAAAAAAAAAAAAAAAAAATCCTACTTCCAAAATTAATGCAAATCAGCTTGAAAATCATCTTGTCCCAATAAATGAATGCTCCATTCTTTCTCAGGCAGGCTAATATTGGCTTCTAAGGGAAGAGAAACTCCCTTAAAGAAAAGAAACTTTAAGGGAAGAATGAGCAGTTGGCAGGATGGGCCTTCTGTGAGTGACCCCTGTGAGAAATCCCAGCCAGGGGTGCCAGGATCCCCCAGGAGCTGAAGTTTGGGAAACAGTTTGGGGAAATCTCAGCCCAGTGGCTGCTGACCAGGAGACTGTCCAGTCCTTCCTTGGACACCCTTTCCATGGAGAAATTCCTCCTGATGTTCCAGAGGATGCTGCACTGAGCCTTCCAAAAGATCCCTCTGCTCTCTGCAATACATTTGCAGTTCAATTATGATTGTCAATAAACCCACAGGACATAATTACACCCCAAAATTGCCCAGACTTGAAAGCCTGACCGTCCCTGCCTTGTTCTCCACGAGCTGTAACTCAATGCAAACCCCTCTGTCTCTCTCCATTTTCCACTTCTTTCATTCATTCCTGCTGAGTAATTAAAAATGGCTTCTAAATAAACAGCGGGGATGATTTCCGAAATGTTCTGTATTTCCTTGCAGGGCTGGGCCTTCTGTCATTGGCCCACTTAAGTGGTTTTGAAAGATTGTATACAGGTTCCTTTTACAATGCATTTGAAGTTTGTAATCCTGCTTAAACACACAAAAATAGGAAGGATTAACAAACTGCCACGCTGAGGCCAAAAGAAGACAGAGCTAAAAGCAATCAAGGGGCAGCCTATCAGATCCATGAAATAAATTGGGGGGAAAGTGGAAAACTGTCAACAAAAATAATATGTTATGGATCCTCAAGCCTTTGTGTTTATGCTAGAGGAAGCCTAAAATAATCTGTGGTTTCTGATGCTTGATTTAGTTTTCCACAAGCCTAATTAACACCAGATTAAGTTTGCTGCCACTATAGGTTATTGCTTAGACTGACAAATCCTGGCTGTTTATTTGTTTCCTAAAAAAAATGACTGGAGGCAATAACAGCATGACACAGTCAATAAGGGTGAAAACAATGCTGTAATATTCATTTTTAGAAACTTCATCTTCAGGAGAAACCCCCTTGACTTTTTGTATTAAATTCTGGCCCCAGAGTCTTTACAAAGGAAAAAAAAATCCCATTGATTGATTGTCCCATTGATTTAAGATGCAGCCCTGTGAATTTAAGCTAAAAATTGTGGATTTGCTGCAGTAGATGGGTTTTCCCAGATGTTTCAAGCAACCCATGTGCTCTGGGGTTTGGCCAGGTGTGGGCCAGGGGCTCATGGAGTGGAGCTGAACAAGGCAGAGACTTACAGAGAAAAAATCCCTTGTGTTGGCATCACCCCAGTGTGGATTATTTGTAGGGAAAATATCCCAGAGTGGCATCAGCCATTCTGTGAATCTGTCAGTACAAATGTCACAACATCAGGATTGAACCAGAAACAGGGAAAGGACACAGGGAATGGATTCCCACTCCAGAGGGAGGGGAGGTGGGATCTGGGCAGGATTTCCTCCCTGGGAGGGTGGGCAGGCACAGGGTGCCCAGAGCAGCTGTGGCTGCCCTGGAAGTGCCCAAGGGCAGCTTGGAGAACTTGGAGCACCCTGGTCTGGTGTCCCTCTGATGCTTTTGGGGGCTCCTGGCAAAGAAATCATCCAGGCAGAGGGAAGAAATTCTCCTGGAATCACTGAAGTGTGGGCACATGGATTAACAAGTCCCACAAATATGGATTTTCCTGCAAGCAGAGCCAACACAGTCACTGAGATTTCACCCTTGAATCTTCATCTCCCTCTGAAGCAAAGCCCAAAATCCCCTTGTCTTGACCTGAACCTGGATTAATTCCAGGCTGAGCAGAGGATGTGCCTGCTCAGTGGCACAGCTGGGAGAGAAACAGAAATTCCAAAGCCAGCCCAAAATGTCTGATGATAAGGGGCAAATAGCAGCATTTAGTGTCTCCCTGCTGTTTTCTGCTCTGTCATAAATCCCTGCCAGCAGCAGCTCATGGAGCCCAGCCATGGGACAGCTCCCACCTTTCCTGCTGGCCTGGAGATGTGGAGGTGACACCTTGGATCATCCAGGACTCATGGTCCTGCTGAGAGTATCTCAGAGTCAGTGCTGTGTCTGAATTCACCTTTTTGAGGATTTTTTTGCAGCAAACCCCCCCTCTATATTTCTCTGCCAAACTGATTTGTGCCCAGAGCAGCCCCAGGCTCACTCTGGTGCCACCATCCTCACCAGGAAAGGACAGGGCTTACACAATTCCACCAGATGGAAGAAAAATGATGAAAACTTCTATTTTCTTCTAACATTTATCTAAAAACCTCCCTGAAAAAGCTTTTGCCGCATTTAAGGTGCACTTGGGGAGCAGTTTTCCAGGGCTGCAGTTCATCATGCCCCGAAATATTGTTAATTTTGGTGTTTAGCGAGCCCAGCAGGGAGCTGTGGAACCATTTGGATCCAATCACTCACTTCCATCGCTCCTTAGCCGGGATCCCTCAACCAATTGCTCGAGGATTTATCGTTTGTGAGCTGGAAGTGAATTACTCCGGGTGACCCAGTCCCGGGAGATGTGGCAGGAATGTCGCTTTTCCAGCGTCCTTTTCTGACTTTTAAATCACGCACAATGCAACTCGCATTAAAAGAGGAGGGCGATTATTTAGGAACGGCTTTCCGAGGGAAATGCCCGATGTCCTAAGCAGATGCTGCGGAGTTTTTCTCTCGATAAATGTCCTCGGAAGCCGCGTTTTCCTGCTCTTTGCCCTCCCCTCGGCTCTGAGCGCTCTCCCGTCGCGTCACATCCATTCTGCTCCTCCCCAGCTGCATCCCGGCGCGGCTCCTCCCGCATCCCGAGCTGATGTGGGGCTGGGGCAGCTCCCACCCGGCTCGGAGGACACAGCAGCATCCAAATCCCACCAAAACGTGCGGTTTGGGAAGCCCGGCTCCTCCGGCTGCCTCTGCTTCAACGTGGAATATTTGGGTTCAGCTCAGCCGGAGTCAGAGGGGTTCCCCTGCATCCATCCGTGCGTTTTAATTCCCGTCCCATCTGCCACGGAGGACAGGGCTGCTCGGGGCAGGCACTCCCCATTTCCCCATTTCCCCATTTTCTTTCATCTTTCCCCACTTCCTTTCCTTTTTTTTTCATCTCCTTTTCCCCATTTAGCTTTTCCCACTTCCATTCTTCTTCCTTCACTTCCATCTCAATTGTTTTCTTTCCCTACTTTTCACTTTCCCCACTTTTCCCTTTCCCCATTTCCTTTCTTTTCCTCTGCTTCCCTTTCCTCATTTTCCTTCTTTTCCTGTAACTTCACTTTCCCTACTTCATTCCTTTTTACATTTCCCTTTCCCCGATTCCTTTCTTTTCCCTCTGCTTCCCTTTCCCTACTTCATTTTCCCCTCCATCCCATTCCTCATTTCCCTTCTTTTCCCATTTCTTCCCTTTCCCTGCTTTCTTCCTTTTACCCCATTTCCCTTTCCCCATTTTCTTTTTCTCCACTTTCCTCTGCCCTCTTCCTTTCTTTCCCCCCTATTTCCTTTCCCTCTCTTCCCTTCCTTTTTCCCCACTTCCCTCTCCAGGGAGGGATCATCAGGGTTGGATCAGCTGATCCCAGGTTGTCCCTTCCCTGAGGTCAGGATGTCCCATCCCCTTGGAACTCCCCCCATGCCTGCCCCTTGTGTCAGGGCTTTGCCACGAGGTGGCTTTGAGGTAAAGGAGATTTGGGAGATATTCAGCTAAATCCTAAATCCAGGTCAAAGTTCCTCCTTCTGCTAATCCCTCTCAGTCTTATCCCCAGATCACAGTGCCTGAGAGTGGGCATCAGGAGGTCAGAGATGCCTCAGGTAAAAACTGTGATGCAGAGTGATGGATTTTATGGGAAAACATCCCACAGAGATCGTTCCTACAGCTCACCCAGCCCAGTGTCACTTGTTCCCTGCCACCCATCCCACCGAACAATCCTTATGCTCAGCCTTCCCCTGTTAATTGCCATGGAAATTTGATAATTTCATCCTAAAGCAGAGTTGAAGAAAATTCAGGAAGAGCTCAGATTACTGAAAACTGGAAAAAATTAATCTTGATTAAAGCACTTCCCCCAGGAAAATCGGGACCTCCTGAACTCGGCTGAGAGCTGATTGCTCTCCAAGCTGGGATGTGCCCAGTTTGCCCCCAACACCTCGGGAAAAGGAGGAAAATTCTCTCCAGAGGTGGAATTTAGCGGGCTCTTAGCTTCATTTCAATGAGGGAAAGTGCTAAAGAGGAGATTCCCCTCCCCAAGTGTGACAGGATTGTCCTGTCAGCCTTACCAGGAGGGGAAATTGGGATGGGGCAGTGGCAGCAGCAGGAGCAAAAGAGGAAATGGACCCTGTTTGTTTGGCATTGCTATGATGAGGAGGGAAAAGTCCTTTTCCAAACCCAGCATAGGGTGGATTTGGTGAGTTCTAGGAGGTTGATCATGATGAGAGAAAGAAGGACTGGGAGAGGAGTTAGAATTGAAGACCAAACTGCTTCTTTTCTTTCATTTTCTTCTTGTTTTCTCTTATTTCAATCTCTTTTAATTTAATCAAAATTTAATTTGAATTCTATTTATTTTAATATTTATTTCATTTGTTGGCTAATTACTTTTTCTTTTAATTTCTTTAAATTGTTTTTTTTTATTCAATCCATTTTGATTTTTAATTTATTCAGCTGCCTCTCTGTGTGGATTTTACTGCTCTACACCATGACCTGCAGAGGTTTAAAAGAGCAGGGAAAGCCCAACTGCAGCCTGCCCCAGGCAGTTCTTGTTATCCAGCTCCTCTCCAGCTTGGATCCCCCTGGCCCATGGGATTTTCCTGTTTGTGGCAGAGCCAGGAGGGATTTAAGGCAGTGCAGAGGTGTCACTTGGAGATGTGGATTAATGGTGGCCTTGGCAGTGCTGGGGAACATTTGGTGATACCACCACTGCCTTGAGAGCCTGTGCCAGGGCAGAACAATCCTTTGGGTGGGGAAATTTGCCCTCATATCAAATTAAACCTCCCCTGGGGCAACTTGAGGCTGTTTCCTCCTGTCTTTAATGTTCCTGGGAGAAGAAGCCAACACCCAGCTGAGATTCCAGAATCCCAGAGCTATTGAGTCTGGAAATGACCTCCAAGACTGAGTCCAGCCCCAGAGCTCTGAGTACCACATCCAGAAAATAAAATCCATCCCTTCTTCAGATCCATGATGTGGCTGGTGCTCCAAGCTCAGCCCTTGAGCTGTCCCATCCCACCCTCATCCCACCACTCCCACCCACCCTAAATGACTCTGGGGCTGCTCCCCTGGACCTCATTATCCCCCTGACAGCAGTCCATATCTGCCTGGCCAGGAATGTATTTACTCCTGGGCACATAAGAAATTCATTTCCCAAATTGAATTATCTGCCTCGGGAGATGGGGGTTTGATTGTGTCGCTCGCTTCGGAAAGCGACTGGAAATTGATAAAAGCCAGATGGGAAACGGAAACAGTCATTTCATGACTCCTTAAACCTTTCACTTGGTTAACCCTTGGATTGCAGCAGGCTTGGAGTGTGGAAGCAATTTGTTGGGGAGTTTTCAGGATGCAGAGTGGGCTGGAAGTGCTCACCATGGAAAGGGAGAAAAAAAACTCCCTTAGGAGAGAGATGATTCCCTGTGGGAGTTGTTCAGGCAGAGGGGTTCTGAGAGAACAGGACAATATCCCAGCTGATATTGGGAATGTTCCTGAAGCTGTGGGATGGGCAGTAAACCCCCAGGCAGCTCTGGGTGTGGGGGAGGCAAAGCCCAGAGTGCAAATGCCCAGCAGAGGGAACGGGAGTTTCTTTTCTTTGGGTTTCTTTCAACCAGCAGAAAATCAGGGAAGAGAGGAAACACGTGAGGGAGGAATGGTTTTCCAGGCTGCTGCTCCTGGGGAACACAAGTCTGGCACTGTGGATTATGCTGAGAAGACTCCCCAGCACCTGTGAGTGAAGCTGACCCAGGCACTCACTTTATTCCTCTGTTCTGTGCTTTAAATTAACCTTTTATAGGATTTCCATAGGATTATTTTCCACTGGAGTGTATTCCCTGTGCTCCCATGGACCACACATGGCACAAATTCCTAGCTCAGGCCCTAAACCCAAATATATCTGCCAGCACAATTAAAACCCTCAAATTCCCTAATAATTAAGGAAGCACATGACACGAGCAGCCCATCCTGGGGATCTGCAGCTGGAGCAGGGAGAGGATTCTGGGGCACATCTGCATCAAATCCTCCAGCTCTGGGAGCAATAACCTCGCAGGTGCTGGGGCTGGGATGTCTCCCTGCATCCCAAATCCTGGCCAGATCCCTTCCCTCCGTGAGAAGCCTCCAAAATTAAATTGCCTTTAATTGGTTTAGGGTTCTGCTGCTGCTGCTGTCGCATCTTGGAAGCTGCAAAAGGCTCCAGCCTGGAATTCTTTACCATCTCAGTTTCCATTCCCTTAATATATTCCAAGTTGGTTTCCTGTTTTCCTGTTGCCAAAAACACATTTCGGCAAAGAGGAAAATTGTTTCACGTTCCAAGTGTTGGAAACCATTGTTTCAGGTCAGAAATTTGGGAAAAGCTGATATTTCTTTATCAAGAGACTTTCCAGTGATCCTAGTTTTCCCAAAGGATGGATTTCTATCCCAAATTATTGGCACAATGCTCATGTTCCTCCCTGGATTTGGGTGCAGAACTCTAATATCTGCTATTTTTTAGATCTCACAAAACAGGAGTTTCTATTCTTATCTGCTCCAAAATAATTTGTCTTAGAACAAAACTAACTAAAAGGGCAAGGAAAAGGCTCTGGGATTGGAAAATCCCACTCTGTCTGGAGTTGCTTCTTCAGAAAAAAAATCTGTGGTGTTGGGAAAGGCCATGAAAGGAAAAAGCTTTTTAGTGGGGCAGGAAGCCAAGGGAATTTCTCCAGCTCTGCATTTCCCACTCTGACCATTTTCCATGGTTTGGAGCCTTTATCCTGCCCATGCCTGGACCATTCCTGCTCTGCAGTCCCAGGGATGGAAATGTGGGAATGAGGAGCTTGAAGTTCCCAAAAGCTGCTTCAGACTCAGAGGGATGTTGGAATAATCCAATTTTGGGATTAGGGGATTATTTTCCCTGGGGAAATGCTGGTGGAGCATCCCTGGCCAGTGGCTCATGGATGTCAGATCGTTGAGGGGGAAAAAAAAAAATTTAAAAAAAAAAAAAAAAGTGGATTTTCAAATTTTCAAATTCCTCCAGGTCAGGCTGGGTCAGGAATTGGATAAAACCAATATTATATTTTAATTTAATTTTTTTTTTTAGAGTATAGGGAAAAAGGTAAAATATTTCCATTTCCTTCATCATTGGAAGGAAAAGCTGGGAAAGAGAAAGGGGGAGATTTTACAGAAATATTTTACATGGGAATACTGAGGTGGGGCTGTTGTGGATTTGGATCCACAATGAAAACAAAAAGGAGGAAATCAGAGATTTCCAAAGCCCTGGGATCTCTCTGCAGCTCCAGGAGGTTGGGAAGTGGTTTTGTAGTGGATGAAGCAATTCCTGCCAGGACAGGGGGAGAATCAGCTGCAGAGTAAGGCAAAAAAAAAAAAAAACCCAAAAAAACCCAAAAAAAAAAACAAAAAAAAAGCAAAGGAAGATAGAAGGAAAAAGACAAGAAAATAAAAGAGTAAAATAAAAATAAATTAAGCAGATTAGACTAGACCAAAGTAAGATAAAATAAAATAAATGTAATTAATTATTGAACCAAAAGATGGGTTTTTCTGGTCAGACAGATCCTAAAAAATGCAATATTAAGATTTAGGGCTGATTTGAGCCAGGTCTAATGTAAAACTGAAGCTCCTTCCCCTTCTCCAGCCTATTGCAATGATCAGCTTTAATTCCAGTCAGCAAAACAATCAATAAAATTATTGGAAAAATAGTCAATAAAATAATCAGAAAAATAATAATCAAAACTTAGAGGAAATTTACAGGAAAAAACAGAGAAAGCTCAGGGTGATCCCAGGGTGTTTCTGGGGTAATTTTTGTCTGAATGAATAAATTTATTTGAGTTAATTCAGATTCACACTGGGAAGCCCAGAGTCAGGAAGAAAAAGACATAAAATAAAAACAGGGAGAGGGAGAAAAGTGAAATAATTTTAATTAAAAAGACAAGAATTATCAAAAAAAGCTCCTACAATGTGGATGCATTTTAGGAAAAATCTGGGGAGTAACAATGACCATTTTTATCCCGGAATACTCCAGGTAATTACAGCTAATGGAATTGGGTGAAAAAATAATGTTATGCAAATGTTGTGGTTTAACATAAAACCAATGAAAATTAATGTTTAAAAAAAAAAAACAACTGGGTGATTTAAAAATAATTATTTTATTGAATTTTGATTGAGGGAAGGAGAGGAGTGAACTCTCCCAACCCCATCCAAGTTCCCTTGGCTGCTGTGGCTTCACTCATCCCCTGAAATTATCCTTCCCTGAAATTATCCTTCCCTGGATTCAGCCACATCCCTGGGACTGCAGAACTGCTGAACCACTCACTTGGGAATGAAATCAGAATATTTTCTTTCCCTTTGATTTTCTATTGCATGGCTTCAAACATGTAATTAAAGAGTGGGATAGTATTACTGATGATTTTCTAAAATGTGAATTAAATAATAACCAGAGTTAAATTAAACCTGCGAGTCAGCAGCTCTTGAAGGTGAGCTTTTCTTCTTCATAGTCCAGGAAAATTAATTTATTTTCTGCATTTTCCAGTAAAACACAGCACAGAAACTGGGAAGGAGCTCGAGGTCTGTCCCTGCTTTTTGTCACCATGGGAGGAGTTGGCAGCTCCTGTCCCATCCCAATCCCATTGGCACTGCTGGGAATAATTTTGTTTAAGATTAGAATTTACAGATCTATTTTGTATAAAGTCTTTTCCTCATAGGAAAAAAGAGAGAAAATCAATCCCCTTCACCCTGCTGGAGTTTCAGAGGAAATTCCACGTTCCCACTCTGAGCATCCACAAGAGAAAACAGGGAGGGAGAAATCCTTGTTTCCAATCATAAAAATAATCCCAAAGTGGTGTTGCCTCCCCTGGGATGAGATGGGATGGGATGGGATGGGATAATGGGATGGGATGGGATGGGATGGGATGGGATAATGGGATGGGATGGGATAATGGATGGGATAATGGGATGGGATGGGATGGGATGGGATGGGATGGGATGGGATAATGGGATGGGATGGGATGGGATGGGATGGGATGGGATGGGATAATGGGATGGGATGGGATGGGATGGGATGGGATGGGATGGGATGGGATGGGATGGGATGGGATGGGATGGGATAATGGGATGGGATGGGATAATGGGATAATGGGATAATGGGATAATGGGATGGGATGGGATAATGGGATGGGCTGGGCTGCACATGCTGCCTTTGGGATTCACTAGAAAATTGCATTTACTCAAAAACAGTAAACCAGAAGATTTTATGTTTCCATCGAGCATCCCAAGAAGCCGAGCACGGACCGAGCGCCAGGTGCAGGGATGTGTGTGGGATGCTGCAGGGAATTCAATCGGCTCCTGGCAGGATCGGGAGGCTGAGGAGAAGCCGGGACTCGCCTGCAGATGGCAGGAGGGAGGCTTGGATCAGCTCGGGGAAACCTCCGAGATCCCAAAATGTGCGTGGGGCTGGTACCGCCCCAAAGCCTGGGCTCAGCACCCCCAAATCCCAGGGTCAGCAGCCCCAGATCTCAGTGTTAATATACCCGAAATTCCAGTGCTAATATCACCCAAATTCCAGGGTCAGCTTCCTCAAATCCCTGAGTTATCACCCTCAAATTCCTGAATAACCATGTCCCAAATCCCAGTGTCAGCACCCCAAAATCCCAGAGCTAATATACCTGAAATCCCAGTGATAATATCCCCCAAATTCCAGTGTCAGCCTCCCCAAATCCCAGTGATAATATCACTCAAATCCCAGGGTCAGCAGCCCCTAATTCCAGTGTTAATATACACGAAATTCCAGTGTTAATATCCCCGAAATTCCAGTGTTAATATCCTCCAAATTCCAGTGTCAGCACCCCTAAATCTCAGTGTCAGCACCCCCAAATCCCTGAATAACCATGTCCCAAATCCCAGTGTCAGCACCCCAAAATCCCAGAGTTAATATACCTGAAATCCCAGTGATAATATCCCCCAAATCCCAGTGACTCAAATCCCAGGGTCAGCAGCCCCTAATTCCAGCAATAAAATCCCCCAAATTCCAGTGTTAATATCCCCCAAATCCCAGTGTTATCATCCTCAAGCCCCTGACTCAACATGCCCCAACCCCCAGCGTTAGCACCCCAAAATCCCAGTGTTAGCACCCCAAAATCCCAGTGTTACCATCCCCAAATCCCAGTGCCAGCAGCCACAGCTTGGAAAAACCCCCTGAGATCCCCAGAGTCCAACCATTCCTACCCCTGACCATGTCCCCAAGTGCCACATCCCCATGGATTTTAAATCCCTCCAGGGATGGGGACTCCAGCCCTGCCCTGGGCAGCTCTGCAGGGCTGGACAACCTCTTTTCCTGAAGAATTTTTTCTTAATATCCATCCTAAAGCTCTTCCAGGGAACCAGAACCTGGATGCTGATGTTGAATATCAAGCTGTGAAAGGAAGAGGTTTTTGGAAGTGAATGAATTAATAGGGGATGAGGGGAACCCCATTATTAACAAATGAAGCAAGTGAAGCTGCTTTTTGTGGGGTGGCTCATGCAGGAAGCTGAACTTGAATTTAAATTGGCAGAGGTTGGGTTTAGATGGAATATTGGGAAAGAATTCCTGCATGTGAGTGGGGAGATCCTGACACAAGGTGCCCAGAGAAGCTGTGGCTGCCCCAGCCCTGGAATTGTCTAAGGCCAGGTTAGACAGGGCTTGGAGCAGCCTGGAAGGTGCCAGGGTTTGGAAGTGGATGGGATTTACAGTCATTCCCAACCCAAACCATCCTGGGATTCTGTCTGGGAGCAGATCCTGGTGCCCAGGCAAAACTGAGCCACATTTGCACAACTGCTTGCCAAGGAAGCAAATTGCACATGACAAGGATTCGGTTCCAGTTTACAACTGAGAGGGGAAAAAAGACAAAATAAACATCTCCTGCATGAGAAGGGTTCACTTCAAATCTGGGAAACTCCAAACTGAGCAGCCTTGGCTTCCCAAGTGTCCAAAATCCCAGCGCTGACCTCTCCAGGAGTGGATTTGACCACCAGGGATGGAGGAATCACTGATCCCCACTCATCCCACATCCTCTCCCACTGGAGGGCCCAGCCTGGGAGTGCTATCCCGTTTGTTATTAATACCATCCCTGGTGTGCACTCAGGCTGAGCTGGTTCCATGTGTCCAGTGTTTGGGCATGCTGTGCCACGGCCCATCTGGGGCTCGTTTGGAGCCCCTCGCAGTCACAGGGGTCCATGTGCAACTGATAAAGAACAATTTGGGGTGGCTGCAAGGGGGGGCACCTCTCTCTGGGCCAATCCAAGAAGGACGCCCTATATGTTTTGGAAGTGCTAAACCCCAGGGAAATTACTTCATCCAAAGCTGCTCCAGACCCCAGTAATGAAGGCTGTGATGCAGCCAGTGTTCACCCATGTTGACTTTACAGTACTGGAATTAATCCATGTGCATTGCAGCTCGGTGAAATCACTTCCAGCCCGCAGCAGCTCCGGGGCTGACTTCATCCTTGCAGCCCCAGATGCAGATCCTCAGAGCTGGGGAAACCAGGGAGAGGATGGAAAGGCTGCTCCCCAATGGATTTGTGGGGATGTCACATTGTCCTGGGGACCACGAGGATCTCCCAGCTCCGGGAGGTTTCTTGGTGCTCTGCTCACTTGCTCCTGTGGCTGTGCTTCCTGCAGGGCTGGAGACAGGGATTTGCTGCTCCCTCCATGGGATTATTCCATTTTAACCCCTATAAAAATCCTGGTAATCTCACTGTGACCGTGGCTTGTCCGGGGTGCAAATTCCAGAGCTTCCTTAGGAAGGGGGTGTGCAAGCACAGGGCTTTCCTCCCTGCCATGAACCTCACTGCCCTCACCCTGGCAATCTTCAAATTTTAAATCCTTTAAAGATGAACACTCTGGGTATTTTTGTGCTGTTTCACTCAGAAATTCAGCCCAGCCCAACTCCAGGGTGTGGGCTCAGAGGAACTGAGGAAAACACAGATCCCTGCAGGTCTGTACATGCAACCCACTGCCCAGCCCTGCTCCCATTCCTTTCCCTTCATCCCTATTTTTTATTGCCATTTTCTCAGTAAAAATCCAGCTGCCTTTTCCTGGGCAGTGCTCGCTCTGTTATTTAAGAATAAGGAGCTCCTGCCCCCCCAAACCCTGAGTTTGGTGCTGTCCCATCAATCCCATAAAGCTGAAATCCCATGGGGATGGATCCTGCCTGTGGCAGCAGGATTTTAAAACATCCCAAGGATAATTCCTTAGGTAAGGAAGAGGCTCTGGACACCCTGTGGGAATTCCAAAGTGCCTCTTGGAATACTACAGGGTGTAGGGAAAGTGCAAAATGTGAGTATCCAAGAGGATTTATCAATCCTTGTATTTTTGCTGGGCTGTTTGCTGTCTTACCTAACCCCTGTCACGTAATTTAATTACGTTTGTTTAATTTCTTTCTTTAGAAAAAAAATGCATCTGGGACTGGTAAACTTAATTAAAAAGAAACATTGTTAAGCAGCCTGATACAGCTATAATTTGATTTAAAGTACTGGATGATACCAACATTATAAATGTAAAGTGATATGGCTTTTTTTGGGGAAAAAAAGGGGGATCTAAATGAACTTAAAATCCTTCTTCATTTGAGCCAGGGTTAATTGTGAAGCCTTTCTTCCTCCTGTTTTGTGGCTGTAGGGCTTTTCCAAGTGGGGGAAGAAATATCCCCTCCTCAAACAAAGGATTGCAGGATCATTTGTGCTCTGCAACCAAGCCAGGTTTCGGTGCCTTTGTTCGTGGAATGAGAAATTCCGAGTGCCCCGAAATCAGTGCCAGAGCTCCCACGGATTTCAAAGGTACCAGGACACTAGGGATCATTTAGATTTGTTCGTGGAAAAATTTCCTGGATTTCAAGGAATCTGAATCAGAGAGGGAGAAGTTGCCATCAGAATTTCTACAAACATATTATGAGTGATCCAGTGGGATATAACACAATATTCCATAGGATTGGTGCGTTTCCTGATTGGAATCCAAGCAAATCCATCGGCTCCGTTCAGCAGGGCCGGCGCAGGGTGCGGGGGTGCCGGGCTCGCTCCGATCCCGCCCCGTAAATCCGGGATATCCTGAGCTGCCCCCACCAAATCCCTCCCAAATCTCCCTGCCGGGGTCGAGCCCGGCTCGGATCGGGGATTCACACCCGGAGAGGGAGAAAATCCTGCGGGAGGCTGGAAACTGCGGGGTCGGGGCTGGGATGCTCCGCGAGGATGGAGCTGGGACTGGGACTGGGATTGGGGCTGGAGCTGGGATTGGCTTTGGGATTGGGGCTGGGATTTGGACTAAAACAGGGATTGGGGCTGGATTGGGGCTGGGATTTGGACTAAAACAGGGATTGGGGCTGGATTGGGTTTGGGATTTGGATCAAAACAGGGATTGGGGCTGGGACTGGGTTTAGGGCTGGAGCTGGGATTGGGGCTGGATTGGGGCTGGGATTTGGACTAAAACAGGGATTGGGGCTTGATTTGGTCTGGGATTGGTTTTGGGATTGGAGCTGGATTGGTTTTGGGATTAGGGTGGGATTTGGACTAATAAAGGGATTGGGGCTGGATTGGGGCTGGAGCTGGGATTGGGGTTGAAACGGGGATTGGTGTTGGGATTGGAGCTAGGATTGGGGCTGGGACTGGGATTTGGGGTGGGACTGGGATTAGGGCTAAAAGAGAGACTGGGGTTGGGGTTGGGGTTGGGGTTGGGGTTGGGGTTGGGGTTGGGTTGAGATTGGAGCTAGAGATGGGATTGGGGCTGGAGCTGAGATTGTGGTTGGAATTAGGGCTGGGGCTGGGACTGGTGTTGGAATTAGGGGTGGATCTGAGATTGGGGCTGGAGCTGGAATTGGGGTTGGGATTGGGGCTGGAGCTGGGATTGGAGCCAGGACTGGAAGGGATTGGTGCTGGGATTTGGGCTATGATTTGGGCTAAAACAGGGATTTGGGTTGGGCTGGGATTGGGGCTGGAGCTGAGATTGGAGATGGAATTGGAGCTGGAGCTGGGATTTGGGCTGGGGCTGGATGGCACTGACCTCCCTACCATCAATGCTGCAAAACCATTTCCTAATTCAACACAAAATAAAAAAGCTTTTTCCAGTAGCAAAGTGATTTTGTAGGAGCTGCTGGGTTGCAGTTTTCCCTGAATTATTTGCAGGAATATCCCAGACAGGCAGCTGGAGTGGGGGAACCCCAAATTTCCAACCCTGAGCTTGGGAAATTCCCTCCCACTGTGGTGCAAAATCCCTGGGATGAGTTTTGTCAGTCAGAGCTGAACAAATCTCCAGAGGTTGTGCCAGTGCAAATTTGGCACAAATCAAAGACAAAACTGAAACAAAAAAAAGACAAATAATGAAAAAAAATATGAACAATGGGATTTTCACTAATTGCATTTTGTAGTTTGGTTTCTTAAACTTTGTGTGGAACTCTTCTGATGACGTGATGGACTCATGGACAGACTTAATTCCACTTGTTTTAGTTTTCAAATTAATACATATAAAAATCTTCATTGAAAAATCTTAACTGAAATTCTTGAAAATTTAAATCTAAATTTAAAAAATCTAAATTTAACTTTGGCATTTTACTTTCCCTTTTTTTTTTTTTTTTTTTTCCCCAGTTCCTCTTGCCTTTAATAAGAATCAACCATCCTGTTTCAGCCTCCTCCAGCTAACAGACACAAGAAAGAAAACACTAAAAAAAAAAAAAAAAATAATTTTTCCTTCAACCCCACTCCATTACAACGATCTGAGCTCCAATAGGAGGCACAGACCCCAAGCTGGAAAGTGGAACAGGTTTGAATTGAACTTTCTTGCTTTAAACTTTAAATTTTGTGGAACTTTATGACTTAGAAAGTGCCCGAGAGCTCCCGGGATCCCAGCAGGAGCTTTGCAGGTGTCCTGGTTGGAGAATGGATTTCATGTTATTTGTTGAGTGGAAACCTTGATAAATTAAAGCTTTTCTCTTTTTTTTGTCTTGCAAATTATTCCCAATGTGTTTTTGATTTGGGGGAAGGTAAACAAACTGAGAGAGTTTTCAAACTCGGGGTTGTTCACACATGCAACAGCTCCAGGGATCTGCAGGAGGGTTTGTGGGAGCTCAGGAGGGAAAATCCATGAATCCAGGGAACCCCTTTTTCTGCCACTCAACTTTTTTTGCCAGCCATGGACACGGGATTAATTTTAATTATTAATTTTTTTATTAATTTTTTACTAATTTTCTTGGTTGCATTTTATTCCTTTTAAATATTACAGAGAAAGAAAAAAAAAAAACAGGGTTGTGATTTGTGTATTAATTCTCCATGATTTAGAGGAGAGCAGATCCATTCCTTATCTCCCAGAATCCTGGGATCATTAAGGTTGGAAAAGAACTCTAAAATCATCAAGCCAACTCAGCACCAGCACCCTGCTCGAAGCCGAATTGTAACAATTTGAGGAAAACCCATTTTTCAGTGCTTTTACCTCCACTCTGAGCTGCCCAGACAGGGCAGCACAAACCAGGGGATGCTCCAGATGGAGAGAGGATCTCCCCAGACCTGCTGGGATCCTGAGCCCTGCTGGGAGCTGCCCCTTGTTGTGTTTCTGCAGCAGGCAAAGAGCTCAGGCAGCAGCTCCTGAGCATCTCCAGCTCTGCCTGGCTGATCCCTGAGGTGCTGGGAGCACATAAATAAATGATTGACTTGCCACCCAATAGCACTGAGTTGTGCAAAATAAGGATAAAGTCTGTCAATTAAGCCTGTCAGTGGCTGGTGGTGCTGGAGCAGAAGAAAATCAGAATTAGCTGAACTGGTCAACAAATTTCAGCTTCATCAGGGAAGAGGAAAATCTGTCTCCATGGTATTATCTCCCCTTCCAAACTTTCCTCTTGGCTGCACTGGGTCACAGGCTATGGACTGTAAATTATACAGCCCAAATCAAACCTTCTTCTGCAATAAGGGAGAAGAAAACAGCATCTCCCATCCCACAGCTCTGCTCTGCCCCAGCAGGGTGTGAGCCATGCCAACAAAATCCCTCAGGAAAGAACAGCCAGGAAAAGCCTGGAGTCCTTCCCTGCCCTCCAGCAGCAAAGCAGAGCTGGAGCTTTCACAGCTCAGTGATTCCCTGAGCTTGCTGTGCCTGGGATTGGGAATTGGAGGATGTGAGGAGCAGGAGCCTTGGGCATCCTCAGGGCTGAGTTTTGTTGTGTTTTGCAGTGAGCTGGAGGGATTCTGTTCAGTATGGAAATGCTTTAAGTTTGTGGAACATGGGACAATAACTCTGAGCACATGCACAAATGTGGGCAGAAATCCAGGGAGAAGTAGAGTTCATCTCCCTGCAGTTTGTGGAAACTCCCCTTGCCAAACCTGGGCTCTGCTGTCCCGGATGAAAGGGGAAGGAGAGGGAAGAATAAACTCCAAGTAGGATTTTTAAAATCCAAACAACTTCTCCTGGCAGCACAGGAGTTATCCAACCTCCTGCCTTTGGTGGAGAATCCAAACCTGCCCTGGTGCTTGGTTTAATGCTGTGCTCATCCTAAACCTTCACCCACTGGAATGCTAATGAAATACTAATTCTATTCCAAACTGTCCACCAGCTTTCCCATAGGAAAAGGGATGATTTCCCCAGGAACTAAAGGGGCACAGCCAGGCTTGAGCAGTACTGAAAGGCAACATCCCCCTGAATGCAACCAGATGTGCAAGGAATACACGACTTTCCGTGGGTAAAACCTGCTGCAGAGCCCAAATTAGACTCAGCTGCTACTTCCAGGTCTTGAGGGTTAGGAAAAAGCAATTTTTTTGTGGGTGAGCCATAACCATGGCTGAGCCTTCCGGCCGTGGCTGGCAGGACAGAGTATTTATTGGTGAGGGCAGATGCTCCCAATTGGAGATATTAAATCCATATTCCTGATTTTTAATTGCAGCTTAGCTAAAAGCCCACACAAGGCAGGGAACTAAGATCAGTGAATTCCACACAGCAAGGAAAATGATTTTGTCCCCTCTGAACCTTCCCACTCTGCAGCATGGGCTCCAACCAAGGCTGGGAAAACCCTGCAGTTCCCAGTGGAGGATTTCATGTTTCACTCAAGAGGATCTTTCCTCAAACACCCAACACTTTGGTCCTGGAGACCCTGGGTGGGAAACCACAGCTGGCAGCACTGCTCCATGTCCACAGTGCCTCTGTGGCCCCCAAAAATGTGCACAGAGTCCTGGAGCTGGGACACAGCACCTGATGGATGGAAAAATGCCAAGGAGCAGAGCTGGGTGAGCTGGGGGGTTCCAGGGAGCTCAGCCATGGATGGACACCAAGAATCAAAGAGGAGATGCTCCTGCAGAGCCCCTTGCCCTCTGGAAGCCAAGGGATGCTTCACTGGGGCTGGCTCCCTCCTGGAACCAAAGCTCTCCCAAACTCACCTTGTTTTTCCATTACTCAAGGACTCAGCTCTTTTGTCTGAGTAAATCCCCTGCTAAGGTTGCTGGGATTTGAATTTACAGCCACAGGAGGTGTTGAGCCACCAGGCCAGATGGTTATGTGCTAATTTCCATGGGTTGGAGTGGTTTGGGGATCTCAGCACAACTGTCCACATTCCCAAACAAGAGAAAGCTGTAGCTTGAGCTGTTTCCTACATTAAATCATTGCATGGTTTTCTTCTCCCTTATTGCAGAAGAAGGTTTGATTTGGGCTGTATAATTTACAGTCCATAGCCTGTGACCCAGTGCAGCCAGGAGGAAAGTTTGGAAGGGGAGATAATACCATGGAGACAGATTTTCCTCTTCCCTGATGAAGCTGAAATTTGTTGACCAGTTCAGCTAATTCTGATTTTCTTCTGCTCCAGCACCACCAGCCACTGACAGGCTTAATTGACAGACTTTATCCTTATTTTGCACAACTCAGTGCTATTGGGTGGCAAGTCAATCACATTTATTTATGAATTTAAAATGAAAACCAGAAAATAATACCCATCCTCCCTGAGGGGGTGGCTGAAGAGCAGAGTCTCACCCAGCTTTGCACGGGGAGTTCATGCGGCTTTAATTTCCAACACAAAGAATATCTCACTGGGCTGGGGGTGACATCACCCTGCTCCCAAAAACTTCATGTGGTTCTTTTCCTTGCTTCTAAAGCTATTATTTTACATCTCTGCCGACAGATATTTGTATTGGCACATCTCATGGAATATTAAGATTGTATCTTTTCTGTTTAATTTCAAAAGGCGCTTCCTAACCCGAGTGCAACTCACAACTCCAAACCATGAAGACGAGTGAAAGCTTCCTTGCAAACCTCTTAATTTATTGTCCTTCTCCCCAGTGCCTCAGCCCTTCCAAGCTTTTCATTCTCATCCCTCTGTATTTGCATTTAGGGCCATAATTTGCTGCATTAACTGAGGATAGAGTAGCAAAACAAAGAGGATTTTTCTGTTGGTCTCACCCAGGTGTGGGCTTGGTTTAAGGACAGAGTTTATCTCTGCACACAGGGAAGGATGGAAAACTTTCAGCGTGTCCTGGGGCCAGAAAAGAGCTGGTGGGGCAGAGACAGCAGCAGTGGAGAGAAATGAGTGGAAACAAAGCCCTTGGAAAAGCACTTTACACCAGAGTTAGTGGGGCTGGGATAAATCCCCACACTAAGGTCATGGAATCACCAAGGGAGTCTCCAGGTACCCACTAACTGTTTAAAGATCCCAGGCTGTATTTGGTTAAAATAGCATCCCTCCTCTCTAAAAAGGCTTTTTGCCCTCAGATTTCTGCCTCCAAGAGGGTTCCTGGAGCTCAGGTCCCAGTTGGGGTTCCCAGACCTTGGGATGCTGAGCAGGGAGAGCAGGAAGGTGGCCCCAGCTGTGCCCAGGAATAAGGAATAACTCAGTATCAGCTTCCCCATATGTATTTTAATTTCCCTTCTTCTGTGTGCTTTTCCTGGCAGCCAAACTGAGAAGTCCAGGTTTCCCTTCCCCATATTCCAGCAGTGAGGAGAGCAGGGGTGGCCCTGGGGACAGGGGATGCTGGGGCTCACCTGGGGTCACCCCATCTCCCTCCCTGGAGCCCTTCCCTGATGTAAAGGCAGACAGAACTCATTTTAGTGCAATTCTAAAGGTTTTCTACTTCATCCATGTGCTGAATTTTGCCCTCTCTAAATCCCCCCTCATAACACATTCTTTAAGCATTTTCTTTAAGCATTTTCTTTAAGTGAAAAGTTAAACTCATCAGGAATTTTCACTGTTACTAGAGGGAGAAGGGGGCAGGTCTTGGGTTTATTTCTCAACTCTGGAGAAGCTGTGATGAAGGAAAAGTGTGGAAGAGCTGCTTGGAGGGATGAAGGCTGGTGGGTGGAAAGGGAATGGAGCAGTTTCTGCTCATTCTCCCACACAACCACAAGCCAAAAGCCAAGAGCTGGGCTGGGAAAAACCACATTAAAAATGTTCCTCACAGTGCAGAGATGAGAAATCTGCTTTTCCAGAAAATATTTGGAGGTTGCAGTGAGATATCTCACAGAAGGTCCTGTTACATCAGGCTGGGGGTCCTGGGGAAACCCAGCAGGGCACCAAGCACAGCTGGAGGAAGGTTCTTGTGGGGACAGTTCCTTGTGGGGACAGTCTCATCCTTACCCCACCCCACATGGGCATTATTGACCCTTCCTTGACTTCCCTGCATGTGGGGGTGAACATCTCCCACCCCTCTCTCATCCTGAGTGATCCAAGTGCCCTAATTTCATTTAACTCTCCCCAAATGCTGTCTGTATTGTTTTTACTTCACTGAATCATTTCCTTAAGGTTTAATCCTATTCCCTGTGCACACTCTGGGGGGGGTTATGTATAAAATAACATAACAGAGATTTATTTTAATTTCTCTTTAACTAATGCAGCACACGTGGAGGTGAAGGACTTCCTTAGCAGGTCAACCAAGAAACTCCAGCACTGGTTGGCCACCACCATAAACTGCTCATTTCTTGTTCAAATCTGTGATTTTTGCCATGGAATAAATTCAGGGTTGTCCTATGAACAAGGATAACTTGCCACCACCTCCTGGTTTGGGTGGAGTCAGCCCAGCAGGGATGGAGAGAGGACGCAGCCACAGAGGAGCAGAGGTTCTCCAAAGTTCATGAGGGCCAAAATAATCATGGAATGAAATTAAAGCTGTGCTGGGGAACGGGATATTTGAGAATGTCAGGGAAAACAATCTCCTGAGCACTGTTTTACTACCATGGGTGTTTTCTGCCAAGAATTCCTCAGTCCTCAGCAGTTTCTGTTTGGAAGATTTTTAGGAAAAAGAAGCATTTGTTAATCTGTTAATGACTAATTAGTTAATGACTCCTGTGAAATGGTGGTTTCGTTTACAAAAATTCAAGTTGAATATTGGCACTTGCAGCTCCCATAGAACCCAGCTTGGAATAACTGGTGTTATTTCAGCCCCCAGAAGGGTCATTCAGCTGCTTCACATCCTCTCCATTGCAGCCTCTCCAGGGCATTTAGAAACTGTTTAATTCCAGCTCTTGCACCCCCATAATAAACCTCCCATCCCTTTCCTGGGTGGGTCATGGCAGCTCTTTGTGGCACAGTCTCATCCAAAAGTTTTTTTTTTTTTTTTTCCTCCAAGGAAATGGTATTATTTGCACAACAAAATACTGGATATTTGCTTGCATTTCTCAGTGCAGGTGTGTGGCAGAATGTTCAATTATATTTAATACAGATTTATATGTTATGTTTTGGTTGCCCAGAGAAGCTGTGGCTGCCCCTGGACCCCTGGAAGTGTCCAAGGCCAGGCTGGACAGAGTTTGGAGCAATCTGGAATAGTAGAAGGTATCTCTGCCCATGGTAGGAGGTGGGACTGGATGGACTTTAAGGTCCCCTCCAGCCCAAACTGTTCTGAGATTATTTGATTTATAAGCAAAATAGATTTGGATCTAAAAAATCCTATCTTTATCTACTGGTAGCAGAAAGGTTGGAAATCCAGGAGAAAAAGAAACTGAAAGGTGAGCCCTGCAGTAACAAGTTAGCAGCATGTGCAAAAAGGGTTAAATCAATCCCAAAATGCTTTTTTACAGCAGAGGAAAGAGTTTTAAAGGGTGGATGTGGCTGGTGCCACCAAGGCTGGGGTGGGAAGAGCACTCAGGGACACGGATCAGCCCAGGATTCTCTGCTTTGCTCCCTGAGAGAGGAGCTACACCACCCAAAATATTGCTCAGAGTGTGTCCCACCTGACATACACCCAGTGGGAAGAGAGCTGCACCCACACCCAGCTGTAAACTTGACTACTCATCTTTTAATGCAGCACTGGAGAAGTGATGGCTGAGGCTCCCCTGGGAGCCAGGGTTTGAGTAACAGTGCTGCACCTCTCTGATCAGGGCAGGAAACCAGGATTTTCCCAAATTTTAAATGGGTAAATGTTTTCTTGCTAATGATTTGTGGAGCAGAGAATGAACATCTCTTGAGTTTATCCTGAACAATGCTTGAATTTATCTGTTAGAACCAAAAATAGTCATATACCATATTTATAATTGCAGCTCTATAAAAATCTATGACAGAGTGGAGATAAAAAAGAGGTATTAGATGCATAATTGAGTTCAGGTGATATTAAAATATTACCCCTAAGCCAAAAGGCAGATTTGGTTTGCTTTGTTGTTTTTGTTTTTTTTTTTTTTTTTCCTTTTGTTTTGGTAAATGCAAAGCAAATCTTGGCAAAATCGAGCACAGCTTGAAAAGAGCTCAACCCCCTAAAATCTGCCCCAAAAGTGGCCTGGTAAGGCTGTGTTTGGAGTTACCTGAGTGCTTTCACACATTAAGGGACAGTATTAAAAGATCATTTCCAAGTTAAGCAAACATTTCTGGCATACTGTGCAACACTTGCTTTAAAATTAACTTCGTTATTCTGAACTTTATGCCAACTGATCATTTGCTGGGCTCTCTGATGACGGTAATTCAGGACATTCCATCCCATAATTCCATAAAGACAATAAGATTACAAAGCCCAAGCAGGCTCTGAGTCAGCCTTTGACAGATTAAAGCTCCCCAAGTCCCCTGAAAACCCTCCTCTGACACATTAATTTGACCTAAACCCTCAAAATGTTCCTGATTATATCATCGCAATCGGGCTTGATTTTTGTTTTATTTTTCAGTGTAGGAAATTAAAAAGGCTTGGTTGATCCCCAGCCAAGTTCTTGAAATGTGTTGCAATGCTGAGGAAATAAAAGATTACTAGAAATACTTTTTAATAATATGTCATGTCAGCAGAGATAAAGGTTCACACTCTGTGCCCTCAGCTGGCTTCCATCAGCGCTGGCTGCTCACCTTGAAATCATGAGCTTATGCTCTTCTAATTATGAACATGTTCATAAAATTGGGTTAATTTCTCTTTGTAAGAAGAATTAAATCTGCATAGGTGAGGCTGATCCTGCCTAGCAGCAAGAGGTAACCCCAAATTTCCTTCCCCTGCCCTGTTCTCCATCCATTCTTGCCACAAGGGATCATGGAATACTTTGGGTTTGAAGGCACCTGACAGAACATCTAATTCCAACCCTCCTGCCATGGGCAGGGAACCATTAAAATGTGGAATGACATTCCAGGGGATGGGCAGCAGGCTTGGCATTGTCCCACAGAGGCATCAGGCAGGAGAGCCAGGACATTCCTGTAGGAAACAAAACCACAGCAGAGGCTGCTGCTGATGGAGATCCAGGGAAGGATGGAGTAACACAAGGCCAAATCTACCTGTAATTCAGATTACAGATATCAGACTTTGGGAATTTGGGATACCAGCTTCGCATTTCCCAGTCAGGCTGCAGGTATTTCCCACACCAGAGCTGGCACTGGAGAAGGAGAGGGCTCCCAAACAGGTGTCCAGGCTGGATGTTGAGCTTGGGTTTTTGGGTATCTGCATCCCTTCACCTCCTCTGAGATCTTTGCCCTGGTCAAACCCCTCTCCTACTGGGATTTACCAGGAATTTGGGTGTGTAAATGTGTGCTTAAAAAGGTACAAATAATTATAAATGTGTATGAACATCAATGGGCAATGCCCACCCTGAGCTGAGTAAGGAGCATCGTTGGGATGGGGATTTGAGGACAAGAATGTGAGTCTGGGACAATTAAAATGCACATTTAGGAACAAATACTGGCACAGAGATCCCTGGAACAGTCCAAGGCCGGGTTGGACAGGGCTTGGAGCAGCCTGGGACAGTGGGAGGTGTCCCTGCCCACAGCAGGAGATGGGATAAGATAAGATTTAAGGTCCCTTCCCACCCAAACCATTCCATGTTCTTCACAAAGACAACCTGCTGCCAGCCCAAAGTTTGGGAATGCAGGCAGCAGGACAGCGAGTGTAACAAACAGAGCAAGAAATCCTGGAAAGACAAACATTTGGATGTACCAGGGAGCACCTGGAAGCAGAGCACGGAATGCTGCACCCCATCCCCTGCCTGCCCCAAAGCCACAGGGCTCTGTGGCAGCTCCCCCCTCCTCAACCTGCTTTCTCAGCTGGCCTGTGAATTTTATCCCTTTCCACATTTTTTTCCCGTTAAGGCTCATCTATCCCGGCTGACCTCCCCGGCGCAGGGAAAGGCTGCGGGGCCAGGGCTGCACAGGGGGTGGGGGGTTGGACATGCCCCTGCTCAGCGGGGACACCACCCTCCCCTCCCCAAAACCCACCTGAGCCCCAGATCCCCTTTGCTGCCGACTCTGGGGAGAGTTCCTGGATGGAAAATAAATCAGCGCGGGGGTTCCAGCCTGGGCAGGGCGGGGAGGTCCCCGGAGCGGGGGTGGGAATGCGGCGCAGATCCCGCGCAGCGCTTTCCCTGCGCACCTGAGAGTCCCACCCGGAGCCCCCCGGCCCCGACCTTGCCCTGCCCGGCCGTGCAGGAGTTTCCCGGGACTCTCCGTGTGCAAAGCGGGGATTTCTGCCCCTAATTCAGCGCAGATGCCGCGGGCGGCGGGGCCGCGCTTTGAAGCGGAGCCGGAGCAGGGGGGTGGCGGAGCGGGCGGGGCTGCCTTAAAAACACCCCATAAACAACCAAACAAACAAAAAGCGAAGGAAAAAAACGTGAGACAAAGCTGGACCCGCTGCCTGGCTCTGTCACAGCCCAGGGGTGGCACCGGGTCTGTGGTGCCGGGGACACCGGAGGGGC
Organism: Erithacus rubecula; assembly: GCF_903797595.1. NCBI lineage: Eukaryota > Metazoa > Chordata > Aves > Passeriformes > Muscicapidae > Erithacus > Erithacus rubecula. The sequence goes on along the minus strand of NC_136667.1, from coordinate 4,699,214 downwards.
CGCGTGTGAGCGGCCCGTGGGGGCAGCCGGCGGGGCACTGCTCCCTTCTCTTGTATGTATTCCCCTTTCCCCTCTTTTACTTTTCCCCTCTTTTATTTCTCTTTTTCTTTCTTTTTCTACCCTTTTCTCTCCTTTTCTCTTTCCTTTTTTATTAATTTCTCCATTTCTCTCCTTTTTACCCCTTTCTCTTTTTTTGGTTTTTCTTTTTCCCTTTTGGTTCTGGTTAAACGTTATTTGCACTTTTGTTGGAAAAGTGGCCCCTAGTGTGCAATTATGTCAAATTTCTTTGAGTTTTACAATTTAATGGAGAACAGTAACTCTTTTATTGATCCTAGACGGGGCCGGCTCCTCTTCCCCCTCTCCCCCCCACCCCTGTGGCTCTCCCCTCCCTCCCCCTCCAACCCCCCCCCCCGCCCCCCCGTTACTCCCATGAAATGTCACTCAATGTTTCTTATGCTCCCACCAGTTTCCAAAACAAACAGAGGAGGCTGCAGCCGTCTATTGACTCAGTTGGATGCAAGAGGATCTCGCCGTGGCCGCTGCCCCCCGACGGGAGCCGTGCTGCGGCCGGGCGAGGGGCGCTGGGTGCCGGCCGGGATGGAGCCGCCGCCGCCCGCCTGAGCCCCGCCGCCGCCCGCGGGGACCCCCGGCAGCCCGGGGGGGATGGCGCTCAGCTCCCGGGCTCACGCCTTCTCGGTGGAAGCCTTGGTGGGACGCTCGGCCAAGAGGAAGGTGCCGGAGGGTCGCGATGAGGAGCCCGGCCCCGGCTGCCGGCAGAGCAGAGCCCCGGAGGCGGGTGGGTAGCGGAGGGAGCGGCGGGGAGCCAGGGCCGCCCCCTGGCCCGGCAGCCCCCCGAGCCGCCCCCTGCCCTTTGTGTTCCCCGCAGAGAAGCGGCCCAAGGCCGGTGCCGAGAGCCGGGCGGGCGGGGTGCAGGTGGAGCTGCAGGGCTCCGAGCTCTGGAGGAGGTTCCACGACATCGGCACCGAGATGATCATCACCAAGGCCGGCAGGTACCGGCCGGCCCCGCCGCCGCTCTCGGCTTTGCTTTTCCGTTTTAGATTTTTTTTTTTTTTCATTTATTTTTTTTTTTCCTTTGTGGAGGGGATGGTGTTGTTTCTTGGGATTGTTTTGTTTTGTTTGTTGTGCGGTGTTTCTCTATTTTGCTATATTTCACTTCGTTCGGCCCTTTCCCCGCTGTTTTCGTTGAGTTCGATTTTCCTTGCTCCCGACGCCCGTTCCCGGTTCCGCCGCCCCTTTTCGCCCCGTGAGCGGCAGCTCTCGCTCAGCCGCTGCCCCTGTGCCCGCAGGAGGATGTTCCCGTCGGTCCGGGTGAAGGTGAAGGGGCTGGAGCCGCTGCAACAATATTACATCGCTATCGACGTCGTGCCTGTGGACTCCAAAAGATACAGGTAGGGATAAAATACGGGAGAGACCGGCCGGGACCCCCCAGACCCACGCGGGGCTCCTGCGCTGACCGCGAGCTGCGACCCGTCCGGTCCGAGCAGGACACGGGGGTCACACAGGGGTGCTGGGGGGGGCCCGCACGCACCTATAGAATCTATAGGTGTGCGTGGGTGTGGGGGCTGACGCGGCCCGGCCCGGGCCAGGTACGTCTATCACAGCTCGCAGTGGATGGTGGCCGGGAACACGGACCACTCCTGCATCACCCCGCGCCTCTACATCCACCCCGACTCCCCCTGCTCCGGGGAGACCTGGATGAGGCAAATCATCAGCTTCGACCGCGTGAAGCTCACCAACAACGAGATGGACGACAAGGGGCACGTAGGTGTGGGGCAGCCCCGCCGGGGGGACCGGGGTGGGGCAGAGCATCTCCCCGGGCACGGAGCATCATCGGGGGGCAGCGCCGGGAAGGCGGGGAGCGCTCCCTCCTGCCCCGGGGCTCGGGGCTGGGTCCTGCCTCAGCCTCCCCTCGGGTTTTCTTCCTGCCCTTCTCCCTCCGGCGGGGCTCAGCCGCCTGTCCCCCCGCACAGATCATCCTGCAGTCCATGCACAAGTACAAGCCCCGCGTCCACGTTATCGCCCAGGATTCTCGCTTCGATCTAGCGCAGATCCAGTCGCTGCCGGCCGAGGGGGTGCAGACCTTCTCCTTCCAGGAGACCGAGTTCACCACGGTCACGGCCTACCAGAACCAGCAGGTACCGGGGGTCGGGGGGATGGAGAGAGCCCCGGCGGTACCGGGGTCGGGGGGATGGAGAGAGCCCGGCGGTACCGGGGGTTGGAGAGAGCCCCGGCGGTACCGGGGTCGGGGGGATGCAGAGAACCCCGGCGGTACCGGGGGATGCAGAGAGCCCCGGCGGTACCGGGGTCGGGGGGATGGAGAGCCCCGATAGCCACGGCCCCCTGTCCCACCCCGCCCCGCTCCTTTCACCCTGCAGATCACGAAGCTGAAGATCGACAGGAATCCCTTCGCCAAAGGTTTTAGGGACCCCGGCAGGAACAGGTAAGGGCCGGGGCCGCCCCGCCGCCGCCCCCGGCGCCCCCCGACCCGCGGCCGCGTTCAACGCGTTCTCCCCCGCAGGGGGGTCCTGGATGGGCTCCTGGAGACCTACCCCTGGAGACCCCCCCTCGCCCTGGACTTCAAGGCTTTCGGCGCAGACAGCCAGGGTAAGTGAATCCCGCTCGCTGCCTCTCCCTCGGGGGGCTCAAACCATCAAAGATAACGAGGTGCGCCCAGAAAACGAATAAACGAATCCCTGGGGGTTTTTTGGGAGTTAACTCCTCGTTGATTTGGATAAAACTCCTGTGAAGATGGATGCGAGAAGCCGGGAAGAACAGGATGAGGGAGCGGGGTGCTCCAGCCTCAGGCTAAAACCTTTTAGATGGGAAAAAAAAAAAAAAAATTAAAAAAAAAAATCTGAGTGTGCAGGAGGCTAATTTGGAGTCGGGTTGTTCCGGCTTTGATCCTGTTACACTAATTGCTTCCAACCGGGTTGGGAATATCAACTACAAACGTGGTAGTGGTGACCGCCCGTGCTTTCTGCAGCGGCAGCTTCTGCGCCGACAAATGCGTTATGCAACAGAAAATAAAATTATCTGGTATTTGGGATGCTGCAGTCGCACAGAAATGCAGAGAAGAGGAGGACAATTTTCGGGGAAAATGCTCTTCTTCATCCCGACAAGAGCAACTGGTTTTTCACAGCCCTTTCCCTGAAAAACGGCTTCAGAAAGTAATATTTGAAAACAGATTATTCATAGCGCCGAAAGGAAAAAACTAACAGCTCGTTTGCACGTTGGAGCCCTCCAAGTTGGGTTTAAAGTCGAGAGTTAAACTCCTGTTTATATCAGGAACTCTTCAAAATCTTGGGGCACACGAAATCATCCCTGTGTCTGCCGGGAAATGCTGCAAAAATCAGCAAAAATTCTTGTTCTGTAGGCGTAGGAATGAGGGCACAAAACAATCAGATGCGGGACAAATTAAGAGGTCTATCAGTTGTAAAGAGAACTAAAATTATTATCATTAATTGTTGGTAGTAATAATAGCAGATTTATTAGTGTAATTAAAAGGTTTTTTATTAATTTTATTTTTTGAAAATACTTTATGTAAGAAGCTCCTTTTGAACCCATTTGCCAGGAGAGGGGAGGTGGTGGATGAGCTGCGTGAGGAATGAGACAACAGCAGCTGCAATGTTAAAGATGCTGAAATATTATTGTACATATAATATTAGAGTTACCTGGGATTTTTAGATTTTTTTTTCTTCTTTAATGTATTTGATATTTTTCTTCAGGGTGAAATTCCTGCACTGATATAAATATAACAAAACCTGCCGTTCTACTACTGATAAAATGCATTTCTGAAGAAATGCCATAAAACTGAAAGCTCTAAAACCAGTAGATAAATTAAAAGATATTATGATCAACATCCTGAAGGAAAAAAATTGCCATAGAATTTTTATTTTTAAGTGTAATGGAAAGGGCAGAAAATATCTGTTCATTGGGGTTTCTGCTGCAATCCCCATTCCCAAACTTGCTGTGGAATTTGGGTGATATTATTGCTTGGGATAACGTGCAGCAAATACTGATTCTGCTTTGCTCTGCAGTATCCAACCATGTAGGGTTTACTTGTGTCCTCACACACAAATATCAGCTCAACCCCGTATTTTACATGACCCAAAGTCCCTGTAGGACATCAGGGTACATCCATGGAGAGAGGGCTGGAACCTGCCCTGCTGCTGCCTGACATCAGCAGAGAAGGGTGAGACCTTCACACCACAAAATATTCTCAGATTATTGTGATCCAGGGCTGACCTGTGAGAGGCTCTGCTTGTCAGGAGTTTGGAAATTAATTGGCATCACATTCAAAATCTTTGTTGTTTTAAGTTTTTTTTTTTTAAAGTTTTCTACACTAGCAGAAGTGGTTCAGTTTTCCAGCTGATTTCAGATCGCTGGTAAATCGGATCAGATCCCAGGCAGGCATTGCTTTGGTTGGAATTGAATGTAAATAACAGCACGAATGGATCCACATTCTCTTACATCCTTTCTCAATGATTTTGGTAAGAAATTAAAATAAAATGGACAGGGGAGGAAAAACCCCTCTGGAATAATTTGGTAATGAGTGTGCAATGGACATTTGGCTCTCCACAGGCAGGAGGTGAAACCAGCATCTGTGTAGCACAGGGCTGGCTGCCCCCGAGCACCATCCCCACCTCGGAGCAGCCATCCCATCCCTGCTTCATTTTTACTCCTTGGGGTTGCTTTTCTCCCAATTTCTGAAAGTCTTCATTCATCCCTTCCAGAAAGGAGGACGTTCACATAACTTGGGAGTTTGAATTTCTGGAGACACCGATAGCATTCAGGGGAATGTTTCAAATTGCTTGGGAAGCCAAGTGAAATGAGTCAATTCCTGTGAGCAGGAAGGTGCAAAAAATTCTCCATCAGGCTGAATATGCTTTTTTGTTCTTATATCCAAGGGGGAAAAGCTGTCTGGGATTTGCATGAAAAGTAGGGAACCTGAAATGGCAGTGATGTGTGGATAGCAGGAGAGGGTTATCGGTCATGCAGCCAGGTACAGATCCAGGTGTGTGTGGAGCTGTGTTTACCATTATCCCTGTCCAAGGAATGGGATTAGACACACGTGAATGTTGTTCTTAGATAAATAGCAGCTAACAATAACCATTTGTGGCTAGATCTTGCCATTTTCCAGGAGCTGGTCTTTGGAGCAGGTTTGTTCTTGGAGGACAGCAGCAGCAGGGAGACCCGGAGCGGGAGCACGAGTCCTCCAAGGATTGCTTGGCTGTGGACACCAGTTAGCCCAGCCTGGATGATTTCTGTTTTCCTTTCCAGGTGGGAGCTCCAGCTCTTCTCCAGTGGCCTCCAGCGGTGGGACCCCCTCTCCTCTGAACCCCCTGCTCTCTCCATCGTGCTCCCCTCCCACGCTTCACTTGCCTGCGAGCAACCTGAGCATGTCGTGCCCCGAGAGCTTCCTGCACCCCCTCAACCTTCCCCTCTACTACAAGATCTGCCCTACGAGCTTCTTGAGACAACAGGCACTCCTCTTCCCCAGCCACGAAAAACTGGGAGCCACCAACCCACACCTTTTACCCCACTTCATGGTGGATATGCCCAAACTGTCTTCCCTGAAAAACGCCAAAGCCGAAGATTTAAACGCTCAGTGCCTACAAGCCCCTGGTTCTGCTGGTCAAATGCTGTATGGATTACATGCATCTGGAAACATTTTCCCATCAAGTCCCATTGCTCGGGAAGCACTTAATTGTTCTTTACATCCTCCATATGGCTTGTATGGTTATAACTTCTCTGTGCCATCCAGACTGATGAATGCAGCAGGGCATTTCAAAGTGAGTGACAGCATTCCGGCTGCTTTGAGGGACGGCAGATGCAATCACTCCAGCTGGCACCCCACAATTAACCACTGCCTTTAGTGGGATCAGAGAATATTTCTGAGCTATGTAAAGCAAGTCCTTCCTTCCTTCATACCCAGGGGCTTGTTAGTTATTGCCTCTGAAACACTGCATGGTACAGGAGCGGGATGGGCAGGCATTTAATCCTTTTTTTTTTTTTTTTTTGTGGACAGAATGCTGTGTTGTTGGGAGAGGGGGGAGGATCTGGGAGGGTCTGAGATGACCCTAAGGTGATACTTTTTGGGCACATTTATGTCACAGTTGTAGGTTAAGAGCAAACTGTCAGTCACCTTTTTACTATTTGCACTCTCATGTGGGGACATTGATGTTTGTATTTCTACAACTCTGCTTTCTCTCTCTTGCTTGCCTTTAGTTAGCTCAGAGCCCTGGGGAGCTGCTGCTCCCCCACTCAAGTTTTATCCCTAATTTCAAAGGTACTATCCAGGACCTGGACTTGCAAAGGAGCCATATCTGGACAAGCATTGGAGCTTGTTCTTATGTCCTGATTAATGACCTTAAAGTCCCTCATTCTCCAAGACCCAGATGTCCCTGTTATCAGGGCGGGGACATAAATCCAAGTATCTGCTGCCAGGGTAAAGAAAGGCAGGATAAAAGATGGATGGGGTGAGAAGCTGGAGGGGGGGCCCAGAGCCTTCTTTTCCATGTCCCACCCTCCAGTGGCACCAGTGTTGATGTTGTGGTGGGAAGGACAGGAGGGGGTCACACATCTCTGCCGTGGTGGGAAGGGTCCATGCTGGGGACATGGAGGACACAGCTCGGAGAGTTGTGTGCATGGACACCCCCAGGAGCCCTGCAGAGAAATCTCTGCCTGACCCAGAGCTCTCAGCCCCCAGGGACACACAAGGTCCAGCTGGGATCTCATCCAGCCTTTCCCAAGGGAAGGGCAGATACTCCTGGCTCAGTCCCATGGAGAACACAGATCCTTTATGGAAAATTACAGCTCTACAGGCCCTGGAATATGAGATCTTCAATTCCTTCCAAAATTCCTGTTTGTTTTCTTGTAACCTGTGGATATTCTTGTTATTCCTGTAAATAATCTCCAGCTCCCAAGGGCGTCATGTAACTCACAATAAATCAGGACACAGGTTTTATTCTTTATTTGATGGATGTTCAATTTCTACCTAAAGTCAAATCTATCACTTGCTAGATGGCAAAAATTGGAAAACAAGGCTTGGCTGGGACCAGCCCCATTTTGGGATTAATCCTGTAGTTTCACACACAAACACAAGATAGAAGGATTAGGCACAGATTTAAGAATCAAAACTGATTTCAGAGTTTTGATTCTATTTTCATCCTCAACAGACCATAAATTCAGACCAGAACAAGTGATATCAAAAGCTGTTAAATTAACAAAAATTACACTTGTACTTTCATGAGACTTTGATAAAACTTTAAACAACATTTGTTTCCCTAATTTTCCTGCTTTAGATATCCACAGAGCTCCTAGTGATGCCAACATGAAATGGGTGGTTGTGATAAATGGTCTGTACAACTGTAAAAATGAACAAACTTGCTTTCTTGGGCTATTTCTTAGCAGTTTATCTCACTATTTTTATTAAAAAAGAAAAAAAAGATTTTTTTTTTTTTCTTTTGGGAGTCCTTATTTCCAACATTGGTGGTGACTGAATTCCCATGGCAAGTCCACTGCTGGCCCTGGCCAGGCTCTGTCCAGCTGAGTGACCATGACCCAGCCCCAACATGTGGCTGTGCTCCTGGGGAGCTGGAAGGCTCTTCCTGATCAGTCACGGATTTGTGCAATGGGGAACTTCCAATTTTCCAAATATTTGCGGTTGCATAAGATATTCCAGAGTTGCTGGCCATGAGCTGTAATCCAGTAAATCAGTGTCTGGTTAAAAATGTGACTGATAATGACTGGGAGAGATATTTTTGGTGCAGTGATTTGCTCCACCAGGAAAGATGCTCGGCTGATTCCAGTGGAATTGTGCTGGATCTCAAAGTGGGTCCTGTAGGATCCCAGGTTTCACCATCCTCCCTCATCACACCCAGAGCCTGGTCCCTGCAAGGTCCCAGGGGTGCCACTCTTGGGGAAATTGTTCATCAGGCAGATCCAGAAATATCAATTTGTCTGTGTGAGGGGTTGGCATGGAGTGAGAGGAGCTGCTTGATCCGGGTTCTCTGAGGGTTATTTCCATTTCCTTCACCTTCACCTCCTGGTTTTATCCTTTCAAAGTATCAGTGTAAGAAATAAAAAGATGTGGGTGGTGTTTTCAGGCAGCTCTCTCCTATTCCACCATGGCACCTCAGAGCAGACCAAGCTCCCTGGCCCTTCTGGAAGAGGAATATTTTCCATATCCACAACGGTGACTCAGCTGATTCACTCACACTATAAAATAGACAGGTTTGCCTAGATATTAAAATAAATGTGTCCCAAAAAGCAGCTGACCTCCACTCTATACTGTCAGGGTCCTTTGTAAAACTGCTGTTAGTGGAAGGTGAGTTGCAGAACTGGAGAGAATAAATCACATTAATCAATATGATTTATTAAATGTGAAACTGGGCAAACTGAGGTCAATATTTCAGACAGGGCCATGTGCTTGTCAATACAATTCCATCACATAATGGTTTGTATTTCTTGCCACAAATATTATTGGAAAACTCGTGGCCATTTCAAAGTTCACCATTCTTTGGATTTAGTTGGCAAATACAAACAGCACCTCAGGATTACAGTGTTATTTTTAAATGAGAACAGGGAGAAATAAAACCAAAAGGTTTTTTTAAAAGATGAAACTTGCTGGACAATCTCAGCTATTAGTCATTTGACCTTTCCCAAGAGGAGTTTGAAGTTATTTGGGAATATCTGAGTCTGTTTATAGCACTCATCATGTAAAACTGGCCAATCCAGAGGTGCCGTGTCCATCCCCAGCGCTGGGACATGGGATGGGCTCAGTGCTCAGAAAGGGGGTGGGTTTAAAATCCAAGGAGACAAAACGCCCGGCAATAATATTTTTAATCAAAGTGCAGTTCATTCTCTGGTTTCACCCAAATTTAATCCATCTATTGGAGAAGCCAAAGGCATGGAGGGAGCATCGGATGTCGCTCTTTGCGATGGAAGCGCCTCGGTTCACATTTGATCTGGTGAGGTTGGGGCTGTAATTAGATGATAATTTGTATCACAATTATGCAAAGCAAACGAGGATTGGATAGCAAGATAGAGTAGAACAAATAAGCACCCAGACCATTTGAAATGCATCCAGTATGGAAACCATGTCCATGTGTGGCTGGGCCGGGGACATGTTGTTCCAATAAAGCTGCAGAAAGGGAAAAGGCCGGGATCGGTTCCTCTAAAAGTTTCAAATGCTCATGTTTACAAATTTGTATTGCACATTAATATGTAAACACAGCCTATTGGAAACAGATGAGGCCACAATATTTACGTGCCCTTTTCTCTGCGTTTTGGGTGTCTGGTTGTCCCCCAGAACATACAACATCTGTGGTGACTCATAAAACTCAGCTCAGGAAGCTAAAGGAAAGGTTCAGATAGTTATAAAATCGCTGGTGCCATGGTGGCTCTCCGATCCCAGATGGGTTTTGGGTTCTGGGTGCAAGGGGATGCATTCCCAACTCCTGTGGGGTTGTGCTACAAGTACTTGGTGCCTGGAGCTGCACTTTGCAGTGCCACAAGTGAAGTCTCATGCCCTGGCATTACTGGAAGAATTTTATAATTTTCTTTACTGCTGTGTCACTTGGAGCCACGACAGGAATCATGGCATTGCTTGGAACATGCAGGAACTCCATCCATGCCCACTCTGTGCTCTAGTAATGTTGCACCCCTTGGAAAAACATCTTTTAAAATACCAATAATTATTTTTTATAAATTGATTTCCAAAAGGAAAAGGAAAAGCATCTTCCTCCCAATGTTAATAAAAACTTTGACTTGTTAATCACCTTTTCTTTCACTGGTTTATTCTCATTTTAGGATGCAAACTCCAGGCATCCCTTTCCATGGCATCCCAGTCTGCCAGTCCCGGGGAGTGAGCACTGGTGGATGCAGCAGTTGAGGCTGTTGGGAATTACAGGGGCTGAGAGGACTTTTGCAGATGTTGGGAATTGCCCTGCAAGCTGTTTTTGCTTAATAGAGCTCTGGTCTCCCCAAGCTCTGAATTTTGCAGTTATTTATAAAGCCATTTCTCCACTGTGTCCTTTAGGTGACATTCCCTAGAAGAACCTATCGTCTACTTCCATCCATCAAACCATTTCCTCCCAGACTGCTGCTCCTAAAGCACCAAGTTTTCAGTTTATTGTAGCAATTAAGTACAAGAAGGAGTTCAGGTTTTGAGAAGGACCCCTTGAGCTTATAAATCAAACAATACAAAGCAGCAAGTATAAGTCAAGACCTTGCTGGAGAGGGAAACACCAGAAAAAAAGGAGAAAACTTTGGAAAAATAATTTTTGCTGCCTAAGGAGGGAGATCCTGAACAAAACCAGAGAGCTGAGGATGGCTTCTGGCTCTCTGAAATCTGAAGATATATTGGATACGTTTTTCAGCTATTTTCAGCTATTTTTCTCTTATTTCAAAAGCCTTGCTTTATCAGGCTTTCAGAGAATGGTGTTTTGGAGAAATTCACTTTTTCCTCCTTGGCGCTGGTTCCAGATCTCACCTCGGAGCTGGGTCCCAGCTCCAACAATTTCCTCGGGGCCCTGCCCAGCAGCTGGGAGCACTTAGCAGCTCATCTGCCTGCTCTGCTCACCTGCCTGAGGAGCCCTGACAGGTCCATTTGCTTCCAGTCAGGCCTCAAATAAAACTTGGGCTCCAAGGGGAAGAAACGAGTCAAGGACTTGTGTGGTGACTTGGAGATACTCTGAGATTACTCAGCTGATGCTCCAGGGGTGGATTCTGCCCTCAGCTCCTGGTCCATCACAGTGAGCTGCTGCATCTCTTCCCCCTGGACCTGAAACCAGCAGAAATATCCTTTTTTAGGCAGGTTTGGGTGGATATTGAACACTGAACCATGATCCTGCTGTGCCCATGTCACCTCAAGCTGCCCATGGTTTAAACCATCATCTTCCATCCTACATTGCTTTAACCACCCTGTAGGTTTAAGGCAGTTTGATAAATTTTGGGGCTGGGGCTGAGTTTCATGGGTGTTTTCAATTCCAGGAGAAAACTGAATCATCTGGGAGGCTGGGCTGGACTATCCTCAACAGCACCATGGTACCCTCTGTGCTGAGTGCCTCTTAAAAAAGAGCATAAATCCAGATACAAAGCAAAGTTTCAAGTGTTAAATGGTTCATATCCATATGAGAGTAAATAATAATTATTATTATTAATAATAATATTAAATATCAGCAATGAGATGCAAGGAGTGGAGGGCAAGGAGTGCCCTCCAAAATTCTGGGGATAATTAAAAGCACCTTCAAGTGACTCCAATAAGGTCCCAACCTCTCACAAGGCTTGAGGTTTGGGGCTGGAATTAGGGATTTTTCTCCATGTAATGAAAGTATTTCACATGTCTATCCCTAGAAATATTCAACTAGGGTTTTAACACAACTGCCTGTGCACAATAAACAGACTTAAGTTTACACCAATACCTTCATTGCTTGCAGCAAACCATTGTGTCTGAAAGTGTTAATAAACTTAAAGGTGAGAACTTACAGTCTTGAAAAAAATGGATTATCAACAATTTTTCTTCCATGGAGGAAAATCTATGGTGAATATCCAGCTGCCCCACTCAGGACATGCAGGTACCACATGTCTCCCTTTACCAGCAACACTTTCAGCTTCAGCCCTTTGCTGAATTCTTCCTTTATGTTTGTTAAAAGTCGTACTGTAAAATTAATCAAAGTCGATATGCTATTTCCTGTATCGTATTTCTTCTAACGTTATCAATATTGCTAATAAAAATAGAGATTGGAACAGTATGTTGTAATGTCCAGGATATAAGCCAGATCCTGCTGCAGCTCAAATAAATATGAATTTGGCCTTTGGCTTTCATAAAAGCAGGATAATGTCTCTATCTGGGCTCTTCTAATGGATAACATCAGCCCCCTTTGCTCCGCTTCTCAGAATTCCCAGAATTTGAGAATTTAGGCTGCTAGAAGAAATGCAACTCTGTGTCCTGGAGATTTTTGAGATTAAACCAAATCAAAGTAAAGCAAAGACCCAAACTTCATTCCCTGCTGAAACAAAATCTGGCATTTCCAAATCCTTTCTGCTTTGAAAGTGCTGACACTTCCCACGTTGGCCCCTGGAATTGCAAATGAGGAGCTCTTGAGGGACAGAAGGGGAAGGAGACACCAGGGAAGAGCTCACATGGATCTGGTCAAGTCCAGGTGCTTCATCCCTGCTGCTGTTCCTTCTTCCCAACATAATGTCCCACTTCCTGAGGTGGTTTTTACTCAAATTTTTGGTCAAAGAATTAGGAAGGGATTCTTCCCTGTGAAGGTAGGGAGGCCCTGGCACAGGGTGCCCAGAGAAGCTGTGGCTGCTCTGGATGTGTCCAAGGCCAGGTTAGATGGGACTTGGAGCAACCTGGGACAGTGGAAGGTGTCCCTGCCCATGGCAGGGCTGGCACTGGTTGGGCTTTAAGGTCCCTCCACCTTAAACCATCCCGTGATTCCATGAAATGGGTTTGGGTGGTGTTTGAGCTGTGTGTGCCAGTGAGGATTTTTCCCCCATATCCAGCTCCTCTCCCCACCCTGAGGATCCTATGGAGAGTCAGGATTTCCTCAATCCAATGTGTATGAAGGATCCATCTGGGAATGCCTGGTCTTAGCTGCTGACCCTGGGAATCTGTCTCCAGGTCCTGCTGAAACAGCCAGAGCACCCCACTCCAAACTGGAGCCCCCTAAATGACCAAACATCACTTATTTTATAACAGGTTTTGAGTATCACTCATGCATCTGGAGCCTTTAGCCTTAATGAGCCATAAAAAGGAGGAATTTTGCTGGGTAGGTCCCCTGGACACAGAACAGAGCAGAGGATGGAAATGAGATCCAGCCCTGCACTAGACAAAATTTTCTGGAGGCGATGGTGAGTGTCCCTGCTGGCCATCCTGCACTGGGCTCGTGGGGCAGGGATGCTCCTGCATCCACTGACTTCTCCCATCACCCTGCATCACATCCAGACCATGCTCAGGCTCCTGGGAAAACTGTCTCAAAAATTTGGAAGCTCCTGGTTCTCCTTGGGGTTGCATCTATGGCTTGGAGGAAACAGGGACTGATCCACTCTCTCCCTGTGGATTTGCTCCTCAGCTGGTGAAAACAGGGATTTGCTCCTCAGCTTAAAAAAAAAAAAAACCAATAGTGAAAACATCTCTGGGGTGGAGAAAAGTGTTTTATTTGCAGAAATTTGGCTTGCCCAGTTTGGATCCCACCATTCTTGCCCCAGCAGCCACGTGGCCCCAGCGCCAGCCCCCACACTTTAATTCTTCCATTTTTTTCCTTAAAATAGGACACACCTGTAAGGAAGGCGAGTTTCTTCAAGACATTCCTGATCTGGAGCACATTAAACTGATATTTTTGTTTTGTATTTTGGATGATTTGCTCCAGTGATAATATAATAGCATGATATTTAGCCTGGGACTGATTAAAACATTTCTTTTGATCAGTGCAGCAGATTGGAACAGTTGTTTATTACTGGACAAAGCTTGGAGAAAAGGAATTAAGAAAAAAAGAGCTGAAAAAAGAAACGGCTCTGGGTGGCTGTTGGGTTTGGTTTGTGCTGGGATATTTCCTTTGCTTTGGGAAAATTCTCTGTTCCAGACAGGCTTTGGGAAGTGAGAGAAGGGAAGGATGATCCATCATGCTGATGGACAACGGCTGAAAAGCCGGGCACTGGCTGTTGAAACCACACGTGTGGGGAATGAAAGTCATTTCTCCGTCTCAGGACACACCAGTGGCCCAGATAATCACTGGTGAATTTCTACATCCAAATTTAGTATATCCTAGGAAGAAACTCCTCAGCTATATCAATCACTGCTCACTTAAAAGCTGTCTATGTTTTAAAATCAAAGATTTAACTTTAAAAACCTTTTATTTTGCTTTCTTGACCAAATGCAGAGTTGTTTTGTTACAAACTTACAACATCTGAATGTAAACGTGTTATTCTGGTTTAGTTCCAGCTCCTCCAAAGGCTTTTAAAGCTATAGATTTTAATTACATTAATATTTTTTAATAAAATCCTCTTTTTAACTGCTGGCAAGACTGTAAGGAAAAAAAAACAATAATATCTGGCTCTGTGTCTCTGACAGAATAATTCTTCAACTTGCATTTGCCACATCCCTGCAGCTGTGACCAATAACCCTCTGTCTTTATGATTCTCCTCCGATATGAAATTAAAATGAACTGGAAATGTTTATGCTGCAAATGGTGTGCAACACATTAAACAGATAATGCCAGCAAAGGGTTTGCCTCAAACAGGGGTTCCTCCTGCAGCAGAGCCCCTCTGTAACTTAATCCCCCCTTTTCCCAGGCAGCAGGAATTGCTGCTCCACAGAAAGCCTCAGACACATGACAATATCTTCATTAAAGAGGAATTACTTCCATCTCACCATCCCCAGGTGCCACTGAAAGCAGGGCTTTGTTTCATGTGGCCAGTTGCAATTCCTGTGTTTATAGCAGTGGATTCCTTGGCTTCACAGGACGTTTGCAGATAAATCTATTTTGGGTCCTGTTTGCTTCCCCTGGCCCTTTCCCTGCTGCATGTTTATAGCTGCATATTAATTCCTTGGTCATGCCTTTGGAATTTTTCACTGCTTACAATTAAAAAAAAAAAGAGGCTTCATCCTATTTAATCATCTCAGCCCAATATATTTTTTGCTCATTTGCACCAATGGATACATTGGGGTAAATCAAATTCTTCCAGGTTGTTAATTCTGAGGGGCTCCACTCCCAACACCTGCACCTGCCCCATGTTTTCCTTGCAAGGGGACACCTCTCCCAGCTCCCAGGTGACTCTGATGTGTGAGCAAAGGGATCCTGGGATGTGGAGAGGTGAGGTGATCCTGGGGCTGGGGAGGGGAGAGCTGCTGGTCATTTGTGCCACAAACACTGTGTCAGTGGCTTGGGAGCTTGTCCATAATTGGGGTGTTTTTCCAACAGAACCAATGGGATTTTCACCTCCTGCTGCTCCTGGACACCACCATGGGATGGTTTGGGTTGAGCTATAAAGCCCATCCAGTTCCACCCCTGCTATGGGCAGGGACTGTTTCCACTATCCCAGGTTGTTCCAAGCCCTGTCCAAGCCAGTCTTGGACATTTCCAGGGATAGGGCACCACAGCTCCTCTGGGAACCTGTGTCAGAGCCTCCCCACCCTCACCTCTGCTCAGAAATATGGTTTCTGCTACATGGTGCTGACTTGAGGACTGGCAAGTCCCATCAGCTTTGCTTTTATATTCCAAAGCATTGGCAATCATCACTAATTGTTCCTCCAGAAAAATCCAACCCCTCTGGACAGCACTGGCAGAACAAAACAATTAGACTTACAGGACTGGACTGTCATTTTGAGGTGGGCAGAGTTTATCCCACACCCTCTGCACAGCAGCATAAATCTGGCCGGGGAGGGAAGGAAGGGAATGGCAGCACGAGCTGTCAGCAGCTCCCTGGGATCTGACAGGGTCCAGCAAACGCTCCCCCCGTGCTGACCCTGCTGTCAATCAGCTTTTGGGGAGAAGCCCCTTCCCACCCTCCCCTCGGCCCTTCGGAGAGGAGCAGCAGCCAGCTCCAATTTGGAGTAGCTGTCATTTATCATTATTTCAGGGGGGAAGGGGCTGGGAAGGTTCTCCTCACCCCGAAGGTGCAGGCAGAGCAGAATTTGAGATGATGGGTGGGGATTTCCACCGGCACAAATGGGAATAAGAGTCGGAGCTTTCCAGGCTGCACCAAAAATAGAGGCCCAATTTCAATCTCAATTAGAGCTCAGTAACCCCAGAGTATAATTCAGGAGTCAGCTTCTAATATTTCAATTCAGGATGAAGAATAATATTCCACTTCCCCCTCTGCAGCCCGAGTGATTTTCATTTCATAGGAGCTAATCTTGCCTCTAACATGTGTTTCAGTGAGATGCTCAAGGATATGAGTGTGCTAAAGAAAATAAGGGGAAAAGTTGTGTAGAGATGGCTGTGTTAAGGTCTGTGGAGGAGACAGCTCCTTGGAATCATGGAATCATGGAATGGTTTGGGTTGCAAGGCATGGTAAAGCACATCTCATCCCACCATCCCAGGCTGCTCCAAACCCTGTCCAGCCTGGCCTTGGACACTTCCAGGGATCCAGAACCAGCCACAGCTTCTCTGAACAACCTGTGCCAGGGCCTCCCCAACCTCACAGGAAGGAATTTATTCTCAAAATCTCATCTAAAACTCCCCTTTTTCACTTTAAAGCATTGCATTTATCTTTTGGATGTCCCTATTACCACAGAGCTCCTACCAATAAGCCTTATGGAGAAGAAAAAAATGTGAGAACCCTCCCAGATGTATTATTTATTTTGGGAAACATTCCTTTTCTGAGGCTTCCAATCAGTATTATCATTCTAATGATGAAATTCCTTTAAGAATTAACATTTTAAAATGACTGCCTGAAGAATATTCTGAATTTTAGAAAGTGAGTCTCAATCTGATTTCATTCTGATGACAAAGGAAATAAGCTTTAATATTAAAATTAACATTATTATTTAGGAAATATCATATTTTTCACTTACATGGGTCACTTGTGAGCACTTTTTTAGCATTTAAAACTAAAGAGTTGCATGAAAGGGATTGATCCCTTGGGTAGAAAGAAGCGGGGAAACAATACACGTTTTTGCAGCAGCAAAATACTGATTTTCCAGGCCTTTTGCATTCTGTCCCTGGAGATTGCTGGGGTAGAAAAGCTCCTTCAGAGTTTTTGGACTTTCCTGCAGCTTTGGCTCATCCCTCCAAACGAGACTTTGGCAATGCCCCTTCCCTGCGCCGCCGGCGCTCACCCTCGGCCGTAGGAATTATTTCTTTGTTACTTAATCATCTGTAATTATCTCCTGGAGTAAATTCTGTTGGTGCATCAATTTTCAAACACAACAGTCGTTTTTATCAGTCATGTTTATTTAATTTTAGCTGATTAGCACAGAACCTAACAAGTGGCTTAGACTAACAGTGTGTCACTGCCCAAGTATTTTGTAGGTAACAAGAAGACATGGAATAGTGCACATGTTGCTTTGTCTGCATTAATCTATTTACATTGTAATTCTTCAACTGTTTTTAATGGCTGGTTCAGCTGGAAGCAATTAGTTGTCTAAATTAAAGCCACATTTCTCACTTCATGCACTGGGAAGGCTTTTTTGCCGTTGTCTTTGCTTTGCTTTGTGTTTTCCAAATCAAGATGGATACCGTTAGAAAATGCATGAAATCTTATTGAGGGGATTGATGTGGGTGCTTGGAGCTGAGTTCCCGTGTGTTTGTGTGGCAGGCAGAGTTTTGGATGGGCTGGGGAATGGTGTGTTTGGAGGGGAACTCTGGAGCTGGGCTGTTCTGCAAGGCAGGAGCCTGTTGGTTATATATTAAATAAATTTAAAAATACGTTTGTGTTAAGTGCAGTGTAATTTATGAAGCATTTCTGAGCACCGTGTCAGTGCGTGTTGGATCCCGCCCTCTTTTTATTTTACAGGTTAAAATGTCACATTTTTAAAGCAGTCATGGAACACTCAGAGTCAGGCTGGTGCTGCTCCACCCCATCTCTGCCCATCTCATCCTATAACTTGATGATACTACAGTCCAACATCTCCCATGAGGTTTGTGCAAGGTGAGAATTTTTACTTGAAAAGTGGAAAGGGAAAGGGAAAGGGAAAGGGAAAGGGAAAGGGAAAGGGAAAGGGAAAGGGAAAGGGAAAGGGAAAGGGAAAGGGAAAGGGAAAGGGAAAGGCTCTCCATGCACTGACTCTGAAAACAATGCATAAAGTCAATGATTTATGAAAGCAAGGAAGGAAAAGCCCCATAGTGTCTTCCCTGGACTTCATAACAGCCTACACAGTGGTACCCAATGCACCAGCCTGGGAAGAAGGATGCCCCCACAGAAAAGAAGGATTTCATTTGCTGTGTCCCAGGGCAGCATCTCCAGGTGCCATTGGACAGGTTTCAGTTTGAGAAATTAACACATTTTATTTTTATTTTGGCAAAAAAAAAAAAAAAAAAAAAAAATTCACATGTGGCCTAATCCAACTGAGTCTTCACTTGAGTTGATATTCCAATAAATCAGGTTTGGCCCAGATTTCCTCCAGAGGAAGGTTTAGTTAGTGATCCAGCAGAACAGGGCAAAGGGAGGGAGGGCTATCACTCTGTTTGCTGCTCTTCTTCCTCACTTCCAAACCCAAAAGTCCCAATGGAGACTTCTCTGCCTTCTCCAGTTTGTGCAAAGCCAGGAGCCCTTCAGATGTGTGTGTGTATTCCCTTCTCTCTCAGACATTGTGTGTGTGCTCTTTTCTCTCCTCTGAAATTGTGTATGTGCTCCTTCTCCCTCAGACATGCTGTGTGTGCTCCCCTGTCCCTCACACATGTGTGTGCTCCTTTTCCAGTCCATCCCAGCTGTCCCTCATTACATGCTCTGCCTGAGCCCCACGCAGGGTCGGGTTGCACCGAGGCAAAGGTCAGAGGAACCTCCAGCCTGCATTTTGCCATCGCTTGATTATTCAGATAACAAACAACATCAAGACTGACGGGGCTTCTCTCTGTCCACACACAGGGCCAGACCAGTGGAGCAAAAGAAAAAGGCCATTTTTAATTCTTCCTGCTATCCTGAATCTCCCCAAAATAATTAAGGGAGCAGATGGTGTTTGTGGAGCTGGTGCTTGGCCACAGACTCCTTGCTCTGCCACGTCCTGCTTTTAATATACTGCCCAGCATTAATCAAGCAGTTTAGAAGCATCCTGTATCAGTTGTGCAAAACAGGGCTTAAATGATTTACTGTTGGATTCTTTCAGCTCCTGTTAGGCTGCTGTTTTTCTTTCATGTGGGGAGCAGGGGTCAGTGGCAGCAGGAGCTCCGTGCTGTCTCCTGGCCAACATTTGCTGCTGTCATTCCCAGCCCGCTCCGGTCCCCGCCGAGCCACGGATGTGTTCATGCTCCCAGCCCTGGATGCTAATTGATTTTAGGGAGCCCATTCATCAGTTAAATTTAGTAGATCACCCACCAGGTTTGCTGTTCACTGTCAAAGGTAATTCAATTAAAACTCCACAAGTGTGACTAACCAGTGGATGGTAAATATGTTCACCAGCTGTGTTTGCTGAGCCTTCTCCACCCTATTGTGTCTGTGCCTGGTGGAGGATGTGCCCCTATACCTTGGCTGATTAATGTATACAGCAAATCTGCAGCACTGCCAAAAAATTAAGTGCAAATGCCACTTTGGGATGTGAATGTCTGAACATAAGAGCTTTAGAGGAGAGAAATCCTCAGGTGTGTTAAAGGCTGCAGTGCTACCGTGGTTGAATTAACTCAGGTCTTGGGGTTTTTAAAATAGCCTTCCAAGGAATCCAATTTGAATTTAAAATCCATTGAGAGTTTGGTTTCTCTTCACTCACTCCCACTTTGCCCTCAGCCATCAGTCAGAGTTGATATGAAACCATCCAATATGGTTTTATCCATCACCAAAGCTGTGTATAACTCAGGGAGACGTCGCAGGAGCTGGTGGAAAGATGTTTCTATTAAACCCTGAGGTGGGGAAACCTTGCAGGAGCCTCCTGCCTGACCAACTGGGCTTGGAGTGTCCTGTCTGCTGCCATCGGGCACTCAGATGTGGTTTGGCAGTAATTAAGTGCATCATTAACGATCCCACTGCACACCACGGGACAAAATGGTGTGTCTGCTTAATAGATTAAAGGAAAACATTCTCTGAAAAGCACAGGTAAACAAGACACTCATCCCTCAACCTTTCACCCTGGAAGACCAAGGTTCACATCCCACTGGAGCACAAATAAATAGGGACTGGACTCCCCTGGCTCACTGCTGGGGGGTTTATAGTCGTGGTGAGGATATTTTGGAGGATGACAGAGTTGGTGGGGATGGGAGAGGGTGAATGGGATATGAGCTTGGAAGGAGCTGGGAGCAGAGAAATTCCTTAAATCCCTGCCCATCCAGAAAACAGCAAGAATTTACTTACAGTCAATACAGTACTTAGAGTGGCTGCCTAAAATTCTTCTTAAAAATAAATTAGGCAGCAACAAGGAGTTTCCAGGAGTTTCCACTGCACAGATCCCATTCCAGCAGCCCCTCCTGCAAAACCAGAAGCCCACACAACAGTGAGATTTCCTGATTTCCCTGTGGCTCTAGGAAATAAATGAGCTGGAGCAACTCTGCAAACCACCAGCCTTCCTGCACATCCCCGTAGTGCAGGAGGAGGAAAACCTGTGTGGCAAAGAGTATCCTGAGAAAACAGCCAGATTTCCCAAACATCCCATAAACCTTAATGAAGAGCTTGGGAATATCTGGTTTATTTATTACTCCAACCACAGGCTAAAAAAAAAAAAAAACTGTAAAACTTCAGCAAAAGCATTAAATTTGGAAGAGAATCTGGGATATTCCATATTTGCTGCTTTAAACTCACCACACACCAGACAACTCGGGGTTTGGTGAGTATTATCTTTGTATTTCTAAAATATTTGGGTGAAAAAACAGTGCTATTGTTAAATGAAATAATTACCACTAATAAATTATTACTTCTACTCTCTTCATACATAAAACTACTCTGCAGAAAATGTTGTAATTTTGCATGGAAATATGAAGATTTCAAGCAGCAGTCAAATACTTACAGTGAGGTAACTGGATAAGGAATGGCTTTGATATACAGCTGCTGCCAGGAATTTTCTTTTTGTTGCTGCTGTTGAATCTCTCCCTTCTTCTGGCATTAATAAATAAAGGCACCTGCTCTACAAATCAGCAGAAATCTGGAAAATCATTATCACTCCAACACGGAAACGATGCCCATCACGACAGAACAAATGGGGAATGGAGCGTACACAGGACTTTAAAAAAGAGCTCTATTTGTCAAATTACCAGAGGAAAAGTTGATCTTACTGTTATGGACTTTATCCACTTCCAGGTCACATCAATTAGTCACAGCAGGCTCGTGGAGACTGGAACTAATTTACAACACTCTGAACAGGCCTGCCAGCTCCTCCGATGGATTTCCAGGCAAATGTTGGGACTTCAGATGGAACCTGGAACTGAAAAACCACCAGCACCAGAAATCCAGCTTAATGGTTCCAGTAATGAGCCATTTTGCAGCACGGGAAACAAAGCCTTGATTGTGATAAGAATAAAAGGAAATATCTCCTGTAGAGACTCCAGGGTTATGTTTATCTAATCTTTGGAAAAAAGAAAACAGTCATAAAAGATTTAATAAAAAAATACTGAGCGTCTTTAAAGGAAGTTTTCAAATGTTTTGGTATCCCTGACAGCTCGTTTTGACAGAAATTGATTGTGATAAAGAATTATGAATCAGATAGTAGGGAAATTAAATTAAGCAGATTATTATCTTGTCAGATACATACATTATGTCATGTTCATTGCTTTAGACTTTTGCAATAAGATTGTTTCACTCGGGTTTAATAAATTTAGAATATCCTAAGCAATATACACTGGCATGACTATAAAACATTTTTGTTTTTAGACATTTAGATTTTATTTAGATTATTTTGATACTTTTATTATTTATTTCTATTTTTTTATTTTTCTATATAATTAGCACATTCATATGAATCTCTAGATTATTTACATTAGAAATATGCAATATAAAATATTTTATTATTTGAAATCCCCCGTATTTAGGTAAGGGCTGAGTGTGGGTCTGGCATTGGTGACCAGCACCATTGGAAGAGCCTGGAAATCTTCCCCAAAACCTGGAGCCTGCAGCCCCTTTGATTTTCCCTTTTGAACCACATTGCGCAGCTGCTCCAGGCTGAGTTCCTTAATAAAGAGCAGCAAAGGGAAGCAGGAGCTGGGAGACTCTCTCAGTGCATCTTCTCCCAGTGAAAGTGGCTCCAGTGGCACGTGAAATTAGTTACAGATTGTTCATGTTGGGCCTTTCCCTCCCAGAATGGAAATGAGGGGAGCTGCTTCCGAAACAAGCAAGGCCACTGACCCTACTCAGGCTTCCACTGGAAAAACACTGCTGGAAACAAGAAAGTTGGGAGCCAAGTGCTGTCGTGAGCTCAGAGCAGCCTGAGCAAGAGATGAAGGCAGAACTGCAGAGAGAATCCTAAATTAAAGTCAATCTTTCATCAAACTAAAGATCACCAAAGCTCTGATTTAAAAAAAAAATAAAATTTACCACTAAAATCCATTTCCACCAGTGCATACTGAGTGTTTCCTTATGTATAAAACGGAAGGATTATCCCAGGTCAAAAAGCAGAATGACAACAGCTTAAAACCCCCATGAGTTGATTAAAAACAAAATTTAAACCCAAGTTTTAAGCACAAAATTATTCACTATCACAAGAGACCTAAACTACCCCCAAAGGATGGTTTTGAGGAGCATTTAGTGCAGAGTGACCCCATTCAGCTGATGGCTCTGTGGATGAGCTGCATTTGGGATCACAGGCACGTCCTGCAGCGAGTGGATGCTGCCCAAACAACGCTCCAGATTCCCAGAACCAAGCAGCTTTCAGCACTGCCACAGCCATTCTGAAGGGATCCATGAAAGCAAAGCCTGAGCTGCCCTCTGCTGGTTCTTGGACGACTGAATGGAAACGTTAAAATTGAAGATTTTTAGGTCTGGGAAAGCCAAATGCAACCCCAAACTGGAACCCACGCCCTCTCCTTGCCGGTTTTCCAGCGGTTCCTTGTTCTGTGTGTAAGGACAGGAAACCCTCAGAGATGTTTAAGCACGGGGCTCCCTCCATATCACCCTAAACACTTTTTAAAATCCATAAAATCAGAGTCCATGTTGTTATAATTAATATTAACTACTCCCCAGTTGCCCCAAATCTTTCTCAGTAGTACCCACTTTATTTTCTCCCCATAAAGATTGAATTTTCTGGATGTTTTCCCACAGGAAAGAGATCCCATCTGCATGTCCATCCATGTACAGACACCTGGAGCAGTCACACAACCTGGACACACAGAATCAGTTGTCTGTACAATTTTATTTACCACCTGCAGTTACATTTACAAACTGTCCCATACAAGTAAAGCAGTTTTCAAAGTGAACTCAACCAGAGCTACAAAAATTATTCTCTTCTCTTTGTACACAGCTTCAGAACTTATGTCTATACACAACTGCTGATTATGTTTAACAAAAATTCACTATTTTTTGGCTCTGAGGATCTCCACAAAGGCAACTTGATAAGTTTTATCTCATTGCAATCACGATATTGAAGTTCTTGTTCTTGTTTTGCTTCCCTCTCCTTTCATCTGAAGCTCTGCATGGCTTTGTTTTGGAATTCTAATGAAGACAAAGCTACCACAAACCAGCAGTTTTAGTAACAGAGAATTAAAATGCTGAGCAAAACCATCCAGCAACATTTCAAGCAATGTTTCACTTTAGATGTGCCTGCTCATCAGCAGAAATATTGAAATTTTAGCTGGCAATAAGGTTCCAGAAAAGCACAAACAAGTGATTAAACATGAAATCAACTTTACAAACAGCCAACTTACAGAGACAAAACAAGGTTGGAGTGAGGAGCCAGAGCTGCTCAGGGAAGAGAAATGTTTTGAGGAGCCTGAAGGGAGGAAGGATGAAACTCAAATATTGCTTTAAGAGTAACTTCCAGCTTTAAGCATTTCCAAATGTCATGAGAAAAATGTACATATTTAAAATATAACTTCAACCCTCCTGGAGGCAGCTCCCAGCCATGAGTGAAAGCATTTCCCCAGGAGAGGGCAGGAGTTCTGTACACAGGAGCTGCCAGCCCCAAACCCTGGCACAGCTGAAATACACAGCAGCTCCTGGAGTGAAGTCAACAGGGCAAAAATTCCCTGTCTCAAACATGTATTTCCTCCTAAGGCTCTTTGCATCACAGTCCCCCAGACATAACCTTAATTATGTCAGTCAAACCTTTGTATTTGTTAATTAATGTGTTAATTCCTTTCAAGAGACAACTTGAAATCTACACTGGTCCTGGAGTTCACCAGCCTGGGATAAGATCAAAACTCCACAACAATCAATAAAATAATGAAGCTCATTTAACCTTCCTGCTGCAGCAATCTCAGCCCCAGTCTATTTTTAAATCCCTCCAAGGCTCACAGCAAGGCAACAGACTGGGAAAATCAACCATGTGGGAGCTCAGAATTGCTGTCTGACCCTCAACTAATTCCAGAATGGCCCAAACCAGTCTAACAGCAGCATCATTTTCAGCATTAAAAGAAGCCAGACACAGTAGCTGGAGCTGTCTGCTATCACACACTGAACCCTCAGTATTTCATGGACAGCTCCAAGTAAACTCTGGTGTGGAGCAATTCCACAGCAGGAAGCTTCCAGCACTCTCATGATATGAAGGAACTGAATATTAAAAAGCTGAAGGAAGTCCAGCAAGGCAAAGGCACACACACAGTCCCCCAGCTGGTTACTGGGTTGCATAGATACACCATGACCTTGGTTACAAAGTTAGAAGCAGCCACAGAAGAAAATGCAGGGAAAAGTCCCTTTCCAGGATGTTTTATTATTCATTTGGAGGGAATGTAGCCAGACTACAGCTGTCAGTACGTGGTTTTTAAACACCTTCCAACTTCTCCTGTTTACAGGAGGAATAATCAAGGTGTTTACAATTTTTTTTAACCCCACTTTCTTTCTAAGAAGTGAAAAGATTGCGTTTTAAAGTCACGGGTTTAGTTCAGATGCCAGTGTGAGAGAATCCCACAACATTTCAGGTTGTTTTGTCTATCTGATTTTCCTTACTTTATTTTTATAGTAACCTTGATTACTTCAGTACATAGCATCCTGCTCAACCCTCATGAGTTGGGCAACACATTCAAAATAATATCTGAAACTGCCATGAAATGTTTCATTGTTTTTACACATTTTCACTGAAAAAATCCTGTTGAATAAAGAAGTGAGGTTTGTTCTTTTTGTTTGTTTTTTTCCTTAAACAATTCCCTACCACTGTAAAACCCACGTGGCCCTGAGCACCAGGCAGTTAAGAACCAATTCCAAGCCTGATGCTCCACATCTTCCCTCACTCCTACAAAGACAAAACATAAAAATGAGCCCAAAAAAATCAGGAAGACAATCTGAACATCACTGTTTATCACAACACATCACAACTGGTCTCAGCTACAAATTTCTACAACCATTTTTTACTTTACAACTGCAACAAGAGTTTGAAGCTACTGAGAGCAGTCAGACTCTCTTACTATGCAGAAATATAAAAGGATTGCTAAAATTAGCTCCTCCATACAACCAGAATATTACAAACAATGGGATTTTATCTGCAGAGAGCAACAGACTTGACAAAGAGTCCAAAAATATATTTTATTCCTCCTGTGCTAAAGTGATGCCACCATACTAGTCCCCAGTTATATGAAATCAGGTTTTGGTAACTCATTTTTGAACTGAACTGCTAATGTCAGCACATTTATCCAAACTTGTAAAGACTAAAAAACTTGAAGTCCACTTATTTGTTTCAACAAGTGCATTTTCCATGAGGTCCATACTGTCCATCCCTGTGTGTTCCAGGAGTTTGGCTCTGTAGGAAAATGAATCTACAACAACCATCTGAACTGATACATCAGCTCTTCAACTATAAACAGTCCTCATAATTTAAAAAAATCACTTCATAATTTAAAATATATCTCGCTGACACTCTGCTTGGAACTAGAATGCACCACCATTAGTAGCTGACTTAGAACATCAACTTGAATGTGTGAAAAAAAACTTGCAAAAAATAGATTGACTTCCAAATGTACAGAAAAGGACATTAGAGCTGGTATTTTTGGGTGACTTAATGTATTTCAGAAAGAGTAGCAAGCTGGGAGTGAAGTACCCTATATTACAAATATTCAAACACCTAAGCTGGACTGTTTTACACCTCGAGTGCAGTGCAGGGTTAGTTCCAGACAGGGAATTTGGAAGCAGGTCCAAAGAAGTGCAGCTTGTTCAGTTAGACTTGATCACGTAGGCGGGCCAGTCTCTGAGACAGCTCATCCTGCAGGGGGAAAACAAACAGGGAAAACCAAGCATCAGCAGCAGGAAAAGCAGCTTTTGCCATCTCATGTCCAGCTGGTGAGAAATTCTCTCATGGCTTAATAAGATTTGCTTAAGATCTCAAGCATGGCTTTGAGGGAGGAGTTTCAGAACACAAAGAGAGAAAGAATTTTTTCAAAGAATGTGGAATATTGGATAGGACAAAGGGCCTGAAATCCTTCCCTGTGAAGGTAGGGAGGCCCTGGCATAGCTTCCCAGAGAAGCTGTGGCTGCCTCTGGATCCTTGGGAATGTCCAAGGCCAGGCTGGATGGGGTTTGGAGCAACCTGGGATAGTGGAAGGTGTCCCTGCCTATGGCAGGGGTGGCACTGGATGACTTTTAAGGTTTCTTCCCTTTAATATTCAACAAATGTATTGTTAAAATTACTTTGACAGCAAGACTTTTAACCACACAGTTTCCTTGGGGCAGCTGAAATAGAATTTAGCAATTTAGCATTTTGTTTTAACTGAGTGAAACATTAATTTTCACATCCCATTTCTCCAGGAAAAACGGATCTCACTGAAATTCAACATTTACCTGTTCTGCTGAGGCCACACTTGTAGCAACAGAACCAGTCTGTCCTTGAGGTAGTTCCATGTTCAGATCAAGGCTAACAGGAGAAACAGAGCAAACACCAAGTCAGGCACAGGTGGACCAAGGGGGAAGCACTGACAGCAGAGGAATGAGACAGCACCCCCCAAACATTTCAGAGTTACACAAGCTGGTGAGTAATTCTGACTCACTACCAGAACAAGTCAGGTATATCCAGAGGTAAAAGGAAAATTGTGCTTTCTCTCTGCTTTCATGAAACAGGCTCATAAAAAAGGGTATTTGACCTTAGATATAACCAGGAAGGGTCGTGGGAACCAAGATTTATTAGAGAAATAGAAATTTCACCTACCCTGCTTCATCTGCCATTTCCTGCAGGAGCATATCCACTTGGTTCTAAAGGAAAACAAAATGGATTGTTGCATTTGGACTTTCTGACAACCTCTTGTTAGATTTTCAGAGAACAGGAAGTATTTTAACAAAACTGATTTAAAGGTAAATGCCTTTGGCAGAACAGTTCTGTGCTTAACCACCAGAAGGTATGAATTTAAAAATAAGGAGCAAAGTTAAAATTACATTAATTGAACTCTGGCTTGTAAATAATGCTTCTACAGAATTCAATTTATCAGTAAAAAT
Source organism: Erithacus rubecula (assembly GCF_903797595.1). Classification (NCBI taxonomy): domain Eukaryota; kingdom Metazoa; phylum Chordata; class Aves; order Passeriformes; family Muscicapidae; genus Erithacus; species Erithacus rubecula. The sequence continues at coordinate 4,672,034 of NC_136667.1, read as the reverse complement.
CCCAAACATACACCTGAGTGTTTCAAGTGCTGTTAATGAACAATTTAGACACATAATTTAAGATCACCTTGCTAAAATATCTTTTATTATTCTTACTTGAGGCGTTGTTAATGTTGTAGTGTTGCTCATTGTGTCTTCCATCTGTTGTGTCTGAACATCCAGTGTCTCAAACTGATGCTCAAATTTGTCCATTAGTGCAGATATCTATGAAAAATATGAAATCAAATATGTTATCTTCAGATAACAGAAAAAAACCACATCTCAACTGGAAAACTCTTGATAGAATTTCCCTTTCTAAAACTTGTGCCTGTTTAGTTACCTTTTCCAAGTTCATGCTCTTCAAAGTGGCATCCATAGACTTCACCACCCCTGCCATTGACTTTGTTACCTGAAACAAGGGGAAGGAAATTATTACAAGGAAAAAATGAGCAGTTTAGGAAAAATCCTTCCCTGGGAGGGTTGGGAGGCCCTGGCACAAAGTGGCCAGAGAAGCTGTGGCTGCCCCTGGATCCCTGGAAGTGTCCAAGACCAGGACAGATGGGGCTTGGAGCAACCTGGGATAGTGGAAGGTGTCCTTGTCCATGGCTGGCAGTGGCATTGGATGGGCTTTAAGATCCCTTCCAACCCAAATTATTCTGAGATTCTGTTATTTCTTATCCAGCTCTCTTATCTCTGTCCACAGAGCTCTGACAGTATCAAACAGAAGAGAACATCCTATTGCTATCTGGAATATCACATTTTAAATAGCTCTTACCATTCCCAGCTCTAGAAATTAACTCAGCCACATTCTGAGGCAAAATTCACTAAAAATTCACTTTACATGGCATTCATTTCTGTAGACTTGAGAGCTGCCACTGTTAAGGGATCCATTTGGTGCACAGGTCACAAGAAACTTTCAAGGTGAAGAGCAGTAAATCAGTTTACCTTAAACAACTATCTGAGCTATAAAAGATCTCTGGCATCACAACTCCAACCTCACGACTTGATCTTTGTGAAACAATTCCAGCACCCGATTACACTTGGCTACTTCCAAAACCAAAACTGGAAGTTCCCAGCTCATTGCAGCCAGGATGAAGCCACTCCAGAGAAGAGGAGAGGTGTGCCCTTTGCTCCTGCAGGAGGGGGAGGGTGACAGCACCTTGCCCATGGTGACAGCAGTCTGGACCCTGGCTGCCACGGCGTCCACGCGGGCGCTCATGCGCAGGAAGTTGATGGCCTGGTTCTTCTGGCGGATGGCGTTCTCCGCGTGGATCCGCGCCACCTCCATGTTCCCCTTCTGGATGGCCTTGAAAAGAGGGACACACACAAGGAAAAGTTTTTCCCTTTCCCTGCTCTTGTACGTAGGATTTCTGTCTGGGATGTCAGACTGATACACATGAAGTGGTTTTAACTCTGAAAACAGCAGTCTCTACCAAAGCACACACAAGAGAATCCTCCAGGGAAGCAAATGCCATGAGCCATCCGTGAGGATGCACAAGGATTTATCCTCATGTTTATTAATAAACACAGGAATATTTATAGTCACATATTTTCAATCACAAACATTGGCCACATGATTATTAGCATGCACACCAGGGAAATGACAAAACACCAGATGTCTTCCTGCTCTCAGAGGCAAGCAGCAGATCTAAAAAGCTTGGTTCAGACTTACCTTCTTAATTTTAGCTTTCTCAGCCTTTTCTTCTTTGTCGCATTTTTTGGAGTTCCTGTTGAGCTCCTTGGCAGCAAACTTCAAATTAAACAGGTGTTCTGCAGTGCAAGTTAAGGGAACCAAACCTATTCCAGAGTGATAAATCCAACCACCAAACACCTCCCAAGAGGAACTGAGAGTGGTTTTCTGCCGGTTACTTTCACTCCCACACACAAAACCTGTGACTCTCAGTGAATGATGTGGTTTCCTGACCTGTCTGGAAACCTCCCCATCCAAAAAAAGCCCAAAGCCACTGAGAAACACAACAAATGAACAGTGTAACAGCAAACTGCTATGGCCAGCTACAACCCAGCAGGGTTTAAATTGCTCATCCAGCTCCTTCCCAGCCCTGGATCATGTGAATGATCCTGGGCTCCCTGACAGATCCATCATCTGACTTTTGGGCAGAAAGTACTTCAGTCAGGAAGAGAAACTTTAAAAACAAAAGTTCAACTGCTTAAACTAAAAGCTCCAAGAAAACAAGAAAACCTTTAGAGTGATCTGGAATAATTGCACTAAACTATTACTGACAGAGAACAGAGTGTGTGCTGTAAAAATAACAATCAAAAAAATTCTCTTAAAGGCTTTGCAGGTTTCTTTTCTGCCACCTGTGGTATCCCAAGAGGAAGATGCAGTAGGTACTAAGATAATTAACAATCAAGTGGATGCACAAAGATAAACATTATGAGTACTTGAGATTTCTTCAATATTTCAAGCACATAAATTATTGAAGAGCTGTTTTCTGCTTTAAAGTCCAGCCATTGCTCTTACTATGACAGCAACCTGGAAACATTAGGAAAGTCTTTGTTATTCTAACAACACTACAGGCAGGCTACAAACAGGTAACATGCATGACTTTCCACTTAGGATATCTATTAATGTAGACACCAGTAACAGAGCAGCTTACTTGAAAATAACTTCCTCAGTTACTCAGCTAGAGAATTCACCTGACATTAAACCAGAGGAGCACATTCCTGCTCCTCCCTCCAAGTGTCTTTCTCAACATCCACAGCCCAAGTGGAGCCCAGCTTGCACCTCAGTTTGTGACTCACAGTCAGCTGCTCCAGCAATGCTGTCACTCCCTACCAGGAGAACCAGCACCGCCAGCACTGCCTCACATTCCAACCACACTGACACTGACAGAATCCACACTGAGACCTCTGCAATCTCCAAGAGTTTCCTGCCCCTCTGCCTCAAGATACAGCCAAAAAGTTTCAGTCAGCTGACACAGGGCTCTGTGTGTAAATTCCTTCCAAGAGCAGGAAGCAGAGCTGATTGGGGAATTGGGGAACAGCCCTGCTGACATCACTCCAGTCTATACACAAGTGTGCCGTCCCTGCTGCACATCTTGCACTATTTTTAGTAGAAATTGTGATTTCTGCCTCAGGAACTGGGCTGTCCCTCCATCCACCACAGCCCTGCCTCCTCCTCACTCCCAGCCCAGGCTGCCTTGGGAAGAGACACAGAACTTCCCACTCACTTCCCTGTCCCTTCAGGGCGGTGAAACCACAGAATCACGGAATAACTGAGGTTAGAAGGGATCTCTGGAGATCACCCAGTCCAACCCCTCCGCCCTGGCAGGGTCACCCCAGGAACGTGTCCAGTGGGTTTGGGATTTCCCCAGAGAAAGAGAATCCATAACCTCCAAGGCAGCTCTTTCAGTGCTCTGTCCCCTCCATGGAAAGAAGCTCCTCCTGGTGTTTAGGTGGAACTCTTCGGTTTTTAGCTTATGGCCACTGCTTCTCATCCTGGTGCTGGGCCGCACTGAGCAGAGCCTGGCACCACCCTCAGACACTCCCTGGAGATACTGGTACGGAACAGGAGATCCCTTCTCGGCTTCCTCGTCTTTAGAAGAGAATTCCGAGGTTGAGAGATCCCAGTCCCTCCATTGTCACACCCAGCCCTCCCCCTGCTCCTGCTGCTGCCCCCCGTTCACCTCCATGAGGGGGGATTCGCCTCCTCGTTCCCCCGCGCCCCGGGGGCTCCTCCCGGCGGGGAGGCCTCGCTCGCCACCGCCACGGCCACGGCCACGGCCACCTCCCCCGGCCCGTCCCGCCCGCGGTGCCCCCGAGGATACTCTCCATGTTGGACATGCTGGCGGCCGCGGGGGGAGCGGCGCGGCTCCGGACCGGGCAGGGGCAGCGCTGGGCCCGGGGCGGCGGCGGCGGCGGCGGCGGCTCCGGGTTCCGGCCCCGTGACGAGCCGGGGCGGCGCCGCGCCTGCGGCTTGGGGCGGCGAGGGAGCGGGAGCGCTGCGGGCCCGGCCCCGCTGAGGGCAGGAGCCTCACGCCGGCCCTGCCCTCATTTGCTGTGGCAGGTTCCCCATGCCGGCTCTGCCCTCCCTCCCTGTGGCAGGTTCCCCATGCCGGCCCTGCCCTCATTTGCTGTGGCAGGTTCCCCATGCCGGCCCTGCCCTCCCTCCCTGTGGCAGGTTCTCCATGCCGGCCCTGCCCTCCCTCGCTGTGGCAGGTTCCCCACGCCGGCCCTGCCCTCATTTGCTGTGGCAGGTTCCCCATGCCGGCCCTGCCCTCCCTCCCTGTGGCAGGTTCCCCATGCCGGCCCGGCTCCGCTGTGGGCAGCAGCACATCCATGGATCCGAGTCCCGGCCGGACTGGCTTTAGGCGCTTCCAGGGATGGGGGAGCCACAGCTTCTCTGAGAAATCTATTCCAGGGCCTCACCACCCTCACAGGGAAGAATTTTCTCCTAATAGCTGTCGGGAAAATTAAGCCACAAATACCCGAGGTTTGTGTCAAAAAGGAGACAGAGGAGTTCTTTTTGCTTTATTCGAATAAAGGGAGAGGCCATGGGACATTCCCCTGGGATCTCTCAATTTTTTGGTGTACGCATCCTCCTTTTATCCCAATTTCCCGGCCGCTTTCCCTCTCTCTTTGTCCATTGTCTGAGGTACCTGAGAGGCACAGACTTCCCAGAACACCTGACACCTGAGATTCCCCTTTAATGTACAACCCTCCCTTTTAATTTTTAATTCTTATACAATTCATAGTTTTCCCCGTTGCTTCTTTCATCTTCCAATATCCAATTTCATTTACCAGCAAACCTGCACTTTGTTTGTAAAGACAAATCTCTTTTCCCATTCATCCATCAGTGGAATCCATCCCACTGTTTCTTTTATCTCTCTCAGTGCCAGCCTTGCCTACCAGCAGATCTGCAGCTTGTTTGTAAAGACAAATGCGACCCTCACAGTGACACCCCCAGCTCTCACAGCTCTTCCCCAGAGCAGAGCTGCCCCATCCCCTCTAATCATTTGTGGTCTCCTCTGGAGCTGCTCCAGCAGCTCCACATCCTTTGGGTCTCAGGGCTGGAGGCAGCTCTGCTTGGCAGAATTCCCCTATTCCTGCTGCCCACACTGGGGATGAGCCCAGGACTTGGGGGGTTGGCCGTGTAAAACCTCTCCCCCCCCCCCCCCAGGATCTGTATTTAATGAGATTTTCTGCTGAGGTATCTCAGACAAAACCTGCCAGGGGAGTGATGCATCTGAGCTGGCAGCTCTTCCCAGGTGAAATGCCTGTAGGAGTTGTGGATGTGGTAATAACACAGGAGTGCTCGTGGCAGATGAACTGCAGAGTGTGGCAGAAGATGCTTGAGCAAAGCCAGTAACTCATTATTCTTTCTGATGTCTCAGAAGTCTGAATTTATAAAGATTGCTGAGTTCTGGCTGTGAAAGCTTTGAAATCAAACTGGTGATACCACAGCAGTGACTCCATGTGTGTGAGAGGAGAGGTCTCCAGGAAGGATCGTTTTATCCAGGAGATGATATTCAGGATCTGATAATTCTCAGTATCACCAGTTCACAGAAGTGTTATTATCTATGGTTTTAAGCCAAATCTTGGGAAGGCTGTAGGAGAGATTTAACATATTTAATTGTTCTCTGTTTAAAAGAGTCTGTTCCTTCTTGGACAACCATCCTGTGTTCAGCTTCTTGAAACAATCTTGCACAATAATTCTCATGAGTAATAGTTCTCTAAAGAATAAGGTTTTCCAGGGTCAGAAGCAGACACTAGATCATTGAATATCCACCTCTTTTTTTCTCTAATATTCCTGGAACTCTCTCATTAGGACACAATTTGGAGGTGGCGATGATATTAGATAGGAAGTATTAGAGTGATCATCTACTCTGAAAAAAATTATTCATTTCAGTGCTGTCAAAGAGAAGTGAACCTGACCTAATTACCCACAACAATGTTAGAGAACAAAGCAGCAAAACCCACTCAGAAACAGGAGCTTGTGATGTTCTACCTCAATTAAACCTGGAGAAGCATCAATCAGTGTCACACAGGTGATAGAGGAGGGAACACGCTGGGCTGCAGCTTTCCTCAGAGAGGCTTAGGTTATTAGCCCACAAATTCCAACTGAAATCTCTCTTTCCTTTTGACTGCTGAGGAAATATCCTAGTGGGATACCTGAAAAAACAACCTGAGTTAAAAAAGAAATAAATTTTCTTGGTTTGGGGTTTCTTCCTGACATCATCACTGAGTTTTCATTATTAAAATATACTCCAAATTTGGAAGAAACACATTACCAAGCATTACCAACCTGAATTAACTATGTTACCTACTGTGGGTGCACCAAGATGTTGGCACAGATTGCAATGAAACCTATGTAATTTAATAATTTAGAACTATTTTCATTACAGTAACATTCTGAATGAGTAGGAGGGTCCCTCCTGAGCTATGCTTTGATCACAGAATGAGGCTTTGCTCACAGGAGCTCGGTGCCCAGACTCTCCAGCCTCTCTCACCCAGGAGAAAAAGAGTAACTTTGACATTGGAGTCCCTGTTCTTTGACATCTGAGTCATCACTGGTTAGGAGGGAATAAAGCTATTGATTAATCTGAGCTCTTGGTGGAGACCTTCTGCCTCTAAAATGAGAAGGAGTTTGCTGTATCCCAGGTTTTGAAAGGTGAAGGTGCAATTGGAGGCTTTTTCCCAGACAATAAAATTGTAAATAAATTGGTTTACCTTCAAACAATCTGGGTGTCCAGTACTGCTCATTAGAATGAAATCACCTTCCACAGACATGATTTCTGAACAGTTCCCTCCTGCATTTTTCATTTCAATTCTTGATAAATCCATTTTAGAGCCCCAGCCATTTTGCACTGAGGTACCTACTCCCAACTCTCAAATCTCTTCCAAAAGCAGCAATTTCAAGTCTACCTCCCACCTCCTCCCCTCCTACACATCCTCCATCTCATCTTGGATGCAGCAAATATTTATTTTTCCTTAAATTTTATTGAGTTGTGAATGATATGTTTCTCCCTCCATAGCACTTTGGAGAAATAAAACTGACAAAGTGAGCTGCACAAGAAGATGAGCTAGGAAAGAAGTGAACTGGAAATATGAAAAAAATCAGAATTATTAAATAAAAGTGCTGAAAACTCAGCAGAATTCAATTTCCAGGCATGATGGAGGTGTATGGATTTGCCAGTTTAATGAGTGCACTTACAGGTGGTGATGGTGTTTACAGCAGGAAGGAGGTGATGAGGTGGAAAACATTCATTGCATAAAATTTTCCTTCTCTGTCTATGGTGTTTCAGCTCAGTCTTTCTCTTTCTTTTATTCTGTCTCCATCATGTTTTTTCCATCTCTTTTTTCCCTTTCATGGGTGTTTTCACATGCAGGGATTGACCAACTCAGGATTTGTTAAATATGATGAGCTTTTCAGTGCAGTGTGTTACAAACATTTGGCATTTTCTTGATGTCTTTCAGCCAAGCCCACAGCAATACTCTTCATGTTTTGCAAGAGGAAACAAAGCTACATTTTATTTTCATGGTACCTGAGATCCTATATTGCATAAACCTCCCAAACAGCGGCTCTTTCTATAAAATGTCAGTTTTGAAATTCATCCAGACCTAAATATGACTTTACCCTTAGGTATAAAGGCCAAAAACACTGTTTGATTTTTATTCTTGTGATAATCAAATCCTTTAATTTTGATGTAGTGATGATTTTACTCTGTTCAGTGAGATTCTCACCATATGTAATGATTACAGGCTCAAGCCAAATGAGCTCATGAGCACTGGCTTGTGAACTGTGACACCAAGAGTGATGAGGATCAATTTTAATCACAATAATTGATCTGTTCCCTTAGTCATTCCCAATGTCAGTCATGCATGAGGCAGCAAATGTTAAATAGGAATTCAAGGGGTAGAACATCAGAACAAGCAAATCCAGGTGTGATACAGCACTGCTGAGACCTCTGACCCTGTGAGAACACTTCTTATTAAAATACAATGTTTTTAATGGATGCAAATAAAAGCAATACAAGGACTGGACTCACACTCTATTTAAATTCTACAGCAAAAGGAAATTAAGATGATAGATGCATTGGGGGATGTGGGCTCTTGGCTGCATCTCTGAGGCAGAAGAGGCTGGCCCTGGGAGGAGGGTGATGTTACCTCGAGGGATGAGCCAGGCAGCTTGGCCTCCTCCCCTTGGATGGAGCAGCACTGGCACTGGCATGTGCATGCAATTCCCACTTTCTGCTTGCAGCAGATTCACCACAGCAGGAGGACTCTGCAGCTCAGAATTACTGATGGTCCAAAATGCTGGTGACTCACCAGATTTCCACTGCAGGTGGTTGGCAACTGCGTGAGTCCAGTTCAAAGAGGGAATGACAAAATCAGTCCTGGCTCTGCATGGAGAGATGATGGCAAAATACAGCTCTGCCCACCTGGATAAACAGGGATGTTCTGTAGGGAGCCAGGTGCATCCAGGTGTAAAAGGCCTGTTGATCCTGGCAATATTTTGTACCACACATGGCATAGTTACATCCTAAAATGAACATTTCCATGACTCCATAAAATCACTACAAGTAGAAGGCAACACTGAGGTTGCCAGTGATGGTGATTGAATCATAGAACTATAAAATCATGGAGTGGTTTGGGTTGGAAGGGACCTTAAACCCCATCCAGTTCCATCCCCTGCCATGGGCAGGGACACCTTCCACTGTCCCAAGTTGCTCCAAGCCCTGTCCAGCCTGGCCTTGGACACCTCCAAGGATGGGGCAGCCACAATTTCTCTGGGCAACTGAATGTTGTTTTGTTCAGCACTAACTGCTGCTGGCTCTTTCACTGAGACACTCCTGTAACAGTTCCACCTAAAAGACACCACTGAAAGTGGACAAAACTGAGTTTCTGTTCCACAGAAAATTCACCAAAAATTGCTCTCCTTTAGAGTGCACACCAGAAAATGGTACAGTTTTCCAGGAAAGCAATATCAAATAATTAATGTTTTAGAAAAAAAGCTCATTCTATGATTTTCTTTTAAATTTTATTTGGTTTTCTTCTTTAAAAAAACCACCCTCCTCTTAGTCGTATTTCATGTTCTTTAAACATCATTGCCTTTAAAATTTTCTGTCTGTCCTTTGAAATGCTGCCATCTCCTTCAAAGTTTCATGGCAAGAAAACTTCTTCCACCATGGGCATTATTTATCTGAAGCAGCAGAGGGATTTCTCCTGACTCTGTGGAACAATGAAGACAAACAAGATTGTAAAGTGCAGGATGAACTGTTTAGGAATTCAGAGCAAACCTGCCAGGATTTGAAAGGCAGCAGCCAGAGGGCATGAAAGAATAATTTCAATAAAACCATTTAATTCTCCAATAGCAGCTTTAATGATCTGATTCTCCACCTCTGAGGTCCTCCAGATTGTGTCATTTTCACAAAAATTGGTGTAAACATATGTTAGGTCTTTTTGAAAGCCACTAGGACAGGGAAAATCAAAGGGCTTTACATCACTGGACTCATTTATTTTTACTAATAATTTTTTTTCCTGTTCTATTACCATAAATTTCCTGAATAAGTTTCATTTCCAGTTTATCTCTGCCAGGAGCACTGGCACAACCTTCTACTAAGCTGTACTGGTTGTGTTTTGCAATGGTTTGTGGATGTTCAATTTAAAATAGGGTTTCACTCAAAATAGATTGAGGAAAACAAACTGCTAGTTCTGAAAAAGATTTGAAAGTTTCTCTTTTTTTTCCCCCAAAATGCTTTCTGTCTGTTTTTAAATAGATTAATATTTAGCTTTTGAAAATACTCTGTCAACCTCTGAGAAAATGAGAAGCCTGGGACAGATTTAAGGAGAAAATTAAACTTAGTTAATGTGACAGGGAAGTGATTTTTCTTCTGGAAAAAAAGACTAGTGGAGAGAAGCGGTTAAAAGAACCAGCATGAAGATAAAAAATCAGAATTATTTATTTTTAAAAATCAACCTCCTTTCAGTAATAAATCAATATAGCAGCCAGAAATGGCTCTGCCACTACTTGGGGTTGTGTAGCTGTGGTTAAACTCAGCCCAGCCTTGGAGGAAGACAGGGACCTCCAAAGGCTCAAAACCTTTTATGTGGAATAGCAAATTTTTTCAAGTTAAAACAATATTTTCGTGTCCTTGCTTTACCTTTTGTTGCATTTTATTTTGGGGCATTTCAGAAATAATCTTCTAGAGTACTTTTAAGGGTTTTTTTCCCTTTTTTCCCCAGCTGAAATCATGTGACAGGGAACCTCCAGGAGCCTATGTGACTGCTCTGTGCTCCAGGGACTCAGATTTCTGCTGCCAGGGCTGTGCCGAGTGGTTCAAACTTGTTTTCTCAAAGCTGATCAAAACAAATCCTTCCTCTCAGTGCAGTATTTATCAGAGTGGTTGATTCTCTGAAGGAATCACTCTGCCTCTGTCATTCTCTGGGATTGCTGCAATATTGCACAGCTCAGTAAATAATAGCACCAGGTTCTTTTCACACAAATCCCATGAAACAGTTCCTTGTAGCAAATAAACCCCACTGCAGAGCCGGGCTAACGATCCCATCCAGTCTGGGCTGAGCCTTTCCCACTTTGTAAATGTGCAAACTACTCCTGGTGTGTGCAAACTGCTCCTGGTGTGTGCAAACTGCTCCTGGTGTGTGCAGACTATTCCTGTTGTGTGCAGACTGTTCCTGGTGTGTGCAAACTACTCCTGGTGTGTGCAGACTGTTCCTAGTATGTGCAGACTGTTCCTGTTGTGCGCAAACTGTTCCTGTTGTGTGCAGACTATTCCTGTTGTGTGCAGACTGTTCCTGGTGTGTGCAGACTGTTCCTGGTATGTGCAGACTATTCCCGTTGTGTGCAGACTGTTCCTGGTGTGTGCAAACTGTTCCTGTTGTGTGCAGACTGTTCGCGTTGTGTGCAGACTGTTCCTGGTGTGTGCAAACTGTTCCTGGTGTGTGCAGACTATTCGTGTTGTGTGCAGACTGTTCCTGGTGTGTGCAAACTCTTCCTGGTGTGTGTAGACTGTTCCTGTTGTGTGCAGACTGTTCCTGGTGTGTGCAGACGGTTCCTGGTGTGTGCAGACTGTTCCTGGTGTGTGCAGACTGTTCCTGTTATGTGCAGACTGTTCCTGGTGTGTGCAGACTCTTCCTGTTGTGTGCAGACTGTTCCTGTTATGTGCAGACTGTTCCCGTTGTGTGCAGACTGTTCCTGGTGTGTGCAGACTATTCCTGGTGTGTGCAGACTGTTCCTGTTGCGTGCAGACTGTTCCTGTTATGTGCAGACTGTTCCTGTTGCGTGCAGACTGTTCCTGTTATGTGCAGACTGTTCCTGGTGTGTGCAGACTGTTCCTGGTGTGTGCAGAATGTTCCTGGTGTGTGCAGACTGTTCCTGGTGTGTGCAGACTGTTCCCGTTGTGTGCAGACTGTTCCTGTTATGTGCAGACTGTTCCTGGTGTGTGCAGACTGTTCCTGGTGTGTGCAGAATGTTCCTGGTGTGTGCAGACTGTTCCCGTTGTGTGCAGACTGTTCCTGTTGTGTGCAGACTGTTCCTGGTGTGTGCAGACTGTTCCTGTTATGTGCAGACTGTTCCTGGTGTGTGCAGACTGTTCCTGTTGTGTGCAGACTGTTCCTGGTGTGTGCAGACTGTTCCTGGTGTGTGCAAGCCGCTCCTGCAGTGCTGCCCGGTGACTCAGCGCTGCTGCCGTCACGCTGAGGTCAGTCCCAGCTGCAGCTCCGGCCCTGGGGCTCCGGCACGGAGCAGCCACTGGGACACCAGTGCCACCAGAGCCTCTGTCCCGCTGGGACACGGGCTGCTCCAGTCTCTGTCCCAATGGGACACGGGCTGCTCCAGTCTCTGTCCTAATGGGACACGGGGGCTGCTCCCAGTCTCTGTCCCAATGGGACACGGGCTGCTCCAGCCCCTGACCCGCTGGACGGGATGGAACATCCCGGCTCTTTATCCTGCGGATCGATGGGAACTGGATCTGAGTCAGCAGCGCCCTGACAGAAGGGACATCGCTGGCCAAGGGGACACAAAGCAAGGGAGGGGATTGTCCTGCTCTGCTCTGCCCTGAGGTGGCCTCACCTCCAGTCCTGGGGTAGATTTTGGGCACCACAAATAAGAAAGACATTAAACTATTAAAGATCATCCAGAGGAGGCAAAGAATGGTGGAGGGTCTTGAGGAGTGGCTGAGATCCCTTGGTGTGTACAGCTGGACAAGGGGAGAATGAGGGGAGACTCATCACAGTTACAACTTCCTGATGAGTGGGAGAGGGGGATAATGGGAATTTACAGGCAGTTAATGCTGTTACAGCACCAATGGGTGCCACAAACCTACAGGAAGGTGTACAGCCAGGTGTGACCCCACTGGGGACACTGCTGCTTCCAGTGGGAGCCGACGTGCCTGGTCCAGGCAGTGGCACAGTCCTGGCTGTGGGAACAGCCCCAAAGGAGGGACATGGGGACACAGGGACACTGCTGTGCTCCCTGTGCTCCCCTCACTGGCTTGGAATGGCTGGAAAACCCCTGGAGCAGGAGATCACAGAATCACAGGATCATTTAAACAGGAAAAGACATCCAAGGTCATCGAGTCCAGCCTGTGATCAATCCTCACCTTGTCACCAGCCCAGAGCACTGAGTGCCAGCTCCAGTCATTCCTTGAGCACCTCCGGGATGGGGACTCTGCCACCATCCCCACTCCAATGCCTGGCAAACACCTATGGAATGCTCCATGGATTTGTGTCCTCACCTGGGTCTGAGGCTGAGCAGCAGCAGTCTCATGACGTACTCGGAGCACTGATGCAGGAAGGCATTTCAGCAGTTTCTCTGCTCATCTACAGTATTTCATTCTCATCCCTCAGGTGCTCCAGAGTGCCCTACACAGCACAATCAAATTATTGGAGCTCTACTAGGAGAGAAGATTGGATTAGCAGCTAAACAAACCAGATCAGGTTATAGATTTCTGTGCAGTTTTATTTTCTTCCTACCACCACAGGGATATGTGTAAACAGGCACATATACAAAGCCACCAGCATTTGCCATCCAGGGATATCTTATTGTAACGGCCACACATTTCTGAAGTGTAAATATTTTTTATTTGAGATCTGATACAGGAGCCAGAGGTGAAGGGCACACACAGCTTGTCTTTCCTTGTGACTGGACAGGCAGGAAATAGCATTTTCTGAGCTTCCCAGCTGTCCATTGATGACGAATTCCTGCTTGTTCCCATTTAGCCCAGCTTCAGCTGGCCTGAATATATTCTATTTAAAAGTGCCCTGGGATTAGTTCAGATTGCTCCAGACTTCAGCGTGCTGACGTTGGAGGAGATAAACAGAAGTAATTTGCTGATTCACCATTGCAATTTTCATAAAATATGAGTCAGGGTTTTCTTCTTTCATGTAACACGGAAATTAGGTTACCATGCTTTGCTGAACACTGTGCTGCACTGTGTGTGTTCCCAGTAGCATCTCATGTTCCTGCAGTGTATTTTTGGAAGAGTAACTCAATTTATGAGGCCACACCTTCTCCTGTTTCCCTTGGCTTTCCAACAAACCAACACTCACCACTCCATGCTTTGATTTAGAGCTCTCTTCTTCACTCCATTATAGACTCATGATCCTGAGTGGATTTTCTGCAGCCTCTCACCTGCTGGGTTAAACCCCTGTTTAAATTCCATACTTCCATGAGCTTCTCCAAACCTGGATATCTGGAGCAAGACTTGCTGAGTGCCCATGGCAGAGGGGTTGGAACGAGATCTTCAAAGTTCCTCCCAACCCAAACCACTCTGTGCTTCATGTCCCAGGATCCACCTCAGATTCCAGAGTAGGGAGACATCTCTTTCCTCAGATTCCTTCTTCACCTTGGAGCAGGGTCCTCCTGGCAGCCCTTGCATGTGCATTCCCCCTTGGATATATCTCCCATGTTCCTGCTGTTGCCTTCCCCTCCTTGTGACTCTGATGGTGCATTTCTGGTTTAACACAGAGTAAAATTGAAGTGGTGACTGGAGAAAATGACATCAGCATTTAAATAGATTTCCTGAGGAAATTTTTAATGGTCATTTTTATAGCTTATTTTGTGCTTTTAAACTTTTTTTTTTTTTTTTTTTCCTCCCTGGTCAAAGGTCAAGGAATTATTTCATACAGACCAGTACAGGAAAAGAGCTCATTCTGACTAATCTCAGGGGGTTGATTGTTTTGATTAATTTTCATTCTGTGCATTGATGGCCTTCAGAGAGCTTCTTTGGCTGAATCAAAATATTCTCCACTTCTGGTTTTAGGCAATACAAAAACTTAACAAGTTGCTTCACATTTAAAAGTAAAACTCCATAAAAGGGAGCAGGAGCTATAAAATCCCTGACCTCAATGGACTTCTTAGACCTTCTTAAGATAAATTTGCACAGCAAGGAGCTCTCAGTATTTCCACTCAGTGGCTTCTAAATTGAATATAAGTTCCTTTGAGTGCTCAATGCAAGGTGCTTGGGGATGTGAGGAAAGAGTTTACAGTGCTCTGAGAGTCCTGTGTGCAATCTGGCTTCACTCTGGCAGGCTGGAAAGGAAAATTTCTCATGGTTCTGTTCTCTTTGTGTGTGTGTGTGTGCAGAATGTCCAGTTCACCTGGGAAATGCACTTTCACCCACCCCATGCTGGTCCAGCAGCATCTGCCTAAAGTCAAGGCTATGGGGAATGTTTTCCTGAGGTAATTTCCTTTGAGACAGAATATACATCATTCATGACATGAAATTCTGGAGTTTTAGAAGGAAAACATAGCCCTGTGATGGAATTTTCCAAAGGTAAAGATGGTTTCCTTCCACCTTGCTGAACTGCAGAGTGCTGAGCTAAATGCACAAGGTATCTCAGATCTAAATACACATGAGAGCTGGGGGAGTGCAGATCAGCCTCTGACCTTTACAGTTCCAATCTTCAACGTTTTACAACTGCCTTTATTGCCCTCCCAGTTTGAACTTGTTCTGCACAGCCAAATCCCTGTGAAATTTGATAAAATCTCCAGGTAGGGCTGGACCCCATCGTTGCTGTGGAGAATTGAGGCACAGTTATTCCAGCAAAACATGACCTTGCATTAGGTTATCCATGGCATACTATGGACCTTGAGCTCTGCATTCATAAAACCTCACAAAGGGCACAGTTCCAAGCTCTGTGAAAAACTGGCTGTGCTTCTACAATTTTATTCAGCAAGAAATCAGTGCTGTGCGTCACTGGTCAAAAGATGACTAAGCTCTGGTTATAAATGATAGAAACTGTGAGGATTTACAGCTTGATTATCCCTTTTTACTCCTTTGGAGTAATACCTTACTTCTTCATCAAGGAATTAGAGATAAGCAAATCTTTAAACAAGATGTTTTCTCAAGAGCTTTGCTGGTGAGAAATGTATTTATGGATGTATTAAGTGCTTTCTGGAATTAGGTCCAAAGCAGGAGGTGCAGCAGGAGTCCAGGTTTAGGGAGGGTTTCCTGTACATGAGCACCTGGCCTCAGGGGTGGCCTTTAAATTCCTCATTTTCAGACCAAGCAGAAGGAGCTGGGTGAAATCCTGGCTTTACTGGACCAGGAGTCCCAACAACCTCAGTGGCCCTGGGGTGTCCTTGTCCTTCACCCAGTCTCCTGCCACTTTCCCCTTGGAGAGTGGGGTGCTGCCAGCCCTGTGGTGGCAATCCTGACCTGCCTGCCTGTGGCCAGCCCCAGCAGCCTGGTGACATCACCATGGCACATTTCTTACATCTGCCTCCCTGAAAATGTGCAAAGAGGTAAAGGTACAATTCCATGAGATTCCAGCTCTCCCTGCCTGACATTAAATTGGGTTCATCACCCACTGAACATGAGCTTTTCTCAGAGTACTGAACACTACTCCCTTGCCCAATTGTGCTGTGGTGCTGCAGCTTCCTAATGATAAAAAGTGAGAAAAAAAGAAAGACGTATCTTTTCCTAAGTGCAGGAGGACCATTAACTAATTAATTCACCCAATTAATCACTCACTAGCTACATACAATGGCTGTGCAAGCTATGGGCTTCATCCTGGCACAAGCTGAGTGTGCAGCTCCCATCCTGTTCCTCTCTCCAGCAATGTTGCCTGTCCAGGGCTTCTGGGCTCCCTCCAGCTTGGCTCTGGTGGCCCAGGACCAGACAACTGGAAAAGAGATTTTTTGGGGCTGAGAATTGGTTTGTGTCTGGAATTAATGAGATTTTCAAATGTTTCCTCACCTCTTTTCCCTAATTTGTGAACTAGGAATATAAATGAATATCATAATAATAAGCAAAGAAAAGAAATAATAAGCTAGTATAATATATAAAGTTATTTAAATATAAATGTTTTTCAGAGCTGGGAATATAAAATACTATAAACTAACTTTAGGACATAAAATGAAGTTGTCTCAGGAATGGGATTCTTTAATTGTGAAGTGCTTTGTAACTGCTGCAATTATTCCATCATAAAACTCTTCCCAGGAGGAAAGATGTTTTTAAGGGTCCTAAAGAATAACAGCTGGTCTGGGGAATTTTATGTTCAACAAGGGTCATATTTCCTTGCTGTGGATTCTTTTAGGAGAAAAGGTTAAAATCCTGCTTTGGTGTAATACCCAAGAGGCAGCCTAGGAGTACCTGGGTGCTGGAAGGTCAAGTACAGTCTCAGCTATTTAAGGTGATTTTATATTTTCCTATAATAAAATGCAGTTTAAAATACTTTCATGACCTTTTTTTTTGCTCATTGTTATGAGTCACTGTTGTACTAAATCTGCACTTTTTTCAGAACTAATCATGGCTTACCCATTTGGCATATTTTCTCAGAACAGTTAAGTAAATTATCTCCCATTTTAGGTCTGTGTCAAGCAAACTTAAACATTGTACAGCAGCAAAGGTATTCAGTGCAATGGAAATTACCAAAAAATGGCACAAATGCCATAACCTCACCCCATGCCAGGTTTTATCCCATCCATCCTGTGAAGCAATTGATCAAAGATAATAAATTTTAGGGAAAGCCTGGTTTTAAAATTGAGTGTTTAGAGCCAGAAGTGAGTCTGTGACATCATGCCTTGCACAGGAAGGAGCATATGGAATGTTTACAGTGGGGCCATCTGCGAGCAGAGCCACGTTGGAGAAGATCCTGGTTCCAGAGCTGAGGATCACAAAGAAGCCAAACACTTTTCTACTCCAGGAAGGGCAGAGCTGCAGGTGAGGCAGAATTTGGGAGGCTGAGTGGCCAAACTGCAGGTCCTGCTGCTCACATCGCTGATTTCCCCTCAGTCATTTTAATCCTTCTGTTTGCACTTCTGAAACGCTGGTTTCCTTAGATTTCCTCGGCAATTCCATCCTGTGCATGTGTCTTGTCTGAGCAGCTGTGGCTGTCCCAGCCCTGGCAGTGCCCCAGGCTGGGGTGGATGGAGCTTGGAGCAATCTGGGCCGGTGGAAGGTGTCCCTGCCCATGACAGGGGGTAGGAGGATGCTCTTTAAGGTCCCTTCCAACTCAAACCATCCCAGGATTTTATGAAGTACTGAGGTCAAACCCACAGACTACTTGTGCAGGAAGGATCTGGAAACCAAACAAGTTTAGTTCTGACTTTTCTTGTGTTTAGTGACATGAGAACTGGATCATCAGGATAGTAATGTTTGCCACCAAGTCAATGGGACCTTTCCACGGGCTGACAGGACCTCATGTTGCACCAGGGGAGGGTCAGGCTGTATATTAATAAAAATTTCTTCATGGAAGGGGTTCTTAAATCATTGCAATGGACTACCCAGAGCAGTGGTGGAATCACACAGCCATGGACTATGCTGGGTTGGAAGGGGCCCATCAGGATCATCAAATCCATCTCCTGGCCCTGCACAGACATCCCAACAATCCAACCCTGCTCCTGAGAGCACTGTCCAAGTGCTCCTGGACCTCAGTCCCCATCCTTGGAGGGATTTAGCAGCCGTGTAGATGTGGCACTTGGGGACACGGGTCCTGGGCTTGGCAGTGCTGAGGTCTCTCGGTGGCCTTAGTGAGCTTTTCCAACCAAAACAATTCCCTGATTTTACCATTCTTTGATTCTAAGTTTCCACGGTTTGACGCCCTCCGCCGGGAGTGTGTGGCAGGAAGGTGGCCGAGGCGACGGTGGCCGTGTCCTCTCGGTGTCACCGCGGGGCAGAGCACGGCGGCGGTGCCGGTGTGCGGATCCTCCGAGCCGGGGCTGCGGGGATACCGGGGGTACCGGGAATACCGATTGTGCGGGGGTACCGGGTGTGCGGGGGTACCGGGTGTGCCGGGGGTACCGGGAATACCGATTGTGCGGGGGTACCGGGTGTGCTGGGGGAGTCAGTGGTGCCGGGGATACATGGGGTGCGGTGGTACCGGGTGTGCGGGAGATCCCGGGGGTGCCAGTGGCGTCGGGAGTACCGGGGATGCAGTGGTACCGGGGATGCTGGAGGTACCGGGCGTGCTGGGGTCCCTGCAGTCCCAGCGGTACCGTGGGTACCGGGTGTGCCGGGGGTCCCGGGGGTCTCAGGGGTGCGGAGGTCCCTGCGGTCCCAGCAGTGGGGGGGATACCGGGTGTGCCAGTGGTGCCGGGAATCCCGGCTGTGCGGGGGTCCCGGGGTCCTGGCGGTGCCGGAGGTACCGGGGGTACCAGGGGTCCCCGTGGCGGTACCGGGGGTACCGGGAATGCGGGGGTCCCTGCGGTGCTGGGGGTACCAGGTGTGCCGGGGATCCCGGGTGTGCGGGGCTACCGGCGGTGGGGGATTCCCGGTTGTGCTGGGGGTCCCGGGTGTGCCAGCGGTGCTGGGGGTCCCAGTGTGCGGGTATCTCGGAGGTTCCGGGGTCCCGGTGGCGGTACCAGGGGTCCCGGCTGTGCCGGGGTCCCGGTGTGCGGGGGTCTCGGGGGTTCCGGGGTCCCGGTGGCGGTACCAGGGGTCCCGGCTGTGCCGGGGTCCCGGTGTGCGGGTGTCTCGGAGGTTCCGGGGTCCCGGTGGCGGTACCAGGGGTCCCGGCTGTGCCGGGGTCCCGGTGTGCGGGTGTCTCGGAGGTCTCGGCCCCGGGCTCCCGGCGGCGGGCCCGGCGGCGGGCGCGGCCCCCTCACGGCGTTGCCATGGCGGCCGCGCTGCGCTCCGCGGGGGCGGGCGGGGGGCGGGCGCGGGGCGGGGCGGCCCCTTCAGCACCAGCGCGGCCGCGGACAGCGGCGGCCCCGGCACCGCGCGGGGCGGCTGCACCGGGAGCTCCCGCACGCCGCACGGAGCGGCCCCGCAGCCGCTCGGTGACCGTCCCCGCACGGCGGGCGAGTGTCCCCGCTCGGTGAGCGAGTGTCCGCCGCAGCCGCACGGAGCGCGTCCCCGCAGCCGCTCGGTGAGGGACCGGCCGCCGCCGCCCGGTGCCCGGTGCCCGGTGTCCCCGCACGTTCGGTGAGTGTCCCCGCAGCGCCCAGCCCGCAGCGCCGCCGGGTCGCGGGTGCCCGCGGGGTCGGGCCGGGCGGGGCCGTTGCGGGAGCGGTTGGGCTCGGTTAAAAAACTTGGAGAAAGCCCGGAGCGCTCGGCTCGGCTCGGGCCTTTGGCTTGTCTCTCCGTAAGGCGTTTTCCTTGGAAACTTTGGAGGTGAACTTGTGTAGAGGGCGGCTGTGTGTGTGTCTGGCTGCACGTGAGCTCCGTCTCACTACGGGCGCTGCTTTGCACGAATCCCAAAAGCTCCCTGGATTTGGGCAAGCCCTGCCTCGCCACATCCGTAGTAGCGGTAGTAGGAGCGTGGCATCCCTTACTCGCTGTTGGAAGCTCTGTCATCCCGCTTAGACGGTGACAGCCCTGGCAGCGGAGGCCTTTTCTGTGTATCCTGCAAGGACCATCGGTGTTTTGGGGGAGGTCACAGCCTGGAGGTGACGGGGACAGTGAAGTGACAGTGACAGCAAGCTGCGGTTCTGTGCCCTAAACTATTCGGAAGTGCCTGCGTGCAAAGCAAAACTGCTTTCCAGCAACTCGGGGCTGGAATTCTGTGTCTTCCCAGCTAGGAATCGCTCTCCTGTGCTCCCTACCTAGTGCCACAGGCGTCTCTGATACATCTTTGAGCCGCTGCAAATCTGTAATAGCATTAATTGTTGCCTCGGAAAGAGGAGGGTGGGCTCTGCAGGCTCCCACGTTGTGTTCCGTGTGCTGCCTTAAGAGTAACAGCAGCCTGTTCGCGGCTCCCAGGAAAAGCAGCCAGGTGGGAATGAATGGGGATGTGCCGAATTCTCCGCTAAAGGCCGAGGGATGAATAATAAATGACAGTGACTCCGGAGCAGGGACTCTCCCACGCTTCGTGCTCCTGACTTCTCCTAAAGCCTCAGAGGCAGATGTGATGTGTCTGTCCCATTGAGAAATGTTAAAAACAATCCTTGTGCCCTTTCATCCTCCGTGTGCTGTGCCTACAGCATCCAGGACTCGGGAATATGGGCTTGATGTGTGGAGGGAGAATAGCTGTCTGCATTATACCTTCAATTCCTTATGTCATCCCTCTGGCATTCCCACAGCTTAATTCAAAGGGAGCACTAATAATTCCTTTAATTTGCAGTGCTGCAGACCTTTGACCTCAGGGCAGTGCTGCCTGCACCCTGCCCAGCTGTGCATCCCAGGCATAACTTTACAGTAAAATTAGTTTTGTTGCCTCATTAGGCACCAGACACACAGGGCTGTGTAAGGATTGTGTGCTCTGGAATGATTCAGGCACCACAGAGAGACACGTTGACCCCTGTGAGCAAAAGCCTGACCCTAAATTCCTGCCCTGCAGATCAGGGGTTTGAGCTCCTGCTCAAGCTCAGGACTAACTGCTGACACAGTAGAGTCCCATAATTTATGAATCGACCGTAAATCTGGGAGGCAGGAGTAGACCAAGTTCCTTGAAAGAACACATTGAGACTGAGTTATTTTGGAGAGTCAATTAAGCAGCATTTAGGCTGGCAGTGGAAATTAATTCATTAATTAACAGTACTTGAAGGAATTTAATTCTATCCATGTTTCAAGACACTCCTTATCCAGAGTGGTTTCTTGGTTCTGGGCTGTGATGATCAGACTGCAGGAGGGGTTTGGGCTGGGTCACTCAGGCTTGGCCACAGCAGGGGGGAAATCTTGGTACCTTTTGCTCTGCTTTGCTTCTCATTCATGTTGAGAAGCCCTTGGTGGGTTGTCCTGAGGTTGTTGACTGTGTTTGTTGAGTTCTCAGTACCTTGATGGTCTCTGCATATGGGGATAGACTTTTTTTAGTGGATTTAACACATAGTTATGTCTTCCATGTCATATATCTCATGTATCTGTGTTTAACACACTGGTTTTAATAGATGAAAGCCAACTAGCAGTTAGAGGATTTGGAGGCAAATTCCAAGTCAAATTTCACCATCAAAGGATGGGTAACATGGAGTGAGGGGTGATGGAAGTGAATTCAAGGTTTGTCTTACAGGACTCAGATGCTCAGCCATGAACAGACCAGACCAATTCTGCTCCCATGTACACCAGAGCAATTCCTGCTGAGTTGAATTGTCATTCAGTCAATTCCTTTATCAGGAACTGTAGTGGTGGGATGGAGAGTAATAATTTCAAATTGAAAGATGGGGAGATTTTGCTTCAATATAAGGAAGGAATTGTTTCCTGTGAGGGTGGGGAGGTGCTGGCACAGGTGCCAGAGAAGCTGTGGCTGCCCCTGGCAGTGTCCCAGGCCAGGTTGGACAGGGCTTGGAGCAACCTGGGCTAGTGGAAGGTGTCCCTGCCCATGGCAGGGTGTGGAACTGGATGGGATTAAAGGTCCCTCCCAACCCAAACCATTCCATGATTCTCTGAATTTATGCCATTTGGATTCAGACATTAAAAAAATAGAAATATTTTGCAAATTGCAGTCTGGCTTTTTGCCTTTGCCACCACGATCTTCATGTAAAAATAATTATTCAAAGCATCAGCAGAGAATGTAAGATACCCCAGGGAATCAGCAATGTGCCATTGTCTATGGCCCTGCTGAGTTAGTGTGGTACAGCAAGGGAGATCCCAGCTGCAAAACTTGAGCATAATATTGAGCATGATTCCTTCATCTTGCAGAATTACTCACAGGTAAACCATCATTTCAGTTCTTTTCTAGAAAAAGTTGTCTTAGAAGCTCTAAAAACTGTTTCTTTCACCGTGTATCACCAAAAGGAGAGTTTTCCTCCATGAAATGCCACAAACAGGTACAGCAGATGTGGATTTATGTCCACATCAGCTGATTTTCTTCTCCATTACCCTTTCTGCTGGAGCTTTGCTTATCCAGCAGGTCCTGTCACCCTGACATCCCATGTCAGGTTGGATGTTTTTGCACATTTGGTGAAAGCTTGACTCAGTCTTCCTGCCCAGCTTGGTGTCGTCAGGTGCATGATGGTCATTATGAATTATTGATAGTGATGGAAAAGTCACGAATGCACAGCTGTGCTGCAGGGCCTGGGCCTTTTCCTTGGCTTTAATCATCACTTTATCTCCTCTCTGCCTTTTAGTAATAATGTCAACAGAGATTTTGTGCTGCCTTCACCACAAAAGAGGAGCAGTTCCCTGCTCTGCTGCTGCAGCCAGAATCCTTTTTCCTCTTGTAGTTTGACCAGAGTTCTGCAGATTTTTCTGTTTTTTTAGAGCTGTAAACTCTAAAAAACATTTCACTTAGCAAAAAACTATTTTCTGTGGGAATCTTGGCTGTTACTGGTTTAAAATTAAACATAAACTCTGTGCAGCAAATACTTTGAAGGTAATGAATAATTCATTTATTTTTCCCCACTTTAACAGTGCAACTCGTAAAATTGGGAAAATGGCATTAAAAAGAAATCCCCTGGCTGTGTTTTGTATTCAGAGAGCAACTTTCTAATACAAGTATGGAAATTAATTCATAAAAAATCTGAATTCTATATGAACATTGTAAACACAAATAGCAACATAATTAAATAGTGGAAGATACAGTAATTTTTGAGTAACCTGTGAGACACAGTCCCATGGAGGTGCCAGCCCAGCCTGCTCCAGGATACAGAAGTTTTCCCAATTCAGTTTAAACTCCCCCCTTGCTGTAGCAATCAGGAAGATCCTTAATTTGGAGGGATTCTAAACTGCTTCACAAATCAATCTGGAGCTTGGGCCTGGAGCTCACAACCTCTGCCATGGGATGAAAATACTCCTGGAGTGGAATAGAATAATTGCTCAACAGAAACACTTTTCTAACCTGTGCAGGGTGGAGCAGGGCTGATACAGAGATGCCTTCAGGGTGCATTTCTTTCATCTTTTGGTCTCTTCCCAACAAAACTCCAAATCCACTCTGGATGAACCATCAAAACCCAACCTTGGTACCCCAATGGCTCAGCCCTGATTTAGGGGGAAACCCCCACACTGCATTGACTGAAGGAGCTGAATGCAGCTCCAGCAAGGGGTTCTGGAGTGTAATCAGGCAAAAAAGAGAAATCCATTCAGTGGATGTGGTTGTGCTGGAGCCCTCTCAAAACAGAAATGTGATCCTGGAGGATCCTCTCGTGGTTTAGTGAGCACAGCAGTTCTTGGGGATATCTGATGGTTGTCCTGTGGTGTAGCTGAGGAGAGGATGGTTCTGGAGAGTTCCTGAGGAGAGCCTTGACTTTGTGATGCCCTTTTAGCCCTGAAAGCAGCCCAGCTTTGGGGCTGCAGTGGCACATGGCATCACTCATCCCCCTTCCTCTGGCATTTGAAGAGGAGAGGTGATTATGAAGATAGTTAATAGATGGAAAAGAAGGATTGTTTCAGTTTTTACCTTGCCTGCTTTTGCTGCAGTTTAGTCATAATAATGAGAGTTTTTGATAAGTGAGCTGTGGATTGAGTCACTGGGATCTCGAGTGAGTAAATAGATTTTGGGATTAGTCTGAGGAGCTGAGCAGAGCAGTCAGGGGAAGCTGCAGCACAGACAGGGAGGAAGGAATCTCTGGGACCTTTGGCTCTTGTTCCTACCAGCTCAGGGCCCTGGGAGAGCTCATCAGGTATCTGAGCAATCTCCACATCCTCCACATACTTGAGGTCCACCTGGAAGGCTTGAGAGTCATTATTCCTCAGGCTGGGACCTCAAAAGAATGAGCAGCTGGGAAACTGTGGCACAGAGGGAAATCCAGGGCACAGAGCCCAAATCATCTCCCAGATCCTGTTGGATCTCCTCAGGCACAGAGACATCGGGGGGAAAAGGTTTGGGAATGGGTTTGTTGGCTCATGTTGCCACAATTGACATCCTGAATTCAGGAACAGGGAAATACTCTCTTTAAAATACAGGGTAATTGTTGACATCATCATTTTTATTTTTGTTTTTCCTTCAGCTGAAAAAAATCCTGGGAACCCTGAGTGTAGAGTGAGGAAATGATGCTTTTTCCTGTGGTGACTGAGCCAGTGAAAGGCAGCTGTTGGGAATAATGTCCCAGTAGGCAAAGCAGCTCATCAATCTCAGCTGCTGCTTCTATGAACATATTATATAATAATGCTTCTTCTTCTTCTAAAAAAAAAAAAAAAAAAAAAAAAAAAAGCTATAAAGGTCCCTCTCTTCTTCCCCTGAATATCACCAGGGGAAGCCATAAACTCTGCTTCAGTCTTAATCTGTTCTATCACAGTGATATATCCATTAATGGATATCATATATCCATTAAACCTTCCATCCTTGCACAGAAAGAAATTACAATATTTCAGTGTTCAAAAGAAGTTTGTATATTTTTTTCTTTTTTTTTTGCAAAGTGACTGATTTGTCTGACTTTTCCAGACTCCACATGCTGAGAGTCCTTTATCTGAGCAGCCCAGAACTCTTCCTTTGCCATCAAGGCCTAACTGGCTGCTCAGTGCCAGGCTCAGAGCAGAGCTCAGCCCTTGCCAGACTTAACCCTTTATTCCAGCTGCCAATGTGAGCATGGATTTGGGAGCAGGTCAGGAACATGCATTCAGCTAATTAGTGGCCCATCAGGAGTTGGAAAGCAAATGAAAGCTGCAGACAGGCCCTGGCACAACAGACAGGTCCTCACAGGGTGAGCAAAACAAGTGCTGTGCTTCTGGCAGCACTGAAATGGCATTTTCAGGGATAAAAATCTGTCTGCTGTAGCAGGGAGGAAAAATCCATTACCTTCCTAATAAAGGAATAGCACAGCCCATACCTCCTTGAGCTATAATTTCAGCTTTTCCTGCAGATTATGCAGATATTTACACTTAAATCATGCTTCAAATATTATCTTTGTTAGGAACTATTTATAATTTGAGCATGAAAGCTGAGATTGTGGAACACAGCCCAACAATGAATAAATTCCTGCAAATTTCAAACCATAGAGTGGACATGCCCTGCTTGGGACAGTCAGGGAACTTGAGTGGGTTCTGTAAGCTTTGCAGGAAAGCCTGAGAATACTGTCAGAACATGCTTGAAATGAGAAAAAAATAACAGTGAGTGCCTTTTTGATAGCAGGTGAATATTTACAGAAATATTTCCAGCACAGCCAGTTCATGAACATGGAAATTCCAGCAACAGGATTCAGGGCTTACTGTAAATGAACCTTGTGCCTGTCAGCTGCACACTCTGATAGAAAGAATCTAAAGCCACTACACAATGCATAATATTTCATTCTGCTGAGTTATTTATTCATTCTAAATTTTATATGATTCTACTACATCCCTGCTAATTTGCATGCCTATTATTAATATTAAATTCCCACTCAAAATCCCCTAGGGAAAATGGCAATTTTTTTAATATCCTCACAGAGGATTAAGCATGACCTGAAACCCAGAGTCTTCATAAACCCTTTTCCCACTGCTTTCACCTCACCATTCCCAACTTTCAAGTCTGTTGTTACACCTGCAGCACTGCCAGGCTGTAATGCATCATTCATTATGTCCAGCAGGTGACTGGTAGTTACCATTGATCTCCAAATGAATGTGATTGTTTGTTGGCTTTTATTTCCTGCAGCTTTCCCGGGGAGCTTCGTGTTTCTGTCAGAGACAAGATGACAATTCATATTTCTGCCAAATGATCCAGTGACTCATCCTATTAACTCTGCTGGAATACATGCTTCCAGTCGTCCTGCCACGGTGAGTCCATGGGATTTTGCATCCTTGCTGGGAATATTATTCAGGATTTAGTCCATAAGCATGTGTTTGGTAGTACAGCTAAGCTTTTCCTAAAGCAGGAACCTCCCAGGGATGGCCACAGCCCCAAATGTTCCATATGGCAAATATTTTTTAAAAGTTATTGAAGATTTTGGAGCAGTTGAGGCACTGCTGGCCTTGTGTTTTTTAAAGGGTGTTGTTGGTTTGGACTGGAGGCCCTGTGAGAAGGGCCCTTGAGTTGTAGGAAGTGATATCAAGTCATAATAAATTGAAAATGTTGCCCTGTGAGGGGATTCCCATCTGGCTATAAATGAGTTTACCATGAGTCATGATGGAAAAATGGGACATCCAAAAAATCCCAAATACCCAGCATGACAGAATATGGATTATGATTTCACACTGGGTGCCCAAATTAAACTCCTCACTTTGTGCCTCCTGAGAACCCCCAGCTCATCAAGCCAATATCCTGGAACATTCCAGTAGAAGCAGAATCCCAGGATGGTTTGGGTTGGAAGGGTCCTTAAATCCTGTACCATTCCATCCTTTCCACTATCCCAGGCTGCTCCAAACCCCATCCAACCTGGCCTTGGACACTTCCAGGGACCCAGGGGCAGCCACAGCTTCTCTGGGCACCCTGTGCCAGGACCTCCCCACCCCAAAAGGAAAGAATTTCTTCCCAATATCCCATTTTACCCTGCTCTCTTTCCCTTAAAACCATTATCCACATTCCTTGGGTTGGGTGGAAAAAGTAGGACACATTTTTGTGGATCAGATCTCATTTTGTGTTTCCTTTTTGTGCCCTTTTGAGGTGCCATTCTATGGCACAGCCCAAGCCCACAGCTTTGCAGTGCATTTTGCCCACCTAGCAGCCTCCTCTGCCAGGGAAGAGCTGAGCTATCATTTGTTAATCCAGGGAAACTCGATGGTAACTGGACTGAAAACTGATGGCAATTCATGCGTTATCTCTTGATAAAAGGATAAATAAACACTGCCTCCACTGCCTGCATTAACATTAATGGAAGGAAAAACTCATGGAAAACACTGTCCAACCAGTTTAAATATGTCTCCATTTAGGCTCCCCAGATGCTTTACTGCTTCTCCTTGTCTCATCTGGGTTTAAATTACGACTGGAAGTCCTTCCACGTTTGACATTCCTGCCTCTGGAGCTTATGCCAGCTGCAGTCCTGAAGTAAGTGAGCAAAATACTTCCAAATGTCCAGCTTAATAGAGAAATGGATCTTTGAATGAAAATAAAGCTTTAGCAGGAGGTCATGGAAATTGCTAGTGATGTATATAATGTGTGAGCAGGAAAGCCAGTGCAGGGATGAGAGGAATGGCAGAGTTTATGTGGGTGTTTCTGAAGTGATCCCCCAAACAAGGCCACCACAGCAGCTCCAAGATATTTTGCTACATCTGTTTTTTAACCTCTTCTGCCAGGGGACAAGGGACAGGATAAGGGGAAACAGCCTCAAGCCATTCCAGGGGAGGTGCAGGCTGGACAGCAGCAGGAATTTCTCCATGGAAAGGGTGGCCAGGCATTGGAAGGGGCTGCCCAGGACTCCCCATCCCTGGAGGTGTCCAAGGAGGGACTGGAGGTGGCACTCAGTGCTCTGGGATGGTGACAAGGTGGGGATCAGGCACAGCTTGGACTCAATGGTCTTGGAGATCTTTCCAACCTCACTCAATCTGGAATTCTGTGAAAGGTCCCTGCACAACCAAATTCAAGTGCAAAGTAAAAAGAATTGGAACATTTGAGTATTCCCAGCCTTCATTGTAAACAGAAAAACATGGGAGCAGATAGAAGCAAAGGGAAGAGGATGGAGCTGCCACAGCTGCACAAAAACTATTTCAGCTGTATCCTGCCTGAAAATGCCAGCACATGGCAAACCCTTTGAAAGCACACTGAATCAACATTATGGAATATATAAAAAGAGAATCTAAACAGTTTATCAGTAAAATATGAGCTAAATTTGATGAGACTGTTCTCTAGACTGTTTCTATGAAAGTTGTGGGGAACATGAACAGCTGTCATTAGCATGGCAGATTTGCTTCATTCAGATGTAAAGCCAGATCTGCTTGGGATTTTTTTTTGATGAAGCTCATGCACAGTGGAGTGCTAAGAGGTGCTTAATGAAACATTTTAGCATCATTGTAAGCCCAAACTCAGAGTTGCTTGCTCCAAAAGGAAAATTAGAGCCTCTAATTTCAATGGAAAATAAATGATAAAATGTAACAGTGTTATGTTTAATGATCCAACAGTATCCAAATATTTTTCCACATTGTGGCTGCTTTATCAGGTGAAGGTGACCACTCAAGGACAAGCTGGAAGTTGAGTCAGGGAAATATTTTTCTAACCTTATAATAAGGATGATTTATCAAAAAACTTGTCTGGGTCTGATCCATCTTATTCTGTGCTTCTCTAGCAGGTGTATATAAAAGAATTCATCCTGAAAACTGCTTTTCCTCATCCTGTTTTGGGGCAGAGATCTTAATTCAGATGGGATTCTGGGTCTATTGCAGTTTATGGTAACATTTTAAATCCATAAACAAAAAAAAACTTCAGAAACATCACTAGGAGAGAATCTCAGTAAATTAAAATATTGATGAAGTGTGGAAAGCTTCATCCACGTGCAGGGAGTTTCCTTCCTTCCTTTCATCCCAGGATCTCTTGTTTTACAAAACACTTTGACTAATTAGAGCCTCAGTGTTGCTGCTGATGTATTGTAACTGAGGTTAATTGCATTAATAATAACTCCTGGCATTAACCTGAGCACCTCAGTAAATAAATTTGCCCCTGCTTTGGGAAATCAGGTTACTAATGACTATAAAAGTGCCTGGAAATTGTTTTTGTTGCCAGGCAAGATTGAAGAAAAAAACAAGATAAAATCCTGCTAGGAGAGTGCAGGGTTAAAGCATTGGGTTGCAAACTGGTAGCAAATTAGTAAATAATAAAAAATATGTCTACTAATATTTGTTTAGGCTTAACTGTAAATTGATTATATTTTTAAAAACTGAATTCCTGGGGTATTTTCCTAGTACATTTTGCTCACTTATCAGAGTTGAAGGAGTTCTGAAGCACAGAATTCTTTAATATTTATCATAAAACATTAAAGGTGAGACTGAACTCCCAAAGCTTCCCTAGATTCTCCAGGAATCACTTCAGAGAAATGACATTTTGAGGGACACTTCTTCAACACAAAAGAGAGATTTACTGCCATTACCTTCTCCTTTCAGTTTCAAACCTCAGTATATTGCAATAAATCTGAAATACCTAAAAACATGTAGCAATAAAGGAAGGATTTCTAGTGTTATTTAGTGATACTTCCATCTTCTGACTTTCCAAGTGTTTGAAGAGGGTCCCTCTGCTAAAAGGGGATTGAATTTCAACATTCCCTTCTCTACTCCCCTTTTTTTTTTTTTTTTTTTTCACATCACAGCATCAGCCTCAGAAAGGTCAAAGTTTTGCAATATCAAACAAATGCCATAATAAAAAAACTACTGTTTAGACAACAATTCTGACCATTTTAAGTTTGCTAGGGGATCACTTGGGCTGATAATTTCACCACAATCTGACATAGACAAAACTGGACTTGATGATCTTGGAAGTCTTTTCTAACCTTAATTCTGTGATTCTAAGAATGACTCAGGTGACAGAATGGCAGCAAAAACATTTGAACAAAACTTGTCCTTCCAACCTGCCTCCACCCAAGGTTGTCCCACTTCCAGAATTGGCAGCAGCTCTCTGAAAAAGCTGGATTTTAGGATAGATGTGTCATAAAGGCTCTGAAGGATGCATTGCTGTAGTTTTAAAGGAATAAACATGGAATTCTCATGAATATTTAGTGGTGAGATCATTAACATGTAAAATTAGCAGTGCTGAGGAGGGCAGTTTCTCTCCTTTTCAGTTCAAATGTTGTGTCCTCTTAATGCCTGCAGGAAAAACGTGGATATTTCTGAATACACCTGGAAACACACCTGTGTGTGGAATTATGTGTGGAATTATACACTGTGTCCATGGAGCTATGTGGTTGTGCCAGATCTATGGGAATAATTCCAAGACTTTCATGCTGTCAATTCCCAACTTCAGTCCTGCTCCACTCAACTTTTAAAACATTCCTTCAACTTCAAACATCTGGCTAGTCCCATTCTTTGTCACGAGGCCAGGAAGGTGCTTGGAATTGCATATGCTCCTGATCAGCTTAATGGCAGCTGAAATTCCAGCAGAAATATGTGAAATAAAACTCTGCCATATTCCCAAGCCATTTGACAGCTCACAAGTTGCTTGGAATTACTAAAATATTTCAGAATATAGAATCTGAAGGCGAGGGAAGGGGAATGTATGACAACGTACATATGGAGTCACCATTGGTTAAGAAACAACAGTGGGGACTTTTCAGTAGTGTTGTTACTTAGTATGATTTTACTTTATTTTTATTCTTGAGCTTTGGCTGAAAGAATATGTTTGAGCCATCTGGCTGCAGAAACACTCGGGGGTGTTTGGGAAGAAGGTTCTGGGTGCTGGCAGATTCCCAAAGGCTCTTCTTCCACCCAGCTGGTGCCTCACTGAGCCTCTTTAGATCCCACCTGAGTGTCTCATCTCCTTGCTAAATGAAGTCCAGATATCATTTTAAACTGAGAAATTCCCAAAGCTGAGCTATACCCCATGTACTATGTAGGTGCTTCTTTACAGGCTTTCTTGAGCTCCTTTTTCCACAAGGCTGGAAGAGGTTTTCTCACCAGAGCTGCAAATCACAACTTGCAGCATTGATGCATTAATATAAAACATGGTTTATGGCTTAGAAGGGAAGCATTTTCCTCAGAAACATCATGGAAACAGCTTGACAATCATCCAGTCCTTAAACCACAAGTGACATTAAAGGATGCATATGTTTAGATGATCCACAGAGACCAAAGTTCATCCAGGGCATATGGCTGGATAAACAGGGAGCAGGTTGCAACATTCCTGGTTTTCACAAAAAACTTCCTGGTCTTTAAGGACTTTTAAGTATTCAAGTCACTGAAGGTCAAAGGGAAATGTCTAGGCAGGACAGAAAGAACAAATTTGTTCATTTTGCTCATTTTAGCTCTTCATGGTGAAATTTGTTTGGAGTTCCATTAGAAGTATTTTGTGTTATTAACCTTTGAGTAGTTGTTAAATTGGGCCTATATTTTTCTACATTTACTTTGAGTCATGGGTTGTACTATAACGTGATGGCTTCTCAGCAGGATTAAAACCTAAGTGCATTAAAATTCAATTAAAATCCTGCCACAAGTGCAGTGGTTGACTCAGACCCTTAACTGGGGTTGTGTCTCTAAAATGAACAGCTCTGTCACTACACCGGGGGAGGAAGTTTGGTACAACCAAGTGAAATGTCCTCTCTATTATTCCAGGAAGTTCTAACATTTGTCTCTAAATCCCCTTTTAGCCAACTGATATCACAATGACCGAGGACTTGGATCACAGATTCAGTTATCTCACGTGGGATCAGATTAAAATCCTGGATCAGGTTTTAACTGAGGCAATACCTATTCATGGGAGAGGAAATTTTCCAACCCTGGAGGTAAAGCCGAAGGATATAATCCACATGGTGAAGGAGCAGCTGATTGAGAAGCAGATCCACGTCAGGGACATCCGCCTGAACGGTTCCACTGCCAGTCACATCCTGGTGAAGCACAATGGCACCAGTTACAAGGACCTGGACATCATTTTTGGAGTGGAGCTACCCAGCGAGTTCGAGTTCCAGGTCGTTAAGGAAGCGGTTCTCAACTGCCTGTTGGACTTCTTGCCAAAATGTGTCAACAAGCAAAAAATCACGGCTCAGACCATGAAAGACGCCTACGTGCAGAAGATGGTCAAAGTCTCCACCGACCACGACCGCTGGAGCCTCATCTCGCTGTCCAACAACAGCGGCAAGAACGTGGAGCTGAAGTTCGTCAGCTCGCTGCGGCGGCAGTTCGAGTTCAGCGTGGACTCCTTCCAGATCATCCTGGACTCCATCCTGGCCGTGTACACGGCCCCGCAGGTGTCCCTGGTGCAGGAGTGTCACCCCCCCGTCATCGCCGAGAGCATGTTCGGGGATTTCAGCCAGGCCATGGAGCACCTGCGCTACAAGCTGATCTCCACGCGCAACCCCGAGGAGATCCGGGGCGGCGGCTTGCTCAAGTACAGCAACCTCCTGGTGCGCGACTTTAAGCCGGCGGACGAGGCTGAAATTAAATCTCTGGAACGCTACATGTGCTCCAGGTTCTTCATTGATTTTCCCGACGTTGCCGAGCAGCAGAGGAAAATCGAGTCCTACCTGCGCAACCACTTCATCGGGGAGGAGAAGAGCAAGTACGACTACCTGATGACGCTGCGCGGGGTGGTGAACAAGAGCACCGTGTGCCTCATGGGGCACGAGCGAAGGCAGACCCTCAACATGATCACAATCCTGGCTCTGAAAGTGCTGGGGGAGCAAAACATCATCCCCAACGCGGCCAATGTCACGTGCTACTATCAGCCTGCTCCCTATATCAGTGACAGAAACTTCAGCAACTACTACATTGCTCATGGACAACCCCCTGTGTTCTACCAGCCTTACCCTTTCCACATACAGCTACAGAGCGGGATGGTGTAGGAACACTCCGACCTCCAAGCACTCACCACTCCTCTCTTTCCAGTTCTCTCCTTGATAAAGGCCTCATTAAAGCGAGTTTTATCAGCACTTTTGAGTTAAGGACATATTTTTGTGCAAGTTGCCAAAGTTGTTTGGTTGATCGATGTCTAAGTCACCGTTAAGCAGGTGAAATAAGTGAAGCGTCTGTCATTCGTGAAGTGTTTATACCTTGATGTGTGTTTGGGCTGTATTTTTCTGCAATGAAAAGAGAAGGTTATAAATTATTCTAATTTTATAAAAATGAAGTGCACTAAGTTCTGGGTTCTTAAAAAAAAAAAAATAATAATTCTTGAGCAAAATGTAAATGGTGTCAATGAAAACCGAAGCCAATGAAATACCTCTCTGTAGAAATGCCTGATGTTAGAAAGGACAGTGCTCTGAGTGCATCAAAATCAATCATCCCTTTGGTTTTTTCCATGCTGTTCCAGCAAACATTTATTTGCAGCACCTTTGAAAATACACATTGATGGGTTATCTCTTGGTGGTGTGAGCTCTGCTGCTCGTTCCTCAGGTCAGGCAGAGACTCAGGGTCACTCCCCTGCCCAGAGTCTGTACTGGTGAGAAGGAAATGCCCCTACCAAGAGCAGACTCAGCATTTTGTGTATCCAAAATTTCCACTGATCCCAGTGAAAGATTTGGCTGCTCGAGTCAGGCAGAGTCAGAGCCCTGGACCTGCCTCACAGATAACAAAAGCTGTAAGAGGTACAACTATTCTGATTAAATTGGTCTTGAAAACTGAGGCAAGAGAATGAAGAAGGAGGTGAAAATTGAGCAGAACGGGCTCACTTTCTATTGCTAATTTGTTATTGATCAGAGCTGCTTTAATGCACAACAAACAGAGTCAGGAAAAAACTCCAAAAGCCCAGGACTGTGCTATTTTTAGGTGAATTAAAACAAATCCTTGGCAGTGGCATTTGAAAAACTATTTTTTACTGGTAAAGTCCTGTCTGTGTTTAGATACCTGCACACATCCACCAGTAGCAAACGAGGATTTATGATCAGGAAGCAAAACATGAGTTACATATTTGTGTGTGTGTGAGTGTTTACCAAAGATAAGTTTTAAACATGTCACATAAGTGCCTCCCTGTGCCAGTTGCTCCATGAAATGTTGGAAATGGTGCCAGAGAGCTCCTGAATTATGGAAACATGGAAAGGGAAACACACCCTGGGGTTGCAGAGTTGTTTGAAGCAGTGATGGGCAGAGGTTTGGGACAGTTGGATCTAAGGTGGTGTCACCAGAACCAAACATGGGAAAAGGAATATGGAAGCAGAAGGAGGAAAAGGAGGTTGGGAAGGGGTGTGGGTGTAAAATGGGAACAGCCAACTGGAAATGCAAGCTGCAGAGTTTCTTCTTTGTGTGTTGCCATGTTGTCCCTGTCACTGTTCATCCCCATCTCCTGCTGCTCCAGATCTGCATTGCATCCATTTACAACAGGTGTCAGGCCTTGGGAATTTCTTCTACTTGGGCACAGGAGTTTGATTCATTTTATGGAGAAATGTGGTCTATAAATGTGCTGTTTTAAATCAAACATTTCTAAATTTTCTAAGGTCTATGAAGTCTGATTGCCAGTGAAATGTAGCTTCCCTTTCCCCCTTTCTATTCCTGTACATTTGAACAAAGAATTGTTCAAAGACCATCATCACTAGAGTCAACTTTTTTCCTGTAAAATACAGTGCAAAAATTGGTGTTTCTGCAACATAAGAAGGGTTTGCTGATGAAGCTGATTCATTTTGTGATGTCTTTCATGAATAGAGTACTGTTACTCTTGCTGATTTTTCAGGTATGTCCAATTTGGTGTCTGAAAGCACACTTTATTCCACTTCCACTTTCCATTGGTTAAACAATATTTAATAAAACCATCAATTCTAATTGCTCTGTGATCAGCTATGGTAACACCATATTTGCATGAAAGCACTTCTAGGGAATTCATTCATTCAAACCAGAGTGAGACATGGTGGATTCCTTTTCTTTCTGTTTTAATTGAACTGTCAGGATGACAAAGGGAACCTTCCCATTCAGTTTGGTGTTTGCCATGTTAAACAGCACTGTGAAATTCTGTAAGAGCCTTACGTGGGTCGTGTCCCTGCTGCTGCTTGGGATCTGCAGGGATGAGGAGCTGAGAGCTGGGCTGGGGAATCTGTGGGAACCAGGCATCCAAATGCCTTAAATTTCAGGAGGAATGGGGCTCCTAATCTCTTTAGATGTGTTGGAAAGTCTCAGTCCATCTGCACTGACCTGTGACCTTAATGTAGTGTTGCCACATTGATTTATTACTCCTCCACTCCTGGTTTCCATGGTTGCTGGGTGGAAAAATGGGTTGATCTTCCCAAGAACCAGGGAACAGATGAGGCAGGAAGGAGCATTTTCAGTGTGTCTTGCATGGCCAGTGATCCAATACCCAGAAAAATTCTTCTCTAAGGTGTTCTCTAACCAACAAGTAGAAACATGCATTGGGTAAAAGACTAAAATAATTTTTAAATCAAATATTGTGGAAGCATCAGGAGTGGTGAACTCGCTGTGGATTTGTATAAACCAGCCTGTGCACTTGTACAGAACTTTATTTAAATATATACTGAATTCTGTCACCTCTCTGTTGATCCAGATTGGGTAGGGAAGGGCTCAGCCAAAGTTCATGGAGCTGGTGGGAAGAATCCACCTGGCTGCAATGGGCTTGGAACCCCAGCAAAGAGGGAAGACTTAGGGGAGCACCTACAGGCAAAGGTACAAAGACATCAATATGCAAAAATCTCTCAGGTATAAATGAACCCTATAAATTTATGGAAAAAGGTCTTATATTTCTTACCTAGAGGTAGTTCAGTTCTGAAGGTTGAGGTTGTGATTTTGTATATGTAGGCATATATATATATAATTTATTTAGCCTTACATATATAAAATCTCATGTATCTACACCTATGGGGTAATTAACAAAACCTGATGGTTGTAATTATTTCCTTCCAGATGTTCTATTGATCCCTGGCAGCAGTAATTGACCTGGAGGGTTTTTTGGTTTTGTTTTTTTTTTGTTCAAGGTCATAATGACTCCTCTGTAAAGTAATATTAAAAGGGGATGATGTATTGACTGCTGCTTGCAAAACACTGATAGCAGTGTGTAGGATGAAATATTGGAACCTCTTCTCCAATTGATACTGATTTTATCATGTGCAGATCTAAATCTACAAAGAATTGAGAGTTTTCTCAGTGCCAGTCTCCTGAGCATCATGTTTGCATTATAATTATATCTCGTTGTTTCAATCTGTTCAATGATTATAACGCCTGGAAATTGTAATGCTGATTTTATTTAATC
Organism: Erithacus rubecula; assembly: GCF_903797595.1. Classification (NCBI taxonomy): domain Eukaryota; kingdom Metazoa; phylum Chordata; class Aves; order Passeriformes; family Muscicapidae; genus Erithacus; species Erithacus rubecula. The sequence goes on along the minus strand of NC_136667.1, from coordinate 4,636,091 downwards.
ACAAAACTTCTTAGGGTTTACAGCTTAAAGTAATCTAATGTTGTCAGGACCTAAGTGTTCCAGTTTCAAGTGCTTTCCTTAAAAAAATGTCCTTTGAATTTTGTGTTTTGTTGTAAAAGGTCTATTTGAAGCAAATACTTTATGGTAGTTCCTTTAAAATGTATTTTGTGAGCTTTATACTCGACACGTTACAGAGGTTTTTGCAATGGATGAAAGAAATGCAAATTGTCCTCAGTGGAGCTGTGGCCTCTGTGAGTTACCTGGAGCCTGAGGATCTGTGAGGGAATTTGGGTGGTGTTAGAGGAGTTACAGTGATAAATTGGGAATAAATTTGGAGTTATACAGGTGTGGGCTCAAGATGAGCTTCAGAAATACCTGGAGAAAGGAGAGCAGCGAGTTCAGTTTTGGTTTGATCCTTTTTCTGTTAAAAAAATCACATGGAAGGGCGTTCAGGACAAAGCTGTTGCAGATGAAATATTCCTCTTAATGTGCCATCTGAAGCTGTGGAAAAAATATTGTAATGCTACAAATGTGTAAGAATCCCACCAATTTGTAGGTCATTAGTCCACGGTGTTGACTGGTGCCTTTGGGTATTTGGGGGGTGATCATTAAAAGAACATTTTATTTAACCTCTGGTTTCCTGTAATCCCTTGATTCCTCCAGGTTTCTCCAGCAAGCCCAACTGGAGTGTGGTAACTGCAAGAGAGATGAAAATTTGGTTAAATATGTTTCCTCAGGTGGATAAAGCACAGGCTCAGGCTCAGCCTGGCAGACCCACAGGGAAGGTTCCAGAAGGGTTTCTCTGGATCTCCCATCCCTTGGAATGTGCTCCCTGTCACCAGGCTCATGTCAAACACATTTGAAGTGCCTGCATCTCTATATTTATTTAATCCAAACCTCACTGTCTGCTGGGTCAATAAAATTAATACTTAAGTGACAAAGGACTGGGCTTTACATCCCCATGAACCTGATCCCATCTTGATCCAGGATTTCTGGTGATGTTGGGCCAAGGTGGGAGAAGCTCCCAAAAATTTGTGGGGTTTTAGCTGGGCAACATAACCACACTCATCACAGTTCCACTTCTGGTTGTTCACTAGGATTTTCTGGGTTTGGGGGAGGTGGGGTTGGGATTTTTTAGGAAGTTTTTTTGTTTGTTTCATGCGCTGGGTTTTGCACTATTACTCATTAATTCAGAGTTTGTAAAGAGGACAAGACAATATTGCTCTTTCTCTGGGGGAGGTGTCAGAGCTGTTAAACCCCATGGACTCTCAGAGTCTGACAGAGGAGGGGCAGGGGAACATTCCAGAGGTTTTGACCCCATGTGAGAGCTTGGAAATTCCCAGTTGGCTCAAAATGATGCTCAGTGTTTTCCCTGTCTCCACTCAGCTCTTCCTTGGGCACTGGAGCCATCCCAGGCTCTGGGTGTGGGAGGACAGTGAGACCCCTGCACTCCAGAAAAACCTTTTTTCCTCCGTTTTATCCAGCATTGCTCAAAACAGGGTTTTTCCACCTTTTTTTCACTGTGTAATGGGCAAATTTTTGCAAAAAGCCCTCCATTATCTTAACCAGCAAGATAATAATTCATTCAATAATAATTTCTATTTTTTAAATACAGTTGGATTTTTAAGAGTTTTTTTCAATAAAATGGGAAGTGGGGAAGTGAGAAGGCAGCACATATAGGGGACTTTCCCATCCTTAAATATTCACCAGCTGCATTCCTGAGGAATTCAAAATCCCAGGAAATACATGAAGCTGAGAGAGCTACGTTGTGTTCTAGTCCCTGCCACCCCCATTTTTTCTGCTCCATCAATCCCCATCATTAAATACTATTTCATAGGCAAGTGATTTTCTTCTTCCCAGCTGCCTCCATATTCAGCTCCATTTCATCCTGAGCCATTGCAGAACCTGTGCCTCGGAAATCACAATTAGTTACCATGGAAAGCAATTCAAGACCGTAATAAATACACTCCAAGGCTGCTCACTCTGCCTAGGATTCCAAAATAAAAGTAAAAATAAGTCCTCTGGAGAACTGGATGCAGATCATGATGTTTATGGGCAGTGTGTGCTTGTACATGCCCAGGTTAATGTCATTAATTTCATTTTTATGTCTGGGTGATGGGAACAGCAAAGCCCTCCACAGCAGCCCCACTCCTTCCCAAGCCCACCCTCTGTCAGGAACCCCTTCTCCCCAACCTCTATTTCATTTTCCTATAAATATTCCCATCCTGTTGATAGGAGTTTGTTCACACTCCTCCTGGTTTGTTGCTGGGACAGACAGGGTCAGGATGCTGCCCACATGTTCCTGGATTTCTGCACACACAAATCCAGCAGCATTTTCACATGCCAGGGCTGGCTTTGCCCTCCCACTTGCCCCAAGGAGCAGCAGGAGGATGGCAATTCCCAGCTCGAGGGGATGTGACCCCTCAGTGCTCTCACCATCCATGCTAAACATTCCTTCCTCCAGCATTTTCTCAGCTCCTGACATTTTCCAGACAATGGGCTGGAATTGCAGCTCGTGGCTCTGTCTCAAGGATCTGAATGGATGTTGGAATAAATCCCTTTCTATTGTTCTGTTCCCAGGGAATGGCATTGCCCAAGCAAAGATCTGGATTCACCATCTGCCTTGAATGGCTGATTCACCCTCAGATCAGGAGAGAGAGCTGAGACCTTCCTGTGTTAAAGTACCCACAACTCATCACAACTCCTTAAAATTGATAAAACCCAAAATTCCATTCCAAACACTCAGCTGCAGAACATTGGGATCATTTATGTTGGGAAAGATCTGGAAATGTATCCAGTGAATGAATTTCTGGTCTCTTACTGCAAGAAAACAGTGTCACAAGTGTTCCCATCCAAGGTGTGATCCAGGCATGGTGCTGTGTTTCTTTAATTGAGACACAGCCCTGGGAACATTTAGGTGCTTTCCTGAACTGAAATGGGATTTTTTCCTCCATGGTTTCTAAGTCAGGTCACAACAAGAAAACAGGTTCTAGGACAAAAACTAAGGAAGATCTCTGGGAGAGAGTGGTTTAGGTAAAACCAATCTGTGCTTCTGTGAATGTACAAAACAAGGGGTGCTCAAAGCCAAGGAAGGAGATCCCAGCCTGGAGCTGCTCCCTTGGCCCAGGTTAGGCTGGATGATCTCAGCTTTGCCAGCCTGGGGGCAGAATGGCCCCTCTGGCCACGTCCAAAGCCTGGTGGCCACAAAGGATGCTGTGTCCTGCTCTGCCAGGACTGTGGCTCTATGGAAACACCTCTGGTCATTTGTGGCACTTCAGTCACCCTGGAAACAAAGTGGCTGCTGCCAGACGTGACTTTTACCACAGCTAATTATCTCATTAGTGTCAGGGCCACTGAACCAGATCCCTTCCCTGGGCTGGAGCTGCTGGTGTTTCCATGGGAATGACCGAGCTCCACACCTCAGAGGGGACTGGCCAAGATGTGACAGGAGCAGGGTGAGGTGTCACACATTCCCACCACTCCTCCCAGGGCAGGTTTGGTGCTAATCCCACTCCTGCATTGGCTAAAAAAAGACAATTTGGAGAGCAAGGAACTGCTGATGAATTCAGTCTGATTTATTGAAAAACATATCAGAAACATTTCTGGTGCCATGCCCGTGTGTGGGACTTCAGCTCCCACCTCAGGATCCACTGAAGCAAAAGAATTCATTCAATAAAAGATAATTACAAAAGAAAAAGAGCAAAGTGAAAGCTTTCCTCCCTCTTTCCCAGGGCTTCCTGATCAGCCCCAGCAATGCTGATCAGCACTTTAAGGTTTCAGAATGACTCAGAGGAGATTTTGGTGAGTGTCCAAACCATTCATTACCTGGCACAAGACACTGATTCCGTGGGGAATGTGCCCATGTCCAGCCAGGATCTGCTGCAGCAAGAGCTGGCAGGCTCCTGAGATCCACAGGCAAGCAGGAAAACGCTGCTGTTTACCTCCTCAGTTGTTCATACCTGGGGCCAAATCACTGCTGAGGAGGTTTTGTGAAGTTTAACAGCATTAGAGCCACACACTCACAAAGAATATTGGCTTTAGTTTCTGACTGAGCAGCAAACAGCTCTGTAAAGAGCTAATAAATGATGCTTGGAAGAAAAAAACCACTGAATTATTAAATCCCTGTCCTGAAGGCTGCACAGGTTGGCTCTGCAGCCTTCCAGAGCTGCTTTCCCCAGGAACAGCACTGGTGGATGTGCTGCTGGGGCTGGGGGATCATCAGCATCCAGCTGTTCCACAGAGGGGCTGCCACCACCACTGGCGGGGCTGGCAGCATTTTTTGGGTGTTTTGGGAGGCTGATCCCTCCCCAGAGCTGCAGGGGGTGGTTTCTGAATAAGGGGAAATAAGAGGAGGGGTGGATGAGCACGTTAAAGCTGAAAACTGGAAACTTCTGGATTTAGAGAAATCAGTTAAAAAATAATGAAAATCACTGAAGAACCACTGAGAACCACGTGAGTCTGGTTCCCCTCACCTGGGACAGATGGATGGCTTGGCTAGCAGGTGATAACCAAAGATCCAGCACTGCTGGAGTCAGGTTTAACCAGGGAACAGATGGATGTTGTGGAGATGTGCCCAAAGCCCTGAGAATAAACCCAAGCACCTGAATATTTTTCAGCAAAGACAAGTAGTGCAGCTGGGGATTGTTTTGCTGGGGTTCAGCACCATGGTTTCAATGCAGTGGGATTGATTTCTCTTTATCCCTTGTTCCCATCACCCCAGGTGGAAAATCCCTGGACCCAGCCATGCAGCCACCTCTGACATTCCTTCACAGCCACTGCAGTTCCTGGGGATCCTCTGCCTGCTCTGTCCTGCAGCTGTTTTTTGCTCTAAAGCAGAAAAAAACTGGCAAAATGACGTGTCTTTGCAGGGGAAACAATGTCCAAATGAAATGACTCCAGACTGGAAATAAAAGGAAGCAGGCAGCTCTTGACTGGAAATCCTTTATTGCAAGGTTTGGACCCAAATTCCTGCAGCCCCCCCAGCTCTGGGAAAGGCAGTGGGAACAGAGGTTGGACAATTCCACCTCAGCCAGCAGAGTGGGTTTGGGCTCCTCTCCCTGGTGGGAAAACCTCATGGAAGGGAGGACAGGGCTGCAAACAGCAAAGTCTGCTCCTTGTCAGAGGGGAATGGGGCAGGAATGGCTTCCCACTGCCAGGGGGCAGGGCTGAGGGGATTTGGGGAAAAAATTCCTGCCAGAGAGGGTGGAGAGGCCCTGGAATGGATTTCCCTGGATCCCTGGAAGTGGCCAAGGTCAGGCTGGACAGGGAAGAGAAATCTGAGACAGTGGAAGGTGTCCCTGTTGATGGGATGGGATGGGATGGGATGGGATGGGATGGGATGGGATGGGATGGGATGGGATGGAATTAAGGATTTAAGTCCTTTCCAACCCAATCCCATCCTGGGATTCCATGTGCTGCTCAGTGCTGTGCCTGGAGTGGATCTGGTACAGATCCTGCTGTAAATCCAAGGACAATCTGCAGCAGAATTCCTGCTCCCACCGAAATCCCCTGGCAGCCTCTGCCTCAGGTGCCAATTAGTTCAAACCTGACTCCAGCTGAAGAGCACCTGCTCATAAATATCCACAAATACTCCCACATCCTGTTTGCATCATCCTCCCTGTGCTTTGGTGGGAGAGAACATGAGTAAATGACTGACTCACAAGGTCTTATTTCCCAAATTTCATGCAGTTTCTGAGTTTTCCTTGTATCTTGCATTAAGATGCTTTTATAACCTTCATTACACAGAGCACAGACCCAAATAGCTCTTGAATTCATAAATATGGAGCAATCAATGTGTTTTATTTTGCAATTATTGGGATAAACAAATAGAATATTTTGGGGCTGCTCAGATGTGCTCTGTAAGTGATGCCTCCCATTGTCCTTTAATTGTAAGGATTTGGTAAATGAGCTTTAAAGGGTCTATTAGTATTCATTAGGCAGAAGCTACCATACATTTTCTGCAAAATTAATGAAATAGAACTGTTTCCTCTGCTGATGACGTGGCTGAGCAGCAGCCCAGCTCAGAGCAGGTTTATTGCAGGTATCTTTTTTTGGTTCTGTCTGAATCTTCCTTGGGAACGTTACAAAGCTCTATAATGAACACAGGGATGGGCACTCAGCAATTTCCTGATGATTTGCAGGGTAGAGTCCATTGCCCAGCTGGGAAATGATGCCTGAACTCCAACTGGATCTTGGAAAACTAAACCAGCATTATTACCAAGCCAACAGCTTTGGGGTGTCCCAGTGCTCCCCATGGTCAACCCCAAAAGTGCAGAAGGTGCTGCCAGTGCTGGGGTGAGGAAAGAGGTGACCCCTGCCCAGGGAGGTGTGGGGGCATCTGGAAGGCAACTCTTCTCTTTTTATTTTTTTTTAAACATTATTCTATATCAAATGCATTTAAAACTGTTTGCAATTTTTTGGTTGGGTTTGTAACATAAACCAATTTTTTTCTTTTAAAATAAAACCAACTACAACCAAAACAGGTACACAAGTCCTTTAGAAGGATTTATAAAAACACTGGTGAAGAGCTGAGGACTTTTTCCTGGCAGATTAAGGAAAATTTAACGTAAGGAGGATTCCAAGGGTCTCCACATGGAAAATTCCTGAGGAGGTGAGGAAGATGAGCTGAGACTGAAGCAGTTTGTGCCAAGGGGTGAAAATTCCAACAGCACACCCCTCATAGATTAATGGATTAATGGGTTCATGGGTTCATGGATTAATGGATTCATGGATTTATGGGTTCATGGATTGATGGATTTGTGGATTCATGGATTCATGGATTCATGAGTTCATGGATTCATGGGTTCATGGATTAATGGATTAATGGGTTCATGAATTCATGGATTCATGGATTTATGGATTCATGGGTTCATGGATTCATGGGTTCATGGGTTCATGGGTTCATGGATTAATGGATTCATGGATTTATGGGTTCATGGGTTCCTGGATTGATGAATTCATGGATTTATGGGTTCATGGGTTCATGGATGAGGAGGTTCTGTGGGAACATCCACACCAGTGGCTTTGCCAGGAGCAGGAGGCAGCACAGGGGAACAAACCTTCCTGTGTCATCCCTGGAAACAGCACCCACTGCCTGCCAGGGTGTGAGGATATCACTTAATAAATACATTTATAATGGAGCACATAAAAGAAAAACAACCCCAGCCATGAATGGGGAGCTCTGCTGACTGGGGTTTGTTATGGGTTTGTTGTGGAGATGCCAGCTCAGATCCTGGCAGGTGATTAATAACCCAGAATTGGGGAGATGCCAGTTCCAGGAGCTGAGTGAAAAATGAGTGAGGGCAGAGGCTGCAGAACGTGGCAGTTTCCTACAGACAGAGGTAAAAAATGACTGAGGAAAAGTGTTGTTAAAAAAACAACTCAAAACCAATCAGTAAAGCCATTAAAAAAATCAAAATATTATGCAGGCTAAGACATTCTGAATTTTCCTCTTCCCAAAAGTCTGATTAGATCAGCACAGGGAGTGCAGGAGTGTGGGCTCATCCTGAAGGGAAACACTGGAACAGTGATCCATCAGACTGGGAGAAAAGTCCATCATCAGGGGATTACTTATGGCAAAAGAGAATGAAACTGTGGGATTTGGCACTAAATCCCAATGGAAGTGGCAGAAGCCTCGTTCATTTATCACAGGATCTGTTTAATAAAGAAGGGAACAGGTCATGCAGCTGATGGCTCTATATAAATATTTAAATGGCACCAAGGCAGCTCAGCATTTCTGTTGCCCAGGGGTTTGGGCTAAATAAATGAAGCTGGCCTTTCCCACCTTGTCCTCTGCAGCTTGGTAAATATTTGGGATGCTCAGCCAGCCAGGAGAGAGTTTGGGAACAAACCCACACCAGGCACTGAATTTAAGAGCAAATATCTCCATGCTCCCACTCTGAGGGAAGAAATGATTGCTGCTTCCTGGTTAAGTCAAAAAATAAAAAATAATTTAGTAAATTTGCTGCTTAAAAGTGTCTGAAATTACAGATAAATGATTTAAACTGAAATCTTATTGATCTTTTGATCCATCTCAGGGTCAGGTGAGGACACAGCTCCACGTTCCTGGCACATGATGCTGATGCATGGAAAGACAAACTGCAGCCTGCTGGCCTGAGCAGGAGGAGCCCTGTGCCCTTAATGGGCTTGGAGGCATCCCGAGAATTCCATTTAGGACCTGGGATCTGGTGTGTAGGGGAGGCATGAATGAATCAGGGGTTTTTCTGCCTCCTCCTGTTTTCAAGGGCAGAGCAGCACATTGATCCCATCCCCACCCAAATCAGGGATTTTGCACGTCTCCATTCAAGGTAAAATCACTCCAATCACCGTGTGAGTGTTTTTTTTTTTTCTCCCCCAGCCCACGCAGAGCAGGGCAGAGGCTCAGCAGCAGCAGCAGCCAGAAATAGAAACACTCCTGGGCAGAGCTTGGTCTCCCTGGCCATACAATCATTGTATAACTGGGCTGCTGCAGGAGCTGCTGGGCTGGAGGAGCCCTGGAGAGGTGGCAAGGGACAAATCCCAGCTGGAAATTTCCAGCTGAGCTGTCTGGGATGGTGGCAGGTGTGAGCCAGGGGTGATGTGACACGAGCTGCAAGTGCCTGAGTGGTTTCCCTACAAAGCAAATGTTAATTTTATGACTTTATGCACAGTGCAAAATAAAGGGTATTTTGTGGAATCACAGAATGGTTTGGGTGGGAAGGGATGTTTGAGGTCATCCCATCCAACCCCTGCCATGGGCAGGGACACCTTCCACTGTTCCAGGGTGTTCCAAACCCATCCAGCCTGGCCTGGGGCACTGCCATGGATCCAGCACCTCTGGGAAATCCATTCCAGGGCCTCCCCACCCTCACAGGGAACACTTCCTTCCTTTGCAACCTCCTGTAACAGCACAGGGACAGGAGAAAAGCCTGGAAATGGAGCTCCAGTGACCAATGCAAACCTCTCCATCCAACCCCTAGCTAGACCAAGGCAGTAAAGGAAGGAGTAAAACTGTGTGATCAAGGAAATAAATATTCCCCCACCAGCTTGATTGGGATCAGAATTTACCCACTGGGTAAGGCAGGAAGGTTTGGCAACCTTAGAAAAGGAAACACTTTTTCTATTCACTCCATGGCTCACCTCTCCTTGGGGCTCAGCTTGTGGAGATAAAAATGGGGAATTGTGTTCTATTGATTAAAATCCTGCAGCTTTTTTTGCATCAGAGGAGCTTTGCTAGCTCCAGTTAATTATCCATTTGAAGTCCCTACAAAAATCACATTTAGGGGTGGGAAGGAGGAGCCTGCATCATATTAATGATTAAAGCTGGTCCTGGCTGGGTGTTGGGATCTCACCATGGCCCTTCAAACTGGGAAATAAAATGTGCCAAACCTGGAGGAGAATCCTGAGAGTGTTCACAGGTTCCCCCCTGCCCAGGCTGCCACAGTCAGAGGTGATTTGAGATTGAAGAAAAGCATGAATCTGCACTGGGTGATAGAAAAGATGAGATTTCTCCTAAAATGAGCCTTCCCAGCTCTATGAGGTGTGGAAAAATTCACTCTGAAGAGGAGGAAACTAAACTATCATCATTGTGAGCTCTGCTGAAATGTCACAGATAAATGAACACCATAATGTAATATTGATAGATGAAGACGATAATGGGATATTGCTGTGCACATGGTGGGAGCAGAGACAAAACATTTAAATGAGCAATCCCAGGTGGGTGTAAAACTGCACAAGGTGAGTCTGCAGTGCCTGGGGACCCTGTGTCATCCCAGGTCACATTTCCAGGAGGGCTGGCACAGATAAATGTGTTCTGCCTGGCTTGGCACGTGGTTCTGCTCTGGCATTTAAATGGGATGTGGGCAGCAAAACACAGGGAAGGATCCTGAAGGGCACCCAGGAGCTTCTCCCACCTCTCCTCCTCCTCCCCTGGCCCCACTGAGCTCATCCAAGGTTTCCCTCCCAGCTAAACCCAATCTGTCTCCTGAGCTATCAACATTGGGGATTTTTTTTTTTTCCTGGTCCCTCCTTTCCCACTGCTGCATAATTTCAGGAACATCAAATCCTACAAACTTTTTTATAGTTGGGTTAACACACACCTGTTATAAAGAGAAAATCCTGTACTCATCATATAAAGCTTTTTGTGCTGAGGGGAAATAAAAGGAATGCAGTGGACTGTCATCACAGGGAATAAAGGAGAGCACTGGAATTGTGGGTGTTGGGGGAATTTCCATCCTTTCACCCCAGAACAGCTCAGACCTGTCCCACTTCCCCAGTGTCCAAACAGCAAAATGAAGACACAACCCCACATCCACAACTGAATGTCTGCAACAGCCAAGCTCTGGCTGTTTGGCCAGAAATATTTAATTTTCCAATGATGGGACCTGCAGGTGGCAGCCTGGATGTGGCACTGGAACCAGGAGCCTGTGCTGACCCCACATCACCTCTGCCAGACAATTATCTGGGGTCTGTTTCATCACTTGAGGGGTATTTGTCTGTTTCTTCCACCCTTTAATCCCCCCTAAAAACAATTTCCCTGCCCAGGTTTTGGGGGGGTCAGAGGATTTAGAGGTTTGTATCTTATGGAGAAGGGTCATTTCTGCTCATTGAGAGCTGCAATTGGAATTTTGAGCTGATCACAGAGGTGTTTTTATCACCCCAGGCAGGGTGAGGTCCCAGGGCTTTCCTTCCCCTGGCAGGTAAGCAGGGACAAGAATTCAGAGTTGCCAAATTTTTGTAGAGTCCTTGGTTTGTTTTCCAGGAAGACGGAAAAACCCGAGTTAGATTTACTCAAACAAAAGAATGGCAGAACAAAACAGAAAATGACATTTGCCTGCAGAGCCAGCCAGGAGACAACACTGAACCCAAGGCAAAAACAAGTAAACTTTAATGAAATAATTATAAAACAATATTATTATTTCTAATTTATTACTATTTACATAAATAATATTTTATTTGCATAAAATTGAAGGCAAAGAAATTCCAGAGACCCTTATAAGACCTCCCCTTCCCAGGGCTGGGAGAAAGGACAGAACTAGCCCAGCCTCCCCTTTTATTTACTCAGAACATCTGGTAGCAATTTCTTGCAGGACATAATTAGCTTTTAATTAACAGGCAGGTCATTTATTACCTGAACCTGTTGAGCAACACCCTGGGTGCTCCAGCTCCAGCTCTGGGCATCCTGTCCTTGCTGGGTGAGGGATCTTTGCTCACAGGAGCTGAGGTGATGTGTGAGATGGTGCCTACTACTATTAAAAAAAAAAAAAAAAAAAAAAAAAGTTTATTTCTGGTGTTATTTGCTGTGGCATTAATAAGCTGTGGTGGTTTTTTATCTGCTGTAATGAGCTGTATCCCAGGGGTTGCTGGTGCTGGGGATAATGAGCAGAGAAAGGGGCAGGGCTGCTCAGGAGCAGTGAGAGGGAATTTTTGGAGCTGTGCAGCATCACTGCCACCTGCTTGGGTGTTTTGTCACCTTGTTCCAGCTGTGCTCTGGGGCTTGGAGCAGTCATCAAAGGGATTTCTGTGTCTGCAGAGTGGAGGATGCTCAGGCTGGGGGTTTGCCAGAGTTCCCAGGGGGGTCACAGGTGTGCTGGAGGCTCCTGCCCTGCTGCCCTGAGAATTTGGATGGAAAACCACAGCATGGAAAGGAGCTCTGGGCAAGGATGAGGCTGTTTCAGGGAAATCCATTTATTAATCAGGGTGGAAATCTACTGGGGAGAGAGGATCTGTGCTTTCCTGGGTGCCTGCTCAGAAAATTTCCTCATAATCTGGGTTAAAAATCCTGGATTTTAATGTACCTGTTCATCCATCTGATTCACCCAAACACCCAAGCTTTTCTCTTGACTTTCTGTGGGGGGAAAAAAGCTGAGTGAATATTTTATAGGATGGTTATGAAGGGTAAATTTGATCAGGGCAAATGATATTAGGGGATTATTGCCTTCCTCTGAGTGCTCCTTCCCTGATCTCCCTGCCCCAGGCTTGGGTTCCTTCACAGGTGCAGAGTGTGCAGGAGGAAAGAAAACACCCAACTTAGGAAATGCCATGGAGAACTTTCTTTGCTGATAGCTGGGGGCAGCAAAATGCTTCCTGACATGTATTGATTCAGTCTATGATGTATAATAATGCCACTTGGTCATTTTCTATCCAATTATTTCTGCTCCAAATCCTTGGGATTTCCCAGCTGAGAGTTATGAAGTGAGCAGAGAGCAGCCTGCAATTTTCAGCTTCTTAAAAAACACAAATCCTGGAGGAGCAGCTGAAATTCTTCTTCTTTCCCTCCCATGGCCAAAATGTCCTTTGCTCATGTTTGGGATTCCCCTAAAAGTGGCTGCTCCCCTGATTTTCCTGGTCTTTGATGCTTTCTCCTTGCATCTGCTTGTGATGTTCCCTGGAATTCTCTGTGCAGAGGTGACACAGCAGCCCTGGGTGAGGGCTGAGGAGTCTCATTTTCTGCACACATCATCACTCACTGAAATTCAGCTGCTCTCACCTGGAATAGCTGCAGTGACTCCAAACCCTGCCTGAGCTCATTACACAAATAACCCACATAATGAGCTTCAGAAATTAATTGTTATTGATGCTCCAAACCACTGCAGAAACACCCTGTGCTTGTGACCATTGTTCCAATTAAAATTTTCTGCTCTGAAAATCTGGGACTTGAATTAATTTTTTTTTTTTTTAAATAGCAGTGGAGAAGATTCCTGTGTGGCACTCACAGTGCCCAATGAGTTGTTCCTCATGCAGATGGGAAAATTGGATCTGAAAATAATTTTAATACATAATTCTAGAGCGAGTTTAGATCAGATATTAGGAGAAAATTCCTCCCTGTGAAGGTGGGATGGATTACCCAGAGAGGCTGTGGCTGCCCCTGGATCCCTGGCAATGTCCAAGGCCAGGTTGGATGGGGCTTGAAAAAACCCTGGAATAGTGACAGGTGTCCCTGCCCATGGCAGGGGTGCACAAGGTGATCTCTAAGGTCCCTTCAAACCCAAACCATCCTGGGATTCCATGGAGTGACCAAGGTGTGAGGGGAGAACACCTGGAGCCACCAGGGGAATTAGTGTGGCTTTGCACCATTTTTCAAGGAAAAAACCATTTCAAACACCAACAGCTGCCAGACCCCCTGCACTTCCACATTTCCCTACACCCACCTCCCACACCACGATAAAACGCTGCCATGCAGACGAGGTGCATCTCCGGGAGCTGATCCATTTATTCTGATATCACAATTCTGATTTTCTGCCCGGGGTCACCACCAGCATTCGGAGCAGGGTCTCTGGGAGCTGCTCCCGTTCAGCAGCAGCGCAGCTCCTCCCAGAGCCAGCCTGTCCCTCCCGGTGCCATTCCCTCCGTGCCTGGGGTGGCATCAGAGCCGGGGTCACCCTGCTCCCTCGGGCTGTCCCTGGGGCACGGAGGGGTGGGCTGGTGATTACTGAGATTCCTCTGGAGCTCCAGGGTTTTCCCGAGGGATTCTGTCCTGTGCGATGCTGTTGCCGTGGTGACCGGGGCGGGATGCTGGGACCAGCCCGGATCCCGCCTCGGAATGGAGCTGCTGCCGGCCACGGGACTTCTGACACACCTGAGGGGAAATGTTAAAAACAACAGGGAAATCTGCTCTAAAAAAGAATTTTTTTTTTTTTTTTTTTTTTCTTAAGCCTGATGATCAGGGATTCAGGATTTTCATTATTTTCATAGAATGGTTTGGGTTGGAGGAGACCTCAAAATCATCTCATTCCATGGCTAGGGACATCTTTCATTTTGTAAATGAAATATAAATTTTAGAAGCCTAATCCTGGGATTGGATTAAACTTCCCATGGATGGAGTCATGGAGCAAAGCTGAGCTGGGGCTCCTCTGTGTTGTGCCCTCACACAAATTTACCTCCCTCCACAGGTGCTTATCCCTCCTGTGACCACACTGTCCCAGCAGGATGGAGGCTGCACAACCCAGCGCTCTGCCATGCTGATCCCTCTCCATCCCAGCAGGAAGGCACAATCACCTTCCAAACAGCTGCAGAACTTTCTGCTGCAATGTCAGCTCTGACAGCTCCACGTGTCCTGGGGGCACGAAGTGTCCCTGCAGTTTTGAGCAGGTCACCCTCTGTGACCTGGTTTTTGTCACAGCAGCTCAGCTGACGTGTTCTGCTGGACACCGTGTCCTACACAACCTGTTTGTGGAGTCACTGCATTCATTAAACACAAAGAAACTGAAAGAACATAAATTTTGCATTATTTTTTTACTCACATCTCCTAGACCAATTGTTTATTTTGGTGGACTTGCAATGCCCTGGGCAGACAGGTCGTTGGAGCCACTAATAACATTTCTTTCTCCTCTTCTCAGCCTGTAATTATTATCTTTCTCTCCCTTTTATCTCTTCTTCTGTGTAGTAATAAAGTTCTGGCTCTTCAGTGGTACCTCAGGATGTCTGACTTACAAGACAGATGCCCAAAGGGATGTGCTGCCACCAAAGCAGGAGACATCTCCAGCTGAATTTTAATGGGATGCTGTCAATTCAACAAGAAATTTGATTTTCCTGCTGGTCAGATGAGAACTTCCAGGCATGGGGAAGTTGGTGAAGAGGAAAGCAGGAGTGCTGCTGCCCAGGGAAATCCTCTGTGGGCACCAGCTGCTCATGGGTTGGATGAAGTGAGAGCAGATTCTTGCTCACAGAATTTCCCTGGATCACACTCGTTGCACGGTCCACATGGCCAAGGGTAGAGTGTGGTAACTATGGAAAATATTTTTATATTGCCACATTTCCCTTCATGAGCTGTGGGGTGTGGGGCACCTGGAGAAACTTCCCTGTTGGCAGGATTTATCTCAGTTTAACAGAGTGTCTCGGGTTGCAATACAGGATGTGGCCAGAAATGCGTGTTCTGTCACCATCTGTTGGACCTGAGTGAGGCAGTGACCCTGATCTCCTGGCACATATCATCTGCTAATGGGCCATCTTTAAACCAGCTGGGACAATCATCTTTATCTTTCCCATGACCCACCCTTCATCCAGGAGGTATCACCTGTTAATGGGCCATTGTTAAAAACTGGGTGTGGCAGCGATTCTTATCCCTGTGGGAGATATCTCCTGTTAATGGGCCATTGTTAAAAACTGGGTGGGGCAGTGACCCTGATCTCCTGGCACATATCATCTGCTAATGGGCCATCTTTAAACCAGCTGGGGCAATCATCTTTATCTTTTCACAGACCATTCTTCCTCCATGAAGATATCATCTGCTGCTGGCCCATTCAGTCCCACTGCATGACTGATAAAATTCCATCATCCCACTGGGAGATGCTCCAGCCAGGGGAGCAGCCAAGCCTTTCATACTTAGATAAAAACTGAGATTTTGGACAGCAAGGTACCTTCTTTCCACTGGATTCCAGAGGAAAGCCAGACCTTTCCACATCATCCCTGGACCTTCAGAGGAAAACTGCACCTTCTCCAGGAGCACTGCTCCAGCTGAACCACATCTGCCACTGCAGGAGGATGCAGCCACCATTGAATGGGACTGCTGCCAACACCCTGACTGACTGACAGGGGTCGGGTTGTATTCTGACTGTCACGGTTGGGATTGTTCTTTGTAATGCTGTATTTCTATTTTAACTTTCTAGGAAATAACTATTATTCTTAATTCCCATATATTTACCTGAAAGCCCCTTAATTTCAAAATTATAGTAATTTGGAGGGAGGGGGTTTATATTCTCCATTTCAAAGAGAAGCTCCTGCCTTTACTGGCAGACACCTGTCCTTCAAACCAGGACACTGGGTCACCCTGGCTCCAGCTCACCACCCTCTCCAAGCCCCTTTCCCTCTCCTCCAAGAGCTCTTGGATCTCTGTGCCAGAGCAGGAGCACCTTGGCAGAGGCTCCATTTCTGGTTTGCTCCTGGCTGGTTCTGCACTCCTTGGGAACTCCCCTGATTTCTGGGTTGGTTTTGATTACCCTGAGCTTTCTGGGGAATGGCAAAAGCTCCTGCAGAGGTGATTTCAGCCCAGAAATACCCTGGGAAGAGGTCACCTTCCTTTCCTGGATCCTGGACTACCTCAGGCTGCCAATTCTGGCAGTGGCAGAGCTGAGGGTTTGTTCTTTATCACCTTTCAGCCCCTGATGCTCCATGAACACCCAGGGCTTGACCTTAGAACATTCCAATCAATATCTCCTTGGATCTAGACAGAAAATAGATAAAATACCCCAAAACCCTGAAGGATGTTGATCTTAGAGAAATTAGTGAAGGCCAAGTAGCTCCTTTGTGTCTTTCTACTACCAGACAGATGTTAGTCCTTAATGAATTATGTTTGCCTGAATCCAGGAGCACCATTTATCCCTTGTGACCTTTGCTGAGTTGAGTTATTAAGTGTTATAAATAACTACTCTTAATATGCAGGCAGTGTCCAAGTGCTTTTTATACTGATTCAGGAACAATCACAAACTAATTCCCCACAAATAATTCCTCAGATATTTGAATTAAAAGAAGACTGCATTTGCATATCTGCCCAGAAGGAACTCATCTCCCTGAAAAATATTCTGGTCTGCAAACCGCATTAGTCAATGGCTTTAGCACAGTCACTCTCACAAGAAATTATGCTAATCCATGTGGGAGATTTCATTTTCCTTCAGAAAGAATGGAAGCACAGTAAGACACAGGACAGCCCAAAGGACTGCAGGGAGAGGAGAAATGGATTGCAGGATCTACTCAAATAAATCATGGTTTGTTAGGGGAAAATAGCAGGCTGGTTTAAATCAGATATAGCCATGGACAAGTATTCAATAAACAAAGAGAATTCAGGATTTAATTAGAATATGCAGGTGTTGTGTTACACGTGCAGGACTCGCTGGGCTTGGCTACTGATAAATACTGAAAAATAACCACTTGGAAATACCCAAGGAAAATCACAGAATCCTGGAGTGGTTTGGGTTGGAAGAGAGACCTTGAGGCTCATCTCATTCCACCCCCTGCCATGGGCAGGGACACCTTCCACTATCCCAGGCTGCTCCAAGCCCTGTCTGACCAAAATATCTGGAAAACAACTTAAAATCTCATGGACCATTTGGGGATTCACCCCACAGCCAATAGGGTGGAAAATAATGCAAAAATCCTGTGATTCTGTGATTTCTGGGATTTTTAGTTTTGTGTTCCAGGAGGAGGACATGGGGAAGTTCAGCATGGCCCTGTCACAGGCACCTGGGGTGACCTGCAGAGCTCAAACCTGAGTTTGCTCCTGAGACAAAGCTGCCAGCACTGAGCACTGAATATTTCAGCAGTGGGGCTGTGATGCCTTGGCCAAAACCCTGAGTCCTTAATTGCCAGCTTTGAATGTTGTCTCTGTTTAAATAAGACCATCAAGCTGTGCTTTAAAGCAGCTTTTTAGTCAAAGGAAGATACAAATATTCTCATGTCTGAGAAGGATCCCATCAACTGAAAAAATCATGAGAAAGCCTCTCCTGAATGAAGCTGGGCTGGGTTGTGAATCTTTAATGTGCATTTCTGCAGCTCCTTTCAACACTCAGCAAATTCACATTCTCTTTGACAGAGCAGACATTTTCATGAAGTATTTATAGCAGCCAAACAAAATAACCCCATTTCCTTTTTAACAGAGGATTTTGGGAGGCAGCTCCCAAATCCCAGCCTTCCTTATTTACACTATAAACAACAAAGAGATCAAATAATAAAATGGAACTGCAAGCACACTGGTTTTTCCAGTGGAGAATACCTTCTTTTGTAAGAAAATCTGGGCAGATTCTGGCTGTTCTGTACAGCTCAATTATTTATGAGTCAGGAGGAGAAGGAAGAACGGGGAAGAGCTGAGGGAGGAGGAAAGAGCAAACCCAAACACGCTCCTGTGCCATCAAACAGAGCCCATTTCCTGGGCACTCCCAGTGGGGACAAGGGTTTGTTCTCCAGGGAAAAGAGTTTCATCAATTGATAAAATTCACAGCATGGCACAACTGACAGACTTAGCTCAGAAAAGCAGATGAGACAAAGATTCTCCTTCCATTTGGTGGAAAAAGTGCTGCTGGCTGGAGACCCTTGGAGCTCCTCAACCTTCCTGCTCCAGTGGTTCTGCTGTTGTCCCTCCAGACACCACAAATATTCCAGATTTTGGATTTTCTGTGCTTCCTCCAGGCTTGTGACTCATGTTCTGCTGCCATTAAAGTGCCTGGGTTTAACCAGTGGCAGAAAGATGAGTTTTTACAAATGTGAATCCTCTGCTCCAGCTTCTGAATTTCATAAGTCACTCGATATTTCCTCGTTTAAATGACTCCAATAAATGTGGCTTGCTGGTCAATTTAGCAAGATAAGTGTTTCTGGTGAGGTCAGTGCAAGGCAAATAAGCAGGTTTCAGTAAAATGACTCGTAATGTTTCATAGAAATTATTAAAAAATCATAAATGAGAGTTGCTTCCCACTAATTGCCCATTTACAGCCATATTCCCATTGCTTCCTTCAGGAGTTTCACCAGTCAGACCTTTAAAAAATACACAAGGAGCTTAGAGAAGACATTTGTTACGATTGATTGGATGCAGATGTCTATAAAAAAATGGAAAATGGGAAAAGGAGAGCAATATTTCTGCGTTTTTCTGGCTTTTATGGGCAGCAGAAGACCCAGCTGCCATCGTTCCTCTGCCTGAAGGCAAAGATTTCCATTACCAGTGAATCAGTCACATGGGCAGGGAAAGAGATAAAAATTGGTCCTTTGTACAATGTTCAGCCAAGGTAATTAATTGGGGATTGATTCAGGAGAAATCCAACTCATTTGAAGTCTGCAGTGATAAAATCACAGCAGATGGGTTGGAGCAGGAGAAACTCCAGCCTGGCAGGACAGGGGATGAGCTCTGGGTGTGGGAGCAGCCAGCCTGCCCCAAGGCTTTCCCAAATATTTCCCAAGCTGGGGATTTTCTGTTTAGCCCTCATTAGTGGCACTTCTGTCCCATTTCAGCTCCATGTGGCTGTTGGAGGGCTGGTTCTGGTGGGATGGAGCTTTCTAAAGCATGCAAACTGTAATAATTCATAAACCACCTCCCCCAGCCACGGCTTTCTTTCCATCTACACAATTTTCCCTGCTCTGAAATATGATCCAGCCAGTGCTGTGCTGTCACTGGGCTGTTCTGTCCCTACCCTCATGGAAAAATTGGTGCCTCTACTCCTGGTTTTCCAGCCCAGAGTGTTTCTGCTCTGTATTCTCAGACTCCTCCCTCTCCTCCCTCTTTTCCATCAGCTCTGCTCACCCTCTAATTGGGAATTCCTTGATTTACACTGTCCTTTTTTCCTCTTCCAAGCCACACGGGGCAGTGGCTTCACCAGGCTGAATATTCCCTTTAATACCCACTTTTGATCCAATTGTGGATCACAAAATCCCAGAGGCAGAGCAGCATCCCTGCAGCTGGGGATGAATGGAGCAGGATGTCGACCACTGGACCCACCCCACTCATCCCAGCACCAGGATGGATCTGGGATCTGCACACTCGTTTGGAACCTGGAGCTGGGAAAGAATAAAACCCAGCCAGTAAAGTCCTGCTGCAGAATTTAATATTCCCCCTGCCTGTTTTTAGGGGTTTGGTACAGAACAAGTGTTCTTAAACCTGCTGTTCCATAATTAAGGGAGTTTTTAAGCCTGTTATTCCATATTCCACAATTTTACCAGGCACATAGAGAACTAAAACCAGAGCAAGAGTTTTTTGTATTTTATGTACAGCAGAGCTTCCTTGTTGCATTTTAGGTACAGCCTTGGCTGCTCAAAGCAATTTTCAGTATTTCTAGTGAGTTAAATTTAAACAAAAAATGAAGTTTTGTGTCGGCTCCTGGGGGAAATAGAGGTGAAAATAATGAATTCATGAATATTCTGTGCACTGGAGCAGAGGAGGTGGCCACAGCAAAACCTGGCACAAAATTTCCTGTGGGATTTCCTCCTGAATTCCCTGAGCCCTCTGCACACCAGGAGAGCACCAGAATACTCCTGGCTCTCCAATTTTGATTTTTGGTTTGGTGCCTCTTGGTGCAGCCTCAGCTCCTGGATGGTTTTACCAGGATGCAGGAATGTGATGTGAGGACGAAAGAAAACCTTTCAGAAATCTATTTTTTTTTTTTTTTTGCCAAATCTTGGAAAAAACCACATTAAGAGCAGAGCTCCTGCATGTAGGAGCACTGGGGGTGATTCTGTGTTTCTGTGTAAGCAAAAAGAACTTTTTTTTTTCAGGTTTGAATTTAATTTGGGTATAATTAGAATTTTGTATTTTCTGCATTTTGAATTGGGCAGAAAATATAGAAAATCGACCTCTGAGTTAATCCCAGTCCTCCCCCAAATGCTGCCAAACTAAAATGCTGCTGATTCTGGAAGCAGAGGAGAGGTTTTGCAGCTCTCAGTAATAAAATACCTCAGACAGAGTTAACAGTCTCTCTCCAGAGGCAGCAGAGTCATCCCTGCCCTCCAACTTCATAGATCCTCACTTTCATTAGGTTTTTATTTAATGAAAGAATAAAACCCACACACTCACACAGAGAGAAAACACCAGTAAAGTCTATTTTAAATAAGAAATCAATGTAATTTTGCACCACAACCCTTCTTCCCAGTCTTCCCAAAAATCTGCTCAGAAGGATGAATTTCAGGTGGGACATTGTGGCTGTGAGAAATGCTGAGTAGAAGATATTTTTGTTTATGAAATCTTGTATTTTATCATAGATTCATGGGTGCCATGCCACTGATTCCCACAAATCTCATGTTCCATCTGAGCTCTTATGGATGTGAATTCCTGGATGTGCAACAGCCCTGCATCCCTTGCCAGGTTTATTTAACACCTTATCTCCTTCCCTGCCAGAAATAACATTTGTTTTAATTGTTATTTTTATTTTTATTTTTAATTTTTTATTTTAATTTTATTTTTATTCTAATTCTGACTCTAATTCTAATTCTAATTCTAATTCTAGTTCTAGTTCTAATTCCAATTCTAATTCTAATATTTTTGTTTTCTTGGTGTAGTCCCAGGTGCTGGCATTTTCCTGGGCATCCTGGCACTGTCCATGTGTTAATGTGGATGAATATTTCCTGAATATTTGCCTGATATAGATGACCCCAGGACCTGGGATTGCTTGGCAAGAGATGAATAAAATTCTTTTCTCTTATTTTCCTGGCTCTCAGCAGCAAGAGGAATGATTTGTGCACTTTTTGTTGGCTTCTAATCTCCTTTAATGGGCTCCCCTAATGGGAAATAAATCGATGAGGGTCAAGCCCTGCTCTGATGCTCACATGGAGATAACACTGATAATGCTCCAACAGGACAGAATTTAAAATCCAACAGGTGCCAGGGAGCTCCTCCCTCTCAGATACCACAGCACAAAGGTAAAAATCAGCTTTTTTCGACCCTTTGGCACAAACTGATGAGGCAGCTTTAACCTGTTGATGCCGGGCACCGCTCCATGTGTGGCAATGATTCCCCGTGGGGCTCCAGCTGGAATTAAAGGAGCTTTTCCACCATCCCACGGAGCCTCTGGAGAGTTTGGTGTCCCTGTGAATCGTGCCCATTGTTCCCCTGCTAGGAAAGAGCAATGGAAATGATTTGCCATTTTGTGGATAAAATGATCCCATTGTATCCAGTAAAGGGCATTTGCTCCGGTTCTCACCACTCCCAGTTTTTCCCTCTCTCAGGGCAGTTTCACAGCGCTATATCCAAGTTTTTTTCCCATTGTTAACAGAGAGGGGGAAACATCACACGCGGGATAAATCCCAGCTCTGCCCTTCTGCAGGAGCACAGGCACAAACCCCATCCTAAAACAAACATACCACCAAAAAAAAAAAAAAAATCCGATTTTTGCCCCTTCTGCTCCTGATACAAAGGTATTTTCCAAGAAAATGAGCAAATAGGAAGGAACAGTGTGTATTACAACCCAACTCCCACGTTATAAAGGCTGGGAAAAAAATCTACCATAAGGAAAATAAACCTTTTTATTTTTCTTTTGGCCTCCTTAATGGTTCATAAGTCGCTCAAAGTTTTGAGGGTAAGAATTTCTTCCTAAGCAAAGCCTTGGAGCATCCCAGTTCTGAGGGATGTTTATGGCCAGGCTATAAAGTGATGGTAATGGAAATATTGATAATCCTTAGCCACAGTGATCCCAGCTGGCCCCTCTGATAATAAATTATATAAAATGAGGATTAAAAAGGACTCTGATTCACCAGGGCTGTCTGCAACTGAGTGGTGATAACAAGTTGGATTTTCAGCCCTGCTGTTTTCTGGGCTTTTTTTCCCCCCAGTTTTTATTTTGACCCAATAGCTGGAATATTTTATATTATTGTTGGGGCTGTGTTAAGATTTTTTTATGGTGAATGTCTCAGTGGATATGAGTCTTTAACACTCTGCTCTTTAATATTCTGCTTAGCTCAGGAAAATTGAGAATTACAGTGCAGAAATGACGCAAAAAACATTGTTCTGTGGTGCAGCAGCAAAACAAGCAGCTGAAATTTGTCACAGTGCTGGCTGCACTCTTGTAATCAATTCAGCTTTGTACACATGCAAAAATGTTCCCTTTGGGAATGTGCTCGATATCAGATTTTCTCCGTGCCTCTGGAATGCTGAAAGGATCAATAATGACCCAAACCAGCAAGCAGATGGGTGTTTCCCTCCACAGCCTGCTCAGATGTGCCTGATTTAAAATTGTTTTGGCTGAACAGGTCAGAATGCTTTAAAATACCGGAAAATAAATAATTAAATAAATAGATAAATAAATAGATAAATAAATAAATTACCCAAACAAACATGGATTATCCAATTTTGGAGCAGGGAACTCCCAAATTTCCTGAGCAGAGCAGCTCAGCCGCGAGCAACTCACTGCTCAGCCTATGCTAATGAGGCTCATTATTTAATGATGAACAGCAACGTTTAATTAGCGCAGCCATTAGTACACATCGAGCCCTTTAATTAGGCGGGGGCCGGTGGGAATGAGCCAGCAGCGGGCGAGGCTCTGGAATGTGGCCACGGGAAAGGCAGAGCTTGCTCACGGGTTAATTACCCCCCTCAATTAACAATTTGGGTGTTAATTGGCACAGGGATGGCTCAGCTCCCTGGACACTGGACAGGGATGGTGCAGTCAAATTCCAGAGGCAGGATCTCAGCTCCTCATTCCCTGCAAGACCTTCCTCCCCCTGGAGCTTTTCCACAGCAGGACCCACTGTGGGTCAGAGAGGGTTAATAAATTCGGTTTGTTTTGAGAAGTATTCTCTGACCAAGGCTGTTGGCATAGAGACCAAGAACAGAAGAAGGAGAAAAAGAAGATAACTATTAAAAAAAACAAAACCTCACAGGTGTGGAAAATACTTTTAGAAAGGTCCCAGGAAGAACAGGAGTGGAGAACTCGCTGCCAATGATCGTTGTGTTGACATGATGTTATGTTAATAATGTCAACATAATGTTAAATAAGCATTATGTCAACATAAAGATTCTAATAAACATAAAGATTTCAAATTGTGACCAATGTGCAGAGGGTATAAAAGACAGTGCACTGTGCTGATAAACAGATATTATTTCTGAATATGGTGTGCCTTTTGTGTGTCACACCTGCCTCTACAGTGACACTTTTCCTCCTCTAAAACCCATCCTCAGACCTGCCCAGGTGTTTCCCACCTGCAGGAGTGTGAGACACAGGGAAGCAGGAGGAGAATCCCCTGCAGCATCTCCTGCTGCACGGGCATCCCCATCCCCAGCCCAGCCAAACGAGGGATTTGGAGCTTTCCAGAGGGATCCATCTGCTCCAGGAGGAGCCCACACAGAAATAATTCCTCCCTGCTGGAGATCCCTGGAGTTTGTGTGGCAGATGGGCTGGAGGAGCCTCAGCAGCATCCCTGGAGCTGCCAAGTGCTGCTTGTGCTGTCACTGCTTTGGGACACGGCTCTTCCTGCCTGGAAAAACAATGAAATCATGGAAAATGATGGAAAAGTGATGAAACTGCAGAACTGGGGTGGAGTTACAGCTCAGAGTTTATCCCTGGAAGGATAAACTGAGGCAGGATGTGGATCCTGGGGTGGAGCTCTGCTGGAATCACCACTCAGGTTTCCTTTCATTCCAAAGCCTGTGCTTGTACAGCCCCAAAACTGGCTGCCCCCAAAGCCAGGAGGGTTCACTGTCCAACAGTGAAAAGTATCTTGCAGCTTTGCCAGTGTTTAAAAACCAAATTTATTCAGTTAATCAAATATTTCGTAGTTAATTTTATTCACTACATCACTTTTCTCAAGATAGAGCTTTGAAAGGCTTGCATTGTAGCCTTTTCTAATTGAGAAATAATCATTTAAAGAATAAAACAACAGGCCCAAATCACCCAAAAACTCTTTTATTAATGAAATAAAGGTGAAAAGCAGATTGTAATGAATTGGTGAGAGATGTCTGTGGTGACCAGGACCCAAGGCTGGGCAAGGTCAAGCTCTGAGGTCTGTACCTGTTTTAACACCTCCCACCCACCTGGGACCAGGCTGTGCTGGGCTGGGTAACTTCATCCACCCTCTGCTCCTCCAGCTAGGTTATTTCCAACCTAATTAATTCCATGAGACATTTCAAACCCACCAAAATAAATGATAAATATCTGGGTCTATAACAAATTTGTATTTTGGAAGTTTGGAAACTTCAGGTTTTTTTTTGTGGAGTGCATTTTCTTCTGGAACTTTGTGCTTTTGCCTTTAATCATCAGAAATGTTTTAGTCTTAATTTACCATTATTCTGTGGCTGCTTTATGGAGGAGAACCACGTTGTCTCCCCCCTCTTTGCATCTGCCAGGAAAACAAAAAGCTGATCCTCTGCACCTGTCCCCAATTCAGCACCAGCTGAAACGAAATTCACTCGCTCATAAAGTGCCAGCAATGACTCAGTATGGAAATAAGAATTATTTCTTTTAAACTCTATTCTGAGGCAGCACAAGAGAGTGGGCCCCTGTTCCATGGCAGAGCAGATCTGCTGGGTCACATCCACAATCCCCTCCCAGAGCTTCCTCAACAGCTCAGAGACAAAAGCACAAAATACTGATTTTCTATCCTAGACTGAGGCACATCTGCTCCAGTCCCTATTTACATCTCTGAACGTTGACAAGGCATGGTGAGAATGCAAGAAAATGGAGCAAAATTAGAGAAAGTGTTGCAGGTCCCAAGTTGCAGCCAACCTGCTCTTCAGTTTTTCCAAAATCCACCAAATTTAATAGAATTTTTTTTAACAGACTCCCCCAAGGGGTGATTTCCCAGAGAGTGAGATCTCCATCCCTGAAGGTTGTTGGGATTTGGCTGAGCAGAGCCCCAGCTGAACTGGGATGCTGGACTGGTCCCTCCAGCCATTTGGGATTTGGGTTTCCTGCAGCTGTTATGGACAGAGCTGAATCCAAACCTTTCCTACAGATGTGGGTCAGGAATTTCATGGTCTGCCTGTGCTGCTGGTGGTTTTCAGCCAGCAAATCTCCTCTGTGAGTGGGGGAGGCCCTGGCAGAGGGTTCCCAGAGAAGCTGTGGCTGCTCCTGGATTTCTGGGAATATCCAAGACTTGGAGCAGCCTGGGATAGTGGAAGATGTCCCTGCCCATGGCAGGGGTGAAATGGGATGGGATTTAAGGTCCCTTCCAACCCAAACCATCCTGGGATTCTATATTAAAATAGAAAACCAGGAAACATTTCAACTCTGAGGATGCTGGGGCAAGAACCATGGAAACTTCCAAAAATTCCTGTTGCAAAATATAGAGATCTGCTGTCCACCCTAACCAGCCCAGCTCCCTTCTCCACTCAGATTATACAGCCACTAACTTCCAGCAAAAGTTTGGGTTTCAGATCTTCTATCTGTTCCAACAAATTTTGGATTTCACATCTTCTATCTGTTCCTCGCTTTCAGCAAAATCAGTAAAATTTTTGTTGTGGTGAATAAACCTCATCCATTCCTCATGGCAGTGAACACAAGGAGTTTTTGCAGCCACATAATACTGCTATTTAAAAAGTGCTAATTGCTTCTTTTGGAAAAAGTGGCTGAATGTTCCTGTTCCAGCACTGAACGAGCTGCATTTGTACACTGCTCTCAAGATTGTTTATCTTCCCTGCTCCTCTATTCCTAATATTCTCCACTTCAGTTATTCTGAAGCCTGACAGGCTCCATATAAAAAGAAAATGAGTAAATGAGTTTAAAAGGAGCTGGTTTAGAGTGGAGCTGAGTGTAAAGCAGTGAGTAAAACAGAGTTTTATTGCAGTTATGGGATCCTAGTGTGGAAAGCCATGGAAAGCCTTTGTACCCTCACCTCAGACAGGCACTGACACGATTATTTTTCTTCCCTTTTGCATAACATCAGGATTAAATGCAGAAATATTCAGCCTCTGAAGGATATGGCATGGGGACAAAAAGGCAGCAAAGGTTTGCACTGTGTCACCCAGAGAGCAGGAGGAGGATTGCCCTTGAAAAACTCTTGGAAAAAAACTCTTCCAGTTTTCCCACTTTATGTTTGATTCACATCTCTGTTAAAAAATAAAGACAAGTAAAAACTGTTCTTTGTGGCCCAGATTATGATGCCAGTTAGTAATTGTGATTTATGGCATTGGCTGCTCCTGTTTGGTGCCTTCTGCCCACGATTCCATCTGGAAGTCACCACCAGTTCACTTCTTGTTGGCCAATGGCTCCAAAGCTTTCTGCAGGTCTCAGGTTTATTGCTGTGCTAATATTTGGGAAATAGGATTCACTGTTGAGGAGCATGAGGGAAATGATGTCACTCAGCCACTGTAAATTTGTGAAGAATGAAAAACACTCAGTCTTTCCTGGGGGACAGAGAGGCCACCCATATATCCTCAGCCATAAAAACAAGTGCCACAGGATCTGTCTTGGAGACAGACTCCTGCAAGCAGACAGAATTCTGGAGCTGTAAAACATCTCATCTCCTCATCACAAATGGCTCTGTGCCATTACAAACAGGAGGGAAAACTCATTAAGGTGTATTTGATACAACAAAGTTCAGCTTGACCCATTTCCTAGGCTTGAATAGTCAATTTTTTTTGCCTCTCAGTGTTAATCCAGCCTGAAAAACTTTGTATTCTGAGTGCAAGGTTATCCAAGACTCCATGGAGATGCTGTAGGGCAGCAAACAGCACTAAGGCACCAAAGCATCCCTGGAGACACTCGTTGGGAAGGATGAGGAGCTGACAGAAAGGTTCACAGATATGAATGTATAACAGAAAGATCTTTGAATGTAGAATCTGAAGAAGTTTTGATGCAAAAGAAAAGAATTGCTGAATGAGTTTTACTGGGTAACTAAGAAGGCAAAGAGCAGGTGAGTTGGAAGGGGTTTTTATGACTTAGAGCAAGGGATAAATCCATCTCCAACAAAAGATGTTTCTACCAAACAAAAAGATTTTCACAGACAAACAAAAATGCTATGTTGAAAGTAGAGAAAATATTTCAGAATTTTCCACTGCAAGAAAACTGAAAAACTTCTAGTTTAAACTGTAGCATAGTAACATTTTGTGATTGGAAATAGTAACATGAATGTGGTAATGTTAGTAGGTGTGATGGGCTATAGGTAAAGTAAAGGATTGATTGGTATCTGCCATTCCTATGGTGTGATGGGAACGTGGTGAGCACAAAAAATTGTCACAAATTCCTCTCTTTTCTCTCCCATCTTGACAGCTCTGCCCTCCCAGCCAGGAACAGCCCCTAAATCTGAGTCTCTGCTTGGAAAAACAAAGATTTGTGCACCCAGGAATTGTGCAAACAGGAATTTCCAGTCTGAGGTGGGGAGTGACAGGATAAGGGGGAATGGCTTCCTGCAGCCAGAGGGCAAAGGCAGTTGGGATAATGGGATAATTCCTGCCTGTGAGGATAGGGAGGCACTGGAATGGAATTTCCAGAGCAGCTGTGGCTGCTCCTGGATCCCTGGAAGTGTCCAGGGCCAGGCTGGATGGGGCTTGAATAACCTGGGATAGTGGAAAATGTCCCTGCCCATAGCAGGGGGTGGGGCTGGATTATCTTCAGGCATTTTCCAAACCATTCTGGGATTCTGTGATCCTAAATTATAGCTGGTAGATTTTGTATGAGTTAACTGCAGGAAGAGACATGGACATAAAATTTCATCCCTGCCAGGGAAATCCAACAGCAATATTTTATCCCTGGAAAATACACTTTAGTTCATGCCTGTAGTGAAACACCCTTAAAATTATCTCAGACTGAGATGTGCCCTGCTCCAGGCTGCCCACACAGATCAGGGACACCAAAAATGAGCTCAGCTTGTTGTTAAACCCAAGGATGGAGTTTCCAAGACAAGCAGTGTCTCCCCTGAATTTCTTGGCAGAGATCCCTACTCCTGCAGAAAGGCTTGGGAGCCAGATCTCCATATTTTTTGGAGAGGCAGCAGCAGATATTTGATGAGCTCTATGAATAGAGTTGTTGATTCACTGCAAAATACAGGAAAAAAACTGGGGAGAAAACAAGTCAAGTCAATTGAAACTGCTGACACATTCCTGGGAAATGTAAAGAGTGCTTTGAAGCAAGGCAATCACTTGGTAGCCCCCACAGCAGAATGAATTTATGATTGGACACTAAGTATTATTCAGAATAAAATTACCAATTGTGATTTGAGAACTAAAAAACCCCCTTTTTGAAAAAGTTCTGGAAATGGAAATACTGAGCAATGGTTTTCAATTAAGAAATGCAAATATAATCCATTCAATATCTCCTATTGAATTAAAATATTTAGATATTTTGAATGAAGAATTTATCTTTTCTCTCATTCTGGGAAACTGGAGAAAACCAAAATGAAATCACAGTTCAACTTTCCCTTCCAATTTTGCCAATAAATGTGGATGCCCAGAGGTTTGGCCAAAGAGATCCTTCAAATGCATTCAGGAATTCATGGAACTGAGTTCCTTTTCAGTGTTCAGGAGGCTTTTTGAAAGCTGCATTTACAAGAAATTATTCTGTTCATGGGGTTTTGTTGTGACATCAAAAATCAACAGCATCAAAGGGACCCAAGCTCAGTGTTTGAGCTGGAATTCACAACCCCCCAGGTCCCTGAGCAGGAGCTGCTGAGCTGTGATAACCCACCTCACCTTAAAAACGAGTTCTGCAGGGTGATTAATTTGCTCTGGAATTATTTACTTGTCTAAATGTCAGCAAAAGATTTTGTGTTCTTAAAAAAAAAAAAATTATTTTCAACTGAAAGGCTTTGCAGGTGCTGCCAGCACAGTTACAAAGGATTTGGGCTTTTCATCCAGCTCCTTTTAACACATTTTACCAAAAATTCCTCTTTCAGTGCCTACCATGTGTGTGACCACAGAGCAGAGCTGAGGGGATGAATTTTAAACTTTGGTTTTCTCTTATTTTTCCCTTTAAATGTGAACTTCTTACATTTCTAATGCTCATTTGGGACATAATTAAAACAGCTTGCTCGTGTATATTCTTGGGATTGTTACAGCAGGTTCTCCACCTCAGTGTCACAATCTCCAGGAATATTCCTAAATGTGCTCCAGATGAGT
Organism: Erithacus rubecula; assembly: GCF_903797595.1. NCBI lineage: Eukaryota > Metazoa > Chordata > Aves > Passeriformes > Muscicapidae > Erithacus > Erithacus rubecula. Next base: position 4,606,660 of record NC_136667.1, on the reverse strand, counting down.
TCCAGAGTCAGAAGAGAAAGGAATCTTCCCCATCCTGGTGGGTGTTCATGCCCACATTACAGTATCATTAATTATTTTGCTCTGCAGTAATTAGATCCTGTCTGAGGTCAGTATTCAATGAAAGGCCACCAGGCAGCAGAAAAAAAATAAATTCCTAAATACACAAAGTCTCATTAAGCACTGAAGCCAAGGTGGGAAGATCCACTCTGAGGTGTGAAGTTTCTCCTCTTTTCCTCCTCCTTTACCTCCTCAGGGGTCCCTGAGCACAAATCAGGGTTATTTTCCTGCTGATCCCACAGACAGGAGATGGAGCCCCACAGGCACAGGACCATCCATCCCCTCTGTGCAGGGCTCATGGAACCCTCAGGAACAGATCCTGGCCCAGCTTTTTTCCCTGTTTGATGGATAATCATCTCCTGAGCAGCAAAACCAGTCGGGTCAGACACTGCCCAGCAAGCCAAGAGGGCTCCAGGGAGGTTGTTTGCACAGAGCTGTGACAGTGGGGCATGAAAGGAGGTTAAATTTGTTTTATTGAGCTTAAATTTGCCACCTCCCAACCTCAGCAGGTTTATTTCCCTTCTCTTTGTGTCCTGGGATGCTGTGAATGATTTCAGTGCTTCCCAGGAGTAAATGTGGGGTTGGATGTGAGATGTAAGGGGTGTTTGCAATGGTCTGGGAGATGTGGATTTCAAATTTTTTTAAAAATGAAAATTAAATAAATGTGAACTTCCATTCATCAGAATTTGAATGAAAAAGGAATATTCATTTAGAGCTCACAAATGGAAAATAAAGGAGGAGGAAGAGGGCAGGAGGAGACACCACTCAACTTGGCTCCCAGAGCTCTCACAGGGATGGACATTCCTGATGTGGGGGTCTTCCAGGTCAACAGAAAATATGAATTTATCAGCCTGAAAATAAAGTTTTTTCTACATTCCTAAGAATCTAACTCAATCAACACACTGAGAAGTCATTGCATTTCTGCTCTTCCTTAGCTTTGGGCTCCCTGCTGCAAAGAAATAACTCTCCACACTCAAGAGGTTATTGAGAAATTGTTTTATTAAAACTCAGACAGAAGATGAAAACAAATGTAAGGGTGGCTGAGAGCACTGGGATGAGCTGCCAGGAACTGCCAGGACACAGACAGACCTTCCACAAAGGGTCCCAAAAAACTAATCAGGCCCTAGGCTCCAATTTGAGAGGTTTTGGGAAATTCAGGTGGTGATATGGGAACCAGAAAAAAGTCACTCAAATTTTCCAGCATTTCCAGCACACCTGGGATGTTGGCTGGTTTGGCAACGTGCAGGTTGGAGTAAAAGCCTGCAGATTCCCAAAAACATTGTGCAAATCCCCTCCTGGTGTCAGAGCATGGGATGAGCCATGAGGAACACCCAGGAAAAGCTGACCCACTGCCTGACAAATCAGTAATGAACAAAATGCAACATGAATGCACCAAATAACCCCAAGGGAGTAGAAACTGGAGGAAGTGGGGAGAATCAGGATTGGGGTGTGCTGGAGGAGCCTTCACTCTGCTCCTTGGTGACATTGAACTATTGATTCCCTTCAACATAACCACAAACCTGCCAAAAACTTCAAGGGGCTTTTTGCCCTCTCTCCTTGAAACAGCAACAAAAAAATTTCCAGTTCTGAAGCCAGGTTTGGGAGGTTAAAAGTGCTTTTCTTGGCTGGGTGCTGCAATGGAGGTGCATGGTCCCTATGATGCCACCAAGGTGTGCAGGGTCCCTGTGCCATTGAGCAAGGTGTGCATGGTCTTTTCATTATCCTACAAGGTGTGCATTGTCCTTACACAAACCCACAAGGTGTGCAGGGTCCCTGTGCCACCAGGAAAAGAGCTGTCAGTCCTTGTGCCACCATGGAAGAGGTTCCTGGTCCTCGTGCTTCCAGATGAGGTGGGAATGGTTATTCCATGACTGTGCAAGGTGCAAGTGGTCCCTGTGCTGCCATCCAAGGTGTGCATGGTCCCTGTGCCATCAGGAATGGTGTGTGTGATGCCCATGTGAGGTGTACATGGTCCCTGTGCCATCAGGAATGGTGTGTGTGATGCCCATGTGAGGTGTACATGGTCTCTGTGCCATCAGGAATGGTGTGTGTGATGCCCATGTGAGGTGTACATGGTCTCTGTGCCACCAAGGTCCTCACACCATCACAGTGTCCACATCTCCTGCCCTGTAGGAGAACAGGAATGGGGCTGCAGGCAGCCTTGGCCTTGATGAGTTATAGCTGAGCCCTTGAACAAGGCAGGTGAACAACTCTGCAGGAGAAGAAGCGTGGAATGCGGATGTGTGATGGCATTTTACAACAAGAAACAGAAATTTATGGCCAATTCCTAAAGGGTAGAAGGCACGTGCACATGGTTTGTTAGCCAGCTACAATGCAAAAAGGAGGGTGTGTTGTGATACAGAGAGAAAGTATAAAAAGTTGTACTGTGGGATAATAAACCACTGATGCTTGGCACATCTTCAGCATCAGCCTTTAGCCCCCTGTCACTGCCCTGCTGTCCGAGGAGCTCAGGACAGGTCCCTCCCAGCAGGCAGGGTTTGTCCATGGATAAATCCCCGAGGCTGCACAGGCAGGGTTTGTCCATGGATAAATCTCCGAGGCTGCACAGGCAGGGTTTGTCCATGGGTGAATCCCGAGGCTGTTCAGGCAGGGTTTGTCCATGTCTGAATCCCGAGGCTGCACAGGCAGGGTTTGTCCATGTCTGAATCCCGAGGCTGCACAGGCATGGTTTGTCCATGTCTGAATCCCGGAGCTCTGCCGCAGTGCCGGGCTCAGCGCAGGCCCCGGCCGGGGCAGGGCAGGCAGGGGCAGCAGGAGCAGAGCCCGAGCGCCGCTGTCAGCAGGGCCGAGCGCCGCGACGGCCGCTGGTACTTGGCGGCTCTCTTCACCCCGGGGCCCGTGTGGGCAGCGCAGTCCAGGGAGCGCAGGACGTGCAGCTCCACGCTGTCGGCAGCGCCGTGCTGCTGGGCCAGCAGCCCCTCCAGCTGCACGAACAGCCCGCGCAGCTCCAGCATCTGCGCCTCCAGCTCCAGCAGCTGCCGCCGCCGAGCCTGCGCCAGCCCCAGGTGCTGCTTGGCCTTGAGCTCCTCCAGGTCGCGGCCGACGATGCGAGGCCCCTGCGGGCTCTCGGCCAGCAGCTCCACGTCCTGGGCCGCCAGGGTGATGCCCGCCAGCTCCGCCTGCCTCTGGATCTGCTCCTGCAGCCGCTGCCGGTAGCGGCTCTCCCGGGCGTAGTGGCGGGCGAGCACGGCGCCGTAGCGGCGCAGCAGCAGCCACAGCTGGGTCTGGCGGACGCGGGGCCCCGCTCGGCCCGAGCCCCCGGCCGGGGCGGCGGGCAGCGCTCCCAGCTGCGGCTGCAGGGCCGCGGCCTGGCGGGCGAAGGCGGCGCGGGCCGCGCCCAGCCCGCTCTTGTGGCGGGCCATGCTCTCCTCCGAGGTGCAGCACAGCACCGACTGCTGCGTCCTGTCGATGCTCTCCGACAGCTGCTCCAGCCGCTCCAGCGCCCGCCACAGCTCGGCCGCCTCCCGCAGCGCCCGGCCCACGGCGCTGCCGTCGTCGCCGACGAACGCGGGGTTGTCGAAGCGCGAGCAGTCGTCGTGCGGGTCGCCCTCGGCCGCCGCTCGCCGCTGCAGCTCCGCCAGCCGGTCCCTCATGCTCCGCGGGGCTCCGGCACCGTCTGAGGGGACGCGTGAGGCCGGAGCCGCTGAGGGAGCGCTCGGAGCTTTGGCTGCTGGCAGCAGAGCAAATATTGATGGAGGAGGGCAGGGGCAGAGCGGGAGGAAGGCCCGGCCGGGAGCGCTGCCAGCACCGCCCGCACCTGCGTCACGGCACCGGCCCGGCCCGAGCTACGAGGCTCCGCACAAAGGCGCTTTTATTCACCCAGAAACAAGGACACGCGAAAGGCCCACCTGGCTCCGATGCTGCCAAACGCGGCTCCTGGTTGTACCAAATGAAGGGCAAAGACACGGAGTCAGTGAGTGCCGAGCTGGGAGGGAGGCACGGGCATCAGCAGCATCCCCAAAATGCCAGCCCGGCCTGGGGGTGCGGACACGCTGGGGCTCGGAGCAGCCCAGCCTGGAGCCAACCGGGATGGAGGCAAAGCTCGGCCTTTGTCTGCTGTGCAGGGTGGGAAGCTCTGGGGCTCCACAGTGCTTTGTGAGGATGAATTCTAAAAGATGCTCCAGGTTTTCCAGGCTGGAAATGAGTGTTGGGATGACCCAGCTGTCCTGCACATCACTGCAAGGCAATGTTGAGTCCACTCGCTGCTGAAATGCAGAAAAATCACAGCTGAATTCTAAGACATCTATAAAAATACCTTTAAGAAGGTACTTCTACAAAACTCATTTCCAGCTGTTATAGCATAGGGCAAAATAGTTGTTCTCAGTCACTCTGGTATTTTACGTATTTTATAACATGTATTGTATATTATGTATTTGATAACATGTATTATCCCATATGACCTGAACATGATGATACAACGTATGTAAAAGCTATGATATAATATCAATATAACATCAAATCAATATGATATCAACAGAGGGACAGCCAAAGGAGGTTTAGCAAAGGTCAAGCAGCTCTGAAGGGAGTAGAATTCCTTCCCTCCAATGCCATCTGATGGATGTGCATAAAGGGGGCTCCAGCATCTATGCAAAACAAGTTTAATTATGTTCTCTGTAACCATCAAGGCCAAGAAAAAAAACAAAAGCCCTTTTGTCCCGGGGGTTTGGAAGATGAGTGTTGTGTTAAAAAGGAGATATTCATTCCCATCAGAGAGGAAATGCCACTGGAATCAGTGCAATAAAGTGAAATGTCAAATAAGTCAGCAGATTAATGAGGGGAGAAGTCAAAATAGAATGATAGAATCTCAGAATCATTAGTGTTGGAATCCCAGACCACCGAGTCCCAGCTGTGCCTGACCCCACCTTGTCACCAGCCCGAGCACTGAGTGCCACCTCCAGTCCCTCCTTGGACCCCTCCAGGGATGGGGACTCCAAACCTCCCTGGGCAGCCCCTTCCAATGTCTGGACACCCTTTCCAGGAAGAAATTCCTGCTGAGTTTATTCTGTATATTTATTGTCAGCACCTGCCCCAGCTGAGCACAGAGCTCCCCTGGCAGCTCTACACAAACCCAGCCCCACCCAGCCCCAAAATCCCTGTTTAAACAATGTTATCACTGCTGTTAACAGAGGAGAAAATCCGTATTTCCCGTGAAATGTCCCTATGGGAACAGTCCAACCTTTCCCTGGAGCAGTCACCCCCTGAACCCACCTGTGTCCCACAGTGGCTGAGGGACCTCACCTGAGCCTCCTCCCCTGCTCCTTTCATGGCTTTTTTAGCCATTTTACAGCACTTTTAGGCATTTCCCCCTTCTTTTCCCAAGAAATCATTAGCTGTTCCTATCCTTTTTTTCTCAGAAAAATGGTATTTTGGAGCCAGATTGGATGGTGATTGGGGTGAGGATCTCCATCCCATCCTGCTTAAGATCTTCAAAGTGTATAAAAATTTCTTTATCCATTTATAAATGAAGTTTCTATATCCAGTTTATAAAACTTACAATTAAAACTATAAAATTATCCAGTTGCATCAAAAAGCAAGTATTTTTTTACATTAAAACCTCAATTCTGCCTATTGTTTTTGTTTTTTTTTTTTTACCTTTTAATGTCTCAACTACTCAAGAAGCAATCCAAAACCAAAGTAATTCTCTTTTTATTTTTTTATTAAGACAATCCCACAGCTGGAAAATGAAACATCCTAGATTACATCAGTGACTTCAAAAAAACTCTAGAAAAAAATCTTTACAAATTTACATTTGTACAATACAAAAAACTAACAGCTCATTGCATATAAATATTACATTTGGTCTGCCAACATGTGGCATCAAAATCCCTGAAGTATTCATTAAAGGGACCTGAGATAGCAGATGTGAAGATATGGGCATAAATATCACCTGAAAAAAAAATAATATAGAAAGTAGACATAATTCTAATAGTTTTGTGCATTTTTGGAGTATTTTAAATCCCAAACACGACCTGGAGAGCCTAAATCATGTGAATTTTGCTTTGACATCAAGTGGTATTTCTACATGAAATCTGCTCTAATGACTCATGGAGGAATGAAGAGCCTGAATTAATATTTCTACAGAAAAATAATCCTCAGACTTTGAGTTCTGAACACACCCAAGCAGCCACCACTCTCTGAGGAAGAATTTTAGGAAGAGAAACGGCAGATTTGGATTTTTACCTGCAAATATTCCAGCAGGATTTCACCCCCCACCCCTCCCCAAACAGCTCACAGACCCAAAAGCCAGGAAGATCCTCAGTGCTTGCCCATGAAAACCCCCAAAGCAAGGAACTGCTCCTAATTTCCCACTGATGGAATTATTCCCCAGCTATTTACACATTTATCAGCTCCCCAGAGTGGCTGCAGTTACTACCAGGAGTAGTAACTCCAAGTGCTTGGTTTGCCTGGGAAGTCTCACAGACTCACCACATCCATGCACAAAAATGTATTTCAGCACCATTTTTAGAACACTAGAGTTAAGGCTGTGACAGCAATTCCCATTGGAAATCTAAATTTTTCAGGGATTTGTAGCACAGTTGTGTGAGTTTGCTGTGGGCTGAACATGACGTAGTAAAAATGTACAAGCTTCCAACAGGTCTTTGCATTTCTAAGACTAAAAAAAGACAAGTTTTTAGACTAAATTTTGCAGGCTGTTACTTACTGTACATAAAGGAGTTTTTTTACCATGTGTAAACCTCGGATATATTGAAGAGTTGAAAAGTTTCTGTCGCTCATGCGCAGGGATTTGCTATAATACACATTGTAAGAACACAACAACAGCTCCCTACCTATTAAATATAGAGTTAGCCTTGGAGGGTTAACTGCTCCTTAAAAATCATCAGCATTTTAGAAAACTCTGCAGGATGGTTTTTAAATAAAAAGATAAAATTAAGACATGTAAACACACAAAGATGTTTTTAACCCATGAAATCCATGATGGGATGCTCCAGATCAGGACACAACATCCTTAAACCTACAGCTGTTCACTTTTCCCTGCTGTTCATCATTCAAAGGTGGAATGAATCAAGTTTTTATCAAAAATTGATTTAAACTGATCTTCTCATGTTAGTACTCTGTGACTTGGAGCACAGAGACATTCCCAGAAACTCAGGAGCAGCTTTTCCAAATGCTAGGCAAGGGTCATCTTGTTTTTGGGAGTCAAGAGAGCCTCCAAATATTTTTTTTTAATTAATTAAAAATTCTCTGCCACACCCCTGGTGCCAGCTCTTTTCCAGGCTCTCTGAACCACTCAATCCTTCTGCTTCCCCACAGGAGGAGCAGCTGAGGTGGACATTGAGGAAAACATTCCAGGAAAATGAAACTATGCAAACAGGAAGCAGAATTTGAAGCAGCCAAAAATCCTCCACTGATTATTTCTCCACAATTCTTTTTAGTTTTTGTGTCTGCAGGGTGGGGGTGGTTGGGATTAGGGGGTGGCCTCTGCTTGGCTGATGGAGGAAGGAGGAATAAAACTGCCCAAATCCATCAGAGTTCAAGCACCAACAGAAAGGTTTAATCTAACAGCCTGGCAGGCCAGCCAAAATAAAATTCATTACAATATCCAAAGTTTCCAAGAGAATAAATAAATAGCTTATAAAAGGAAACTACAGGACAGAGGTGGGGCATGGCTAAAAGGAAAAAAAAAAGGTGATGGAGAAAATATAAAGCAGGTGAAGTTTGAGCTGAATCATGGAATTACTAAGGTTGGAGAAGGCTCCAAGATCTTCAAGTAAAACCTTCAACCAAATCCCACCAAGGGCCACATGTGCTCAGTTCTTGGATGGTGACTCTGCCACCTCCCTGTGCAGTCTCTTCCACTCTCACCACTCTTTCAATGAAAAAAAATCCCCAAATATCCAAGACCTCACTACTGCCAAATAAGCCTTGTCATCCACGCCCTGGTCTGGAGAGGGATCACTCCAGGGACATGGGCTGGGAGCAGCTGGAGCAAAGCCACAGGATTTCAGAGAGCAGCACTTCAGCCCTGCCTCTGTGCAGGATGGAGTGTGTGGGCCAAGGTGTCCCCAAGAGCCCTGAGGTGTCCCCAAGGGCCCTGAGGTGTCCCCAAGGGCCCTGAGGTGTCCCCAAGGGCCCTGAGGTGTCCCAGCACCCTGGGATTGGGATCTGCCAGCTGGACATCTCAAGGGAACAGAGGCACCAGTGCCCAAACAACATCTACAGCAACCAAGGAGCCTCTGGCCTGCCTGCTCACCCTCAGGAATCCCTTCCAAAATCACACCTTAAATCCCAATCCTTAGGCAGAATCTGGAGTTTTTTGTTGAGTGCACATTCCTGACTGCAGCCTGCCCTGAGCTCAGCAGGGTCTGCAGCAGAGAGACTTCTGGATGGTTTAAATCACTAAATCCTGCTTCTGCTGCACTGCTGGGCTCATCCTAAATTCACCACATCCATAAGCAGCTCCTGATAGGATTTGGGATTTCAGAGCATCCAAATTCCTACAAAAGTGTAATTATTCCACAGAACTATAAGAAATCAACTGCCCAACTCAGAGAAAGAATCCAGACACAAATCCAAGCAAAAAGAACAGCTCTAAACCCAAGTAATCTTGACATGCTTATAAAAAGATTCTCATGCACACAAAAAAAAAAAAAAAAAAAAAAAAAAAAGCTTTTCTTTTTCAATTTTTACACTAAATTCTGCTGTCCCAGCAGCCCCTGCTCTAGCTCAAAGTCATGGGACACAGTAATACTTACGCCACAGCAAAGTGATGCTTCACTGGTATCTTCACAGTACAGAGAAAAGATACAGTTAAGAACATATTTAATCTTACTCTAATTGCTGCTAAAATACACCAACTTATAAAATGATTTCTCTGGAATCCCTGTGGTTTCTCTCTCCCCGACCCCTACACAAAATAAATAAGGTATAAGTGGAAATAAGTCAGAAATAGAGGAAAAAAGCATTTCTTTTGCATTTCAAGCTTTTCAGGCTTTAGGACAGAACCCATAGTGTTTACATTAGCTCACAGGACTGATCTAAGGGATATGATTCCAACTATGGACTGATGCATACATGCTATTCCTGGTTACCATATGTAAAAAGACCAATCAGTCAAACAAATAATACATTTCTTATAAATATAAATGCGTGTATATATACAGATATATGAGAGAGATGATAGGACAGGTGTTTATATTTAAAGCCCAACACAGAACTAGGAGAGCCTCTGCACTTGGTTTTTTTCCCCACCCTCCCATCAAAAACCAAATCAAGTCCAGCAATGGATTACGGCTGATTTCAAACATTCCTTACAAAATTAAAAGTGTGGTTTTTGTACTGTACCATAAATTCATATTAATGAGCAATTTAGGATATACTCTCCTCCATCATAAAACTAAACCTCTGCTTTTTTTATTTTCAAGTCATTTTTGCATCTAACTAGGATTTTTTTCTTTTTGAAAGCGAGATAAAATAGCTAGTGCTTAATATAGAAAGTCAAAAATTAAATTCCTTCTGCATCTGAGAATATACACGGGTCACTCTTTGCTGCCTGAGGTTTTCCAGAATTATTGACCAAGCTGTGCACAGAAGAACTTCAGGATATTGGATGAAAGCTTAAAAAAAAAAAAAAAACCAACAAAAAATCCTAAAAACTTTGAAAAACTCCACTGGAACTTTGTTCTCTCTGTGACCTGACTCTGAACTGTCAGACAAGGGGAGGAAATTGGAATCCCACATCTATTCCAGGCAGAGCCCAGGAAGGAAGGAAGAGGCTGCTCACCTCCAGCTCAGCCCACGCCACCGCCGGGGTCACCCAGGAGCCAGCAGGGATCTCCTCACAACTGCACTACCACTGCCAGAGGGGCTCATGGCAGCATTTCCCAGGACAACAAGAGCACAGTGCAACAGCCATTCTCTTCTGGAAGCTTGAGACACACAGGTCAGTCTGGGGAGGGAGGGTGAGGGGTGTGACAGCTCCCTCAGCACCTCTGAGGGGTCAGTGAGCCCAGGCAGTCCCTCTGCACAAATCCCAAACCTGCCCCAAACATCTGTGCTGGGAACTCTGAGAGCTACTGAGACCTCTGAGAGCTACTGAGAACTCTGAGAGCCACTGAAACTCTGAGAGCCACTGAGACCTCTGAGAGCCACTGAGAACTCTGAGAGCCACTGAGAACTCTTGAGAGCCACAGAGAACTCTGAGTGCCACAGAGAACTCTGAGAGCCACTGAGAACTCTGAGAGCCACTGAGAACTCTGAGAGCCACTGAGAACTCTGAGAGCCACTGAGAACTCTGAAAGCCACTGAGAACTCTGAGAGCCACTGAGACCTCTGAGAGCCACTGAGACCTCTGAGAGCCACTGCATTTGTTTTCAAGGAAGATACAGCTACTCACAACTTCCACCCCTCTACTCTCCTTCTCGCCTCTTCTTCACCACGCTCTGAATAACAGCATCTATTTTCTTTTCAGTTTCCAGTAGTTGTAAATAAGAGGTAGCTGAGCTACTATTAAAAATCATGCTTTGAAGAGGAGGAACCTTTCAAATGTTGAAGTCACCCCTTTAGCTGCACAATCTCAATTAATACTATAAAAATATGAGAGGACAAAAAGAAAATAGATGCAAGTAACTTTTGCATTTGGCACCTTTTGTCTAGATATTCATACTTCTCAAGTATTCTCTTTTTAATAAAGTTAATGCACACATAGGACACACCACATCAAAGGTTTGCTACATATTTACAAGGCACCAACCCTTTGTCACTGTTTTTACACGAATAAGGAACCAATAGAAAGCACATCAGGACCCCCAAAACTGTAGTATGGACATACTTCAGTTCAGCACAATTCTATCAACGTTTGGCCTGGGAAGATTAAAATAATCCAGATCCTTCTTACAATATAGAAACTGTAAACATTTTATAGCTGCCTTTAGGATTGGTGTATTGTGCAAAAGTTATAATTATTACTGTGTCTAAGGATTTATGGCAGAAACCACATAAAAACTCTGTAAGAAGGTGCTATTTCTATAATACAAAAACAAAAACGAGGGAGAGAAGTCAGAAGCGTGACTGGAAAATGTCATGTTCTTACTGAGAAGCTGGAAGCCTCTGTAATGTGATGAACTCGTAGTGTGTGGGGAAGAATTTCTGTAATTTAAGGCCTAATGACTAAGGCTTGTTTTGACCAATGAAATGGGGAGATCTGAAGCTTTAAAACAAACACGAACTGACAGGATGGAAAAGCACCACTGTGAAACGTGAGTGGAGTCCCCGCACAACTTGCTTGGTAGAATTTCTGGTAAAATCCCTGCAGTAGAAGGCCATTGAAGTTCTTTTAAAATTGTTCCAAAGTTTGTTTTTTTTTTTCCACCTGTCAATAATTCCATCCCATGAGATGGCTGACCCTGGCTTTTTCTGTCATTTTCCGCACCCTGCCTGACCTGGAAGTACCAAGGTTCAAAGGATCCTCGGTGTGCACAAAATTGTCATTGTCGGAGTCGTCGTTGTACAGGACAGTTCTCCTGCCCTCGTTCCTGGTTTTGATCCGAGGGGGGCGGCTGAATCTGCCCCCAAACACGCTGTCCCCAAACTGTCCCCCAAAGAGGTTTTCGAACTCGTCGTCGGCGAGCCGGGCGCGCTTGGCTCTGGCGGCTCCTCGCGAGGCCCCTCGGCCGCCGCGGCCTCTCCTTCCTCCCCGGCCGCCGCCTCGGCCCCGCCCGCAGCCTCGGCCCCCTCTGCCCCCTCGGCCCCCTCGGCTCCACCTGCCCCACCTGCCCCACCTGCCCCTCCTCCCTGTCCCTCGGCCCTGCCAGCTCCGTTTGCCCGCGGCGAGTTTCCGTTTGATTTTCCGTTTGGGTTTTTTGGACTGCACGACTTTGCTGTAGTCGTGGTCGCCGTCGATGTAATCCTGGTCTGTTCTGGAGGTCGATTCCGAGTCGGAATCGGAGCCGCTTCTGCTTTCTGAGCTGGAGCTGGATCCTGATTCCCCACTTTCTGATGAAGACAAACCAGATTTTTCCTTTAATTCTCTCTTCTTTTCCTCCTCCTCGGCCTCCTCCAGGTGCTCGTCGTCCTCTGAGGCGCTCAGCAGCTTCCTCTTGACTCCTGCCCGGGGCTCTCTGCCATCCCCGTTGGTGAGAGGCCCATCAGGAGAGTGATCTGAGCAAAAACAGAACAACCCCATCAGCATCACACAGGACACAAAAACTGGGATTTGCTGCAGCTGCCTTTGGGATTCTCCTCTGCTGCCTCTGAGGTACTCTCAGGGATGATCCATTGGGAGCTACTCACCCCTTACGTGCTGTGGACACAAGCAGCTGTTCACTATCAAAGTAAACACAATTTTTACCTGGAAGCAACAACTTCAAACTCTCCTGATCAAGAGTTTAGTGGAGATCCAAGCATAAAAAGGAGCCTGGAGTGACCAGATTAGACATAAACATCTAAAACTCAGTCAGGTGAATCCTACCTGGGGTGCCAAGGCAGGAAAACTCTAAAATCCATTTCAAAGCTATACACAAAAATAACATTCTGCAGGCAGCATTTATTCCCTATCAAATGCATGTTCTCAAAAGGCTTAGTCCAGGGAAAATTAATTAAAAGCATAACTGAAGAGAGTCAATGACCCAAGAAGGCTCACTGGGATTGCTGAATACCTTCAATGAAAATTAAATAAATCATCTTGACTTGGGACCCAAAATCCTCCATGTTTTCAGAGTTATGAATCTGACAGTGAAGATTAAATATCTTCTTTAAGACAGGACAGGAAAAGCTCACCTGCAGCATCCAGCATTGGGAAAGCTTCCAGGGTTCAGGAAAAGCTCATGTAGTGCACACCTTGGTGGAAACTCTGAGTAACTCATCCCTGAGATTACCTACCACACCAGAACTGTTTGCATTCTAATCACAACTACTTTGTTTTGCATGTGAGAAAAATATTTCAATGTTGTTGTACAATGTTTTTCATCTTTGGTTTCAGCTTGATTAATAAAAGGTGAAGGTTTTGGGGTGGGGATTCTCTTGGTTTGTTTGCTTTCTGTAACTCCTGAAGGAACTGTAAGGAGTTTAAGAGCAATCAAGTTTTCCATCTGGAGAGATTTTAAATGACTTCACTGAAGTGCACATGGAAACATCTGCATTCCACACCTCAGACAGAACACAGAGTAAAGGAGTAAAGTAAATTCAATTTTTTTGGTATCATTTAGGAATATATACAATGCTACACTGAGACAGTAAGTTCATAAACATCAGACAGAAAGAACATCTTTCATCTCTAGTGAAACCAGTCAGTCAAAGCACAGAATCTTATTATTTCTCACCTTGTTTCACTGGTGTAGATTTGCTCCTGACTGGTCTGCTTTTCCCTGGATCTGTGGCATTTCCACTCCTGCTCTGTGCATTTGAGCCTGATGAAGATGGCTGACCCTCCAGCTCTTCACCAGTGGCTGAACCCAGAGGTTCTTCTGCTGTATCTGAAACTTCAGACAGGACACCACAGGGGAACAGGGTGATTTTATGCTCTGTACACAGGGCTGTGTCTGGGGAGGTTCTGTATGCCCTGAGTCAACAGCCCAAGTCAGGGTAATCTCACCAAACTGCTCTGCAGCCATGGAAAGACAGATTCCTCCTGAATGTAACCCCAAATAGGCTAATTTAATTAATTATCCATCAGTGCTGTAAGAGAGAAGCCCATACACAGAAAGTCTGGGCTTTTGTCACTGGAATAATTCTAATGATGGCCAGATCCAGGTTCCCATCTCCCTGATCCTTACCCAGAACTTCCCAACAGCCAGACTCAGCTAACACAACCTACAGACAACATTTCCACATGCTCCTTCACCAGGAGGGTTTTGCATCATGTGTCTCCTGAGGACAAGACTCAACTTGTACAGACAAGCTGTTATAAGAGAAAGGCTGGATTTCTCCTCACCATGAGATGAGACTGAAGAGTTAGTCCTGGTCAGGGGCAGTGAGGTATTTTGGTTGGGTTTGGGTTGAATCTTCATTTGCTTCTGTTTCCCTTTTGGGCTGCAAACACAGAATACCCCAAAGGCAGAAATCTGTTATCACCAAAGACTCAAATACAAAACTGATTTCTCCTGCAAAGTGATCTCTTCTCCCAGGTGTGATAACACCAAAAATAGTTGCTGTTTGCTAAAGGTAGAGGAGTTTGCAGGGACAAGATTTTATCTCCCCTTTTAAAACCAACAGTCAGTTTACTTAGATAATGTATCAGATAAAGGTAGGGAACTATTACACAACACTTTTTTCAACAGTTAAAAGGCAGAGACAGCTGATCTTTCCTTTCCTCCAGAAGGACCACTAGTGACCACATCATCTTTCACTTACCAGAATTACAAACTACAAACTGAGCATGATTTTAAGGCCCAAATGAGGGACTTAAGGGAAGGGAAATGAGCAACAGTGCTGCTGGTAATTGCCAAAAGCACATCCAGCCTGTCCTATGGGATGGCACTGCCAGCCAGGCTCACCAGCTCTGTTTTACCTGGATGCTCTGCTGGTTAAGGGGGAGCTGCTGCTGCCACCAGCCCAGTTTTACCTGGATGCTCTGCTGGTTGAGGGGGAGCTGCTGCTGCCACCAGCCCAGTTTTACCTGGATGCTCTGCTGGTTAAGGGGGAGCTGCTGCTGCCACCAGCTCTGTTTTACCTGGATGCTCTGCTGGTTGAGGGAGAGCTGCTGCTGCCACCAGCCCTGTTTTACCTGGATGCTCTGCTGGTTGAGGGGGAGCTGCTGCTGCCACCAGCCCTGTTTTACCTGGATGCTCTGCTGGTTGAGGGGAAGCTGCTGCTGCCACCAGCCCTGTTTTACCTGGATGCTCTGCTGGTTGAGGGGGAGCTGCTGCTGCCACCAGCCCAGTTTTACCTGGATGCTCTGCTGGTTGAGGGGGAGCTGCTGCTGCTCCTCAGCCGTTTTCGGTACCGAGGCCTTTTCCTCTTCTGGCATTGTATTGCTGACTTGTACTCAGAGATGATGTTCTTCATGTGATTCTCAAATAAGGCAGAGAGTCGAAGGGTCATGCTGTAAATCTGCAGTGAGGGAAAATGGTCAGGTTTATTAGAGTTGAATAACCTGAAGATCAACCAAAAAAAAAAAAATCACAAAGAGGTCCAGACTTTGTAGCACAAAGAGAAAATTCACAGTGATGTTCCACTATGAGATTCTTTACAGATTATTTCCTTCCATGGGCCTTGTGCATTTTTACAACAGAAAGTGTTTTCATAAAAGGATTTAGTAACAGTACAAAATATTTCCAGAGTTGAAGGAAAATGGATTTCTGGATTACTGGAATACAGTCTCCTTTGTCAATGCCCATGAAGCATGGAAGCAGACCTTAAGATAACTTAAATACCAAGGGAAAAACAATTGGATTTCATGTCTCCTCAGCTTTATTTTTGCATTAAATCCCTGATGAACTGTCCTTACACCACCTTCACAGAGCTACAGAGAAGCAACCCAAATTGACCTCAGTCCTAATTTCTGTGAATCAGATGTCAAAATCTTTAAACCATTTTTCAGTTCTTTTCTAGGCCATGCTTTTGTGTAGCCTCATCCACAATATCTGCACTTATCAAACTGATAGCCTTGTTTACAGGGATAAATTATTGAAAAAAATCAAAGGAACTGGTGACCAGTTCTCTGTTACAAATATTGCAATGAACATCTGCAACAAGACCATCATCCCAGATGAAAATGGATGTTAGAAGTCATCTGGGAGAGCAGAACAAAGCAAATTTATAACCACAGAATTAATGTATCCTGGTTATTTTTATGACACCAAGCAATGCTTTGCTCTTCAGACCTCATTTCATATGTTTTATTCATGTAGGGCCAAAAGGCATTAAAATGTATTACTTACACGAGACTTTTTATTAGGAGTGTAAGCTTTAGAGTTGCAGAATATTAAACGAATATCTTTATAGAATTCCAAGGGACTGGTGTAGTTTCCTGCTTCCAAGGTTTCCTTCACAGTGCTGAAGTCCATGGGAGTGTCTACAATATCTCGATAATCCTGTGAGAACACACAAGAGAAAAATGAAAGTTCTCAAATCCTACAGCAGTAACATCACATCCAGTGGCTCAAGTCATTCTTTTCCTTTGAGAGTTGTTGGAGATAAATCCCTGAAAACATCAGCTCATAAAGGAGAGGACAGAGCCATGGCCAGCGTGGATGTTCTGCCAAAGGAGGAACAATTCTGGATGTGGAAGCTGCACTTACAGGGTAAGAGAAGAGATCAACAGGCTGCCTGAAAGGCTCTGAGTCCTCTCGTTCATAAATCAGGTTTAGGAGCTGCTGGCACTGCTCCTTCCAAGCATCAGCACTGGCTTTCATGGGCTGCCTCTTCACTCTGCGTCTCACCTGCAGGGAAACAGGGAGTGCAGGTGGCATCACAATATTCACATTGCTGCCTTCAAGTTCCTACTCATTTCTCAGCATTCTGATTCAAAGCATTCCCCAATTAAAAGCAGAAATCCAGGAAGATTAAAGCAGAGCTGATAGCACAGCAATATGTAAATTAGATAAATTAAACAAATTGGCCTTTTCTGGTCTCATATAACACTCAAACCCATGAGAAGCTGCAATATTTCAGCTCCAGCCTTGATATATTTATCAGTTCCATCAAAATTTGACTGCTGGAGATATTTGGTTTTTAATCTTTTTTTTTTTTTTTAAATGACCAAAGCAGAAATTTTACTCACTCTTCTTTTCCCAGAGGAAGTGCCTGGAGCATCTGAATCCACATCCACTTCTGCCACCTAAAGGCAAAGGGAATGATCACACACAGGCAGGTCTGGGTAACCCTCAGCCATGGAAAAAGGGTTAAAAACCAGCCAACAACAACCACAGGACAGCTGGCAACAGGAACTGCAGCACATTTCAAACTGCACTGAGGGGGAGAAGGTACCAGGAGAAGAAAGAAGCTCAAGGCAGTGACATCTTTCCTGGATTCTACCTGACATTTCACTCCAGGGATCAACTGATGGGAAATGACACAGAATTACATAAGGAAATCAGCTTTGCTGCCTCAGTGACAATGGAGAGCTGTTGTCCTTCTGACTAACAGCTGCACTTCCCAGCTCCCCTCATTACTCATCCTTCCAACAAAACATCATGTACTGAGAGAAGATTAAAGACAGGCAGTTCCAAGAAGCATTTTTACTTTAGAGAGCTTATTGTCCCAGGTGAGCCTAAACAACCTCATCTCCAAAACTCAGTGCAATTACCCATAAAATAAAGACTCAACAAAAATCAAAATTTCTTTCGTATGCTTAATTTTAAAAGGGAAGAAAATGATCTTACCTCCTCTTCCTCATCTGTACTGCTCAGGTCTTCTGCTTTCACCTTGTTGTAGATTTCTAATATATCAGTACAGCTCTGATCTCTGCAGGACAATGACAAAAACCAAAGTAGAAAATGAAGGATCCCAGGAGTTGGAGCTGTGGGGTCTGTGAGGTTCAAACTCACCCAATGAAGCGGAGCAGGACATCTGTCACAATTTTGGCTGCTTTGACTATGGGGCTGTCTGGCTCGTTGAATGTCCTGGCATTGTGTTCAATGTATCTTACCTCCCACATCAGGGCAGAGATTCTCCTGAAAAATACACAAAATTAAAGGAATGGGATGGAGAGGAAGTTGTATGTTATTTTTCTTCCACGTTCAGTAGGATTCTTTGGTAAAAAATGGAATTGGGAATTCAGGTCAAGCAGAAAAAGGTGAAAATAAGAACAGGACATTATTTATTCCTAAATTAACTGGCAAAACTGAGATTTCCAGTTCCCAGCATTATTCAGTCCCCTTCTAGCAACTGCAACACAAGCAAAGGCAGCAGGGATGGAAGCAAAGCAAACATGCTCTGCCTCTAACTCAGAGCCAGGCTCAGGGTGTTAAACCAACACTCCAGATCCTGCTACAGCAGCTTTTGCCTTAACAACATGGCCAGGAGAATTTATTATTCAGGAAGACTCACTTTGCCCAAGGCCAATCTGATCTGACACAGTTGCTAAAGGGACTTTAAACAACACTCAGCTCCACATAATAATAAATGCAATCAATGTCAGCTACAAACCCAAACTCACCTATAAAACCTGTTTTCAAGCCTCCTCCTGATGGTGGTGAGGTCAGTTGGGTAAGCAACAACAGTGCAATACATGGGATAGGCACTAAGGTCCACTGGAACAGCAAAGGGATTAGAAATGTCTGCAAGACAAAAGACCACAATCACTTCGATGCCTCCAAGAAATGTTTTACCAAGATTCCTTGTAATGGTTTCTGGGGTTTCTTTCAAAGAATTCAACACAGACCTACAGCTGAGAATGTCATTACCCACAGGGCAGGGTTCCTCCTCTTGTACCATCTATTCCTACTCTTGAAAAAGCACTTTTAGTTCAAGTATCACATCTGAGATCTGTGTGCCAGCAGCCAATCTGACTGAAAGGAATGTGGCATTTGCACTTACAACAGGAATACCACAACACACAGCATCAAGTAAGAACACAGATATGTCCTGGGTGTAAACAGAATACATTTACATTTAAAGCACAGTGTGCTATTAAATGGTTACAAAACAGTTACAAGGAATTTGGAGGTGAGGGTATTTAGTGTGCATTTGCTGGCTGGTTTTGAGGGGTTTAATTCTATGTTTTGTTCTTTAGATATGACCCACTGGGAAAGCCCCACTGAAAGAAATCAAGTCAAGCCTCAGAAAAAAAAAAAAAGGAATTTAACTTGGAAAATGAAATATGAAATTTAAAAGGCTCTGTTCAGTAATTCAGTTGAGTACATTTCAAATACTCCACACCAAGTCCCAGCACTCCTCCTCATCCCATCTTCACCTCCCTGATGCTGTTCATCCTTCCCCCTTTTCTCTCCCAACATACCAAGGGAAAGAAGCTGCTCAATCCCTCGGATTACTCGTTCACATTCTTCATCTCTGGAATGGGCCCCCCATTCTCCTTCCTGGGGTTTGTAGAGAAGAGCTGTCAGCTCCTCTGGGGTCACAGGAACTCCAGCACCAACCTCCTCTGGATATGCAGCTGGGGAGGAACAATTCCAGAGGTAAATCCAGGCCCCCAGAGCTGTTTGCTTTGTGCAGGGACAGGAATCCAGCACACACTTACTTCCTTCTGGGATTGGTTCCATGTCCCATGGACTCATCCTCTCTCTTTCATTGTTGTCCCAGCTATTAAAAAATTAATTCAAATGCACAAGTTAGAGCTCAGTAGAAAGACACACCTTTTCTTTACCAGATTTGACCCAAAAGGTCTCTCCAGTTAGGAAAAAGACATTCCAACTCCCTATTTTCCTCTTGTATCTCCTATACAGTAACTGCACTGCTTTACACAGAAGTATAAGTGTTCTGTAACACAGAAGTGTTGCTTTAGGAATAAATTCAAGAGTTACATAAGTAAATATTCAAATTAAGGAAATATTGAAAACATTCTAAAATAACTAAATAGTAAGTGAGTAAGAAGTACAAGATGTGTAATTAAGTAAGTAATAAAGTGTCTGGGTATGTATTTAAATGGAAAAAAGGATTCTAGTTCTTGAGGTTCCTCATCCTACTGTTGAAGGTCTCTGAGTTGTGCAGGAGCCCCAGGACATGGAAATACTCACTGGACACTGTAGCACTGGAAGGAACTATCAGGATATTCTGCCTGGAAAGGCTGCTGACTCTCCACAGTCCCAAACCACCAGGCATCATCAATGATACTGCGAAATCTATCCCCTGGAAGGGCAAACATTGCACTCAGAAAAACAGCAACAACAACAAGAATTGATAAATATTTCCTTTTAGAGAATCAACTCCCTCTTTTGTGAATGTCCCACTGCCATCCTTACATCTTGCACCACAGGAGTTGAGCCCTTGGCCTCAGAGCAGGACTTGCCCATCTCTGGGAATCACTCAGAGCTGCCTCACAACTCAGATCCCAAGAGATCAGGAGATTCTCCTGTTATCACTGCCCTTGGAACAGTTTCTCTCTCTCTCTCTCTCTTTTTTATATTTTGCTATAGGATTTGCAGCAAACATCAAATAAAAGTTTCCAATAATCTTTACAATATCACGTGTGCACAATCCTTTACATTGCAATAAAGAAACTGCATCCCATTAAAATGGTGCAAAAACACATGGAACTGGGAAAAAAAATACTCACCTATTTGCCAGTTCCTTTCTTTGGCTTCATTATAAAATTGATGCAGCACAAGGAAATCAATAACATCTGGCATATCATGGTACCTTCAGGAAATAAGACCAAAAAAAGTTATTATTACCCAGAAATACAGTTCTAGATGAACTACACAGTCCTCAAATTCCATGCATTGGGGATAACCATCACTGCCATCATCATGCCTTGCACAGGAAATAAGAAAGGAGGAAGGGGAAATTTCTACACTGCAAGGAAAGCTCTTGAAGGATATCATCAGCATTCCAGTGACTTACTTTATGGAAAAGGATTCTCCTGTCATTTTGCCTGTGATTGGATCCAGGAATGCAAGCTTCAAGCAGCAGAGTGTGGGAGGCCCAACTTCATATTTAATTCCTACAGTCTTCACAAATTCTTGTTCCTAGTTAGCAAGAAGTGTGGGACAGCATTATTTTACCTTCCAACAGCAAAAATATCCATTTTAAAGTGAAACATTAATAAAACCCAAATATGTTTTCACTCTACAGCACAGGTAATTTCACCCATTAATTTTTCTTTTCCAAATACTAAAATCAATCACTGTCACCTCCAAAAGAAAAATGAAGAAGCTCATTCCCTTGGCAGGTTTGTGAACAGGATTCCTACAAATTATTTAAGAAGGTTCTAAAAAACAAACCCAGTTTTAAGCACACCAAAAGGTCTCCCTGACCTACCCAGGGCTCCTCACTTTTGCATAGGGGGAAAAAAGGAAATTCTTCTTCTGAAAACCAAAATTCCACAACAGCCTTTATGTTTATGTCCTGTCAAAGCCCATCCTGAGTGAACAGCTATTTCCTTTTCCTCACAAACTGATGATGCCCTGGAAAATTACAGCTGGAATCACTGAATATCAGGGACTGGTAACTGGGTGTTTTCCCAGCACATCAATTCTTTTCATTAATAGAACATTAAGGCATAGTTACATGAATATGAGCACATGTATATGCTCTTCTCTTGATGTGAAATCTGAGGAAAGCAGGAAAAATATGGCAACACTGTGGATTAAATCTTGGGAACTCATTCAAAGCAAGATCCAGTGTTTAAGAGAACTCCTGCACACTCCTGATTTCTTCTTTCTTACCACAGCATTAAGAAAAAGAAGCAGAACCCAAATGCTCAGGTCACTGTAAAGTGGTGAGAGAACCACAAACAGCTCTGCAGGACTGGGTTCTGAATGAATTCAGTGTTCAAGTAAAAATAATTCATGTTCAAAGAGACCCCTGAGAATCAAGTTCCAAAACCAGGAAGTGAACATATGTTAATAAAAAATTAACTTTAATATTTACAATGAAAACTTTGATATTAACATTTTAAAGCAATACTTTCTTTACATTTTTATGATAGTTTTTCATGTCAGTTTAACATTACAAAGGCATTCAGCTCTTTGAAATATTTCTTGAACTTACCCTGAGTTCCATTTTGTTCCATGGTTGTTTTTGCATGTTAATACTGTAAATTTTGGCTTTCCTCACTGCCCTCACATAAGCTTCATGGCCTTGCCTAAAGTAGATGATCTTAAAAGAGAAAAAAAAAGAGAAAATTAAAAGAGAAAAAAGGGCAAAGGAAAAGTAGAGAAAATTACTTTACTGATTGTGCTCTTCCTGTTCATTTTATACCAGGTCTTACCCCTTTCAGAACACATTGCACACTTACTTATTTCATCATAAAACACTCTTCCAGTTAAAAATATTTATATCAGCCCCCAAACTGGCACCTTCTCTGTGCTCTAAAACTGGGATCATTGAGAAATGTGTAGGTGAAGATGCACAATATATTTTTCCTGCTGATCCCAAGTTAATTGTGCAGAAAAAGAAATGCAGGGCATGGATCTCTAAATAACAAACTAGCTGGGAATTAAAATAGTTAACAAAACTCAGCCTGTGCCTGAAAATATAGCTGGGTAGAAGAGTCCTAAGCAGCTGAGGTGCTGATTTCCTGGGGATTGGGAAGTGCTGATACCTCATCTCCCATCTGGGGCACGAAGGGCGAGCGCCTGGGAATGGTGTCCAGGATCCACTGTGGGGCCAGCCACTCCTCACTGGGCTCCCCCTCCAGGGACAGCAGCCCACTGGCTTTCTAAACACAGCAGATTACATACAGAAGTGCAATATTTGCATTAATTTAGAATGCAGTCAACACAAAATTCAAAATATGGTTAATTACTATAGAAAAACTCATCAGGCAGCAGTTACTGCAGGTAAGATACAAGGAAAAGCAAATTGTGGAGTGCATCCTTCCCAAAATCTCCACTAAACAGTAGAGAATAAACCAGGTTTGTTTTAACTATAATTGAACATTGAAACCTTAATGAAGAATTAAAATGCTTTAAAACATCCATCAATCAGTAAAATGCTCATGGCAGGAGGGTGGGATAAGATGATCTTTAAGATCTCTCCAACTCAAACCAGTCTGTGGTTCTATAATGAAGAAAGAAACTGTATTTTTATAAATATTCTAAATGTTTTTTAAAAAAATACCAGGTGAAAGAAATCTGGCCATGTCAATAAAATACAGATCCATATAATTTTGCAACAAAACCACTCTGTTGTAAACCTGACTGTGGTGAAGAGCATAAATCTGGCAGAAAAAAAAAAAAAGGCATTTGTAATGAAGAACCACCTTTGGGAAACATGGAAGAACAATAAAACAAACAACAAAATTTCTTAGTACCACTGGTATCACAATTACTGTGATCTCAATTTTTTTTTTTTTACTCTATACCCATTTATGAAGAATTTTACTTTGAAAACAACCACTAAAACCCAAATTTATATTCATTAAGTACAAAAGACATGAAGAATTACACTTGCTGACCTTTTTCCTTGGCTGTTTGAGTTTCCTTCTCTTTGGCTCCAGCCCTTTTGATCCCTTCATATTTTCATCCTCAGAACTACTGCAGATTTTCCGAGCTGCCTGCCTGGTTTGTCTCTTTGGAGGCTGCAGATTAATCCCAGCATCTGCTGTCCAGTCTGAATATTCACTTGATGAATCACTGTAATAAAAAAGTTGTGAGAATAGAAAACTTCAGTTTCCCCACAGTGGATTGAAAAGTCCAAACATTCAACCTGCTGTCCTGGTTTTGCTCAAGATTAGCAAAGAATTTTGTTATCATGTGAATTTAAAGAAAACAGGTGCTCTCTGATTTGTGATTTCAGTGAATTATTTTATCAATTTGAAACTCACAGTAAAATTACATCTATGACTGATATTAATTCTCATTATCTCACTGATTCACAGACTGGCTTTATAAGAACCAGCAGCAAAAAATGCATGGAACATTTAAAGAACTAGAGCACTTGCCTAAAAATCCAGTTCTGACTTCTTTAGTACAAAATAAAACATGTACAGGATTTATATGGCAAACTAGCATTGATTTTTTCAATTAGCTTTAAATTAAGCCAATCTTTTCTTATAAAATGTTGTTTTTTACTTTGAAAAGAAAAAGAACAGAAAAAAATCACAATATAAATGGTTAAAAAACAGTCTTCAAAATGAAGTCTGAGTATTTCAGTATCAACTGTCCTACCTAAATCCCATAATAAACCAGTGTTACCAATTCAGAGCCCAGTGCAGGTACCTGGAACTGCTTTCACTCTGCCAGGCTGCCACAGGATCATCCATGGATGCATCACTTGTGCCAACAGTCTCATCTTCCTGCAGTGACAATAACAGGATTCACTCTGGGGCCAAGGGTAAAATGCATCATTTCTGTTTGCAAGCAAGTTGTGTCACCTGAGGAAAGCTTTGTATTCAAGGGCTGGTTTAGCTTTAAAGAAATAAATCCACAATTTCTTCCTATACCTTAATTAATATTACAATAGATCCTTAGAGCTCCTACAGAAACAAATGTTAATTTTAATTATATGAGAACTATAGAATGAGTTCTTATTTAAGTTTTTGATGAATAAATTTTAGTGCCCAGGGCCCAGATTTTTGAGCTGTTCTGTACTTCCAATGCATTTACAAAGCAACAATGTTCAGTCTCTTCCTTAAGGAGAACAAGTTATATTTATCTAGTATATTTTAAGTTCTTGCCTTGCCAAAATCAATGATTAATACCAATACTCAATCTCTTTCAACAGCAGCCTACAGATGTAGATGAAATCAAAGCACTGCAAAATGAAATCAAAGTCCTGACCCAGAATTCATGTGCTGTATGAAATCCCAAAATAGCAAGTGGTTTAACACAACCCAGTTAAATTTACTTGAAAATGTTTCAGGTTTCCAAAAATACAGGAGCTGTTTTAAGCTACTTTTGAACACTGTCCTGGCATTTAGGTAAATGATCCTTCACTTTCCAAGACCAACATGCCACAGGAACACCACAAATCCCAGAGACTCAATGACCTGAGTGTTTCATCCCATGTGGAGAATCACAGAATATCCTGAGCTGGAGGGGACCCACAAGGATCAGAGCTCAGCTCCTGTTCCTGCACAGACACCCCAATAATCCCACCCTGTGCATCCCTGGCAGCTGTGTCCAAACCCTCCTGGAGCTCTGGCAGCCTTGGGGCTGTGCCCAGCACCCTCTGGGGGAAGAACCTTTTCCTAAAATCCATCCTGACCCTCCCTGACACAGCTCCAGCCATTCCCTGGGTCCTGTCCCTGTCACAACCTCTCTGGATTCCCAAAAGTGCTCAACAAAATCATCAAGAGAGGCTTTGTGATGGCATCAGCAGCAATTTGAGGACTCTTGGATGAATTCTCTCAGGCCCCATCGATTTGCAGGGATCCAGCAGATCCCACACAAGTTCAGGGCTCACTGGGAGCTCATCACTCTCAGCCATGGCCTCCAGCTTAAAGCACTGGGAGCCCTTTGTTCCACCATCCATGCTGAGGATGGAGACAAAAAGATCTGTTAAACCCCTGTCCCTGTTTGTCAGGTGACCATCCCCATCCTGGATTCTGCTCCCACATGGAACCTTAACCTGCTCTGGGATTTGGGAATGGGGAGGAACTTTAACGTGCTCTGGGCTTTGGGAATGGGGAGGAACCTTAATGTGCTCTGGGATTTGGGAAAAGGGGAGGAACTTTAACGTGCTCAGGGATTTGGGAAAAGGGGAGGAACTTTGACGTGCTCAGGGATTTGGGAAAAGGGGAGGAACTTTAACGTGCTCTGGGATTTGGGAAAAGGGGAGGAACTTTAACGTGCTCTGGGATTTGGGAATGGGGAGGAACCTTATGGCACTCTGGGCACAGAGACGAACTTTAAGACACTCAGGGATTTGGGAAAAGGGGAGGAACTTTGCCAGGCTCAGGGATTTGGGAAAAGGGGAGGAACTTTGCCAGGCTCTGGGATTTGGGAAAAGGGGAGGAACTTTGCCAGGCTCTGGGATTGGGGAAAAGGGGAGGAACTTTGCCAGGCTCTGGGATTGGGGAAAAGGGGAGGAACTTTGCCAGGCTCTGGGATTGGGGAAAAGGGGAGGAACTTTGCCAGGCTCTGGGATTGGGGCCCAGGGAGGCTGCTGGGGGCTGTGGGGGCTCAGACCTCAGAGGAGCTGTGGCAGTGGCGGGCGCAGGGGCTGTGGCCGGCTCCCTGCGGGCTGTGCTCGATGGTGGAGCGTGTCTGGTACGCGTGCTGCCGCTTGCGCTGGTTCCGCCGCAGCGAGCGGCCGCCTCCCGCCTGGAACTCGCTCTGCAGGGCACAGGAGCACACAGCACACAGCAGGGGGTCACTGTGAATACACAGCTACAGGGGCCTGGTTACTGCCTGAGTGTTGCACTCAATCACTACTGAGCAGTAACAAATTGCTGTAGAATTAGACAATGTCTCTGACACGCATTTTAGATGTGGATTTTTGGTTCAACAGAAATTCTACTTTATAAAGGAGAATTTCCTTTCCTTTGGAAAAGGAAATGATTGAAAGTACCATTTTTTTTCTATAATATTCCTGCAGTCTCTGCATAAGATAAATCCAGCCCCTTGTAAAACTTTGGCACCTCTACTTTCCACAAGTCAAACTGAAAACCCACTGTGGCTCTGAGATTTTCCCTTCCCAGCATTTTCTCACCACTGAAGCCTCAAGGATAGAGATTTACCACTATTTAGATATTGTAGACAGCCAAATTACAGTTACAGAAGGAAGAAGATAGTGAGCCAGATAAACAATTAGGACTATTGATCGTTTAAATAATTCACTAAAGTTGGTTTGGGGTTTTTGTTGGTCTTATTTTTGTTGCTCAGTGCTCAGAACTGCTTCCCACCCAGGTTGTCTCTTCCACAGCATTCACTCACCCGCTGTAAGGTGTGGGATGGCTTTCTCTTCTTGTCAGCAGTGTATAAACTGATTTCTATTTCACCTTTGGCAGCTCGACATTCTTCCTGGACCCTTATTATACATAAGAAACACACATTATATTCATTAAACCATCATGGAAACCAACAGCCTCCTTAATATACACATTAAAATACTTGTGCTGCTCTAAGAAATCTGTGCAGAAATCACCCTAGCAGCATTCATCCATTTGCTCCTGGAATCACAAGTTAAAGAAACAAACTGAGCTGAGCAGTCGTAATTATTTTCAAATGCATTAAACTTACTTTCAATCTTTTTCAAATAAAGCTTGAGTGGTATTTGGAGTACTGAAGAAAGACAGAATTGTGCAGAGAAGGAATAGCCATTCTCAACTCCCCATTCTGATCTCAACATCCCAACAACCCAACCAACCAAGCCCCAAAGCTGAGGTTGTTGGAGAGGATGAACATTTCCCGCAGACGTGTCACTGCAAAACCATGAGTGTGAAAGGATCACTACACATCACACAACTGAATCTCTCATCCCAGCGAGCCCCTTACTTGCTGATGCCTGGAGGGAGCTCGTTGACCACCACCCTCCTGCTCCAGGCCATGAGGTCCCTCTCGGTGGCCATCTGGCTGCGGGGCGCGTTGTGGTGCATCTGCCGCACGCCCTCGATCTGCCCGCTGCGCCGCAGCCCCACGTTGGGGGGAGAGGCCACCTCCAGGCCTGGGCTGCGAAGAGCTGGGGAGGCAGAGAGACACAAAGAGCTTCTTCACTTCTAGCAACCACCAATAAAATCAGGGAGAAACAGGATGGTTGGGTTAGGAGGGAGCTTGGAGGTCAAACAGCGCCAGCCTCTGCCATTCCAGTGTCCCAGGCTGTGCCAAGCCCCATCCAAGCTGGGCTTGGACACTTCCAGGGATCCAGGGGCAGCCACAGCTTCTCTGTGCCAGGGCCTCACACCCCCACAGGAAGAATTCCTTCCCTGTACACCATCCATAATTTACAGCTTAAGGATGACACAAAGGTTGATAATAATGGAATCACTGCCATCATCGTCCTCACTTATCCCTCAACACAGTTCAGTATGGTAAAATCACATGATAATATTCCATTTATGGTTGTGCAAAGCTATATAAAAATATTTAAATACTTAATATATACTCCAATTAACTTACTCAAATGGGCAGCTCATATGGGCAAAGTCACTGATCAATGCAAGTTCTAGAAAGGAACTGCTTTAACTTCCACACCACTCATATCTGGAAATTCCCTTACACACAAATAAAACTGAGAACTGGGGCTGTACAACACATCAACATATCCTAAGGAGTAGAAAATACTTTGTGTGAGGTAAGGCTGCCTTTTAGGCAACCTTTTTGAAATACCAACTTCTATCAAAGCAAAAATGCATTTTCATATTTTTCCCTGATATTTTTCTTACTCCTTCTTGAATTGAAACACAAGCAATTCCACATCCAAATCCTAATGAGCTTTGCCAGGAAATCTACTTCAAACACATGTAATCAGTCACTTAACCTAGAAGTGATTTATTAACAGCTGTGAATTCTCCCAAGGCTCAGGCTGACTTACAGCACAGTCCTGGGCATCTGCTCCCTCCCATCAGCTGCACTCACTCAGCTGCTCACATCTGATTGAGTGTGGTTTCAATTTTTAATCACTTTGTGTATTAAAAATAAAATCACAGTAGCAGAACACTTACCAGGAGAATAATCTCAAGCTTTCTAAGGAAACACTAAGACAGAGCAACATGTTTATTTTATTAGCACTGATGCTCAGCATTGTGCTGCAGCAGGAAACCATTAGTCTGTCACAACACTGTATTCCACTGACAGCTCCTAATTAGATGCTTTCATTTTGGCATTTTGCAGTTATGAAGTTTCATCTCTGCACTGATATCAAGACAATACAGTGAATTTCATGCTTATTTTTCAGGAAACTGGTTTATAACAGAAATAATTCCAGTTGAATAGCTTCAAGCAATCAGATAAAGCCCAGTTAGACCACTGGGTGCCCTCAGCTGCCCCTTAAATTTTAATTTTAAATTTTAAAAGCTTAAATTTATAATTTCTCTGTTAGAATCCACAAAACATCCCACTGCTCCACAGGGTTAACAAGAAAAGGAGAGAAAAGAATCCTCAAAGACATCATGTCATAACTGACATCAACACTTCAACCAGTCCTTCCTGTGGTAAGGAAGGAACTGATGGAGATAAGGCTGGACACTGACCTCCATTAACAGAGTGAGATCTGTTGAGTGGAGGGTTTGGAAGAGTTTCTCCTTCATTAATTAGTCTCAGATCTTGTTCCCTCTGGAGCTCTCTGATCATTCCATCAAGGATACTCTCATCCTGGTCATTGGTTTGCTGCCCGATGACTTGTTCCACCACCTCACCATCACCTGGACAAGAACAAAGCCACAAATGCTGATAAATTATGAATTTCTGTATTACCAAACACCATGGAAATAATCCCACTTAAAACTCTGCACTACTATTTGTCTGCTCTGCAAAACATCTGATCACCAGCTGGCTTTCTGCTCTCATGTAATAAATGGAGGCAAAGTTTAGAAGAGAAGTTACAATAAAATCCTAAAAGTCCAGACCACATGTAGAACACAAACACAAATCTGTAGAAATAGCAGAAAGAAATTATGCTTCAGTAGCTAAGAATGGAAGGGCTTTTTTTGTGGATCAGTATTTTGCTAATGTTTGTGTCTAGAAGAAAAAAAGAACTGTTTTAAAAAAACAGAAGCTGGTTTTCCATGTCTTCCTCACCTTCCTGCTTTCTTTTTCATATCCAGTTACAGAGATTAATAGGCAATGCTTTAAACATCTGACATATACCTTGGAAAAACCCACAGATTTTGGAATACTCTTGCCTCCAGTCAATTTGATTCCACACATAACCCCACCCCATCCTCTCTTCTATCTGTATACTGAATTTAAAGCATTAATTTATACATCCTCACAGCACCATCCCAGGAGCTGGTGCTCAATACTGTGCCACACTTATATTATTCATGAGGTTCAGACAGAATACCATTAGCCACATATCCCAGCTGAGGAATAAGTTGTTCATCCTTGCAATTTTCCCTCCCTGGCACCAGCCTCTGGAATCTCGTGGGATGAGGATTTCCATCAACATCCACCAGGAATGGAGGAGGCATAAGGTGTGGAGCCTGTTGAGTCTGTTCATCCAGCACATAATTATTGGCATCCCGGATCAGGGGCCGGTAATCCGTGTGGAAGAACATCTGATCAGGAATCTGAAAGAAAAGCAATTTAGTAAAGAAATCAATGGCCATTTGCAGCTGTCTTGTTGCTCTGGGATGGCTGTCATAACCACAACTCTACATTTGGGATCAGTACAAGGAATGTTATGACAGAGAACAGATTCCTACTACAAATGTGGTTTGTTACCAAGGCCTGATGCAGAAATTCAGCAGTAAAATAGGCCAAGAGGGGTGGACAGAGAAGTCAATGCTTTTCTCCTCTATCTATAGAGTCTCTTGTCTAAGTCTTTTTTATTTAGATAAACAGCAACTGCTCCAAGACCTAATTATTATTTTGTCTGGGGCAGGATGAAGGAATAAATTGTAACACAAATACAAATTGTAAGACAAAATCAGGTCAAGACAGGGAAGAGTTTAAAATTCATTCAACCCACCTTTTCATAATATTTATTGCATCCAAAACCAAATAGTAGCAGATGTCCATGAGAGTCTGTGCAGGCAAAATGCTGCCCATCTGGTGAGAACTTGCAATCAAAAACAGCTCCATGGCCTTGGCCCTCAATCTGTACCAAGCACAGAGAATTCTCTTCACAACCACACATTTTCTGTAAGAGCATTTTCACAAACATTTCCCCTGTGCTCCAACACGTACTGAATCCTCATTCTGTGATTTCTCATCTTGCTCAAGACTGATTTACACTTTTATTTATAAAGCTAAACTGAACAACAAAGTAAAACTCGCCATTTTTTTCTCTGTCCTGAAATTTCAGCCCAACTTTTAATGTATGTTCTGGAACAACCACCTGGAAGTCCATATTTTATGTTAATGGAAACATAGGGCAAGATCACCAAAGATTTCACAGCTGTACTAGCTCTGGAGGTACTTACTGAAATCTGCTTTTGTCTCAAGACCAGTTTTATGAAAAAAGAAAAAAAACCAAACTTGTGATCCTTCTTACCATGTTAAAGTAATTGCGAATTTTTGTTCCTTTGTCTATATCCCAAACAAAAATATTCCCATCGTGTCCTGCCGAAAGCACAATCCTTTGGTCAAAGGGATGAGCCTCCAGAACAAAAACTTCATCATCATGACCCTGCAATGACAGCAGAGGGAAAAGAAGTTTTATTTCTCCATGTGGTATCTCCAGATGTGCTGGGAGTCACTGAGAGGACAGCCCAGATCAGGACACCTCGATTCACTGGAACTGTGCTTGGTCACCATTCCTGCCCCAGGATGGGCAGTCACAGCTCAGCACTGCTGAGATGGGGAGGGATGGGGAGGAAGGAGACATCAGGGCTCAAATGCAGCCTCCAGAGGGTTCCAGCAATCACCAGGATTCTGCACATCAGCTCCTTTCCCCATGCTGCACCCTCCTCCCAGCAGACAGGGGACAGCTGGAGACTTCAAGACCAAATCCCTGTCATGGGAATGGTGATGAGTTCAGCTTCAAATCAATCTCAGAGTGAACTACATCCACTTGGGACTGTCCCCTGGAATTGTACTCACAGATAAGCTATGGAGAAGCTGCCCTGTGGATGAGTTCCACACTTTGAGGAGGAAATTGTTGACAGCAGTGATGACGGTGGCATCGTATCGATCCCAAGCCACCATGGTAACCTTCAGCTTGGTGACCTTGTCCTCTCCAGATGCCACATTGTTTCTAAGGAAATCAGCAATTTAAAAAGGAATAAATCAGTACCTACATATGGAAACACTTAGGAGAGCTAATTCAGTATGAAATTGGGGGGTGGATGGATCACAGGCACCTCTGTGACTCTGGCTAAGGCAGGAGAATGAAGGATGGTTCTGCAGTGGTAAGAACCGAGTATGGGAAGTATTCAGTGCCACTGAGATTTATGGAGCTCTATTTCCTTAAAAAGGACATTTTCTCCTCTGTCCCTAAGCCATCATCCTTCCTTACCCCAATTTTTCCTTTCAGCTCTATTAGGCTTTTTCCTACAAGTCATTTTTCTTATCAGTCATCAATATCAGTAAACTCCACAGTGAGCAGGAACCTGCTAAATAAATCCAACTCACACTTCCGACTGCACACTGCAAATGCAACCACTGAAATATGGAGAATTCTGCAAAGCAAGTGCCTAATGGACTGCTCCATTTCTGCTCTTTGTTGTTGTGAATATTCTATTACAATTCAATTACAAGGCACTTAAGAAGTCACTTGAGGATCTCAAAAAGAAAAACTCAAAACCCTAAATGAACCTGAGAAGCAAGCACTAATTTCACCTCTTACCTGGAAACCTAAGGTAGAAATACAATATTAAGAACCATGTTGGATATATACACATATTAGCAAATAATCACTGGGGCTCTACCAAAACCTCCTTCTGTAGATAAATTGTTTTACATTCTTATTTCATATATAAAATACTAAATATTCCTCAACCATTAGGATAGGAAAGTACCAACAGATTATTTTTTATTTGGAGGTGAATTAACTGAGGACAAAGCCACGACATTTTCAATACATGCATGGAAATCAACTCAAAATGGAAGCAAATAACCAGTTTTCAATATAATGGAGCATTTAGCTTGCAGGTAAATGTGCCCATGAGGTGTGTTGTGCTTGCTTTGCTTTACCCTGTCATTTTTGTAGCCATATCCAGGACCAGACTCTTCCAGTCATGCTGATGGTAGTGCCAGATCCTTGCTGTTCCATCCCTGCTTCCACTGACAAACCTTAAGCTGTGGGGCAAAAGGGAAAAAAAAAAAAGCCATAAAATTCTGAATAAAGATGGTTTCATCCCCACATGGATATCAATAAATTGCATATAATACATTGAAGTGTGTACTTGTGCATCTCTACTTCTCTCACTCATGAGGTTACAATTTTCCTATCAGATATTGTAGGGTACAAGAGAGTTTCTAGCCCACAACATTAATTACATTTGGCTCCAGCAGCAGATGGCCTTGGAATGACTTCAATGTCGTAATTCATACGAGCTGCACATTCCCTTTTTAATGACATCAGCAAATCCCTGGAGCAGCTCAGAGTGGCAGCAAAGAAAGGGAAACTGCATGCCAGGAGTCTGGCATAAATTAGAATGCATTAACTTAGGGACAGGGTGAAGACAGGCAAGGGAAAGAGCCAAATGGAGCACGAGGAGGCTGTCCTGCTTGTGGAGCTGAACAGGAATATTTGAATTTTTAAACCCCTCCTTATTTAAATATTTCAAGCATGAAGAAAATGTATTTAACCACATCATAATGCTTTGGCCAGCCATGTCACAGAAGTAGTTTTTGTCAGAAACTGGGAAAAAAGCAACTCAAGTAATACATTTTCACAGGAAGCACATTCCATTCATATACAAAATTACACTTAAAAGGCAAATCTATTCAATTTTAAGAAGCAATTGTTTCATCTTTTCAGTTTGCCTGATCTGATTCTTTTCACTGTGGTGAAAAAGAGTTTGAAAATGCTTGTGGCAAATTAATTTTCTTCTTAATTTTATTTCTATATATTAAAATAAAAAGGAAGGTACCCCTTTTCCATTCAAAGCATTATTATAGTTTTCAGTAAGTATGTGACCTCATTCCCTCTCACATGGCTTGGAAAGCACAATTATCCCAGCACATTCCCAAATAATTCCACATGACAAAGCTCTCCAAGTACAGGTGCACAGCTAGAGCAGGGCTTGGAAGGCTCTTCCCTCAAATCTCCTGCTCAAATAAGGAACAGGAGCAAAAACTGAAATAAAACATCTATATTTACTAACTTTTCTTTAGAATGCATTGATTACAATGCTCTTCCTTCACAAGCAACCCTCTGTAGGGGCTACCTGGGAAGGTTCTTATATAGAAAGGTTATAAAATTTGGGTTCCAATTTGCTGTTTGAAAGAAAAAAACAAATTAAAAGCACAGTTACAGAACATTTTTGTTGTTACAGCAGAGGACAACGAGTTCAAGCTTGTGGACATGACACACATCTTGCAACACAATGCAATAATTTGTCCAAGATTAAGCCAAACCCATGGGCAAATCTTCCTGTTGTGCCAAATTTTCCATGAAATGTTGTTTGGAAAATTAAATATCATCATTTTCAGGTCCAAAACCCAGCACTCACCTGTCACCATTGTTACAGAACTGCACTGCAACCACTTTGTCCTAAACAGGAGGGAGGAAAACAACAGAAATTAAAAACTCAGCCTAAAAGATCTCCATGATGAGCTTCTAACTTAGCAAATCAAAAAACTCAAAAAAAAATCAAGCACAGAAAAGTTGTATTTGAAGCTAAACTTCACCAGACACATTGTGCTAAACACTGAAATAGAAAACTTCAGAGAGGTGATGGTTTCCTGCAATTTTTAGACCTAAAATGAAAGTGGATCAAAAAATTTAATCCAAAAAAATGCAAACCTTGGATTTACAAATCATTGACAAACAAATGTTATTTTTTACACATAGTTTTGCCCTTTTTTTTTATTTGCCAAATGCTTGTGCTGGCTCCATGATTTGCTCTCCTTACTCCACTGATGTCTCTATCTCCTGGTAACTGGGATTTGTTTTAGGAGGGGCTGACAGCTGTCTGCAGGATTAAGAGTGGACTTAAAGAAATTAAAGGAATTAGAGCTTCTTCCAAACCTGTTCAATACAGAAAACATCCTTTTCTTTTGTGAGCAAAACACTTGTCAGATGTGCTGGCTTGGAGACCTCAGTGTGAGAGCCACGACTCCCACTGAAGTTCAGGAAATCAATTTAGACCTTGACTTAATCCATAAAATGCTCCTGAGGTTGTAAATTTGTAATTTAAATTTTTATGGGAATATTTCTTCTGAAAAAAATATGCTTTTAAGCTTGATTTTTTAAATGAAATTACCATCATGATCCAAATTTTGACAGCACAGTCCAAAATCTGAATTCTTTTGTCTTATGTGGATTTACCTAAACATTCAACAGCAACTTGAATAGGAAAAAATGACATTGTGCAATGACATTGTGCATTAAAACTATTTTAATTCCTCATTCTAACACAGATTTTTTTCAAGAGTAAGGGAAAATCACCTGGTTTCTCAGTTTTCTGGTGGAATGAAACACAAACCTCTTGCCTCAGAGAGATTTAAAAATAAACATCCCACAAATTTCCAGGCATTTAAATACCACAATGGTGAAAGCCAAACAAATTCTAGACAGTAAAGTAAAAAAAAAAAAAAAAAAAAAAAAAAAAACAAAACAAAACAAAAAGGATGTACAGAAATTAAATTCCTGAAATGAGGAAGAGGTGGGGGAGGAAAAAGAAGATTTTCTTGTGGATTTTGTCTCTTACCGTGTGAGATTCCAGCTCAGCCATTTTCTCTGGAGATTCTGAGCCCAAATAATAAATTCTTATCACATGGTCAGTACTCCCTGTTGCAATGAACATGCCACCTAAAACAGAGAATTCTCTGTGAGTAGAAGAGTCATCCAAGGAACAACTTATTTAACTTCACTTACTTGAATTTTAAGCTTTAAACAGAAAATTCCAATGTAAACAGGTAAATGCCAAATAAAATATTTCAGTGCAGTTTCAGCACCTATTTGGCACACATCAGAGGAATTATTGCTAAGTTGGGATGCAGTGATTAAGGTATTTTAGTGCAATTTCTTTACAATATTGCTGAAAAAAGGCATTGTTGTGTGGTTTACTATATTGAAATGGGTTTAGTTAATTCAGGATTTCTGGTTTTAAAAAAGAAATGTGACTCTGTAAAAGTTCTCAATTTCAATAATGAGTAGTTACATCATTTTCTTTGTAAAAATCAGTATTTTTGCTCATTTAAAGCTGCAAAGGAGGATTGTTAAGCTGAGATTGTCCAACACATTGAACTGATCCTCTTAGAATTCAGCCAAATTTGAAATACTAGCAAAAGTTTAATATTTGACAGAGGATTTCCACAGCTTTTCATTCAAAAATTTTACAAGGTAAAGGCTTAAAAGGATGTTACAGAGAAATATCTCTAATGTGCAGAACAAGAGACTGAAAGCCTTGGAAGTGGTCAAAATATTTTAGGTTAAATTATAAGAAAAAGTGATAGAGCATCTTGAGGAAGACACTTTGCAGGGAAAATTTTCAATAATCACAATCTGACAGGGATAAAATGAACTGGAAAAAGGTTTTAACAGTATTTGAACTTAAAGAGAAGGAACAGAACTGTCAGCAAAGCCCAAAATTGATGTTGGACACATACCAGAGCTGAAAGATGAGCAGGAGATCTGAACACCAGGCCTGGACCTCTCTGCAAACTTCACAGGACGATCCCTACATGAAAAACACAGTATTTTTATTTTTTCTTCTTTATTCAACACAAACAGTTCCTTGCAGCTCAGCAGGCTGAGGTCAAGCTCATCTTTAATTTCTTAATTTTATAATTTTCACCTAAGTTAGCTGGAATGTATTTTTCATTTTAGGCATTTTCTTCCTTAGTTTAAGAAGGAAACAATTCTCTAAACTGAGATTATTTAACTGATTTACCATTATCCTCACCAATTCAAATCTATTTGAAACAGATCCTGCCAAACCATTAATCCAACAGCATTTCCTCCTGATTAAATGTGGGTTTGATGACATCTACACATGTACATTCTTCTGATTAAAAGCAAATTAATTCTTCTGCCTGTACATTTTGGACAGGGATTTAATCCTGAATGTAAAAGCTGGAATTTTCTCCACAATTTTGGCTTGCAAATCACAAACCTCAGAAATAACACCCCAAATTTCTGCCTCCCCTTTGTGTTCCAATGCAACAGAATCCCAAAGTGTTCCTGCCCCACACATCAGTTTATTAAGCAAGAAAACACCCTTATTTCATTATCTCAGCATTTTTTCTCCTTGCCAAAATTAAAAATAAATCCCTCCTTGAGTTAAAATAATTGTAATTATCTAAACAGTCTCACTTGAATTTCATGGTGTTTGCATGCCACTGCCAGAAACAGATTGTTCCGTCGGCACCAGTGGAAGTGAGGTATCGAGTTGTTCCTTTCCTTGCTGGAGAGAACTAAAAATAAAAGTTGTAACAATTAAACCAGTTCATATTTTCATTTCTTTCGTGCTGGAAATTTGTTGACAAGAATGTTTGTCACTAACATGTGAGTTTTTCCCCAGGAGTATAGAGAGAAGGGGTAAGCACAGAAAAATAAAGATGAGGAAATGGAAAACACCTACATTTTGGTAGGGATTTGTTTTTATCACACAAAGGATATTGGACAAATGAAATAAACCCAGACCCTGTAAATGGGGCAAAAACATGAAGAAATTATTCTTTCTAGGATAAAACTGGATCAAACATGGCAAATGCAACTATTCCTGCATCCACGCCCAGTGAACTGCTGCACAGCAAGATTCCCTCTCCTCTATTCTCCTAAGGAGTGGGAAAGCTTTTTATTCTTAATTTCATAACTACAGCAATACCTTTAATCCTCAGGTCACCTGGTAATTTGATATAGAAATCCAGCACTGCTTTCTCAAAAAGCAGTGATTGATTATATTCTAAATTACCAGTTTTACAAGGAGCTTGAGAGAAGCACACACACATATATATACACACAAATACATGTAAACAAATCATACACCAGTTATAAAGCTAGGCTGGAAAATACATTTCTGACATAATCATCTTAAAATGGTTGAAATAAACAAAATTGGAAGTGTAGAGATGATGGAGATAAATGACACTCCTGGGGAATACTGGCATGATGGAGAAGCCTGTGCTGAATCCAAGGCAGCAGCACTCCAGGAGAGAGGGACTCTGAGCCAAACAGTTCCACTCACTCTCCCCTCTATGTGCATCACTTGCCAAATTGCAGGGATTGTCTTTTTTATCCTGGAATTTTGTTTTTTGGAGGTTTCTGCCTGGCAGTTGTGAGGTTTTTTTAAAGAAAATCTGCATTTAATACAACATTCAGAGAAGCTCTTTAAGTTACAAGCTAAGATAACAAGGAAACAAGAAATGGGGAGTAAGCAATTTTAACTGATCCTTTGGAAAACAAACATTCTCTGTGAACACCAGGGTGTTGGGTCAGGTGCTGTGCCAGGAGCACCACAAAGATGTGAGCTGAGCCCAGGAGTGCTGCTGCTCTCTGAGTTGCTCTAAAAGAGCATCAGATCTCCCTTTTTCTAGACCTAAGGAAGCAGCAGTGTGATCACCCAGTTAAAAGCAGATGGAAGCAGGAGGATGATCCCCTGGGCAGCAAAGCACTGAGTTACCCAGGAAAAACACCTTTGAGTCAGGACAAATCACACGCGATCAGTTTTATCTTTCAACTGTTACCACCACTCTAATTCAAGGGAAAGGCCACCAGTGCTCACCTGTATGGAAGTGATGGAAGCTGAGTGGCCCTGCAGCACTGCCAGGGGGGCGCAGGTGCGCAGGCACCACACCCTGACCACCTTGTCACAGCTGCCCGCCGCCAGCAGCGTGTTCTCGTAGTTGACGGCCATGTCCGAGATCTCGGCCGAGTGCCCGCGCAGCGTGGACAGCAGGCGCCCGTCATCCGTGGCCCAGATCTTCACCAAACAGTCATCTGACCCCTGAAATTCCACATGGGTTGGGCTGATGTGGCCAGAAATGTGTGTTCTGTCACCATCCGGTGGGGCAGTGACCCTGATCTCCTGGCACATATTATCTGCTAATGGGCCATCTTTAAACCAGCTGGGCAATCATCTTTATCTTTCCACAGCCCATCCTCCCTCCAGGAAGATATCATCTGCTGCTGGCCCATTCAGTCCCACTGCATGACTGATAAAATTCCATCATCCCACTGGGAGATGCTCCAGCCAGGGGAGGAGCCAATCCTTTCACACCTAGATAAAAACTGAGATTTTTGGACAGCAAGGAACCTTCTTTCCACTGGATTCCAGAGGAAAGCCAGACCTTTCCACATCATCCCTGGACCTTCAGAGGAAACTGCACCTTCTCCAGGAGCACTGCTCCAGCTGAACCACATCTGCCACTGCAGGAGGATGCAGCCACCATTGAATGGGACTGTGCCAACACCCTGACTGACTGACAGGGTGTCAGCTTGGATTCTGACTCTGGCAGTGTTTTGGGATTATTCCTTGTAATACTGTATTTCTATTTTAATTTTCCTAGTAAAGAACTGTTATTCCTAATTCCCATATCTTTGCCTGAGAGCCCCCTAATTTCAAAATTATAATAATTTAGAGAAAGGGGGGTTTACATTCTCCATTTCAAAGGAAAACTTTTGCCTTTATTAGCAGATATCTGTCCTTCAAACCAGAACACACAGGGATTCCAAAGATTACAGAAAATATGGGATGTGTTCCATGCACGTCACACATGGATAACCACAGATGGATCCCAACCCCTGTGAACTGACAGAACAACTCAGTGGGATTCCACAGAGGCCCAAATTAGGAAGGAATTTTTCCCTGTAAGGGTGGTGAGAGGCCCTGGCACAGGTTGCCCAAAGAAACTGTCCTGAAGATGCCCCTGGATCCCTGGAACTGCCCATGGCCAGGCAAGATGACTTTGAAATATTCCATCCCATCCAAACCATTCTGGGATTCTATGATTCTATAAACTGTGGAGTCTAGGAATAATCTTATGGAGTCAAGTATTTCAATTCAATAAAAGAGAATCACGGAATCACAGGATGGTTTATGTTACAAAGGGATCTACTTGGAAGCAGGGACACCTTCCACTATCCCAGGCTGCTCCAAGTCCCATCCAACCCAGCTCCAGGGATGGGGCAGCCACAGCTTCTTTGGGCACCTCATACCAGGGCCTTACCACCCCCACAGAGAAGGATTTCTTCTCAGTATCCCACCCAACCCTCTCCTCTGCAGTGGGAAGCCATTCCTCCTTGTCCTGTCACTCCATGTACAAGCATTAACATTAACAGCTAAAAATGCAACATTCATTTGAAAAATCTGTTGACTTTTAAATATGCCCAACAAAAAGCAAGGGTATCACCACAGAAATGGATGTCATTATATTCTGGAGAAAAACTTACAATAATTGTCACGTACTCACTGGCATACTACAAAGTTAATTTAGGAGAAAAGCAGCTGAACAGAGTCATGTCTGCATCTCAATCAGTGACTAAGATGCTGTTGAAAGACTCAAGAAAAAAAGAAATCAAACCAAACAAAGCAATCTTCTAAAAGAAAAAGGTCCAAATTTTAATCTTACTGTAAAAATTCTCCTCCCACTGCGATCAAAGGCTATGCAATAAACAGAGGAGAGGTGCCCCAAAATCCTCTTGTGCATCTTTATGTGTTGGTAGGTGGATGTTGGGAACAAGTGGCTGAAACGGCCACATCCAGTTAATTGCCTGGCAGAAAGGATATGAACTGGGAGAGAAAAAAGAAGCAAAAAGAAGAGTGAGACATTAATTTTGTCCAGAACTCAGAGTAAATAAATATTTGATCAAATACAGTATTTATTAACAACTTAATTATTAGAATCAGTAATAAATTTGAACCTTTTCCAATTTACCAGAATATTCTGTCCAGTGTTATAAATAGAAATCCCACTCCTGGTGGAGCTTTTCAATACCCACCACAGGCTGCACCTGCTTCCTTACCAAAAATGAAAGCAGAATGAAAAGTTCCCACCACAACTGGGAGTTATTCCAATGTTCAATTCATGAACAGGTAACAGATACATTTACCCTACACAGACATGGAAAATCTTTATGGAAAGTCTTTGAAGGAAGAAAGGAAATTTAGGAAATTACATGTTACTAATATAAATTACAAGAGGAGTATAATAATAGTTTATTTTAAGTGTTTTTTTTGTGATAAAAGAAGTGATAAAAAGTGATAAAAATATTTCCTTGGAATGGCATCCAGATCATTTGTGAGGACCACAGGACTTTGGCATCCACATCTCTGCATTCCCATGGCAATGGAATTGAAGAACAAGAAATAGGAGGCACTGATGGAAAACTCCCAGTGGCAGAATGGCAGGTAAGAGAAAGAACTGCAACAACAACAAACTCCTTCCCATTTCCACAGCCAGCAGCCTTTCCAAGAACAGCCTAAAACCTAACTGCACAAACCCATCCTGTAAAAAA
Organism: Erithacus rubecula; assembly: GCF_903797595.1. Classification (NCBI taxonomy): domain Eukaryota; kingdom Metazoa; phylum Chordata; class Aves; order Passeriformes; family Muscicapidae; genus Erithacus; species Erithacus rubecula. The sequence continues at coordinate 4,565,893 of NC_136667.1, read as the reverse complement.
GTTCTTTGTCTGATGCACAATTTGAGGTATTTAATTTCACCAATCCTCTCCTATTACTGTTTTCCCTAACCTATCCTCACTCATAGCACTTGAGCTTTGGATTTGAAAGTTTTGAGAGGGTTTTTCAGTGGCACTTGAGGATCTAACAGAGCTGTGCTGGTGGGTTTGTGAGTCCCAGTGATAGCAGATCCCCTGCAGCAACTCCTTATCTCCCCCTGCACCTTGATTTGGGCTGGGCTTCACAAGAGCCCCATGAAGCTCTTTAGTGCCTTTCACTCCTTTAGCTTAAAAGTCTAGTGAAAAACTCGAGCCATTTCTTAATTGTCTCATTATATCACTGCCAATCTACATTTAAAAGATCATGGATACATTAAAAAATTAATCTACAAAGTCAAGAAGTGCCATTTCAAAGGGTTTCCAACCTGTAACTCCTTGTGTAAATTGATAGCATTGAAGTATTTACACACAAGCAAGGAAAAGAAATTGTTTCCAGCTTTAAAGAAAGCATTTTTGTGTCTCAGTTTTAGGCTCTGAAATGTGGATTATTTTTACTCCCTCAACACAATTGAAACATGACACATGAGGGGAAAAAAGCTGCATAAAAGATGCTTGCAAAAGCCATTGGGCTCCAGAATAACCTCACCTTCAATCAATATTTGCTTTGCATGTAAAAATATACTTTCAGCAATACTAAAAAGCAAAACACACTGAAGCAAATTAATTTATACCTACCTACTATTCAACTGATACCTAATATTATACAGGACTGTTAAACAAAACTGTCTCCCTGAGGAAAGTGAAACTGAAATTTTAAACTCTTTTTTCCTACCTCTAACACAGAGATCCTGCAGTGATAAATGCTCTACAAGGTACCCCAGTTTAGCCTACACATTATTTTATTTACTCTTCAAGTATGACAGCTTAAAAGCTGAATTCTTAAAAAGATTACACCTCCCTTTCCCCTACCCTGTGTGCCAACAGAGACGTGGAGCCATTCAGCAACATGGTGATTCTGCTGTGCCTTTCAAGGCTTCAAGCATTTCAATACATATACATTTATACATTTAAATACATAATAACAGTGTATCTGCCTGTAAGCAATTTCAAATGACTGTGAATATTTTTTTAACCACACAGAGAATTGTGTGAATCAAAAAGATACACTCTCATGTCAAAATATTCCTAATAATGACAATGTTTTTTGTGTCTCCCTGCAATTCTTCTGAACATTTACCACTGCTGGTTGTTGTAAACTCCATGAAGGAAGCACCAAAAGGCACCAAAATTTCAGTTTTGGCACCTCTCTTTTCTGGTCAATTCCCAGCCTTGCAATCAGTTCTGCTTCAGCGGATATGAAAGTAATTTCTTTTCTTTTTTTTCTGTGTTTATTTCTCTATTTGCACAATGGGGACAAAACTCCTCATCTCCCATGGATAATTACCAAATAAAAAGCCCTGTTTATGAAATGCTTCAATCAGAGACATCCAGAACTATTGTTAAGCCATGAGGAGCAACAACTTTATCAAGGCAACAGAATCTTTGGACAAAAAAAACCTAGCACTGCTTCAAAGGAACAAACCAAACATTCTCCATTCCTGTAATTTTAGGAAGATTAATACACAATATCTAAATAGGGAATTACCCCCACATGACAAAAGTCCCTGTCAAGTTTCCTTTCTAAAGCACAATGAAGTTATTGTCCTCCTAAAGCCCCAAAGCACTAAAACCCAACAACAATTCCCACATGGAGAAATAGCAACTTAGTAACCCTAAAAAATTTTACTAACCTATCTTATTAACTGATGTATTTCATGCCACACTGGATGTAAAAGCTGCCAAGTCCACCCCCTCACTATTCCCTGCCAGGAAAAACTTTCAAGACAGTTATTTCCCATAAAAAGGGAGGAGATCCAGCCTTCTTGATAAGAAAAGTTAATTTTGTACAACATTGAAGGGCCATCTCAGCTCCTCCAACTACCAACCTGTAAAATACAGGCATTTTTGTCTTTCTTTCCCACAGTCCTTGGTCCTGGGAGGCCACACCTTCAGGAAAACTGCAGTGCTTAATGCAAGTCACATAAGCTGACAACAGCAATTCCTAAATCACAATTTACCTCACATTCTCCTACAGGTAAGGGCACAATGTAAAAACCTTTGCAAGAAAGCTCACCTAGGAAGGATAAACACCAAACTCAGCAACAACAAGCCACCAGTGAAAGCTAGATTTAAAAACCAATCATCAGACAGCCCAGACTTCAAAGTTAAATCACAACCTCAGAAGGAATTTGAGAATTTCAGTGAGGAAAAGCCACTGAGCAGCACCAGCTGGAATTCCTGCTCTCCCTAAAAACCCTTGTCTCCATCCACGTTTTGCAAGGAAAATTAGAAAATGGGAAACTGCTGCAAATGTTTGTTTAAAAATCAGTTTCTCAGGGGTGATGAGCTCCTATCAGACTGTTTTACCCTTCTGCAAGAAGCACTGTGACTTTGTAATGAGAACTTAGATTTTGCCCTCATCACAAATCCAAGCAGGGATCAGGTACCACTCACAGGAGAGACACAAGGCAGGATTTCACAGGAATGCCAGGAAACCAACACAGCTGGCTGCCACATGGAAAACACCTTCTCAGAGGGGGCTGTGAGGCCACAAAGAGCCTGGACCCAGGAAAAGCAGTGAAAGCACAGCATGTTCCAGCTCTGGGAGCTGCTGACCTCATGGAACTTATTTCCAGCACAAACCATCATTGATTCCTGACCTCACCCCAGCTCTGCTCTTTGGCAGGCCCAAGGTAGCTGCATCACCTTGACTGTGAATTTCCACCCAGCTGAAATGCTTGTTCACTGAGACTGTGCTGAAAACCTACTGCTTCCAAATTTTGTGTTGTTTTCACTAACAACAGCTGCCCACAGAAAGATTTCCATCCTCAGGTTAGAGCAGATCTTAAAGAGTGAAAACAATCTTATTTCTGATCTGCTCTGAGCTGCCTAAAAAAACAAAACAAAACAAAAAAAAAACCTGAGAAAATCGAAGTAGCATCAAAAGCAGGTTTATCAAAGGGTAATCACTCCCAGTCCTGAGGTGCTGCATGACCAGTCTTTCCACTTTCTGTCTGGAAGAGACAAAGGGAGCCCTAAAAGTTCCACAGCAGCAGAAGCTGCCCAGAAATGCTCCAGCAGGCTCTCTCCCTCCATGTCATCCTGCTGGCAGCTGGAAGCTGTGCCAGTGTTTTCCCTCCCTGTCCCCCTCCAGCAGATCACCACAGCCCCAACACACAGGCACCACATCCCTGGAATGACTTCCACAGCTCAGCACTTTCCCAGAGACTCCCCCAGCCACAAACACGGATTTCCTGCTCCACTTCCACTCTGCAGGACCTCTCATTTTGGAGTATGGACCACAGGGTCCCATCCCAACCACATGGAAAAGCAACCAACTCTGGCAGCTGGGCCCTCCCAGCTGATCCCAGCAGGACCATCAGTGACCCATTCTCTCAGCACTGATGGTGGAAAGATTAAATCCTTATCACTGAAAATGATGTGAGAATACTCCTGGCTGCTCATCCTGTGCCTCATTTACCACTTTGCACAGGTTCTTACACACTCACCTCACTCCTGAATACACATTAATGGGGGTCTTTTACTTCAGCCCAACTCCTCCAGCAAGTAATTCCAGAAAAGCCCATCAGCCTGAGCCAGCACAGGAATTCACAGTTATGCCAAAATACCAAAGAGGTCGGGCACACTTCTTCATCTCTGCAGCATCTCTGGCTGGCACCACTCTCCAGGAAAAAAACCACCCATTTTGCACAAATACACACACAATTTTCTGGCTTCCTCTTCAGGATTAACAAGAAACTTCTTCCAAAATCAAACTTCTGCCTGAAGTCAAATCCATATTTTAATATTTATGCATATTTTCCTCTCTTAGTAGTAGTTTATGTAGCTACATCAAGGATTGTATTCTTCCAGGAATCAATACTTATAAAAATAATTTCCTGGCTATGAAAGACCTTTTCCACATAATACTTTGTATTTCTTAAAAAAAAAAAAAGAACAATTAGGAAAACACCCAAACAAAAAAAAATTATTCTGCTCTTTAATTCACTAAATAGTTACCAAGCAAACAGCACAGCCCTTTGCCATGAAAGCATGACAAATGCTGAAGTCCAATCTGCCAGGATGCCTCATTAATAATAGCACATATTCCAAAAACACCCAGTCTGATGAAAGAATTGATCCAAGAATCCGTGCAGAAATACAACCAGAGGAATGTGTGCAATAAATCTACAATTCAGACTATTAGTAATCCATCAGCACAACTGCTCACAGTAAAGCAACTGCAGAACCAGCCTAAAATAATAAATACACAGATAGGGTAGAAAAACTGCCAGCTCCATCCCTACTTCTCCAAAGGGAGAGAGGATCCACATGTGAAAGGACTCCCTGACAAACCAGGAAAATGTATCCATTTGCACAAACAGAGACAAAACACCCCAAAAAGAAACAAACCAGGATTTACTCTTATGCCTGCAAGAATCAATTTTTTTTGCTATAAAAACAGTTAATGAAAGTTTAAACCATACAAGGCAAACAGTTGAGTTTATATAAAACAGAGCAGCTCTGTGATGAGATGTAAGCTGAGAGCCCACATATATCTGAGTTTTATACAAGTTCTTTATCTAATTGTGTGGACAACTGAGGCTGAAGGAACACAAATGTTGCTTTGGTGATTATTTCCTTTCTGGAGAGGGATGTTGCAAGCAGTCTGTTTTCTGTCATAATCCAACTAAAAGGAATTCTTGAGTCAAAGAAGTTCCCTGGGAGCCAGATGCTTTGTTCTGGCTAAGATTCCATGATGATTCCAGGATTCCATGCTCCTGTGAGCATCCAATCTTACAACCACATGGACATATTATGGAGGCAAACCATAAATATAAAAAAAATATTCAAGCCCACTGCCCTCTAAACAACCATGCAAACATGGCTAAACACACTGTGGAAAATCCAAGTCTGAATAACACAAAAATTATCTTAATGTTAGGGGAGAGACCTATTTTAGACTAATTCATCATGAAATGTCAGAGAATATATTAATACAAGCCCACTGTAGTGTTTTAATCAGTGAGAGGAACTTTCTGTAGGATGGGAATAAATAGAGAGAGGAGAAAAGAATATTTTTTGGTCTTTCAGACTCACCCACGTTTGGTGGTTTCCCGTAGTTCACTGGGAGTTCGGGGGGTCGGCCCCTGTGCAGAGCTGCAAATGCAGATCCTTTCCATAGTGTGTGTCTGAAGTCTGCACCAGGAGTGACAAGGGACAAGAAATAATCAATACATTACATAATCAAGAGATCAAGCACCACTGCCAACAGCCCACAGTAAGATTTGTCTGATTAAACAGTTTGTCAGATTTCTCATTTAAAGGTTGTGACACTGATTTTCAGTTCCTTAGCAGTGTAAATGGTTTCAATTTATTTTTGCTTAATTTGGATGATTATTGACTCTAAATTCATGGAGAGAAAAAGTGAATTTAAAAAGTGGGTGTACTTTATATTGAGGCCCAACTGAACTCTGCCATGTTTTCCTTCTGCAATGCCAACACTTAAAGCACCACTGCTCAGAAACTGCACACTTGAAAATTCGCATTTTGCTGCCTACAAGTGAGAGAAGTGAGGGTTTTTTCCAATAAATCTGTTTTCCTGCAATATGTGGCAATGTGCCCTCCTTTCAGATTGTCCTCTGCACCCCACCCCCCCCCCAAAAAATCATTGTTTTAAAGTGAAGACTGTTCTCTTTAAAGACTCTCCAGCTCTCTGCTGCCAACTGGCCTCGGAGAGGCTCCTCTCTAGAACAATAGTGATTTTTCTGAGACTGTTCAAAGTGCCTCAGAAATTAGACCTGGATTTCTTCCATTTCTGGCCATCTGGAGGGAGAGAAATGAGCTTCCACGGTGAGTAAGTGCTGAAACAGAAGGACAGTGCTGCAGGTTGGTGGATCTGTGTAGCACCATGTAGGTCTCTGAACACAAAGTGCACAAGCTGAGGTGACTCAGAGACTCCTGAGAGCACCTTCTGATTAAACCCCAAACTGCTGCACAGAGTATTAAAATGATACTCATTAAAAACAGCACTCAGACTTCCTAAAATAGATCCATCCACCTAAACCCTTCTGTTCCCCTGCAGAAAAATGTTTATTTTCTCTTTACATTTTGCTGCTGTTTGTTTCTAAGCTGCAAACTGAGCGTGCAAGGAATGTTTCTCTGCAAACCTGAATTTCTGCACCTAATTACAGTAAAGCACAGGTAAAACAAGACTCAGTCCCACAACTCTGTAGGGCCACATGTTTGAGAACAGCTCATCCCTCCAGGAGAGATCCAAAGGATTGGCAGAGGCTCGGTGTGAGTTCACAGGATGCAGGGAATTAAGTGCTCAACTGCCACCAAAACAGGAAGGTCCTGCTCTGCCATCCCTCCTCCTCTCCCAGGATGATGCTCCTCCTCCTGTGTCACCTCCAGCCCTGTGATCCTTTTCCACCAGCTCATTTAATTCACTACAACAAATTTTGCAACATTTCAGCTCTCTGAATCAGCACATCCCAGGATCAAGGAAGTTCTGGCTCCTGCAGGGAGGAAGGGGCAGGGGCATGGAGTGAGGAGGGAAGGAGGAATCACTTCAAAAAGCAGATGGCTCTCAGATCTCTTCAGTTCTAACACACAACTGCTCTCAGGATCATTCTCTCAAGCAGAGAGAGTTTTACAAAGGGAAAAGGACTGGTGCTCTTCATGAAAGGAATGAGGGCTTTCAAATTAACTTGAAGCAAGGAGAAGCAGGAATTGTCACTGAAGAATCAGCCTGGCCTTCTCCTACTTCCTAAGTGCTGCCCCAAATGCCACCACCCTGTCCTGTGTCTGCACAGCCAGGGAGTCAAAGAATGGAAAAAATCAGGTTGAAAAACAGCCCAGCTCTGTGATTTTAGACACAGATGTGTGTAAATGTATATGGAAAATATGGCATTTTTCAGATGCATCAAATCTCTAATCCCATTCACATCATTTACACAAACACCAACACACTGGGGAAGGAGGCAGAGGAAGTAACAAGATCAGGCAACCATAGGCAAGAATTGCTTAAAATAGCATTTTCAACCCAAGAAAATACATCCAACAGAGCCAGCAACAACTTCATTTTAGGAAGAAAAAAGCTGGCAAGCACAGGAGACAAACCAGGGCTCATGCAAACACACAGATACCCCAACAGGAATGGCAACAAAAGCTCTAGTAAAAATAGAATTTACAAAAAAATCTATTAAAATAGAATTGAAGCCCAGAAAAATTGAGAATCTTACCTTTTGCTGCCCTCAGGAGAGACTGACGCCCCACACCCAGCAAAGTCTGCACCCCCAGGACACTCTGGGGGATTTCCTTGTCTAAGAGGGGTCCAAGTCTCTCACAGATCCTAAGAAGATAATCTGGAGGGATGTGTGCATTGACAGCCACCTAAACACACAAATAACACAGACTTTTGAAAACTGGTTTATTTTTCTTTCTGCTGGTAGTTCTTTGCTTGATATTCAAGTGTAAATTTACTGCAACCAAGCTTAAACCCCCTGCAAATCCCCTCAAAATTAATTATACTGCATTTTAAAGTGGAGTGTTGCAAAAGCCACATCAGAAGTTTCAGGTTGTAACAACTTAATTGTAAATTTAGGATTTTCACTAAGAAATAAAAATCCCCAGTGCACAGCTCTGCTCAAACAACTTTTTTAAAGCCTTTTTTATTTTTCAGTTCATTCTCTTCCCAGTTTTTGCTTAATTGAAACACCCTTGCATTGACATCACTGTATGAAGCACATGTGCAAAAGAATAAAAATCTTAATAATTACCTAAAACCCCTAAACATTACCCTAAAATCCATACTCAATCTCCACTTTCCAGCTCCTGGGAATAGCCTACATGTGTAGGCTCCAATTTTGTCATGTTGGGAAAACATCCTTTATTTTTCCCTTTGGGCAGAGACTGTTTTCTATGGAGCTACAACAGTTTTTTCTGACAGTCTGTTCAAACAACAAATAAATTGTGCCTCATTATCCAGAATGCCCTGCACTGCCTGACTCCTGTATTTACAAACTGGCAGGAAAAGCTGCTCATCAGAGCTCCTTTGACACAGCTCCATCCACCTTTTTATGGATCAACAGCCTCCAGCCTGCCCAGATCCCAGGATGAGCCCAGCTCCTGCCCCAGCACTCCAGAGGGAGTGCCAGGCATCAGGAAGGAGGAGAACCTCTGTAATTCCCTCAGCCCTGCTGCCAAAACATTGTTCACTCAACTGTGTCATCAAACAGATTATTAGGACACGTAGTTGGGAATTTTTTCATTCCAGTTGGGCAACAGCAGTGGAGCTACAGGACCCAGCACAGCCAGGCAGGGCTGGATAATGTCACCACCTGCACCATGAGCAGGATCAACACTGTCCCATAGCTCAGATTTTAACCAGAAACAAAAGGGAAATATATCTAATTGAATATACAAATTACCAGTTAACTAAATCCAACTAAAAACTCTTCCAATATAGAGGAAACTCTTGCAGAAGAGCTTCCTCCCTCTACTCATCCCTCAGTCACTGCTGGTTAAAGAATCATCTCATCAATTATGATGATTCTAAAGACCCCAAATCATCATTTTTTCAGTGCAGGAATGAGAAACCTGATGAGTGAATTACCCTGTTCTCATTCCAAGACTTTTCATCCTGTGAGTGAGTGTCAAGGAATGACCCTGTGAATGCTCTCCTGCACTGACAGGTTTCTTCAGTCATTTTAAATTTTGTCCCTAAAATCAGAGCTCCAAATTATATTGGCACCTTCCCAGTGGTACAGCCAGTGAAGTTCATTGTATGACCATGTACAGTCTTCACTGTAAATGATGGGATATAATAGAAGCTGAAATGAGAGAAAAGGATTATCCAAACTTTATATTTGCCTCTCATTCTGACTCATTCCTGAAACACTGTAAATGTGTCCATGCCACAAAATATTTTATGATGCTGCACCAGCCTCCCTTCAGTGTGTAAGATTTCTGAAAGGGTCAGAAAGGGAAGTTCTAGAGAGAGAATCTGCAGTTAAGTAAAAACTGAGTATGAAATTCTTATTTCCATCTTGATAACCAGCAACAAGCCCCTCAGTCATCAGCTGCCAATACACAGAGATGTATCAAGATTAAAAGATCAAAAACACCATCAGAGAAATTTTACTTCCAGAGCACCAGAAGAACCCAAATTGTACCTGTCTGGAAATGTAAAAAACCCAAAGCAAGAGTCCTGACTAAGTTCAAACTGGAAAAGGACTTGGCTTAAAGACAAAGGCAGTTTTATAGGGAATAGCAAAGTACAAATATTGACACGTGTAGGGACAGACAGCATTCCCTGGTCTCACTTTTTACCCTGCACATCTCCATGTTTCTACAACCCACAACAGCCCCAAATAAGCAGCTCTTAATCTGAATATTAGCACTGCTGTTGCTAACAAACAGCTCCATAGGCAGGCAGCAAGAGCAGCAAATTCTCCTGGTGATTTTTTTTCCATAATAACTTCCAGAAAAAATGCTTAAATCACAGCCCAGAGCTAAACAAGAATTCTATTTTCAGGTTCCCAGAAGAACTTGAATCAAAAACCCTTCCTTTCACCTCTGTGTGAGAGTTGTAAATGGATTTTAAGTATTTTTCTAGAATATGAGCTGCAAACATCCAGCTGAAAAAAACATTTCTCAGGTCATATTTTCCTTAAAAGAAGGATGGAAAAGGCAAAGGTACAGCTACACCTCTTAGTGTGTGCTTGTCCAAATCCCACGTGGCAAAATGAAAAGCAGCAAGGATATTATCAGCTCATCAAATATATCAGAAAATATTTTAGAATATAATGAGTAAATATTTTACAAAATAATTGGTAAATTGGAAAAAAAAATAGAGATGAGTAATACAGGCCCAAACCATGCATGTTAAAATAAAGGAGAGCTGAAAATGTGCTAAGTGAAAACAAATGCTGCATCTTGGGATAAATCATAAAGAAAATATGTTTTGTTGCCTTAGGATGTGAAAATCCTATAAAAGTTAAAAATATGAGAGCACAAGAATGCAATAGAACCAGGTGAGTTCTCTGACAGTAACCACAGAGGTACAGTGGATCTAAAAAGTGAAGGATTAAGTGAAGCCAATCTATTCTTCTAAAAAAATCTCTTTTTAAAAAACTCTCCCAGCCCTGAGTGCTGGAGGCAGGCTGAGATAAGCTGCTCCAGTGATAAGCACAAGCACTTCTATTAGTGAAGTCACGTCAGGGCTCGGAGAAATTCAACTCCCAAACCTGTTCATGGTCCTGTGGTTGGAAGCATCACCTCATCTCTGAAACAAAATCCCCTGGTGTGACTCTGATCCCTGTTTGGATAATGTCCTCAGGCACAGGGTGGGATTCCTGGGGTGACTGTGCAGGGACAGGAGCAGGATTTGATGATCCTTGTGGGTCCCTTCCAAGTCAGGAGTGTGTGATTCTACAGCTGCTGACAACTCCTCCTCCAAGGAAGGTTTCAATAAATAGGGAACAAACAAACCCAAAACCCCTCTGGGTGATTACTGCTTAAAGTAAGATATCTGTTTTGCCAGAGATGGGAACCAGGGAGCTGTGGGAACCATCTCTTTTGGGAAGCCCAGTGGAACATCTCTTCAAAGCACAGATCTGAGCAGGAGCTGCAGACTGGAATGAGGCACTGATGCAGCCCTTCAGAGGCTGCTCTGCCCCCACCCCTGCTGGGGCTCAGCAGGGGATTTCCCTCCTCCAGGTAGTCATCCAACACTTCCCTCATTTGCCAAAATAACCATCAATTAAGAATCAATTGACAACTGTATCAAAAAGCAGTGGAGGAAGCCAAGGGGCCGAGGCAGCTGAGCAAGCAGGAAATTACTCATGACCTCAAATAGGGAATCTCAGCAAAAGGAAGCTCAGACACTGGACCTGCACAAGATGCCAACAATATGCAAATAGACTGGAATTAAAAAAGCCTTTACCCACTGGGATCCCTGAGGGAACAGGTTGGAATGACCATGCTACCAGATGACATTTTCCTGAAGTGACAAAACTGTAACATCTCTGCTAATGCTGGGATTGGCAGGATCTATAAATACCAGCACCTCGGACTCTGGGCTAGTTTTAAATCAATGCAGATGGGCAAGGCAGGAACTCAGAGCCAAATCCCATAAGCTGTTCCATACCAGCTCATGGATGCAAATTCCCCACTCTCCAACAACAGCTGATTTTCTGTTTTGCCTGGAATTACATGTTTTTCAGCACAAAGACCAAACAAGGCTGAGCCAGAAGACTCAACCCATTAGAAAGTTCTTAAAATCAGAGCAGAGTCAGTCACCTTTATCAGGAATAAACAAAGATAATGTGGAACAGCAGGTCACTGGAGACTGTGCTGATAATCAGTCGTTCAGCTTGACTCATCTGTACAGCAGCTGACTCCACACCAAGCTGCTGTGGCTCATTTAAAACCAGAGCACTAATTGTCTGCAAGTTGGACACACTTCAGACCTTTGTAAGGCTGGGCTGGATGGGGCTGGGAGCAACCTGGTCCAGTGGAAAGTGTACCTGCCCATGGCAGGAGGTGGAATGGGATGGGCTTGAAGGTCCCTCCCAACCCAAAGCAGTCTGGGATTCTGGGAATCACTGACCCTCTCCTTTACAAACACATCTCGTGGCTCAAGACCAGCAGCAGTCAGTGAGGCAGTAAAACCACTGTGGAGTACACCTGGAGAATTCAGCTTGGAGAAAAGGGAACTGAGGGGAGAGTCACTGGTGGTGGCAGCTCCTCCTGTGGAGCAGCTCTCATCTCTCTGCCTGAAAGAGGGACAGGACCCAGGGAATGGCTCAATGTGTCAGGGAGACTGAGATCAGGGAAAGGTTCTTCCCCCAGAGGGTGTTTTGGCACTGCTCAGGCTCCCCAGGGAATGGGCACAGCCCCAGGGCTGCCAGAGCTCCAGAAGGGTTTGGATAATGTTCCCAGGGATGCACAGGGTGGGATTGCTGGGGTGTCTGTGCAGGAACAGGAGCAGAACTGATGGTCCTGTGTGTCCCTTCCAGCTCAGGACATTCTGTGACTCAGTGATTACCTAGACAGGCAGCCACAAGCTGCAGGCAAAAAGTGCTCCAACATGAAAATAAACAGGAAAAACAAAGGCAACACAAATGCACATAAACTTGCATTCTGTGTGGTTTTGCTTCATAGGAATAATTCTTATGAGTGTGTCTTAAATTACTTGTCTGCCCTGTGATACCTGACATTTGAAGTAAAAGATTAAGTTAAAAAAAAAAAAAAAAAGGAACAAAGAAATCTCACAGCTTTCAGATCTTGCCTAAAAACTGGAGTGGAGTGGGAGTAAACATTCCCTAGATAAAAACCATCCAGTAGCCATTGGGCTGTTCCATCTTTATCACTCCCAAAAGCCCAGGAGCAATAACAACGTGCTCAGTGGTCACAGTATTAGCATATTTTCTGAAGAACACCACCCAGAACCTGAACAGACACACTGAGGATGGAAAAAGCTGAAATACCAGAACAAGAAATACTCTGTCTGAATACTGGGCAAACAAACAAATCAGACTTCTCTGGGTTGTAAACTTTCATGAATTCAATTACCTGCCTGACCAGAGTAGCTGCACCACCCAGCTGAGATTGTAAATGATTTTGGGTTTCTGACTGTAAAAAGGAGAAATGGGTAGGAAAAAACCCTTTACCTCCAACTGCTGGCATCTCCAATTTAATTCTGGTTCATTATGTGCCTGAGATAATTAAAATGAAGGTCGGTGTGCTTTGTGTCCTTCACAAGCCTGGCTCTGCTCTGAGCATGGCATTCAGACATCCAGCCAGCCCTGAAGTCGAGGAGCTCAGGTTAATAAACAATCATATGCAACCAAAAGTCCAAATTCCAAACAGAGAAAACCCTAACAATGAGGGAGAAAAAGCCTTTCTTCAACATCCTTAACACTCTGAGGATTCACAGAGAGAAACTCAGCTCATCCCAACTGGCATCAACCTGTCTCACTGTAATGATTCACTTATAATCCTGGTCCTTACTGTAAACCATGAGAAACAGTTAAATAATAGCAGATAAAAAGGCAAACTAAAAGCATTGGTTAGTGCTGATTAGTTTAAGACATAGGGAAAAAAATCTTAAATTTAATATAAGTTTATACAGAAAGAAGGAATTTCCTATTAACTCCCAAAGTCACTTCAAAATGGTTTTTCCTCTCATTTCTGAGATGTTAAAGAAAAGTTCATGTTTCAACATGTTCAGACACACATTTAAAAATAGGTTTTAAGGCTTGTATATCTTTGCCACAGAGAATGAAAACAAAAAAATTGTATGTTAATCCAAGTGTCATGCAAAACCACTGTCTCTGACACCAGACTTCACAGTGGCACTGCTAATATTCCTCCTGGATTCAGGGTGCAGTCCCATGCTAAAGCTGAGACATCTCACAATTACATTTCAGATTCTCTAGGAAGGCCATAGGGAACCAAAATTTACTGAATGCAGAACTTGCTCAATATCTACTCACTCAATTCACAGTCCCAGAATTATCCACAAGGGGTGTGAGGAAGCCCAGCTTCCACCTGAAATTCTGAATTGGCTTTGGAAAGGGAAAGCAGCGGGTCCAAAGGTCTCCTCTGGGCACAAGTTCTGTCCACACCTGAGCTCCTACAATATTTCTAAAGTGGGAAAGCAGCTCCTGAGCCAGATGCAGAGGAGTTTGAGCAACAGCCATGGCAAAATCCCAGGTCACCATTGCTCCGTGGGGCGGGAGAGGCCAGGACGTGCTTCCCATTCCTGGCAGGTGAGGTGCCAGTGCTGGGCACAGGTGTCAATGCCATAAACGCTGCTGGGAAGTTTACAGCGCTCCAGCTGCCAAGTGCTACAGCAGCACCACACGTCATTGCCCACAGCTCCCAGAAATGAAACCAAGGCCGCCCGGACCCTTTGGGAAAGGACTGGAATCCTTCAGGTCTGTGGCTTTCACACGGACACGTCTCGGGGGGTGCAGGGCCAAGAGCCGCCCCCCACCCCCGGCCTTGCGGAGGGACTGACCTTCCTCAATGACACACATCCATAGGGTTTATACCTCAGCAAAAGCCGCCGCTCCGCGTATTTCACCGGCATTTAACAGCCGCAACACCACACTTCCTAACCCCTCCTTTCCTGCCTGACAGCAGGCCCAGACGCCGCGGTGAGGGGCGGGTTCCGCGCAGGCCGCCGCAGGCCGGGAATCCCTGACCCAGCCCGGCAGCGCCGGGCCCGGCGGCACGTCCGGCACGTCCCCCCCGCCGGGACACGGGAGCGCGGCCGAGCCCGGCCCGGAGCGGAGCAGCCCCGGGGCCGCGGGCGAGGCGGCGGCGATGGCGCGGGGGGAACCGGGGGGGACCCGCGCCCCGCGCCCCCCGCCCCGCCGGCTCCGCCGCGGCGCCGCCGCAGCCAATCAGCTGCCGCCTCACATCGCCGCGCACCGCTCCCCGCGTTGTAAGGCGCAGCGCCATTGGCCGCGGCGGGCCCCGGTGCGTGCCCTCGGATAACCCCCGGCCCCACAATAGCGCGGCGCGGCCGCTCCGCCGGTGCCACCGGGCGGCTCACGGGGGTCTCACCGGCAGCCCCCGGCCCCGCCGCTCCCTGCCCGCCTCTCCGTTTCGCACCCCGCGGCCCGTCGCGGCCTCGGCGGGGCGCAGCCCGCAGCCCTGGTTGGGGGGGGGGGGAACACACAAACGGGGAGAGGAGGGGGGACGCGGCGCTCGGTGCGGCGGCGGCGGCGGCGCGGGGTACACGGGGAAGTTGTCGGAAAAGTCAGGAGTGAAACTTGTCTTACCAGGTCCTCGAAGCTCCGGCGGTGCTCCTTGCCCTGCCAGTCCAAGCGCCGCGGAATCAGCTGCGGGAGGGACACGGGGACGGGGGCGGCCGTCAGAGCCCGAGCGACCCCTCCCCGGGGAGCCCCCCCGGTGCCCGCCCGCGCCCCCCGGCATGGAGCCCCCGGCCGCTGCCCCGGCCCCGCCGCGGGACAGCCGCGCTGCCGCCGGGTGTCCCGGGCGGAGATGGGCTGGGTTAGACGGGGCAGGGCAAACGCCGACCCCGCCGTCCCGAGGGCTTCCCCCGTCCCGCCGGGGCAGGCGCCTCACCTGGTGCTCCTCCAGCTCCTCCACCAGTACCTGGGGACAGAGGGACACACAGACATACACAAAGGACGTGAGTCCGGCGAACGCAGCGCGGCGGCTCCGCCGCCCCGTCCCATCCCGTCCAGTCCCGTCCCGTCCCGTCGCCGCCCGCCCGGCCCGGCCGGAGCGCCGGCTCCGCGCTCACCTGGGCGGATTTCTTGCAGGGTCCGGACTGCAGGAACCGTGCGATCAGGTAGTAGAGCTCTGCGGAGGGGCGGGGGAGAGCGGGTTAGACACGGTTAGAACGGAGGGGGTGCGGAGCGCAGCCCCCGCCGCCAGCGATACCCACCGGCTTCCAGCTGGGTCGGGGCGGCCGCCGCCGCCATCCTCCTCGGGAGGGGGAGGGGAGGTGGCGGATGGCGCCCCGGGGGGACTCGGCTCCTAATGCGGGCGCAGCCCCATAGCGGAGCGGCGGTGCCGGTGCGGGGCGCGGGTCCCGGTGCGGGTGCGGGCGCGGGTCCCGCCCGGGCTCATCGCGGCTCCGCGGACCGAGCGCCGCCGGCACCGCCCGCACCGCCGCCGCCCGCCGCTGGGGGGCGCGCGCGGCAGCGCCGGGCGGGCGGGGGGGCAGGAAGGGCGGGGCGGTGACGCGTCGCGGGGGGGCGCCCTCCACTTCCGGGCGGCGCTGAGGGAGGAGGAGGAGGAGGAGGAAGGGGAGGAGGAGGAAGGGCCGGGCCGCGAGAGCCGGGATGGGCCTGGGGCGCTTGGCCGCGTTCGCGGGGCAGCGCTGGGGCGGGCTGTGCATCAGAGCGCTCGGCAGCTGTCGCGGGGCAGCGCTAACGGCCCGTCCTCGCGGCGTCGACCCTCAGGGCCTCAGCCCTCTCAGCTCCGGCCCTCACGGCCTCAGTGCTCGTGGCAGCACCTGGGAAATGCAGCCGGATGTGTGACTCAAATGAAGCAGTTTTTAAGAGAATTAAGGGATTCAGGAATTGTAGCGGTGCTGTTAAGGGTAGGGGTGGAGCCCACGCGTGTGCCATGGAGGGGACACGGGGCTGTGTGGTGGGGAGGTGACAGTGTCCCCGCTAAACAAGGCCTGGCTGCAGGGAAGTGTCTCAGGTTCGAGTCAGATAAAAGTGTTTGATCCCAGTGACCAGGAAATTCAAATATGGACACAGCACCCGTTCTCCTCAAGGAACAAAGCGGTCAGGGTCAGAGTAGATAGTTTTGATGGAAATAAATATTTATCCATATGAAGCATCCTGTCAGAGCTCCTGAAATTGGTGTCACTTCAGCAGTAAGTTCCTGAAACACATCAAGTGAATTGTATTTTATCTCAAGTACCTGACATATGGTGTTACAACTCCAGAGCCTTGGCAGTGTAAAAACCACTGTCACCCTGAAATAAAAAACTGCAGCCTCTCCTCATGCCTGGAATACATTCCCTGAAAACATTCTGAGAGTAATCATTTGGAGCCTACAAGAAAAATAGAAAGGGACTTGGGACAAGGGGAAATGGCTTCCCACTGCCAGAGGGAATTCCCAGCCAGGAGAAGCACACACTGATCCACTCTCCAGAGCAATGTGATGTTTCTCCCACCTGTCTTCACAGCCCAGAACTGCAAGCTCATCTTTTCATGCATGATAAGAAGGCAAAGGAGAAAACATGATGATGTTTTATAATATGCCCTGAAAGTACAAATCCATCTTCCTGACCTGAAGAGAATTCCATGTCAGGGATAAAACAGCACCATAAATACTGCCCTGGTGCATTCCAGTGCCAGCAGCTCCTTAATGTATCCATGCTTAGGTGAGACCTGCAGAGCTGCTTCCAGCACAGGATCCCCAGCACAGGAACATGGAATTGTTGGGACAAATCCAGTGGAGGTGCCAAGATGATCAGCAGCTCTGATAGTGAGGGAAGGCTGGGAGAATTGGGATTGTTCAGCCTGAAGATCTAATTGTGGCCTTCCAGTGCCTGAGGGGAGCCCACAGGGGAGATGGAGACTCCGTGGGCCTGGAGTGCCCAGGACTGGAGGGAATGGCTCCCACTGCCAGAGGGCAGGATGAGGTGGGTATTGGGAAGGAATTCCTGGCTGTGAGGTGGGGAGGCCCTGGCACAGGGTGCCCAGAGCAGCTGTGGCTGCCCCTGGATCCCTGGAAGTGCCCAAGGCCAGGGTGGACAGGGCTTGGAGAAGCCTGGGATGGTGGAAGGTGTTTCTGCTCAGGCAGGGATTGGGGCTGGGTGGGCTTTAAGGCCCTTTCCAACCCAAACCATTCTGGGATTCCATGATTCAGTATTTCAGCAGGAATGTGATATTTCCTTGGCACCTTCTGGTGCCTTACTGAATCTCTCCACTCATGATTTGCTTTTATTTGAGCTTGGAGGTGGCACAGGTGAGGCTGCAGCAGCACCAGGCAGGATTGTTCTGTTTGGGCCTGCCTAGAGCTCATGGGAATCTCTGCAATAACTAAAAGGGGCTTTCAAAAGCCTGGGATAGAAAATGCTCCCAGAAAAGTTTATCCATGCCTTGCTTGTGTCCTTCCTTCAGCCTTCCAGCTGGGAGCCTGGCTGCTCCTTGCTTGGTGCTCACTCCATGACTTTGTGTCAGTGCTCAGTGCTGGCTCAGATGAATTCCTGCATCAGCAGGAGGGGAGAGTGTTGGGAATGCCCCAGGTGTGTCCTGAGTGTGCTGCAGGGGCAGGTACAGCCAACATTCCTCGTTCCCAAACAGTTCATGGGGAGCTTCCCTCGGCCTGGCTGTGGCTGGACAGTGCTGCTGTGCAGTCACTCCTCAGCCTCTTCCCAACATTCCTGACTCCCTGGCACCTCAGCTTCCCCTCCTCAAGCCTCTCCCAGTTGCTTTGTTGCTCCCCAAGCCTGCTAGAAGGGCTGTTACCGCTAGCTCTTCCCACCTCTCCCGGGTTTTCCCCTCCAGGAGTATCTCTGGTGAGTAATGCCCATCCTCTCTTTCCCCAGGAGCTCCATTCCCACACCACACACGGATCCTGCAGCTCCATGACTCATCTTTTTCCAGAGCCTCTGCATCCAAGCAGCAGCATGCTGGGGGTGATAGTAAATCTCATAGTGAAAGCAGGATTTTATGGATGTGCTGATTCATCTTTCCTCAGAGCAGAGCTCTGTTATGTAAATGCCAGCAGCAGCTGGTGGCAGGAGGAGGGAGAACAGACTAATGAGCCACAGAAGGATTCAGGAGCAGAGTTGCTTTAAGGAAGAAGCTGGATTGTAGCTGTAACTGCTCTTTAGATAAACAAAAACTAACGTTTTTGAGGGATTTTAGGAGTAGGAACTGCTGACATTCAAGTATCTATTGCTTCTTCCCATTTGGTGTTGTAGGGAGTTTTACTCTCTGTTATAGTCGAGAGTAAAACTCCACCCTGTGTTTAATTTGACTACAAAATTAAATGAACTTCCCCTCAGTCAGCTTGTAACACCAGGTAAAGGTGTCACTGTCATATTTTATTCATGATTTTTCTGTCCTCATGAGTCAAATTCTGCTTTAGCCATGTGTGAAAACAGGATTGTGGTTTGGCACAACCGACAATGTACAGGTAAAAATGGGGGAAAAAAAATTAGAATGGAATTTTGCAGGTATGATGGGTTTACCTGCATTGTACCTTTCCAGTAAGTGTAGATGGGAATGCACATGACTGGATTTAAACACTGGAACAAAATAAAGCACTTCTAGCTTTTTTTATTTAAAGTATTTTCTGTGTGCATTTTGTCAAATATCCTGAGTTGGAAACAACCCACAAGGATTTCTTTGAACATCCTGCTCATCTTGCACCTTTCATATGAAGCTAAATGGCAAACAGGGATAGTGGTTAAATCGAATCATTTTTTCATTTCCAAGTTAAAGCTTTTGTTTAGCTGGTTCAAAAATAAGAGCTGTTCAGAAGGAATTTAGGAGTTGGTACCTTGTGCTATGCAGTTGTGAGTAAAGGAATATTGAAAAGTCCAAGCTTATTTGAAGATCTTTACATACAGAAACCTCAAATTTTGATATCATAGCTTATTTTTAAAAATAAATGAGGTGCAAAATAATTAGAACTAATTACAGTTGCTGGAGTGCAGGGCTTGTGTGTGCAAACCAGCATCCTGTTTGTGCAGAACAAATCTCCAAGTTCCCACTCCTTCCTGTGGTTCTCATCCTCGACAAGAGCTGTTAAATGATAACTAAGTAGCTGTTAGATATTACACAAGATCTGCTCTAGGATTGTTGCTATTTTTAATAATTCAATATTTAATTTCTCTGCTGCATCATTCCAATCCTTCCTCTAGATGGTGCCAGGCATCCAGAGTTGGGTGCAGCATTATCCCGTCGGAAGGCGATGGAGGAGCGGCCAGGACGCCGCTCGCCTTTGTTTCTAAATTCCATCTCGCAACAGTTCATCTTGTTGATAAATGACTTGTTCTGATGGTGATGTCAATATGGTTTGGGTTTGTTTTTTTTTTTTCCTTTTGAGAATCCCAAAATCCGTTCAGCCTGAATTGCAGCCGCCTGGAGCAGTGTCCTCCCTTGCTCCGTGGACTGATCCATATCTCATATTCCTTATGGCAGCCATTAGCTGCTGCGAGCTGTGATCAGAGTGCAGCCCTGCTGCGACTGGGGGAGCTTCATCTGCCTGCTTTGCAAAGCACTGACATTTCTGACTGTTATCTAAACATTTCTCCTTCTCTCTGTTTCACACAGAAATGCCAAATCCAGCTGTGGATGAAGCACCCAGGAAAAGGGGTGGCTCTGTGTCCCTGTGTGCTCTGGACCAGGGGAATGATGTCAGTGTCATATCCATCCTCAGCATCTCTGAATTCCAACTTTGTACCCCCCAAGTTTTATAGCAGCAAAATTACCACTGGGTGTAAGTGTCCAGGTAGGTTTTTTGCTGGTGTTTACTGCACTCAGCATGATCCCTGTTCCAAGGGCCTGATCCTGGCCTGGGTCCCCTCAATGGGATCAGCCCCTTTTCCAACCTTTTCCAGCTTCTCCTGACTGCTGCCAGTCCAGGGGTCCCCTGCACAAGGATCTCACCCCAAAAATATCACCTGATATCACAGTTTCAAGTCATGCTCAATATTTGTAAATAATCCTTTAATGTTTTGTTTGTGATTTGTTTTTAGGGCCAAATCCTGCAAATTTTTGGCTTCTCCTGGGAGCCTGGGCACAAAGTACATGACTACAACTGGGAATTCATCACCTCTCTCCCTTGGACATGCAAATTTTACTGGAACTCCCTCAGCTAAGTAAACAATTTTAATAAAATTACATCCCTCTGTATCCCATCCCCCTTTCCATAAAGTTTTGAGGATTTTTATGTTTCAATTATATTTTTCATTTTACAAAAATATCAGAAATATTGGGAAGGAGTACAATGGAGTTTTTTAGAGTGCTGCTTTTATTGAAATAAAAGGTTATAAAACAGTTTGATGTATTTTTTATATTTATTGATATCTCAAATAGGCAGAGATTGTAAATAAGCTCAATAATACCCTTTAAATACAGTCTTATAAAATTAATTCTTAATTACTGCATGAGGTGATGAATTAGAAAACTGTCCTGTGTAAATTTTCCCACAGGAGTGTGAGTTTAGAATAAACTTTCTAAGTCACTAATCATGGAATCCAAGGATGGGATTTTGGAACATTTCTCAAAGTGCTGTCCATTACAGGATTTCTCTTCCCATTATTTATTGATTAATTATAAAGCTTCTTCTTGTGATCTTCAATTTGAGATTGCATCTCCCTCTTACCCTCATAAGGAAAAGCTTTAACATGGAAACTTCCATCATTTCCTCTGCAGTAAAGTGACCCCATATTTCATTTAACTCTTGCACTTCCATCATTTAATGGACATTCACATTCTGCTGTAGCCTTCCAGCTTTGTATCTCTGGACAAGTCTTTCCTCTGATGTCTTCAGGAGTTCAGATTTCAGAATCTCTTTTTATTTTT
Organism: Erithacus rubecula; assembly: GCF_903797595.1. Classification (NCBI taxonomy): domain Eukaryota; kingdom Metazoa; phylum Chordata; class Aves; order Passeriformes; family Muscicapidae; genus Erithacus; species Erithacus rubecula. Next base: position 4,544,747 of record NC_136667.1, on the reverse strand, counting down.
GGCCTTAAATTATTAGGGCTTGAGACATCACCTGCTAGATTGTTTTGTGTGTCATCTTGATTTGGAGAAGCCTTACATTTTTGGAAGATCCTTTAAGGTGTTTTGGTTTTGATTTTTTTTTTGTTTGTTTTTTTTGTTTTTTTTTTATTGAAGGACTAATTTAATTTAATTTCCAGTGAAGTGGTTTTCAACACCTGCAAGTTGTTGCCCTGTTGACTGTTCCCTCTCATTTCTCTTACACCAATAAAAATGTTTATAGTTTGTGAAGCCCCCAAGTTCTGTGGGGTTGAGTTTCTGCTGGAAAGCCACCGTAGGTGGGAGGTGAAGCTGTGAAGACCCATGGTATCCATAAGGACAGAACTGTGCCATCAGTCCTTGTTTCCCTGAGGTTTTCTTTGTTATCCCTGGATTATAATGGTACAAGTGTGGAATTTGGTTGTAGAGGTGTAAAAAAGCATCTCCTGTTCATTCTCCACATTGTCCTTGAAGCCTAAAGGATCTGCCATTTCCTGCTGGGGATCCCCTTCTCTCCATGTGTTTCCTGATGTCTCTGGGCACCTTTCTCTCTCTGCTCTGTGCAGTCAGTAGATCTCAGCCTCTTTTTTTTTTCCTTCTTTGCTCCTTCCTCCTGCTTGCTGACTGAGGTTTTTACAGGTCACACCTTTCAGACCTTGACTTTATTCCAAACTGATTTTCCCATCTTGACTTTGCTGCTGCCTCTGGACTCTGCCAGCCCCCCGTGCCCTTGCATTTTTGGGGGGTTTTGTCCTTGCTGACTCCAGGATGCCTCTGGAATGGCTGAGGAACATTTCCATGGGAGACACAGTGCATCCTGAAATGGGACATGGAAAAATCCCACTGACAGTGACACTGACCTGTTGGTGCAGGTTTCAAGCAGGTATTGGAGAAATCCTGGGAGCTGAGAGCTGAGGGAGGGATTTAGGGAGACCAGAGGCTCCTGAGATACATCAAGACTCTTTAAGGCCTCGTTTTGTCTTTCTTGAACAAGTGGAAAACAAACCAGGCTGCAGCACTCCCTCCCTGTCGGGAGAAGAAAGCAGCAGGACCAAATCTGCTGTTGGAATTTCCCTCCAGCAGCCCTTCCATCCCTCCCACCCGAGGGCAGTTGGGGTGAGCCATGGCCATGCTTGGGGGGCTCATCCCAGGGGGTGTGGGTGTCCCAGAGCTGGGCCCTCTGCTTTGTTCCCTTCAGCCCCACCCACCCCCTCAGCCAAAAATGACATCTTTCACCAACTGCTAAAGTCTCCTGCTCCTGCTTTAATGTTCATTTTGGGAGTTTTCAACTGGATTCTGAGCTACCTCATGCAGGAATCTGCGTGGCAGCCCCGAGGTCCAGCCCCATCTGGGTGACAGAGTTTGTTTCCTTTGGCAATTCAGATGTAACAACCAGGCTTCCAGCCCTGGGAATCATTTCCCTCAAATAGCTGCAAAATAAATGATGGGACATTTTCCAGTGCAGTGCTGCAACCACCCAAAACACCACTGTAAAATTCACAGAGGCCAGGCAGAGTGAGTGCATTAAGCAAGGCTTAGGGGGATTATGGAATTAAATTGGGAGTCCCTTCCACCCTTCCCCCAGTCAAAGACATTCGAAAATAAATATTAAAAAAGGGTGTTAAAACAATGGCTTTGGCTAAACCTCTGCAAGCAAAGAAGCTCGTGGAGGCTGTTGCTGGGCTGTGGACTGGTGTGTTCAGGCTGTGTTCCAGAGGGTTTCCATCAGGGATAATCTCAGGAACACCCAACAGCCTCTGCTTCCCAAATTCCCTCTGCAGAGCAGAAGTGCAGCAGCCCCTGCACAGCACAGGACTTTGCCTCCTCTCCTCTGCATCCTGCTGCTGCCTTTGGCATTCTTTATCCTCTGCCTGCCATTCCCAGCTCTGTCCTTCTCCCAGCAGCAGGAGCATCCTGCTCCTTTCAGGGAGAGTTTGTGCAATGAAAGCTTTGCTTTAATCTGGGCTGGATTTAGCCAGATGCTGCAATCCTGGGAAGGCTTACACAGGGCTCAGGTCTGCCATGGGAATGTGGCCTTGATTTGATAATCTGGGAATGGTTTATTTAAAATTAAAAACATAGAAAAACCTTTAAAACAGATTTTTATTTTGTTTTAGCTCCTTTTGGCCTTGCAGTAGAAAAGGCACCCAGGCTCCTGGTCAAATACAGGGTCTGGCACCCATGAAATAGGTTTTAAGCTAATGAGGCACACTCTGCCTACTTTAATTAAATGAATTAGAGCCAAAAAAAAAAAGCATTTCCCATAAGAAGTCTTTAGCATCATAATAACACAATTTAAATATTTAATATAAAAATACATAAAATTAAATATTAATTTCCAATATACTGACAGAGCCTATTTGACCCAAATGACCCCACAAATATTCCCTTACCAGGGAATCCCTTTTCTTTATATCTTTATTAACATAATTACAGTCCTTTACATTTAAAAATCTTTATTTTAGTACAGTTCTCTTGGTAATAAAATAAATCCATGAGACACCTGTGCAGCAAGAAATAGGATTTACAGAGATTTTTTTAAGCCTCTGGGGGCAAACACGGTTTATTCTTGCCATGTCAAGGCCTGGGGTAGATGAGCACAATGACACCAGAGGCAGCTGAGTGTATTAATTAGTGCTAATTAATAAAGCTACTGAGTTATCTTTGACCTTCTCACAGCTCACTGCACAGGCTGAAGAGGAAGGATAAGGAATGAGCAGAGGAAAATCCTTTTGGTCAGAATTTTTCCATTTGCCATCCCTCTCTGACTGCCCCAGGTCCTGTGTCCCCCCCCTGTGCCTTAGCAGGGAGTGGTGACTCCTCATCCTGCAGTCTGCACTTCCAGGGAATCCTGCAGCCCTGGCAAGGGGCTGGGGATGCTGACTGCTCCTGACAAGTCCTGCCTGGGAGAAAACCACCACGGCAGCGGTTGGAAACCTGAATGATGTCACTATGGCAACAAAATAACTCACCTTAAAATAAAATGTGCATTGGAAGCAACCTCATGTGCTCAGGGAATACAGGGAGGAAGCTCCTGGTTTTTAAATGTATGTATTTTTATGTTTATGCATTTTTAAATATTTTTTCGGCTTCCTGAATTCTTGCCCTGTTACCAGATGCTGATACAAATATGAGAAATATTTTAATTTCTCTCATAATGAAATGAAAAAGAACATGGCCAGACCTCCAGAAGAAGGAGAAATGTCTTTGCTGGAGGGCAGGAAAACTCTGGAGCAGCTGATAACTACAAGTCTTTCTGATAGATGTGAGATCCAGACTATCAATATCTGCAGCTCACAGCAGTGAGTTGGGACTAATTATGGCTAATATTTCTCATTGATATAGTCCATCTCCTTCCAACAACTCCTAACTCCATTTCCATATGTGTTCTTTCCAGACAGGTTTGTTTCCCCCTTGTTTCTGCATTAAATAACAGCAACAGGTGGAAATTAAAAGATTTCTCTGGAAATTCCAAACTCTCTCTGGCTCTTTTCATCCCATGAGCATCCCAGCGAGGTGGGAACTGTGGTGATTCAGCCACAGCGCTGCTGGTGAGATGTTCCCAAGTTTTCTCATAATCCTGGATGCTTTTTAGACAGGAGTGAGTGACTTTGGCCAGCTCTGTTGAGAGAAGCTGGTGGGAGGTGCAGTGGTGGGGGTGAGGCTGTGAGCTGTGCTGAGCTGGAGGGATCCAACCCTGGCAGCAAAGAGCAGTTGTCCTGTTGGGATTTTCTCCTGCTTACCACAGACAAAGAGCATTTATGGGATGAAGCATAAGGCCATGGAAAGCCCAGCACCCCTGATCTGCTCCTGCAGCGACCCTTAACTAATCCTGAGTAAAAATAGAAACATGAATTGTCCAGGGTTTCACTGGGAAGCAGAAATCGGGCAATGCTTGGGTTTGAATCTTCCAGATGATGGACTGCAAGAGGGGGATGTTGCTCTGGAAATCCCACTGATCCCCAGGAACTGGGATCATGGTGCAGGTGGAGAGATGCTCCCAGTGCTCCAGGGGCAGGGCAGGGCTGGAGCTGTTTTAAGCCCAGCATTGGAGTGAGTGTGTGCTGAGGACAGGCAAAGAAGTGCCAAAGGCTCCACAGCCACAGGTTTTCCCATGTTTTTGCAAAGTTCAGCCCATTCATAAAAGCCATAGAGAGCCCAGCACATCCCAGCAGGAATCATCAGCACTGCTGCAGGAGCAGCTCTGGACTTCCTGTTCTTGCAGTACAAAAATAAATACATTTAAAGAATAATTGTATTTTATATAATACTTATATGATGTATAATTCTATATTATGTAATAATTTTCCTCCCTATATTCCATTTTCTGAGATCTTTGCACCCAGTTCCATGGCAGAGAAAATAATTTACTTTCAACTGCTTCTTTTATAGGAAATCAGAAAAAGTGGATTAAAAGGGATGAGGTTATGAAGCATGAAAAAATACTCCACAACAACTGTGGAGGAGGGAAGAGAAGGTTCTGCTCTGGCCCTGGGTGAGTTCTAGTGGGTACTTTGGTGCCAAATAATGCTAATAATTGCGAATGTCACATTTTGACGTCATGAGCACAGCATCCAGACACTGCCTCTCTCGCTGCCATCGGGATTTCCTCGCCATGCACATTCTCTGCAGCCTGTGGTCATTGCGAGAGCAGGGAGTAGCTGCTGTGCTCCCCGGCAGCGCGGGAGGGATCAGCCAGACCGAAATCCTTTCCTGCCATTGATGTGAGCACGGCTCCAGCACCGGCTCCGGCTCCATCCCCATCACTCCCGTAGCCCATCCCTGCAAGGAAAAGTAATCACTCGGTTTACCTCCGGGTTTAATTAGTCCCTGCTCCGGGGCTAATTAGCAGCGCGGTCCGGCGGAGGTCGGGGCCGGAGACCTCCCTCCCGCTCCCATTCCCCCTCCCATTCCCATTCCCGTTCCCTCTCCCGCTCCCATTCCCCCTCCCATTCCCATTCCCGCACCCATTCCCGTTCCCTCTCCCGCTCCCATTCCCGCTCCTACTCCCATTCCCGTTCCCTCTCCCGCTCCCATTCCCGTTCCCTCTCCCATTCCAGCTCCCATTCCCTCTCCCGTTCCCATTCCCATTCCCGCTCCCATTCCCTCTCCCGCTCCCATTCCCTCTCCCGTTCCCATTCCCTCTCCCGCTCCCATTCCCTCTCCCGCTCCCATTCCCGCTCCCGTTCCCGCTCCGTGCCATCTGCCATTGCCATGACACTGCCTTTGCTTTTCACGCCTGGCTGGGCGCGCTGGATGCGCGGGGTAATGGGGCTATTTTTCCCCCCCCTTGGTCTTTGGAAAGGAAATAATAATAATAATAAGCCCAGGAATGGTTGGAACTGCTGCACACTGCCCTTTTCCTTCCCACTTTTCAGTGTTCAGTTTTCCAGTAATTGGGAGGAAAATTGCCCTGAAAGAAAGAAACAAAAATCTGTGTTATTTTTTAAACATTCCCCCCCCTGCCCCCCCCCCCGCGCCACACAGGCAGCTGCAGAGAATTTCTCTTCCAAAGGGATGATGTAATGGGCTTTGTCAGCCAATGCTGGAATGAATAAAACCCGAGACCCGAAATCCATCCAGGCTTTTGATGAAACTCCTGAGGTTCCTGGGGCAAGTGGTTGCCAAAATAGGCTGGAACCGCTGGTTTTGTCACACAGCTTTTGAAAGAAGTGATGGAGAGTCAGGGGCTCCAACCAGGGGATAACCAAAACCACCAGGTTTTGTCCCTGCTGAGGGAACAGGGACCGTGTATCTGGGGACACTCAGTGAAGGGGTGCACAGCCCTTGGTGCTGGGACATCAAGCCAAGCTTTAACATCCACCACAGAGTCACTCCTGGTCTGAACATGGCACCTACAACCACATTTTATAGAGAGATACATGTGCATATGTAGTATTATTATATACACCATGATATCGTTGCCCAGAGAGGCTGTGGCTGCTCCATCACCTCTGGAAGTGTCCAAGGCCAGGTTGGACAAGGCTTGGAGCAATCTGGGCTAGTGGAAGGTGTCCCTGCCCATGGCAGGGGGTGGAACTTGCAGGGTTTATGGTCCCTTCCTACCCAAAGCAGTCTGGAGTTTTTGATATGTATAAAGCATAAATATATAAATTGTACACAAGTATCACCAATTCCTGCTGCAGCAATGGGCACATTGTTCTCCCAAGGATGTCCTAGGCTGCTGAGGCCAGGAGATCTCTCCTCTCTATGACTTATCCCAAGTCTCTCTCTAGCTTTTTTTTGGGCCTCTTTAGGCACTGGAAGAGACTCTGAGGTCTCCCAGAGCTTTCTCCAGAACACCCCCAGCTCTCCCAGCCTGTCCTCACAGGACACACAGCACTGTTCCTGTCACCCCAAATTTCTGCAGTGAAGAGGCTGCAGGGCAGGCAGGGAGAGCTCCCAGCACTCCAGAAGGTTCCAGCTCTTGCAGGGACAGCACACTTCCAAGTGATGGAGAAGAATCATGGATACATTTTGCCTTGGCTGCTCTCTGGTTCCTGCTTGTGCATCCTTGCTGGGCCTTCCTGCAGCAGGAGCTGGGACAGAGCTGTGCCACCATCCCCCAGCCCTGTGGAGCCACCACCACAGTGCCACATCCAGTGACACCCTGAGAGCTGTGGTACCTGCTGCTGATCCCTGTGCCATCACCCCAGGCAGCTGGATACCCCAAATTCCCAGAGATGACCTCACTGTGTGTGCAGAGCAGCTGTGCAGGAATCCCCAGCCAGGACCTAGAGGCTACAGCACCAAGTGAAGCTGAGATTTATAGCCAAGATGGGCCAAAAAGGGGGTTGGAAATAATTCCTGAGCCCAAATGGAGCAACACTGGGAGCTGGGAATCTGGACCCCTGCTCCAGCCCAGTGGAGACCATCACCTCACCTTCAGCAGCACCCAGCAAACCTGGGCCCTAGGGTGGCATTTGGGGAGAGAGTTTTGCCCAGAGCAGGAGGACGTGGTGCCCTTTTCCTCCTGGAAAAAATTCATCTCCAATGGAGAGTATTTCTGGGAACACACCTGCACAGGGGATGTGCACAGCCCAGGTCAGTGGCACAGGCTTGGCAGGGACACAGGTGCTGCCTTGGGTACATCCCTGCCGTGTGTCTGTCCCCACCAGCAGCCACAGGCTGCAGACACCAGGGACATTTCCCTCCTTTCAAAGTGTCTGGAATGTGGCTGGAGAGGCTCAGACCAAAGGGGAGGTACAAACCTGTGTTCTCTCACCCCCCAGCTCCTTCCAGAGGTCCAGAGCCAGGGACAGCTCCAGGTCCTCTCCCACCACCATGGGTTGCACTGGTGACATGTCTTTGTGTCCCACAGCCCCACCGGATCATCCTCCAAGAATTTGTGTAATCACTTCCTAAGCCATTATGATTCCTGGGCTCCATTTGGGCAATGAGTTACATGGTTTAATTACTCATTGTTTGAAATATGTTCGTTTTGCATCTGCCACTCTGTAATTTCATTTGGGGCCTCTTTGTTTGCTTTGTGTCCCCATACAAGAGCCACCGACCCCTATTCACTGTCCCTGTGCCGCTGCAGCAGGGAATACAAATCCCTCCTCCTTTTCCCCCCTGTCTGTCAATTCTTTGCAAGACAAAAAGGGTAATTTGTTTAATTGTTGCTGGTATAATGTCCTAAAAGTCTCCTTTCCCCTCCAACAGTTAATTACACTTGTTAATTATTTTAATTATTCCCAGGGTAGTGCTGTAGGTGTAGAGGAGCACAGGAGTAAACACGGAGCAGGGAAGTCGGGGTTTACTCCAAGATCTCTGTGGATAACCAGGCTGTGACCACATGGGTGGTGAAACCAGAGCAGGGAATGTGTGGCCTGGATTTGGAACTTTCTGTTGGCAGCACAGAAGGATTTATAGGAAAAGGAGGCAGATCCTGCAGGATTGTCCTTGGCTGAGGCCCAGAGAGGCGACTCCGGCCTTTCTCTCCTGCAGAGCTGGCACAACATGGAACCAGACTTGGGGAAGCACTTCTGGTCAGCACCTCTGTGATGGTGCCTTTATATGAAGGAAGAAACCAAACCAAACAAACTTCCAGCCCTCTGGAAAGCTGAGGCTCAACCCGAGCTCAGGGACTGCCCTCCTCCAACTGCAGCCGTGCTCGCAGCAGCCCCGGATCTGTGACACAGCAAAGCTCCTTTGTGGTCCCACAGAGCAGCCCCGGGCCAGGGTGAAACCCGAGAGCTGCAGCCATCCAAACCTTCTCCACAGCTCCTTTTATCTTCCTGGGGGGAAAACAAACAGCGCGGAAGCCGCAGCTTTGTGCCCGGGATGTCGCACATCTGGTTTGAGCTCCAAGAAATGCACTTCCACCCCCTCCCCGAATTGTTCATGTTAAACAAACAAAACCCTGGCGATTTTGTGAGATTTTTTTTTTTTTTTTTTTGGCTCTGGGATAACTTTGGAGCAGCTTTGACTGAGAATTCCAGGCTTGTGCTGCACTTCATCCCCAGTGGAAGCAGCACACCTCGCTGGCCGGGAGGGAGGGAGGCACTTCCAAATGCCCTGAACTCCTCGCTGGGAATGCTGCCAAGAGTGGGAGGGGGGGTCTTGATCACTCTGTTTAGGTTTCAGTCCAGCATTTTTTCCTGTGTTATTTATGCTTCGTCCCCTCTCCCCCTTTCAAGAACTCTGGAATTGTTTAAGATGTGTCCAATTGTATTAAGTCGCCTTTGAGAGCTTTGTGGTGTCAATTGGATTCTCACTCTTAGGAAAGCAGCTTTCCAATTTGCCATTTTTCCTTTTCCTATCACATCATCACCAACTCTCTTTCAGTGCTGTCAGGTGTCACCTCAGCCTGAAGTTCATGCTAATTCCTGGACATCACTTCCATCTGACACAGTTCCTGTGATTCCCTGGTTGGTGCTGCAGGAGGAAAGGAGTGTCATTCCTCTGGGATCCTCTCCCTGAAGTCTTCCAGCAGAGGTGGATAAATCAGGGCAGATGATGGAATAATGGAATCACAGAGTGGTTTGGGTGGAAAGGGACCTTAAAGCTGATCCCATCCCACCCCTGCCATGGCAGGGACACCTTCCACTAGCTGAGGTTGCTCCAGCCTGGTCTTGGACACTTCCAGGGATCCAGGGGCAGCCACAGCTTCTCCAGGAACAGATGAAAGGTGTGGATGAAGGGGCTGGGAGCAGCTCTGATTCTTCCTCATCCCCTCCTTGATTCACCCTGGCACAATCCCAATCACACCCTTTCCAAAGCAGGGACAATGGTCACACAAGTCACCAGTGACATCTGTCCCCTTGTCCGTGCTCACTTGTGGCCAGCCCCAGCTCCCGGGGCTCTGGGACAGTCTGCAGCCACGCTGACACTGTTCTCTGCAAGGACAGAGGCTCCTCGAAAGCCGCCAGGCGGCCCGGGCTGTTCTGGCTGCTGGAGCCGGGTTTGGGAGCGGGGCTGCGGCAGCTGCCCGGGAGAGGAGAGGAGAGGCAGAGGGAGGAGCCATCGTTCCATTGCAGCCATTCTGTTCTCTCTCTCCTTCATCAGATTAACACCAGTGCTACTCCATTAACTGCCGGGGAGCTGCTCTTGAGCTGAAAAGCAGATCTGTCGGAGTGTCACAGAGTCCATGATTGGTTTGGGTTGGAAGAGACCTCAAATATCCTCTGGTTCTTCCCCCTGCATGGCAGGGACACCTTCCCCTATTCCAGGTTGCTCCAAGCCCTGCCAGCCTGGCCTTGGGCACTTGCAGGGACCCAGGGGCAGCCACAGCTTCTCTGGGCACCCTGTGCCAGGGCCTCACCATCCTCACAGGGAAGGATTTCTTTCCAATATCCAATCTAAATCTATCCTACTTCATCTTAAAGCCATTCCCCCTTGTCCTGTCCCTCCATCCCTTGTTCAAAGTCCCTCTCCAGCTCTCCTGGAGCCTCTTCAGGCACTGGAAGGGGCTCTGAGCTCTCCCCAGAGCTTGTGTTCCCCAAACACCTCCAGCACTCCCAGCCTGGCTCCAGAGCAGAGGGGTTTTCTTTCTTTTGTGTACAGTCATTTCACTCAAAGGAGCGAAAGTAGATGTGGGATGCACCTGCAAAACCCTTATTTTAATGTACTTGGAGAGGTTGTTTTATTTTATTTTGCCTCGTTTCCCCTTTTCTTTACATCCCAAGGGCCTCGCTGTGATTTCCATTCTTTGCTTGCTGAGGCAGCTGTGCCCTTTCCCTCCTGATCCTCCTGTGCTGCTCCAGCACATTGCTGATGGATGCTGAAGACCAGGATGAAGTCTGGAGGTGCCTCCTCTGATTTCCCCATCCCTCCCAGCACAGTGACCAGTGTTTTCACAGTGGTTTTCAGTGGGTTTATTGTTCTGAGCAAACAAAAGCAAATGCTTGCCCAGTTCTGTTGAAGATCCCGTGAGGACACTGTGAGGACACTGTGCTGCTCTGGGAGCCTGCCCCAAAAGCTGCACCATGGAATTACAGGAACATTTAGGTTGGAAAAGCCCTCTAAGTTCATTGAGTTCCCCCAGCACTGGCAAGGCCACCACTGGCCATGTCCCCAAATGTCACATCCATAGTTAAATCCCTCCAGGAATGTGACTCCATCCTGTGCCAGGGCTGGATCACCCTTTTTTCCTGATATCCAACCTGAACCTCCCCTGGTGCAGCCTGGGGCTGTCTCCTCTCATCCTGACAGGTGTGGACACCTCACCTGGCAGGGTGTTCCCAATATCACTCAAATCCTTTCCCATGACCTCACCTCAGAACCATCACTGTCTTCACACTCCTGAATCTCTTCACCTTCGCATCTTCAAGGTCCCCAATTGTTATGATAAATAATGATAATCAGATCCAACAATCTGTGGATCTCTCCCAACCAGCATCAGAGCTGGTAACACCCAGAACACAGGGGACAGCCAGCCAAGGACCCCAGGGAAGGCATTCTCCACAAATTCCAAATTAACCTGGAAGTAGTTTGACCCAACAGTTTGAAACCTCTCCTTTCCAGACAAAATCAGCCAAGCTTGGGAGCAGCCATGGAGCTGGCCTTGGATTCAGAGTCCAGACACCAGGACAGCCGTGGAGGAGGGTTTGGCATAAGCCAGACAATCCATTCATTGTGCAACTCTCTCAATACCCCATGGCTCTGAAAAGTTATGAATTTGAGCAAAATGTTCTTGGGCAATTTTCTGTACTTATTTGAAAGAGGAATTTGATTAGAACAATAGTTATAGAATTAAGAACAACTCCCACCCTGGCACTCAAAAAAGAAATAACCAAAACCAAACACTCAGTTGTATGTTCTGTGTAATAACCTCTGGACTGGATGGAGAGACACGACTCAGGATCAGAGTGACCTCACTCCAAAGGCTGTTTGTACCTTGGCAGATGGATGGATCCTGTGCTAAGAAAATATCAACTCTATTCAGTGCCTGCTGCTTAAATGACAGTGCTTGAGACACTCAGTGACTGGAGGCTGGAGCCAAAGAGAAACGGTCCCATGGCACCAGGGCTGGGAAAAGGGGATTCACCTTCCTGCAGGACAGGATTCCTGTTCTAGAGAAACCACTGGGGTAGGAAATAACACAAATTGAAAATATTTCCAATATGCATTCTCTCCCTGGAGCAGTACAGACCCATTGGGATTTCTCAGCAATGGCTAAACTCATGGAATCCTGGAATGATTTGGGTGAGAAAAGAACTTGGAGATCATCTAATCCACCCTTGCCCTTGGCAGGGACACCTTTCATAGCCCAGGCTGCTCCAAGCCCCATTCAGCCTGACCTTGGACACTTCCAAGGATCCAGGAGCAGCTACAGCTTCTCTGGGAACCTGTGCCAGGGTTTTGGGACCCTCACAGCCAGGAATTCCCTCCCAGTATCCATCTAACCCTGGTTTTACCCACACCTCAGCACACTGCCACCAGGCACAGGGAATCCAGTTACTGCTCCATCACTTTTCCCTGGAGGAGAGACCAGAGCATGCCCCAAAATCTCTGCTGGATTAAGGGAATACTGCCAAGGAAAAGGCCCTCAGAACTCCCTCACCTTCCTGGAGCCCAGTTAACCCTGAGCACTTGTACACAACAACAGGTGGAACAGACAGAATAAAAACCCCCAGTGCCCAGGCCTGGAAAATGAAATCCACATTTAAACATCCTCTAGTGGCCCTGGGGGGGCTGATCCTGAACCCCACTGACTCCAAGACACTCTCACTGAGATGCTGTTTGGGGTTTGGACACAAAATATTCAAGCTCTTGGAATTTCCCATTGCTGGGCTCAGGAACAGTTTAATGGGAGAGAAAAGGTTTCTGCATTGCAGACATTTTTGTTCTTATTAAATATATCCTGTAGTTGGTCATGGATGTGAAGAGACTTTCTATAAAAGCAGGAGTTGATAAAATTGCATAAAAATCCTGGTACTTAACCCCAGTTCACAGGTCTGGTGCAGTTCTCTCCCAGAGTAAGGGGGCCTGGATTAATGGGAAGTGACAGAGAGGGGCCCAAAGCTCTCCAGCTCCACGGCTCTCCCTCTCCCACTGCAGCTCTCCTGGAATTTGGGAACCTTCCAGCAGCACAAGCAACAAACCACAATCAGCTTTTGAGGAGTCTTTTTTATTAAGATAAATCCAGCAAAATTCCTAACAGTGGGTACATACAACCAACCTGCCCTTTTTGAAAAGAAATGTTTGTATTTCATTTAAAAACAGGATTACACTTTTATTTATTTATTTTTCTTTTTTTTTTTTTTCCAAAACTGACAAAATAAAATTACATTTGGGAAACAACAGATTTCCAGCTCTTAGGTTTTTTCATGAAAATAGCTCACCTTCTTTATAAAAGCAACCCACAGAACCACTGGAATGTTTCACACGGTTATTTGTTTTGAGACCTCCCCACTTTAAGAAACCATACAACACATACAAGGGAAAAATTAAAATCTGAAGTCTGTAAGCATGACTTACACAAAAAGGGACACACTGACAGAAGTCAAAAGCTACCACCACTTATTCTTTCCATGTACCATACAAACTATTACAATCACAAAATTTAAAAACAATGACTTTTTTTTTTTTTGTTGTTTTGTTTGTTAGGGATTTAATTCCCAAGTAACCGAGATGAAGATGTTCCATAATTAAATTCATGCTAAAAAAACCTGCATTTATAAAATAGTTGATAAAAATATTCCTCTCTGTTAACAATACAGCATGGAGGTACGGATACCAAATGATGGAGATACAGGGCAGGGTTAACATTACTCGGACTTGGCTTCCTTTTCATCAGATGCTTCAGCAGCTGGTGCCTAAAAAGGGGTTGGGAAGAACAGAAATATTATTGGCAATTCCAGTCTAACCAGCATCAAAAAGAGAGCAGTTTGTTAACACAGATATGGATGAAACTTTGTGTGGATAAACAGAAATACACTGAAAATACTGACACAACAATGGGTTGATAATTCTTAAAATAAAAACACAGGAGTATTAATTAGTGAGGTAATTTTGGAGTGAGTGCCTGTAGAGAGGCAGGTTTGGAATATATTTTAATTAGTATCAATGATATGTTAGGGAAGTTCAAGCCCTCATCATAGGGCAGTGGAAGAATTACACATCAACCACAATCCCATTCTGTCTAAACTCTGGGGAATCACCTCTCACCTTTCTCTATAAAAATGTGCTTTTACTTTTCAAGTCAACACATCAGACCTGCAAAGCTCCCTCAAAGCAAATGAGCCATGTAGAGCTTTAACCAAGCAGCTCCTGATCTTGTTTTAAAATGAAATAAAGGACCCTGGGCTGGCTGGTGACACTCAACCCATGAAGAGACACCCCTGTCAGTGACAGAACACTGGGCTGGGCTGAGCCACAGGCAGAGCCCTGAGCAAACCTGCTTCACTCTCAGCAAGGACCCTGCTGGGATACCCAGCACAGGCAGGAGCTGCCACAGCAAGGACCTGGCAGAGGAAGCTGCAGACAAGAGACAAGACTGAGTCTACTTTGCAAATCTCCTGTTGAATTGTTCTGAGGCAAATAATTGTTTTAAAGAACTGTGTGGAACTCTAACCAGATTTCTGGCCCAGCACCAACCCGTGCTGAGCAGCAGAGGAAGCCAGAGTTGAGAGGGGATGTGCAAGGTCAGCTCAGGAGGGTGATGATGTCCCTGGTTCACTGCTGCCCAGAGCTGAGGGCCCAGGGCCAGCCCCTGTGGAAAGGCTCCAGCACAGAGCAAGGAGCAGGCCATTGCTGCAGGCTCTCCCTGGCAGGTACCACAGCTGCTCTGTCTCAGTGTGGCAGTGACCCCCACCCTCTGGAGCCCAGCAGAGCTCCTGCAGCTGCACTTCAGCACAGCTGGCTCTGTTCCCAGCTTCAGTGGAGCTAAAGTACCTCATTAGTTTTGGTATCTCCATTTTCAGAGTGGTTTTCTTCTTTAGCATCCTCTTGTTTAGTTTCCTCTTTGCCTTTGGCTCCTTTCTTCCCTTTTGTTGCTGCCTTTTTGTCCTCCTTTTTATCATTTGCTGCTTTTTCTTTCTGTGAAGAAAACAGACAGTGATATATTAAATCCTAATTTCCATCTTGTACATCAGCATGCTCTCAACTCCAAAACTCTCTGCACGACCTCCTTCCACCTCCAAACTTCCTATTGACAAAGATGAGATCAAAGTTTCACAGGAGAAGTGTTTTCCTTCTGTCTGTCCTGAATGTGCTACAGGGAAGTGCAGGATATAAAAGCAGCCATGGCTGGGGTTAAAAGAATTCTTATTTTAAATAGGCATTCAATTAAATTAGCTAAAAAATGTTGAGCTGGCCTCTATTTCTGCCCTGCTGCTGAAAGGCAGCCACAGAATAAAACCAATATGTGCAAACACCAGAATACTTCAGATGTGCTGGTAATGCCTATTTAGAAAAGTGTAACAAAGCTGTAGGCAAAGGACTTTCCCCCTTCCCTGCCAGAAATATTCCTTGTGATAATAAACCACTTCCATGCCAGAAAAACTGGGGGCTCAACAGCATCACTTTGCTAACCACAAGAGAGTTGCATTTATTATTTAAGTGCAGATTCTTCTATGTGGATCAGGCTAAATCAAAACAAAACCCCAAACTCGATGCTTCTGTAGCAATAACTTTCCACAGCAAGGTCAGATCCTGACCCAAATACCTGACCCTCATTAGTTTCCCTTCCAAGGATGTGCCTCTTGCTGCCAGTAAGTAACAGCACTGGCTCAGCCCCTTGCTTGATTAACCTACTTACCACAGAGGAGCCAGAAACCCTGCAAGATCTACTCACAGCTGAGTGAGGATCAATGAAAATCACTGCATACACATGTACCTACTCAGGAGATTTGTCTCACTGACTACAAGTTACCAACAGTTTACCTTCTTCAGTCCCTTAGTTATTAATGCACAAAGTTAATTCACCTTAAAAATGAGCAGATAAGGGCAAACTCAAGAGTGCTAAGGGGTAAAGTCACCTGATTCTTCAGTTATTAAAAATTCACCAAAATTAACAGCAAATTCTCCAATAATGCAGAAAATTTAAGGAGGGGCAGTACATTCAGTGAGTGAGGGTCTCTCTCCTCTCTAACCTCACTCCTCAGTCTGAGGGATTTCATCCCACATGGAAAACTCTCCTGCAGTGAGAGTCAGGATTTTTGGGAATACCCAGTATCCTGGTGATGTCTGGCAGTGAGATTTAGAATTACAATTGTAATTCTGCTTATCTGTTCCCTTATCCCACAAGAAAACCCCACAACAAAGTATTAACAGAGCAAAAACCAATTCTCTGGGCTGGAAAAGTCCCTCTTCAGAAAACACTGGAGAAGAATCCAGGGAACTGACTTCCATGGCTGGACTGACTGGAGAGAAAGGGACACAACAGGTCCTCAGCTGCAGCACTGTGTTCATTTTCCTCAATAATTTTGATTCAATAATCAGTTCCTGCATTTTAGAAGTGATAAAACTCCTTTGCCAGCTCCATGATTTTCAATATGGCAAAATTTAACAGGTGGAATCTATTCTGACACACAGGAAACCATTCCAGGATCCTGAAGGATGACAAATAAAGCACTTGGGGCAGACACTAATTAAAAATGCTTCCACAATTCTTACTCCATCACCCTTTGCACAGGTGTTGATGCAGTTTGAGGAGCTCTAGAGAGCCAATTGTGCAGCTCAAGTGTCCTGGCTTCAAACAGCACCTCAGGAAAAGGAGGAATAACACTTCCCAAGACCAGCTGGGGGCAATTCCCAAAGCACAGCTCCCAGGGGATCCCTGCATGATCCCAAAGGGATCAGCTGTGCACTGGGGGCCCAAACAAAGCTTTGCCAGTCCCTTCCAGACCTTAACTCCTGCATCCCTGATCCTACAACTTTCCATATGTAGTTAACTTTAATGTTTAGTGGTTTATTTTAGTGAACTGTTTAGTGTTTAAACCCCATGATAATAAAAACCCAAACCCAGCAGTGTGGATCAGCCACTGCTCCCTGCCCTGGGTGCCACCAGCAGCTGTTTCTGCTCTGCCTGGGGCACGGGGCACTAGAGGGAAGTGCAGTGCTGAGTGTCCAGTGCTCCATCCAGCCAGGAATGTCTAGAACTCCAGCTGCAGGGACCAGATGGAACAGGAAAACCTCACCCTGCACAGCTCTGAGATTACAGAGCTGAGCCCAAGGGGACATGTGGGCTTCTCTCTCCTTTCCACAGCATCTCTGCTGCTCCACACAGAGGATGTGCAGGGAGACAGGCCCCTCACCTGGAAGTCTCCTGGACCACAGGCAATTGCAAATTCCTTTTCAAATGAAAAGGAAAAAGCTCCTGGTTCCCAGCCCATCATCCCCCTCTGCAACCAAAACATCTCTCCCCCATGTGCTTTGCCCACTTCATCATCCCTAACCACAAGGAAAATGTGTGACAGGAACAGGTTAAAAACAATCACTGAAGTTTTGTTGCTGGGGTGTTTATTTATTTTTTTTTTAAGCTGCAAAATCCTAAATGTTTACAGAAAAATCTAACAAAAAAGCACTGCAAACTGATGGCTGGGAAGGCTGATAAGAAGGGGATGGAAAGAAATCCCTCATATATTGCAGAGCTGCCCCCTTTGAAATTTCAAGCTGTTGCTCCAAACTAAAAAAGAGCTTTTAATAGTTTATTTTTTAATTATACTGTCAGACATGCCAATGTTTTTAACATTTCCAAAAATACCCTGCCAAAGGGGTCTCTAGGACTCTGAGTGATTAAAATGTGATAAACTGATAACTAACTGCAGAGAGGGCCTCAGAATGGAAATATAGTAAGAAACTGTAATTAAAAGCACAATTTTCAATGCCTCCTCTAATTGAGTCTCTGATCTCTATTCCAAGCATCATTTTCCCAACAATGCATTATATGAAACTTCAGAATGGCCTTGTAAAGCAGCAGCAAAGCCTCACCACAAGGGATTTCAAATCTGCTCAGTTTACCACATTCCTTTAGTAGAAATTGGATAAAATTATGTCATTCCCATTCTTTTAGCTCACATAATTCCATCTTAAAGCTTTCAGGATAATTGTGAATAAGCAAAGTGGTTAATTGTGGGGGGTTTATCCCTGTAAATACCTTGAGAAGGAAAATATAAGTTCAGTTCAAGACCCTTACCTTAGGTGCTGCCTTTTTGGGCTTTGGCTCCGGTTTGGGTGGAGCAGGTTTCTGCAAAAAACACAAGAAACAAAGCAGGTGAACACCAGAAATAAATATTCATATTTATATTTTTATGAGCATTATGTTGGTAACTTTTGAATTATTATTTGTTGCAAAAGATCAATGGGTAAATTACCAAGCTAAGGAGAGAGCAGGGGATTTACAGAGCAGGAGATTTTGCATGGAGATGTCCTACAGGGAACAAATCCATCCTGACATCAATATTCCCTAACTCTGGGAACTTGTGCCCAGGTGGAATGTGCACTAACACAGACATTTTATCTCATCTGAAAAGCCTGGGATGTGGGGATGGATGTTCAGGGAATGGAAACTTTAGATATTACAATACTCTAAGCGTGCCTTTCCCAATTTTGGGGGGAAAAACTCCAACAGTTTATTTAGAACTGTCCCCATCCCAAGTGATAAAATACTGAAGGACAAATACAGATACTCACAGCAGATAGTCTGGCTGACCTTCTCTTTGGCTGCATAAGGAAAGATAAATCAGTAAAATTCAGAGAGCACATAAAGCACACCTTTCTCATAAGTGCCACCCAAAATAACATGGCATCATGAAACCCCATAGAAAACCTAGGATTTATGAAATTATGGGCATTATGGCATTATTATGGGCAAGGTGAGGGCCCTGATGACTCCCCATCCCTGGCAGTGTCCAAGGCCAGGCTGGAGGGGGCTTGGAGCAGCCTGGATGGTGGAAGGTGTCCCTGCCCATGGCAGGGCTGGCACTGCATGAATTTAGGATCCTTCCAACCCAAACCAAGCTGTGATTCCATGTAGGTCCAGCTCAGGGTATTCTATGATTTCCTAGAAGTGCATTCCTGCTCAGCAATTCTCTGCTGCCACCACTTTACTCTGCTGATGTGGTAAGGGATGGAGATTCTTTACTTGCAGGAGTTGTGGGGCTCAAAGGGACACGTTCTCACTGGAACCTTCCCTGACTTCAGCCCAGGGAGCTGCTGGACCCCCAGCACCACCTCAGGGGACAATGATGGCCCTGAGCACCCAAAAATCAGGCACAGGCCACCCCCAGGGGCTGAAAACCCCTCATGAGCTGTGGACTTCCTAATTTCTGCACAACCCCACAGGAATTCTTGGAGTGGGAACCACACACAACTCCTACCTCCTCCTTTGCCTCGCCTTCAGCTGGAGCCTGCAAGGAAAGCGAGACACTGAGGTGAGAAGGTAGCACCATGGCTGTGACCACACCTGAGCCCTGAGGCGGGCGGGGGGGCCTCACAGGGCCCCCCAACACATCCCACAGCAATGGCGGCCTCCCCCATCCCCGCCGCCTCACGGACTACAGCTCCCACAATGCCCCGCGGCCGCCACCGATACGTCATCACGTCGAGTTCGAAAAGTTCCCGCCAATTTCCCCTCACACAACAAGGTCGCCGCGGGCCCCGCAAGGACAATGAGGGAGAACCGGGAACGCGGCGATCGCGCCCGCCCGAGGCGTTTCGACTCGCTCCAGGCCGCCGGCCGCCCCGTGCGGGGCCGGGAGGCGCCTCGAACGGGCCGAAACCCCTCAGGCGGGCGCCTCGGTGATTGAGGGGCGACCGCGTCCCCGCCCCGCCCCCCCAGCCCGCGCTGTGAGGGGAGGGGGGGGGCGCCCCATATTCCCGCTGCCCCAAAGTTCTTCACTACGGTGATAAATAAATCGCTTTTCCCCGCTTTCCTTGAAGGCCAGTTTCAAATTCTGCGCCGCCTAATGGCCCCAAATTACCATTGCACAACCATCTGGTATGACAAGAAGTGGGAGGCAAAAAAAAAAAAAAAGGAGAACAAAGGCAAACGCAGGAGAAAGAGGCGACGTTTAAAGACGAATCCAGCCGGGAATGGCGCGATGGGGATTAAAAGGCTGGCGGAGGTGGGTGGGGGGGTCTGGGGGGGTCGTGGCGCAGGTTTTGGGGGGGTTTTGCTGCCCCGCGTTCTCCACAGGGGCAGCACAGCACTATGGCTGTTTGTAATCCAGCATGGAGACACTGCTGCTCCAGCCTTCTCCTCCTTCCCAAACAAAACAGCCCAAAAGTGAACTCGCCGCGCTGCCCTGCCCGCCCCGAGCCTATCCCTCCGCTCCCCGCTCCGCTCTAGGGCACACACCAAAAATTAAAAATGCAAAAAAAGAAAAACCAACCAAAAAACCCAAAAAAACTCCACACACACGCGCGCGCGCGCTAATTTTTTTTTTTACAGCTAAATTTCCGCGATTGCCGCTTTAATCTCTCCCCCTTCGCTCCCCATCTGCCTTCCCTCGTTTTTTGATTATTTTTTTTTCGTACTTACCTTTCTTTTGGGCATAGTTGCACCTTAATAGTTGATTGCAAAACCTAATAGAGATAAGATATCGAAAAATAAATGGAAGCGGCGAAAAACTGTTCCGACCGTCCTGCAAAAAAAAAAAAAAAAAAAAAAAAAAAAGAAAAAAAAAAGAAAAAAATAGACAGGAAAAAATACCCCAAAATAAAAAGGAAGATGTTTAAGGGACCAAGAGTTAATTGCGGCAGAAACTGAACAAAAAAAAAAAAAATCCCCCCCTCTTTATTGCAAACAGTAAAATACACCAACACGCAACCAAACTGCATGAATGGGGAGCGCGAGATGGGCCCGGCCGCTGAGTGACGGCCGCAACGGCCAATGGGGGCGCGGGGAGCGGCGCGGGGGCGGGGCGGGGGCGGGGCGGCCGTAGCGCGAGCGCCGCGCGCTTTCCGCGTGTGCGCGGCCCGGCAGCGCGGCCCCGGCGCCGCCGCCTCCGCCCGCCCGCCGCGGGGCCCCGCGCCGCCCGCCGCCCCCGGGCCCCGGCCCCCGCCGGCCGCCCCGCAAACTTCCCGCAAAGTTCCCGCAGGCCGCAGGAACACAACATGGCCGCCTCGGCCCCGCGGCCTGCGAGCCCTGCGGTACCTGTTGGAAAGGGCCGTGGCCCGCCCGTGGTCTCGGCCGGCGGAGGAGGGAGGGGGCTGCGGCCTTTGTCCGGCCCGAGCCGCGCGGGCTCAGCGGGCGGTTTAACTCCCGGGATTGCCGGAGCAGTTGGCGCTCGGACCGGCCTCTTGGGCTGGCGCCGTTGAGCTTGGCCCCGCAGCGGGGCCTGCGAGCCCGAGGTTGTTCGCAAGGTGAAGTCTCAGATTTCGGCGGGGATTAAAGAAAATCGGCTCTCGTTTCCTCCATTGCTGCTATGTCTGGCAGTGCCTCCACCATTTATTTAGTGTATTTCCAAAGGGAAAGCACAAGGTGTGTTAATACCACCTTCAGGACCAAAGCACTTTACACTAAGACTTGAAGCAGGAGCTGCTGCTCTGAGGTGTTACTGTTCCTGCCCAAAGCCAGAACAACCCTTCCTAAAACCTGCAATAAAGTGGATTCTGCAATCTTCCTAGAAAGGCAGTTCCAGCACCCAACCCCCCAAAGCTTTCCCCAGATCTAAACAGTACTTTGGTTATGAATTTCAGCTTCTTTCAGATTCAGCAGATCCAAAGAATGATTAATGAGCATCAAATTCCAATAACATTTTACAAACCCTGTCGTTTCACATAATATTATCATTTTCTCCCTATAACTTCATTTTTCTAGACTAAACAAATTCTTGGAGGCCTCATGATCTCATAGGCCATATTTTCTAAACCTTTTGTCATTCTTAGGCTCTTCTGGACTCCACTTTGCATTCCTGCCCAGGTCTGTACCCAGTAATCAGGTTAATTAGGTAACAGATCTGAGCGTGGCATTTGCAGAGTCAGCAACAGCATCACCGTGTTGGTTCAGACTCCTCCTGATCCCCTGTAATCCCCAGATCCCTTTCAGTGCTGCTCCCTGAACAGCTGTTCCCCCGTTCTTGACAAATTCATGGTGACTTTTTGATTTGTCACTTTTTACGTCACCTCCCTCTCCAAGGGCCGAGATGTCAATAGTTTATTATCTTCCTGCACTTTGCAGTTAAGCTGAACAATTTTCCCTCCACGGAGTCACCCTTCTCCCCCTTCCTCCAGTCAATGTTGATCCATCAATGCCATGATTATTTTGTTAAAACACACCAATTATTTAAGGATGGCCCTGACTGGCCTGAATCATGGGGGAGGCATTTTCCAGCCTCAGTGTAACCATGTAACCAAGTACAATCATACCTCCTTCAAGTTCTCCTGTGTTAATCAACATTTTAAATAGTGCTTCCAGTAGTTTTCTCCATCTTCTGAATTAAATGTGGCCTGAAATGAATTTCAAGAGCTCTTGGTCTCTGAGTTCTCCATTGCCATCAAGGTTTGTGGTTGACTTGCCTCAGGAGGTTTCTCCTGTCTCCCTGCAGTTACTCTTTCATCCTTTCTATATTCTGAGAGGAGTCTTTGTGGAAGAGAAATGGGAATTTATTGAAGGGTCTCCCAACATCTTCTGAACAACTTGCATGACCAACACTTTGAATCAAAATGTGCAAGTGAAGCACAGATCTAAAATTCACAACTGATTTTTGCATTATATTTGCTCTGCCTTCATTTTCTTTACATTTTCTCAAACACTTTTATTTTTAAAAAAATCATTAAACCATTAACTGACCTAAATAATGACTAGTGAGAAGATGATTTCCCTCTGAAGAGACAGGATAAGCTGCTGTAAGATGCTGTTATGCTGCAAGTATAAATGGCTGTAACTATGCAGGAAATGACAGACCTGGTTGTTAACCAGGAGAATAAGTTTATTCTGGAGCATTAGTTTGTAACATTACTTTTTGGATGTTTTTGCCCAAACTGGCATTTTTTATTCAGTACAAAATCACCTAAAACTGAATATATGCACCATCTCAAATCAAAGCAACAAATCAGAAATTCATCTTTTTGTGTGCTGCTGTTTCAATGAGAATTCCATGC
Source organism: Erithacus rubecula (assembly GCF_903797595.1). NCBI lineage: Eukaryota > Metazoa > Chordata > Aves > Passeriformes > Muscicapidae > Erithacus > Erithacus rubecula. Next base: position 4,522,238 of record NC_136667.1, on the reverse strand, counting down.
TAAAATTTGAATTCTCTTTCTATAAGGAGTTGTTAATTCCAGAGGAAAATCCATCCAGTCTGCAAACAGAAACATCAAACCAAAAATGACCAGCACAGGATGGCAAGTCTCAACAGCCCACACTGAACTTACAGTGATGCTCAGATGCTGAGGAATGGTTTGAAAATTGGGAATATCCTGCAGAGGAGAAGGCCTGCTCCTGATATCAGAGATCTGTAGTACTTCAGGAATGTTTTCCTGGACCACCTTCTTGAACTGCAGTAGATCAGGACATTCCTGAATAAAGGCAGAACAGATCTAAATCACTCTTGGGTGACTGACTTCTCACCTTCCTGGAACAGGCAGTCAGATACCTGTTCCTTTCTCATTCCTTTGTGCTAAAATTTGTGGGGGTTGGAACTCTGGGAGATTCCTTTCCACACATTCTGCTTTCAGCCTGGTTCATTTAACAGCCCCACAGTCATGAGTTCAGAGGAAGAGAAATCATAGTCGTGGTACATATGACCAGTAATATTAATACATATTTTTTGGCAAAATACCACAAAACACATTTTTGTGTTCTGTACCTGATATTTAAAGTGTCCTTCTGCCTTATTTTATATAACTTTTGGGATGAGTGGATTATTGATCTACAGAAGAGGTTTGTGCTTGGTTAATTTTATAGTTTGTCCCGGGTGATTCTGTGGTTTGTCCTGGGTAAAAATTGATTTATGTGTCAAATTCAGTATTGATTGCAATAAAACATTTAGAGCTTATTAATTTGGGAAGATGAGGATGAGGAACTTAAGATTCTCATTGAGTCTGTTTATCTGTGCTTCAATAAAACCTTTGGCTTAGCTGGTCCCTGATAGTGAAGGGGGTGACTACATGCTCCAGAAATTGTATTAAACATAAAACACAGGTAAAAGGATACAAGAATGACTTCCAGGGAGCTTCAGGCATCTATCCCAAAGCAGGAGATCACACTGGAGTTGTTTGGACTACTTTGATAGTCAACAGAAAAATGCTGGCACCTTTGGGAGCTGGTGCACTCCATTCTAGGGCAGATGTTCAGTCAAGCATTCTAAACCAGAACATGTATTTCCTCATCTGACACAAAGGAGATTATTTACAGACTTGGTGCATACAAATAAATGGAAATGTCTATTTTCACCTACAACACACTGGCACAGGTTGTCCAGAGAAGTTGTGGCTGCCCCTGGATCTCTGGAAGTGTCCAAGGCCAGGTTGGACAGGGCTTGGAGCAACCTGGGCTAGTGGAAGGTGTCCCTGCCCATGGCAGGGGTGGCACTGGATGAGCTTGAAGATCTCTTCCAACCCAAACCATCCTGAGATTCTATGGGATACCAGGTTTTCAGCCCAAATAACAGGAATAGTCATTCTGTTAATGCTGTTTAAGGACACTTTGCTCAACTGGGCCTTCAAGGTTGTCTGCCCTGAAAGGCAGAAGACACAAATCTGAAATCTGCCAACAGCCTTGTCTGGCTCCCTCTGAGCCAGGCCTGGGCTGGACAGAACACATTCTGTGCTCTGAACACTAAATCCTGCCTTTCTCAAGCCCATCCTGTGAGAAACCTGCAGCTCCTGCTGGCTGTGAGCTCGGAGCCAGCTGGAAGGAAGGAAATGGGGCTGTAAATCAGCATCTGCTGCCTGCCATAAGGTGTTGGGGGTTTTACATACTTGGAGACAGCCCCTTGCATTCACAGTCTTGGACTTTGCAGATGCCTCGGGGTCTCCTAGGACTGAGTCAGCTTTGGTTAAAGGGTCTGCTCACACACTTGCTGGCCCCCAAATCCTCTGGGAATCTTCCAATGGCTTCTGGGGAGACTTCTAGTAAAATAAGTTCAAAATCAGTGCTAAAGGTAGGATGGTTTGTGAAACTTTGCTGAGCTTTTTTGGGCACAACTCTCTCAGTTGCTGGGAATGGATTGTAAAAGCTGGGAGCACCAGCCATGTCCTGAGGCTGTGTGTGGAAGCACTTTTACCCTCTCCAGGGGTGCAGGGAGGACCATCTGGCAATGGTTAGGTTGTTATTATTTGCTGTGTCCATTGGTTCCACCCCAACCCGGTGCTTTGGCGTGAGACAGATCCTCAGGCGAGCTGGTGAGTTCCTGTCTGGGAACTCCCCACCCTCCTCCTCCTCCACAAACACATGCAAAAATCTCACTGGGGTTTTCTGCCCCAATTTTGTCTTTTCTGCATGTTCCTGTAAGCCCTCTGTGGCAGCCTGGTACTAGAAATCATCTTTCAAGTCTGCTCCTGCCAAGACTGAAAAATGACTTATTGTGGGTTTGAATTTTTTTGTAAGTCAAAATTGTGTAGATGTGACACTCGGGGAGATGGGTTAGTGGTGCCATGGCAGTGCTGCGTGAACAGTTGGATCCATGGTCTCAGAGGGTTTTTCTACATGATTCCAGGGTTCTTTGAAAGCATTGCTGATCCCCACTCTGCAAGGCACGTCCTCGGGCTTCCTGTGTGTCACAGAGCCGCAGGGCACTCCCTCCTCCCTTTCTTCTTCCTCCTCCCTTTTTTCCTCCACCTCTTCCTCCTCCTCCTCCTCCCGAGCCGAGAGGAGCGGGCCGGGCCCTGCCCGCGGTCCCGCCGAGCGCCAGCAGGGGGCGCGCCCCGGCAGGCTGAGCCGGGCCTGGGGGGGCTGAGCCGGGCCTGGGGGGCTGAGCCGGGCCTGGGGGGGCCTGAGCCGGGCCTGGGGGGGCTGAACCGGGCCTGGGGGGGGCTGAGCCGGGCCTGGGGGGGCTGAGCCGGGCCTGGAGGGGCTGAGCCGGGCCTGGCGGGGGTTGAGCCGGGCCTGGGGGGGGTTGAGCTGGGCCTGGGGGGGCTGAGCCGGGCCTGGGGGAACTGAGCCAGGCCTGGGCGGGGGGTTGAACCGTACCTCAGGAACTGAGCCGAGTCTGGGGTGCTGAGCCAGGTTTGGGGGGCTGGGCTGGCTCTAGGAGGCTGAGCCGGGACCGGCAGGTCTGGGAGTGCTGAGCGAGTCTGAGCGCTGCCACAGTTACACATAAATCAAGCAAAGCCGGCCTTGCTGAGTTTCCAGATGAGGAAGGTCTCTTGGACTTGCCCACCTGCTCCCACGGAGTCTTTGGAGCAGGGGAGCAGTTTCCACCTCCGTGGGATGCAGCAGGACACAGGCAAAGCCAGGAGACTTTGATGCTCTGAGTCACGGTTCCCTTTGGCTGCAGTTACTGCCAGGCTGGGGCTGGGAATGAAGCAGGACTTCTGATTTCCTGTTGAGAGCACTGAGCTGACATCCCTTGCCCATCACACCTTCTCCATTTCACACAGATCCAGATCATCTCCTCTGGCACAAGCACGATCTGAGGGTGGACCCTGGCACAGCCTCACGTTACTCGCAGGTGGATTCTGGATTAATTTCTCTCAGTGGTTACAAAGCAGCTGTGGAATATATTCTTCCTGACCTTTGGACAAGAGGGAATTTGCAGTTGATTACTGCAGTATCTTTCATTGTGAGATTCTCTTACAGTTCTATTTTAAAACAGCTTAATTTGCCAGCACTAGGAAAGCTCCATCCTTGCCTGTGCTCTAAGGAAAAAACGAGAGGATCTTTGCCATCACTGGCCGTGTTTTATTGTGTTGACCAGGATGACTCTGGGATGGCCAATCCCCTGGGCTACCCTTTGGGGAACACCTAAAATTTGGTCATTTTGCTTTAGGTTTTGGTCTACTGTGTGAAAGATCTTTCACAGCTTCACAAATGTTTAACAGTGCAAACAAAAACAACACCGTGAATTTTACAGGAGTAGCGTGGGAATAAAAAACATCACACTTTCCCACCAATAAAGTAGAAAATTTACTTTTATGAGTCAAGAAAACAAAGTTGTGTCAACGATACCTGATTCGTGTACTGCTCTTAACTTAATAAATCTCATTTCATGAAGATAAAATGCTTCCTAGAGTGCACTTTGGAGAGTAATGACGACAGCAGCGTTTTTAGGAGGCAGGAGGACGAGGTGCAGCTCGCTCCAGGTGAATCTCACCTCTGAGGAGCTGATTCCAAGTCTCCAAGGAGAGGAGAGCTGGCAGCCAGCCAGGAGCATGACAGGGGAGCCCAAAGTTCAAGTGACCCTCCCTCTCCCGTCCTCCACCTGTGTTGTTTTTCCTTCTTTCTGATAAGCTGTGGTTTCTCCCTCCTGCGTTCCTTGCCATGAATCAGGTTACACGCTGGAGCCAACAGGAATTCCCGGGGTGTTTCTCAAGCAGGCTGCACAAAAACAAGTGAAGAAACATTCCTTGAAGAATTTTAATCTCCTGGATTTAACTCAGTTTGTTTTAAACAGATTAGAAAGTACACCATTTATTTTATTAAATTTTGAAATTCCTTGAACCAGGGAATTTTTATGACGTACCATCATCCTCAATAAATTTTGGTTTATTGCTTTTTCAAACATATTTAAAACTCACGACTGCTTCAAAGATTCAGATAAGTATCATAAGTAATATCAAATTGAGGCATGTCCTCCTCAAAGCAGTTTTTTTCCCTTTACTATTGGCAAATTAATAAAGCACATATAGATGACTTAATTCAATACTTGTTAATTCAACGGGTTTTTTAAATTTTTTTTTTTTTAGAAAAACTAATAATTTGAAACAGGAAAGCTTGTTTAGAAAACTCATTTCAGAAATACCTTCTTGTTTTTCGCCAAGAGCAGAACAAACATCTTGCTTTCATCTCAGCTTGTAGGTGTAAAATTGCAGCTTCCTGTGCTTATCACTGCACATATTTTCCATTTGTTGTGAACCTGCTATCAGAATAGATAATAAAATATATATGAGGTAATAGTTGGAGTACCAGAGGCAAGTGGGAGACAGGTGTTGGATATAAATTTCCTTCAACAGAGTGTCGCCATTACTATAAGAATTAAAAATGTGGGGGATTTGATGCCTTTTTTTGTGTGTGGAAGATACTTTAACCACAGGAATGCGAAGGACTCCGCTGGATGCACCTGTCCTTCGGCATGGGCTGGCACATCCCTTGGGCAGTACCTTCCACGCTGCAGTAGATTTTAAAAGGAAAATCTTAATTCTAAACACCATTTCACAAAAACAGCCACCCACCCTTGATTTCTGGTGCCCCAGATCGAGGTGTGAGACCAAGGCACGGGGGCTGGCCGTGAGGGGAGCGGCCATGAAGGGACCCGGCCATGAGGGGAGCGGGTCGTGAGGGGAGCGGCCATGAGGGAGCCCATTCCTGAGGGGACCCAGGCGTGAGGGAAGTGGCCATGAAGGGACCCAGCCGTGAGGGGAGCGGCCATGAGGGTACCCAGCTGTGAGGGAAGTGGCCATGAAGGGACCCAGCCGTGAGGGGAGCGGCCATGAGGGTACCCAGCCGTGAGGGGAGCGGCCATGAGGGAGCCCATTCCTGAGGGGACCCAGGCGTGAGGGGAGCGGCCATGAGGGCAGCCGGTACTGAGGGGAATCAGCCGCTGCCATGGCGACCCCCCACGCTTGGCTCCCTCCCTCTCTCTGCTTCCCGCCCCGGTGTCCCCCGATTCCCCCGCCGTTCTCACCCCCGCCCTGAAGCCGCCACCTCGCCCGAGCCCCCGCGTCCCCTCGGCGCGGCCCCGCCGCCATGGCTCCCCCACCCCCTCCCCCGCACGTCTCGCGCGGCTCGTCGAGAACGCTCCTCCTCTCCCCTTTCTTTCTTCTCCTTTTTTTTTTTTTCATTTCCCCCTACATTTTTTTTCCCTTTCCTTTTTCACCGTTTATTTATTTAATTAATTTTTTAAAGAACCAATTTTCCGCCCTTCCGGGCTCGGGCGGTGGCAGCTGCGGAGCGAGGCGGAGCGAGCGCTCCCGCCGCCTCCCCGCGCCCGCCCTCCCGCCTGAGCCCCAGCCCGCGCCCGAGCCGCCCGCACACACCCACCGCCCGCCCGGCTCCGCATCCCGCCGCTCCCAGCATGGTCATCAAGGTCTACATCGCCTCTTCCTCCGGCTCCACGGCGGTAAGCGGCGCCAGGAGGAAACTTGTGCCGGGCAGGGGACGCGGGGGGCGGCCGGGCAGCGTGGGGAGAGGCCGGGGAAGCCGCGATCCCCTCACGGCGCCCGGCGCTGTGCGGGCGGTGCTGCGGCTGCCGCCGACGGAAAGCGGCATTTCCTCGGTGTTCCCGCACCCCTCGCCCTGTGCTGGGAAAGGCACAGCCACCACTATTTGGGTTTTTTGTGTTGTTGTTGTTCTTGAACTTCAGTTCTAAATGTGTCGTCCGTCATTTGGTTTTGATGAGTTTATTCCTCCTTGAGTGTGGCAGGCGTGTGTGGCCGCTGTCCCAGTAGCCTCTGGATCTGGCTCTGTTGGGAATACTGGATTTCGCTTTTTCTGGCCCCAGTGTGTTGTAGGCAGAGTTCGGACTGTGTTTTTCAAAGGGAAAATGAACAGATACGCAGAAATAGCGGGATTTGTGCCTAGGTTCAGGTGTCGCTCTGTATCCTCAGGATCATCTGGTTTCTGTTTGATCCATGTGGGAGATGCTCCGAGCCTGAAATCCGGGGGATTTGGTTGCACTTGGTATGGATGTGCTAGAACTACAAAATGCCAGGGACTCAGAAAATGCCAGCTACTGCAGTTAATGATCAGTGACTTTTACTGCGTGCAGATAAAGAGTCTGAGCTGTGGCTGTGTGATGACCTTTTCCTGACACTGTTCGTGCTTCAGGTCCCCAAACTTTGGGAGGACAGTGATGTACCGAAGATAAAAACAAGCCTTCAATGCATTCTTCTTCTTTGCTTGAGTGCAGCCGCTGGTCTGTGGGCTTCAGCAGATGAAATACCAGTTGGTAAGCTTGGGGTGACAGGCTGCAGATGGCACAGGAGCCTGTGCCTCAGGTGTCCCTGCTGTCCCTCCCTTCCCGGGTCATTTTTGTTAAACTTGATGCCAGCGCTGACAGTGCTGGTGCTGGTGGTGAAAAGCAGAGGATTATTTCACTCTGAACTGGGGAGGGTCTTGAAATCCTGAGTAGTTCATTCATAAAAGAGATCCAAAGGGATTTCTGCTGGGTTCATAGAGAATGATCATCTGGAAGGAAAGCAGCAGATTGGAAAAGTAATCCTTTCTTTCTAATGCAGCTGTTAATAGGTTTCAAGTTGACTGCTTCAGTTGCTATAGATTTTTATCAGTGCCCTCTTCATGGCACCTATTGATTTCTGTCTATCTGGTGATATTGAGCTTCAGGGGTGCAAGCACAGATCTCAATCCCAGCTGTGTTTTTCTGGTTTTAAATTAAGTTTTAAATTATTAGCTTAGTGTTCTCTCCAGTGGTCCTTGTGTGGGTTGCACATGTTACAAAGCTGTAGTCTGACTAACTGCTGCCTTTCAGGCTCCTTTGTGCATCCCTGCCTGTGGAATTTGAATGTAGCGTTGGTGTAGTCTGTTTTTTGGGGAATTCGAGCGTAATGTGCCCATAATTGCCAGTTTTATGACGTGTATATTTATATATATACACACACACACATACACTCATGCCTGTGTCTAAAGCTGGAGCAGCTCAAGGGATCTTGTGGTAATGAGCAAGACTTGAACATTCCTAGATTCCTGCGTACACTGAGGGTGTTTCTGTTGGCAGGATCAGCCCAGCACCTCACTGGGTGATATTTTCTTTCCAGTATAAGAATTTTAATCGATGTTTCAACCTAAAGTAAGAGAGAGGCACCTCTGTGGAGGGAATGGGAATGAGTTGTTTCTGTGGCTCTTAAAACCCTTGGTGAGACAGGCTTTGCTTGGAGGACCAGAGAAACCTTTCTGGATGCTGAATTTGAAATAACTCACTCCAGGAATGGAAAATTCACATCAGAGAAGATTGCTGCAGAGAGATGGGACAGAGACAAGGCTGTTTGCAGCAAAGTGACTGAACTGGGTAACAGCCTAGGAAGGGCTCTCACTCCTGCTAAGTCATCTTTGTACTGTAGTGACACCCAGCACTGTGTTATTTTGGGTTTTAAAAGGCTAATTTGCCTGAGTAGAAGCAAACCAGAAATAAGTATCAAATCTCCTCCTTCCTGCCCCATTTCTGTAAGCTGAAGAAGCCTTTGTGAGACTAGAAAGTGTCTCCCACTGAAGGGAAAAGGGTTGAGGTTGCTTCTCACCTCACACCCTGGGGCTGTGAGTCTTGGAGGGTGCCCAAATTTTGTGGTCTATTATTGGCAAAGTTCTGCTTTGTTGTATGATATAATTTGCCACATCAGTGTATAAAATGTTTCCCCAAGGCACTTTTCTCTATAATGTTTATATTCAGTATGATGTATCTGTGAGGAAAAAACACTGAGTGAAGCTCATCTCCAAGCAAAGACATTTTATGAGTGTGTTTCAAGGGATTTCTGGAAAATATGATGATTGACATCTTGTCTGGCCTCCTATTTGAATTTCACTCCACAATGTGATATTTCCAGCACCAGTTTCCTGCTGTGTTTGAAAGTCTTGCTTGGGAAGTGGCCCCTTGTCTTTAATCTCCCTCACTGTGGATGCTGTGCCAGCGAGCTGTGGGCTGGGCAGGGATGCACTGGGGTTGTAATTATGAAGATGAGGTGAGGACACTCACATGGGAATGTGCACGTGGAGCTGCTGTCCAGGAGCATTCCTACATTGCAGACAGTCAGAGTGAGCAGTGTTCCTCAGCCTGGGACAGAAATGAGATGTAAATGCTGCATCTGGAAGTGCAGGAGCATTGCAGGAACAGAGGCTGTGCTGGCTCTGGGAGGGGTGTCACTGCACCCTCCCACTGAAATCCTTCAGGAGCTGAAAGGAAGAGAGGCCTAGGAGTCATGAGGCTCTTGCTCCTGGTAGAAAAGGATACAAGGAGGGAAGAAGCTGAATGGCACAAATCCAGTGTATGATGTTCTTACAGGATTTTGATACTGAGTTTTGGGGCAAGAGGTTTCCCAGCACCAGAATCCCTTTCTTCCTGAAGGCAGCTGGATTGCCCATTTTGTTGATCTCATGGGGAAGGGAAGCAGCTGCTCAAATTCTTCTTGGTCACAAGTGTGCATTTATTGCCAGCAACTGCACGGACTTGGAGAGAATTGGTTCATCCAACACCCCCTGCAGTTCCAGGCCCATGGCTGAAACTGGAGGCTGTGGCTGTGGAACTGGAGTGCCAGCACTGGATGTGCTGGGCTGAGCTCTGCCCTGTGCCACTGCCAGTGCTCTGGGCCACATCAGCTGTCTGGTGTCCAGATGCTCCTTGGAGCCAAGTGCTCCATCTTTGTGATCTACATCCCACATTTCCATCTCTCCCAGCTCTGCCCTCCTCCCTTGTTTTCATGGCTGTGTGAGTGGTTTTCTTTCCTTGCCTCCTACTGCAGACACAGCAGAAACAAGTGATGATCTCTCAGAGTCCCATATTACACAGATCTGCTGCTGTTTAGGGATGGTTTTAGGGAAGGGAATTTTAGTTGATTTTTCATTCACAAAGTTAAGGTTGTGGAGGGTTCATATTTTTCTTGTATTGTCTTCTTGCTTGGGAAAGGATGTAGATCTTCTCCTCCCAACCTCCCAAAAAATGAAGAGGAAAGGGGCCCATGGTCTAGATACTGAACATTTGCTTGCAATTACTCTTCTCTTTTCCCAGTAAGGCACCAGAGAACTTGCTGGTGCTACTGGAGACATTTAACCAGTGGCAAGTGCTTCCTGGAGCGTTCTGGGGGAGGAGAGTTCTGGAGAAGAGCTGGAAGTGATAAGAGCATGTGCAACCACCAGCTCTCCTCCCTGTTCAACAGCTGAGGGCTGATGAGGCTGCTTCATCCTTCTGAAGTTTGAATCCCAGGGAAGTAATACATGGAGATTTGTAGATTGTATAAAAAAAAATTATGTTTTGCATTTAAATCCCCCAAAGGCCTTTTTTAAGCACCTTTCTTGTGGAAACATAATATGTGTGAAGGACCCAGTGCTCACCAAACAGTTTCTCTCAATAAATTGGTAGGAGTTGTTCTGAGTTAGAGCTTTTGGGATGAAAGAAAAAATCCCTAATGTGACTCAAACTCGGATGTGTTCCATCTGCCTCCTGGGTTGTTTTTTGTAAAGTCATTATTCCAAACTCGAGATAAGTCAAATATTTTTCTTAAAATATTGCATTCAAATTTTTAATGGAGCCAGAGATTAAGTTGGCTGCAGTTGTTGCAATAGTTTTGATGTATCAAAATAAAAAAACATTCTACTGTGCTTAACTAAAACCAGTTTCTGACAGCAGGAGAAAGATGGAAAATCCTACTCACAGTTACAGCCAGGAAAGGCTTTTTGCTGAGAATTTTTCTAGGTTGTATATGCAGGTAGGACAGTGTTTATTCTGAGGTGGTGTATCAGGATTATGTCTGTGCTTGGGGAGAAGAGGAAGGTTTTGGGGAGAGGCTGGATTGTGTCAGCTTGTGCTGGCTTTCCCTTGAACTCTGAACTACAGCACGCTCCAAGACAGGATCCACACAGCATCATGTCAGGGCTGAGCACTTGTGGGTTTTAAATAAATGTTTATAGAGTTGAGCACGGAACTTTGCTTATCCTGGGGCGTTAAAGTTACACTCACAAAATTCCTGTGGAAGTCAGTGAATTGGTATCTGCCTTAACGAGCAGAGGGTGCCAAGGTTTGAGTCTCTCCAAGGTTATTCTTACTCCTTCCAGGAAAGGAGGGATTGGAGGGGAGTAGACAAAGGGAACTACACAAACATTGTCAGAATTCAGCTGTTCAGATTGAAAACACAATTGAAATATTCCCCTCTATGACAAAACCAAGAGCTACAGATGTATCATTGCCATAGCCAAAGGGAGGTGAGCTCTGCCTGTTCCTTGTGCCCAGCCTTGGAAGCACCAATCTCAGTTTCTGGCACTGACTGGAGAGCTGGAAACCTGAACCAAATCCACATCTTACATTAATATTCTGTTATTCAGGAATGTTTCTGCTCAAACATGAAAATTTGGTGTTAATACCATTTGTTTAATCCCAGCTGTACGCAGGGGAGACTTTCTGTTTATGATTAAATGCTTTTGTTGGTTAGATATTTAATGGAGCCTGAAAGAGCTTTAATTGTAATGCTTATCTGCTGTTGTTTGTCCAAGAAAAAAAAAAAAGCCTCCATCCAGGAGCACGTCCTTCCTGGGACAGCACCTCCAGGTCAATGTTAAGGCCATTTCCTAACACTGGAAAGGCAGCAGAGACTGAGCAGTGAGACTGAGCTTTAAAGCACCAGAAAAAAATGTGAAGGGTCAGCATCCAACTGGCCTGACTGAGGTTTGTGCTCTCAGGATACAGCTGAAGTTGTTTTCACATCCTGACTTCCAGCTCCTTCCTGGACTTGGTTTCCCCTGTGAGATGTGGATGTGGTGATTTATTTCTTTAATTAATGATCTGAAGTTCAGTTTTTCTGGGGCTCTTTCCGTGCATGAATCAGCCTCTTCTGAAGGCGCTCGAGTGTAAAATTGTAACTACTACCTGTTGTTTGGTTGCTGGAGTGTTGCAGTGAAGAGAGGAGCCAAAGGCAGCTGTGAAAAGGATCTTGGGGAATCAGGTGCTGCACAAATGGATTTTGTTCTTCACTGGGCTCTGTCCCAGTGAGTGCAGGGACAGAGTCAGTCCAGAGTCAGAGCAGAAAGCTGTGCCTCACACCTGAGCTAGCTGGAGCGTAGGAGGGAGGGTGATCCATAATATTGAACCCCTGCACTTCTGGAAAGTTTTGGACAAGCATTAGCCAGGTTACATTTTTTTTTTTTTTCCAGAAAGAGAATAAGCTGTTGTGGGATAAGAGAAAAGGATTATTTATTTTCTTTTTGGCTTGTGCAATCGATTGCACGTCAGGTACGGAAAGCAGATAACAGTCAAGATTTGGAAATACACAGACAGCTTTTACAGTCTGCAGCAATGACCAGGAGATTCCCACAGAGATCTGTGCTGGGCTCTGAGCAAACAGTGCAAGAACAACCTGCTGTTGCTGTCCCAGCTGGAAAACTGGGAAGAAACAATAGTCCTGTGCAAGAAAAAGGCTTAAACTCTGCTAAAATACTGTTTAGCAGACTTAGAGCCATACTAGGTAGTTCTACAAAAATATCACATTCATGGCCATGAAAAGCAAACAGAATGTCAGGGATGTTTAGGATGGGAAAGGGCAAAAGAAAAACAGCCCACTGTATAAATGTGTGATGAGTCTGTCTTTAGTAGACTGGATTTGTTGTCTTTAAATGATATAAGGAAGTGAGAAAAGGGAAGAATGTAGGGTGAGGTGTTCACTCTAGGAGGAACAACCAAATAAGGCAGAATTTGTGGATAATAAGGTAAAACAGCTGTGGCTGCTTCGTCTCTGGAAGTCTCCAAAGCTAGGTTGGATGGGGTTTGCAGCTACCTGGGGTAGTGGAAGGTGTCCCTGCCCATGGCAGGGAGTGGGACTGGATGGTCTGCAAGGTTCCTTCCAAGCCAAATCATTCCATGATTCTGTGGATTCTGCAGTTGAGAAAGAAAGAGCTGAGAAAGTCTGAAATGTGATAACATCATGTCAGGCATAGGAGAACAAGCTGGAAGGCATTATTAATAACTTTCCCTAATGGAATGACAGGGGAGAGCAAGTGAAAGTGGCAGGTGGCAGGTTCAGAGAAATGAAATGCTTTGTTTGACAACACAGATTTCAGGGAGGAACTCCCTGCCAGAGGACCTGGTGTACAGCAGAAAGTGAAGCAGTGAGACAAATTAAGGGGAAAAATCTATTAAGGACTATTAAACATTAGTACTACACCTCTGACTCAAAACTGTGAATTACTGCAGCCTGGGAAGAAAGCTGGATGTGCTGTAGCTCTTTGTTCTCAGTCTGTTGGTGTGATTTTCCTGGGATCTGTGACCAGTGGAGACAGGAGACTGGGCTAGACAAGTGCTGGACCCAGCCCAGTAAAGCTTTCTTCTCTTCTTGGCTCTGCTCCCACAATTATGTGAACAGTTTGCATTAAAAAAAAGTTAAGTCCATGTTGTCCAGGAAAATGTTTGGTGGAAAATAATGTGTGTGTATGTTTGGGATGTGCTGGGTTGGTGTCTCAGCATTTCTTACATACAAAACAAGCATTTGGTGATTCCAAGACCAGCATCAGTGTGCAGATGCTGACACAGAGCATGTTTAGCCCATGTTTGGGGTAGGTGATCAGTCACCTCTCCTGCTTTAGGCACAGATCAAAGTCAACTGGAAAAGCCTGATGGAAACAGCAAACACAAAGCCTCTGGGAAAAATAATCACAGTTTTCACATAAACCCATTTTTATGGGAGTACTCATTGCCAGGCAGGTTTAAACAGCACATCTGTATTCACCTCATGGGATCAACCTCTGGCTGTGCTTATATCACTGGGAATTCTGCCATGCACTGCAGCAGGACAAGATTTTATTCCTTAGGAAACACTTCATGCTGCTTATCCAAGACATTCCTGTGCACATGTTGCAAATGTATTTGGCCAGAGCAGCAGCTGCAGAACAACTGGCAGAGCAGAATAACTCTGTGAATGAATTAAAATATATCCCAAAACATTTTCACTGGGTATGGATAGAAATGAAGTTCAAGTGAAGCTGATGTATGGCTAGTAGATCCTTTATGTGGTTTTTTTTTTTTTTTTTTTCCCTAAGCAGGAAATACAATATATGTGAATAGGAATATAAAGGAGCAGGTTTGCAAATTTCCTTGTTAGTGTCCCGGTAATCCTGATTAAGAACTGGAAATTCCACCCTGTAATGCAGATAAACAAGTCTCTTGCTTCTGGTACCTCAGTCCATGGAACCTTTGTGCCTAAGCAATTTTCTTCCAAATTTCTGTTCCCTTCCATCACATTAAAATGTACCAGGAGGTCCCTTTGAGAGCCTCCCTTCACCTGCAGAGGTCTGGGGTTTGTTGTGCATGCTGTGGAAAGATCAAATTACATCCATAACACAAACTTAGGGAATGTTCCAGTCAGGAATTGACACCTGGATGAAGTGAGGAGCAGCTGGACAGACAGCTCTGTCTTCCATGGGATGATTTGGGACCCAGGCTGGCAGCTTGGAAGGTTGGGAGAGCCATCACCTCCCACTGCCAGCCATCAGCATTAGGCTGAGACTGAGGAACAGCAGGGGAATGAAGCCATTTTGGCTGCTTGCCCAGGCCTGGAGAACTCCATCCTACAGCAAATAAACAGCTGGGGACTTAAACTTTGAAAAAATAAAATGCACTGTGTATTTATCTTAGTTTCTGATTGGGGTAAGCAGATGCTGGCTTGCACTGAGGCAGAAGGAAGCTTGTGGTTTAGAGAAAAAAAAGCAGATACCATGATGACAAAAGCCATCTATAAAATTTTAAAAAGACAGCGAGGAGTTGCAAAGTGACTCCAGGTTGTGTCTCCAAGGCATGGGCAGCATCCAGATTAGTGCTCCTGCTCTGGGGTGAAGGTGCCACATCCCTGTGGGCTGCAGGGCTGCAGTGGGTGAGAGCAGCCTGGTGATGGGAACAACCTCCCTGTGTTGGAAAATGCTCCATTTTGTTAATTCCTCCAAGATCACTTCAGGGGGTCTCCTGAGAGCAAACCCCAGGCACTGGCCTTCCTGCCTGTGGCAGAGCTCAGCCAACTCCTGTGTTGTTTCAGCTGCCCAAAGTGCTACAAACTGCAGTGTGGCCAGCTCTTGAGACAGCAATTTCTCTCTCCCATTTAGACACACAGTTTTTGGGCAATATTTTGTCCAAGTAACATAAAGAAGGATGTGGGGCCTTCAGGATGATTCACACTTGAAATGTTACCCAGGGCAATTAATTACTGGGTCAGAAAACTGCTGCCCATAGAGGCTGTGCTCTGCTGAATCTTTCCTCTCCAAGAAGCTTTTCTGTCTCAAGATAGCCTGGCTCTTCTTGCAAAGAGGAGGAAAATTTTTATTTAATCCATAGCTTTTTCTCTTCTTTTATATGATGATATTTAGGTATTTTAGTTGAAGAAAAAAGCTTTGTTCTCTTCAAAAAATTATTTGGTTTAGTTTTGGAACAGCAGTCAGCAAAAAGGCTCTTTGTTAACTAAGATCTGTGATATATGAATTCTTCAAAGATAAATAGTAATACACATCAGAAGCACCTGGATCCCTGAGGCCATGTTGTATTTCTTCTTAAAGTAGTCTTTTATTTAAAGAATAAATGCCTGGCAATATAAAGGCAGTGAAACAGCAATTAATGCTGTAAACTTTTACTCCTGTCAGTTAATTTAGCCTCTGTGTGCTAAACCATACAGGAAATAAACTTTGCTTTTATTGCAAACCACAGGGGCCTCGTGCAGAGCTGTCTGTGCTTTTAACTCCTTTCCTAAGCAGAGTTCAGCTCATCACACAAGCTCAACCAAACCTGTTTTCCCTCTGCTGTGCAGGGCTCCTCATCACCAGCACAAATCCACAACTACTGAAAAATAATTGCAGGAGCAGCTGTTTCAATAAACCCCCCAAAGTGCAGCCCTGTGTGTGTTGTTATCTCAGGCTGCTTCCCTGGAAATATTATTGGAGTGCTGGGCTGGTGTGGAGGGTGAAGTCTCAGGGGCACTGAGGTGGGACCTGGCTGTTTGTGTCAGTTCTTACAGGTGGAGTTGCTGCCAGCATTGCACAGACCCATCCTGAGATCTCTATGAGGCTGAAGATAAAGGAGAAATAATTCTGGCTTTCAGAAGGAGGATGGCTGAAAAAACAGATTTAGAACCTGACAACAGAAAGGAAGTCCAGACTATCAGGACGTTTTTAAAGCTTCCAGAGCAAGCAGTCAGGTGACAACAGCACCTTCAGGGGCTTTCCCTGCTTTTCTCAGCCACAAGGTAAATATTTGAGTGTTTAGGAATATATCATGTGTCAGAGAGTTGTCTGTATCTTGTGATACTGAGACATTATCTTGTTGGAGATGAGTTTTCTGTGTGGTAAATTGCTTTACAGTTCATATGCAAAGCCTGTCTGTAGGGCTGGGCTGTGGTGTATTGATACTGTTTGTAGAATCAGCCAGAAATGATCCCTCAAAATAAAGAAGCAGTGATTTAAAAAAATAATTATTCCTGATGACTTAACAGCTCAGGAAAAGGAGCTCTGAGAGGTGAAGAGAAAATTGTCCAAAGAGCCTGTGACAGATATAGCTGGGACTTAAGGACTTTCTTTTTTTCTTCCACATAGCAAAAGTTCCCCTTTCTTGTTTTGTCCAGTGAGATGCTGAGGCTGTGGAGACCCCAGGAATACAGAGAACACCTGGCTGATGGGTGGGAATGCTCCCAGCCCCTGCCACTCAGCCCTGTGCTGTCCAGGAGTTGCTGGTTTGGTACTGGGCTTTGGGAGGAGTGCATCTGTTTGTTTTTATTAACCCAGCCCTGAGTTTGGATGCTGTGACAAGGCACATGGAGACTTCCAGGGAAACTCAGCCTGCCAAGCTCCACGTCTGCTGCAGAAAACAACTGTGTGTAATAAATGAGGAGTTCATATTCTGCTGCTGCTTATGCTTTGTCAGTGCATAGCTGAGATAATGGAGCCTGTATTCTGCAGTAGGAAGCTCTCTCTCTCTGTTGGTTTTGGACCAGACAAGCAGTTTTTAGGCTTATAAAAGTCAAATGCCACAAGACTGACTTAGAAAATTGCCAAGGGTCAATTTATTTAGTATTGTAATGGTGGTGTTTTCCTTTGGATGGTGACAGTTCTGGGTGCTGTGGTGTCAGTGGTGGTTAAAGCTATGGTTTGCCACATATCAATGGTCTTTACATCCTCACCTAAAGGAAAGTAACAGGAAGCCTAAGTCTGGAAGCTTGATTTGGCAAGGTATGTTTATTCTGGATAACTTCAGTAGTCATCAAAAAAAGTTTAAACAAATCACCCTGATGTGAATATTTGTAAGTCCTTCTTGCTGCTGAGTGAAGCAGAAGCCTGTGGCAGGAATGGCCCGAGGCCATGGTTTGATCCCTGCTTTCAGTCCTTATTGCTGCTGGGACAGGAGTCCTGCCTGCCCTGGCTCATTTCTTCCCTTTGCTTGTGATGGCACAAGAATCCCCACATCAGCTGGGAGCTGGGCTGGGCCCCAGAGCAGCACTGCTGTGTGACTGGAGGAGATTCCCAGCTCAGAGCTCCATGGAACCCAGCCAAGGCATAGCCTGGCACTGACCTCTGCCCTCTGACTAGGGACAGCACCCCAGGGAACGGCTGGAGCTGTGGCAGGGAGGCTTCAGACTGATGTTATAAAAAGATTCCTCATCCAGAGGGCTGTCAGGCTCTAGAACAGCACCCAAGGGAATGGTCCCAGACCCAGAGCTCCAGGACTGCCTGGACAGCACTCTCAGGCACAGCAGGGGAGTGTTGGGGTTCCTGTGCAGGGCCAGCAGCTGGACTCAGTCATGCCTGAGGGTCTTTTCCAACTCAGGAAGTTCTGTGAGTCTGTGATTCTAAGAAGTGGTGAATCCATGCTCAGGGCAGCCTTTAGAGTTGGTTGAGGCCTTTTTCCATAGCCCTGATTTCTACAGGTTGAGTGTCTGCAGTCCAGCTAAGAGCTGTGCTTGCCTGAGCATCTCTGCTGCATAATCCCAGACCTGGCTGGGTGAGGTGAGGTTTGGGAGCAGCCTGTGCACAGCCCCTGCATGAGGATGGGCAGGCTCTGGGTGTTGAGGGGTCAGGCCATAGGAGGTTGGAGCTGCTGCCAGGCACTGCCCAGAGACTTCCCTGACACTCAGGCTGCTTCCTGTGCAAAGTTCATCCCTAATCAAACACAGCTCCTGCTGGGATTGTTTGCAGAGATCACATGAAGGGAGGGGAGACTCCAGCTGCTGTCCCTGGAGCCCAGCATGAGCAGAGTGGAGTCAGGCACCCTCCATGTCTGCAATCAAACCTTTCCTGTGTGTGGGGACAAGTGTCAGTCTGACACCTCTGCAGATCTGGGACACCTCCCAGTGTTCAGTAGTTGGAAGCTTTGGTTGCATTCACTGTTTTTCTGTGTTCAGGCTCTTGGGTTCTCTATAAAAACTAGGCAGGGAGGTTTGGTGCCTCTCCTAGCACCAGCTCCAGTGTTACCAGAACTTTCTGGGACTTTTAGGTTTTAACTTCTTCCTTGCCCAGCTGCTGAGTATCTTGTGTTCTGTGTGCATGGAAATACAGGGTAAAAAGGCTCACTGCCATCCCATAAGCAAACATCTCTGTTTTTTGGCTGATGATGGAATGAAATTTTAATTGTTAAAATCTTGCATTAAAATCCATGCAAATTGAAGTTTTGGCTCTGTGGGGTTTGTTTGGTTTTGAAATCCAGACAAATAATCCCATTGGGCATTGCTGTTACTTTTCACAGAATTTTAAAAAAAGGAGAAAAGGAAGGAAAAGTCCCAGAGAAACAGTCAGAGTCTGTGTTTGGGGAGGCAGTCTTTGAGCAGGCCATGATTGCTGTGGGGAAGAGCTTTGGCATATTCTGACTTGTGAATGACTTTGACTTGGCAGGAGTGACCCTCTGTGAGCCTTTTCCAGAATGAACAGAAGCATCTAAGCAGAGAATAGAGGGATGTGTCATTTCTGGCTGTGGTGAGGACATAGATATCCTGACTAAAGGAGGGTGCATCTGATCTGCACAGCCTCCCAGAACACTCCCAAGAGTTTGTGCATCTCTGGTAGGCTTGAGACTGAGCTGGGCTCTTGGGCAAGACAACTGGATGCTGTTAGTACAGTCAGGAGCCTGGACAGGCCAGGAAAGGCTGAATGAGCACCTGAAAGTGTGTTGGAGAGCAGCCAGAAGGAGGAGGGTTGAAGGAGAATGCACTGTACCCTTCTTTTCATGGAAACATGGAATATCCTGAGTTGGAAGGGATCCCAAAGGATCAAGTCCAACTCCTGGCCCTGCCCAGACACCCCAACAATCCCTCCCTGTGCATCCCTGGGAGTGCTGTCCAAACCCTCCTGGAGCTCTGGCACCCCTGGGGCTCTGACCATTCCCTGGGGAGCCCTTTCAGTGCCCCTCCATCTTTTCCTTACAGCCAAAAAAAGAGAAGGATTTAATTCTGAATTTGATGTTTCAGTAGGAAAAGAGGTGGAGTTTCAGCTGACAGAACCATTTTCATGTACTGGACCAAAAAGTGAAGTTTATTAAATGGTACTTTTAAACATGGGCTTCAGCTGTTGTTGATAAGATGTTCTCTGTTGGAATCCTGGTAACCCCACAATAGTCCTTGACAGGCAGGTGCTAAAGGATGAATGGATTCACCCCCACACACTTCCCCAGTGCTTGGGTATCATT
This sequence comes from Erithacus rubecula, assembly GCF_903797595.1. Classification (NCBI taxonomy): domain Eukaryota; kingdom Metazoa; phylum Chordata; class Aves; order Passeriformes; family Muscicapidae; genus Erithacus; species Erithacus rubecula. The sequence goes on along the minus strand of NC_136667.1, from coordinate 4,503,021 downwards.
TGTTAAGAGTAGAATTTGCCTTAAGCTGTGATAATAACATTGATCCTTAAGGTGCCTTCATGGAAAGTAAACCTAAAACACATTAAAAAGTCATCAGGGCTTTGTTAGGCAGTGCTGCTGCTGCTGTGTGCCAGAAGCCAGGGAGATATAAATAAGGAAATGTTACTTGTCCTCCTACTTGACTAATGGGTAAAGGAATCTGCTTTTGGCCACTGCAGGAGGAAAGTAGCTAAACAGACACTGGATGTTGCAGCAGGACAGTTCTGACCTATTTGTGGCCTTTTAGTATCTTGTTAGAATTTGACTGTAGTCGGGGTGTGGTGGAATTGGCTGTGCTGTGTATCTGACACCAAATTAGTGACACTGAAAAAGCTCTGCTGGAACACTGAACTCAAACCCTCCTTGCTGCAGCAAGAGAGAAAAGGTTTCTTATTTTTTCTTAATTCCTTGAACTGCAGTAGCAAATTGGCAGTGTGGCACTTGGGAACCTGCTCAGCTGTGCTGGGCTGTGCCAACCAGAGGGGCCAGGCTGGTGTTGCTGGCTGAACTTCCCCAAGCAGCCCAAGGGAACTAAATGCCAAATCCCCTGGGATTTTATTCTCTTTGCAGCCTGTGTCAGAGTAAATAAAAGTGAGTGGGAGTTGGGTCTCTAAGCACCCTTGGCTCCCTTGAGAATCCTGATTCCCCAGGACTTTAGTACATGGAGGTGACATTAACTTTCCTGTTTGGTTCTTCTGGTAGGAAAAAACTTGTGTGCACAAAGATCTTTGGACTTGGTGTTGTTGGTGTGGGATTTAACAAGTTTTTAGGCTTTGGGTTATTGAATGAATGCAGTTACAATGGCATTATAATCCATGAGAGAAGCTTTTATTTTTGTTCTCATGAATCAGCTTTTTCATTTATGTAACTTTCTATGGTTTCTGGAGCAAGTTGTGGTCTTGTTTTGGGAAGTGCAGACTTTGTCCTTTGTTCCAGCTATAGTTTTGGCCTGTGTTCCAAATTCTGGTCTGTGGGGTGGTACCTTATGCCAGGCTAAAGCCCTGTTGCAGACAGCCCATGTGTGCTGCCAGACATGATGTAACCTCCAGGTTACATTGCAAAACCCTTTTGGTAGCCTGTATTTTCCCCCAGCCTTGCTCTTGAGGGGTGGTCCCTTTGCATCCTTTTCACCCTTTTTTGCTGTTAAAAGATGTCTTCCAAACCCACACATGAGCAGCAGCAATGTGGTTGTTGCTCTCAGTGGGAGCTGGATCCTGTTCTCTCCTGCCCCAGGTCTTGGGCTGGTGATGCTGACACAGCCCAGGGTAAGTGGGTGCTTGGTGATCAGAACCATTTCCAGATAAACCAATTTTAAGCTCTTGGGGTCTAACCACATCAAACCAGCATGCAGTGCAGGATTCATGTGGATATTGGCATGGGCTTTCTCAAAGAACCCTGCAGGGGGAGAGTCAGTACATATGGATTCCATCTGGACACTGCTGAATTTCTGGAAAATGAAAAAAGAGCAGCACAAGTCCAGCATGAACTTTTCCAGTCTCCTGTTAGTATTTAGGTCCTGATTTAGGTCCTGTGAGTTCATGGTGGTTTTGCTGTGTTTGTCCTCAATCTGATTCCCTCCAGACCAGAATCCATCGGGAGAGACAACGATGGCACCACTCGTGTAATGCTGTGCTTAAAATAACCAGAACAAAGAAGTGCTCTGAGTTCTGTGATGATAATTACCCAGATCTAAAAATAAGCAGACATTCTACCAGGCAGGGAGAAATAAGAGTGAGACAGGAATTGCTGGGAGACACCTGGCAAAGCTCTGATCAAGCCAGGTCATTGCTGGAGTTTCCTGCAGGTTTCCCATCCTCTGACCCCATTTACAGTGGCACCACCACAACTGGCACATTGGATTTTTAAATTAATATGGGGGGGGGGGGGGGGAATTGGGTTATTTATACAAGTAAAACCAACAAAACCACTCTGGACAGAAAACCAGCTTCTGGAATATTAGAGTAAAAGCAGGGAAAACTGTGGTTGAGGCCAGAATTGAGGCTGCTCAGAAGGGAGCCCTGCTGCCCTGTGCTGGGGTGGGGAATGAGCTTAGGGGGCTGTCAGGAATCTGTGACATTTAAATCCATGGCTGAGCTGCTGGGCTGTTTAACTCCTACAAATTAGGTTGTAGTGGGAGGAGAAATTCTAAGCATTTTGCAGCTCATTTGCAAGGATGAGCATTAGGTGAGACAGATAAAAACCAAACCAAAACCCCCTATAGTTTTTCCTCTAATTCCATAAAGTGGCAGTGGATTGTGGCAGTGTGGCCACAGCTCAGTCCACAGGACACCCTGTGCCAAGTCAATTTGTCTTGGCAGCACTGGCATTCCTCATGCTGCCCATTCCTCCCAGGAAAATCATTTCCTGGGGGTTTCCACTTGCTGCTGCTGGCTGCCAGTGGAGTTTGCTGAACATTTCTTGCACTGCACTTTTTTCATTCAGTGCTTACATTTCAGCTTATCCATCATCTTCAGGAGACTCTGAAGCTTCTGGAGAACTAATGGCTACAAGTCTGGCCACACAACCAGTAGCATTCACCTGGAGTTTGGAATTCACCTTCCTGCACAAAGCAGATGCTCCTGGGATTTAAATATTTGCTCTCACTAAGGATGAAGCATCATCTTTAAAACCATCCTTGGCATACAATACAACTGCTTTAAAGCTGTAGTTGCTTTTGCTTAGCTGGAACCCAGAAAGCTGGAATTGGAAATGGAAAAAAAATCCCCTTTTGAATGTGGTGGTGTCTTGTAACTGGATTGAGAAATGTGTAAGCTCAAATGTGTATGATTG